>NC_056623.2:235665478-236323811 GCF_002870075.4 Lactuca sativa
AATAACTATGCATATAGTTGTTTAGTTGGGATCATCATAACACCAAGAAAAAAATTCCTAAATATTCAAACATACTCAGTTTTTGAAAAACATATGTAACAATTCATTCATTAGTTGGTAGTAGATAGGCGTGTGTTTATAGTGCCTCCTAACTATTTCCACCTCTCTATTAGTTTGCGTTTTTATTACCAATTTGTCGGGTTTTGTTTTGGATTATTAATATCATATTTTAAATATAATTATTTCTATAGTATAATGTAACATTGTAACATCCATATTCCCGATACATAATTTATTTTGGTTTTATTTTGCTTATTTGTTGAAATTTGGAAAACTGAGAATTAGAATTTATCGCGAGAGACACGACGCGTCTTTTAATAGCCGCGGCGCACCCCGATTCATGGGTTGAACACTTTTTGTCACGACCCGTTCCCGGTATGTTAATTTATTGGTTTTTGTTGTGAGTTTTGCAAGAGGAACTCGGCGAGTTCATAGCCTGACTCGCCGAGTAGGGTCGCGGCTGCGAGCACGCGTGAGCCGGGGACTCGGCGAGTCCATATTCTGGACTCGGCGAGTCCATCCGTCTGGGTGAAACCCTAAATTCCCGGGTTGCCCACTATTTAAACCACCTTATAGCCCCATTCTTGCCTCCCTCACCCTGTGAACTCAATGAGAAAACCCTAATCCTCCCTTGAAAGCTTATAAGTGATTTGGTGCCCTTTAGTGAAGGTGTGAAGAAGGAGAAGAAGAAAGAAGCAAGGGAACGAGTTGTATTGCAAAGATCCAAGGGCAAATCTGAGTTTATTGAGGTATTTTCGGAGTTCCTTTCTTGTTATATGCTTTAATCTTCCATTTGAGCTCTTCTAAGAGCTATTTGATGTTTTTTCCAAGCCTTATGTTTGCTTGAATGTCTTAATAAGTCGAAATACCTTTGGATCTGAGTGTTGGGGTGTTGTAGAGCCCAGATCTACTGTCTTTTTGGAGTTACTTTGCATAATAATCATAGATCTACCCATTTTATGCATCTTTTAGCCTTATTTCCATTATTCATGAGGTTGTGCACGTAAAGTTGGAAACTTTACGTGGTAAATCAGCTTATTGGACTCAGATCTATCAATTGTATGTGTTGGATTCAAACAAAATCGAGTAAAAATCAGTTGCATGGCGGCAACTCGGCGAGTCGGGAAGAACGACTCGGCGAGTTGGGTCGCGAGTTCCCGAGTCCTTCATTTTGATCATTGTCGAGTGAATCCAGTGAGTTAGAGAGTGGACTCAGCGAGTTGAGGGTAGACTCAGTGATGGAGGGACTCGGCGAGTTGTTCATACAACTCGGCGAGTCCAAGGCAATCTTCTTAGGATCAAGAACAACTCGTCGAGTTGTTCATATGACTCGGCGAGTCGGATGAAGATTGTCTGAGTTTGTGGATCGAATGAGTGCTCGTCGAGGCGATGCCATGCTCGACGAGTAGCAGCGGGTAGGGTCGAGGAGTGAGAATAGGGACTCGGCGAGTTGGCGGCCCAACTCGGCGAGTCAGGTCAACTGTGGGTTGACTTGGTCCGAGGGTTGACTTTGACCAAGGGTAAAAGAGTCATTTTACCCAATGCAGTGTTTAGTATTTGATTGAGTGTGTTTATGGACTTGTAGCCGGGGAGATACCGGAGCAGCAGCAGTTAGCCCTCAGAGCTATTCACTCAGCAGCCAGTTCACGAGGTGAGTTTCCTTTCAGTAGGACGGGTCTAAGGCCACAATGCCGGCCCGTTTAGCTAGCAGTAGTATCTGGATGTTATCCGATGCAGTAGTTAGCACGTTTGATGCCTTCGTGGCTCAGACAAGATTATGTGTGTTCATGTTAGTGATATGTTATGCTATGATCAGTCAGCTTCGGGCTCCGGTCCGATGTCAGCTTCGGACTTCGGTTCGATGTAGGGGACAGGGTCCCAGTTAGCTTCGGATTTCGGTCCGATGTCAGCTTCGGACTTCGGTTCGATGTAGGGGACAAGGTCCCAGTTAGCTTCGGACTTCGGTCCGATGTCAGCTTCGGACTTCGGTTCGATGTAGGGGACAAGGTCCCAGTTAGCTTCGGACTTCGGTCCGATGTCAGCTCCGGACTTCGGTTTGATGTAGGGGACAAGGTCCCAGTTAGCTTCGGACTTCGGTCCGATGTCAGCTTCGGACTTCGGTTCGATGTAGGGGACAAGGTCCCAGTTAGCTTCGGACTTCGGTCCGATGTCAGCTCCGGACTTTGGTCCGATGTAGGGGATAAGGTCCCAGTCAGTCAGCTTCGGACTTCGGTCCGATGGAGGGGGCAAGGCCCCGTATGTGCTTGATATATTATTGTATGGTATGTGGTAATTTGGGGGAGCTCACTAAGCTTCGTGCTTACAGTTTCAGTTTTGGTTTCAGGTACTTCCGCAAGCAAAGGGAAGAGCTCGGGATGATGGCATCGCACACACCACCGCCTTAGCTCTAGCCTGGGATTGATTTAGTTGCTTTGATTTGATGTAGTATGATACAGTTTTCCGCACAGTATTCTATTATGGTTTGGAATACATCACGCATGGTTTTATTATATGATGCTCTGATTACAGTTTGGAATATTTTAAAAACAAAAATTTTTGGGTCGTATTTTTGGGTCGTTTCAAGTTGGTATCAGAGCCCTGGTTTGAGGGATTTGGATACACTTCCGGGTGTATCTGAACTCAAACTAAGGGAAATGAAAGATTTTATTAAAATAAAAATGTTTTATAAAAAGAACTTTGAAAATACTTAGAAAGGAAGAATTTTCAACAAGATAAAGGTGTGTGCATGCGGTCAGCCGAGCTCAAGTAAGTACTCCCAAATTATCCATACAAGTTATTTGTTCAGTTTCAGTTTCAGTTGAATAGCATGCTAGTATAGGACTAAGGATCTAGGAGGATGCCTTATGTGCCTGCTTTATGTGTTACAGCTTTATGGGTATTGCATGCTAGTATTGAGTAGACAGCAGTAGGATAGCCTGTTTAGGTTTTGCCAGATAGTATGCGCTTAGCACTGTATGCTAGATCAGTTTCTCATTTTGAGAATAGTTTTGCCTGAGTATGTTTCCTTTATCCGAATGCTGCCTGCTTCGTGCTTTGTGGGAGTTCTGAGTGATGGAAGTTGGCCATTAGGTGAACACGTTACACCACATGTGATCAGGGTTGAATAATCCCAGAGTGCTGGAACTGACCCTATTGCGCAGCTCTTGTTTGAGTCCAACCGTTATAGGGACGGGTCTCTTACTTGAAGGATTATCTGATCTTCGTCACATGTGATGGTGTTCAGGTGATGGTTAATTAGCATTATAAGGAGACCTGCAACAGCTGAGGACTAGTTGAGTTAAGTCTGAGGTTTCCCTGGGGCAAGCCTAGGATGAGAGTAGCAGAGATCTGTAGTAGTAGAAGTGACTTGGTGGAGTCAGGGCAGTTCTTGAAGAAAGTACGGATAGATGTGGAAGGTAGTATGGGCCCGTACTACTGGAAGCAGAGGATCCGTACTCGAATCAAGAAAGGCTGAGACAAGACCAGGAAGCTAGTTGTAGTAGCAATGATCCCTCAAGATATTTCTGTTTTCTGATGTAGTTGTGATGTGTTTCAGAATGGTGGTTTTGCATTCGAGACCAGCAGCCGGCAGCGGAGGTGCCGGGGAGGGATCAGGTTCAGGCTCGGGGGATGAGCGCATGGATGAGCAGACCCGAGAGTTTCTTTCTTCGGAGATTACGCGCATCATTATAGAGCAGACTCCTGTGATCTTCGGTTCGATCAAGGAGGGGATTCTAGAGCTGATGGATGAGAGACTGGGCACCTTCCGTGCCGAGGTGGCGGTCATGATGGGGTCGCGCACCCTTACCTTCAGGGAGTTCAGGGCATGTGGAGCTCCGGACTATCATGGGGCGCGGGACCCCATAGCGAGCACCAGATGGTTGGCAGATGTGGCCAACGCTTTCCGTACTAGCAGATGTCCCGAGGGGGACAAGGTCAGATTGGCGTCCTGTCTTCTGAAGGACAGGGCACGAGATTGGTGGGAGGAGGTCGGGCATGCCATTGGGGATGATGCGGCATTGGACGCCATGACCTGGGCTGATTTCTCTACCAGGTTCAGGGCGGAGTTTGCACCAGTCATTGAGGTGCAACAGCTAGCTAGGGAGTTTCAGGACCTCACCCAGACTACAGAGACAGTGGCGGAGATCACCGCCAAGTTCAGGGAGAGGGCTCTTCTCGTTCCTCAGTATGTAGCTGATGAGGAAATGAAGAAGGCCCGTTATCATGAGATGTTGCGGAGCGATATCCACCAGTTTGTGAGCCGGTCCAGCTGTAAAACGCTGGAAGATATGATTGCTAGAGCTCGGGAGAGGGAGATTGATCTCGAGATGGAGAAGAAGAGGAAACCGGAGGCGGTTTCGGGTTCGGGCGGTTCGGGCAAAAAGCCCAGGGTTTCAGATCATAGGTCCAGGGGACAGCCGAGCTACGGTCGATGTGGTAGGTGTGGGAAGATGCACGAGGGAGCGTGCAAGGCAGGGAGTTCCGGCTGCTTCAAGTGCGGTCGGGTTGGACATTTGAGTAGGGATTGTACGGCTCCTGCTATTGCCGTTGCAGCGTCAAATCTGATTTGCTTTCAGTGCAATCAGAGGGGACATAAAAAGTCCCAGTGTCCGAGTTTAGCTGCAGCAGGGAAGGTGGCTGCACCTGCCCCTGCTACCTTGAGGATTACAGACGGCCGGCAGGGTCGAGCTGATGCGCCAGTGGCGAAGAGTAAGGCGTTTCAGATGACAGCAGAGGAGGCGCGAGCGACTCCTGATGTAGTGACGGGTATGTATCTTCCCTTTATCTCTTATTATTATTGATTGTATATTGCTTATGATTGTATGTTTTATTCAGGGTCGTTCTCTGTGAACGGCATTTCTGCTTTGGTATTATTCGATTCGGGGGCTACCCGATCATTCATATCACTTGCTCTTAGCAAGAGATTCAGTAGAGCCCCAGGGGAGCTGGATTGTCCATTAGAGGTTGAGATAGCGGATGATAGGACCGTGAGGGTCGGCAAAGTGCATAGAGGGTGTTCTCTTCAGTTATTTGATGAGCAGTTTTCAGTGGATCTGGTACCTATTCCCCTGCGAGGGAATAAGGTTATAGTGGGTATGGATTGGCTAAGCCCCAATGGGGCGGTGATTGATTGTGAGCTTCAGCTAGTGAGGGTTCGCACTCCCAGTGGGGGAGAGTTGGTGATTCAGGGCGAGAGGCCACAGCGAGGACCGACCTTTTGTTCCGCCGCAAGGGCGAGGCGCTATGTTCAGCAGGGTTGCGCCGGTTTTGTAGCTTACGTTTTGGATGCCCGGGAGAAGGGCAAGTCGACAGTTGATGATGTTCCTATTGTTCGAGACTACCCGGACGTGTTTCCCGAGGATTTGCCGGGGATACCTCCTGAGAGACAGGTTGAGTTTAGGATCGACCTCATTCCTGGTGCGGCTCCGATAGCCAAGGCACCGTATCGACTAGCTCCCCCTGAGATGCAGGAGTTGTCTACACAGCTGCAGGAGCTGTTAGACAAGGGTTTCATTCGACCGAGCAGTTCGCCTTGGGGAGCGCCGATCCTGTTTGTGAGAAAGAAGGATGGGTCGCATCGTATGTGTATAGATTACCGGGAGTTGAATAAGGTAACGGTGAAGAACCGTTACCCACTCCCGAGGATAGATGATTTGTTTGATCAGCTTCAGGGAGCGTCTTGGTTCTCCAAGATCGATCTACGCTCCGGATATCATCAGATGCGGGTTAGAGATGAGGATGTATATAAGACTGCTTTCAGGACCAGGTATGGTCATTACGAGTTTGTGGTGATGCCATTTGGGCTCACCAATGCTCCAGCCGCGTTCATGGATCTCATGAACCGCGTGTGTAGGCCGATGCTGGATCGGTCAGTGATAGTGTTCATAGATGACATCTTGGTGTATTCCAAGACGCAGGAGCAGCACGGGGAGCACCTGCGGGAGGTGCTAGAGGTTTTGAGGAGGGAGCGACTTTTCGCAAAGTTCTCCAAATGTGAGTTCTGGTTGCGCGAGGTGCAGTTCCTTGGTCACCTCGTCAACCAGAAGGGTATTCTGGTAGATCCGGCCAAGATAGAGGCCGTGATGCAGTGGGAGGTCCCGAAGTCTCCATCTGAGATTCGGAGCTTCCTAGGATTGGCAGGGTATTATCGGAGATTTATTCAGGATTTCTCCAAGATAGCAGTGCCGCTCACCCGACTGACCAAGAAATCAGTGGTATTTCGTTGGGGTCCGGAGCAGCAGACAGCATTCGAGACCCTCAGGCAGAGATTGTGCGAGGCTCCGATCCTTACCTTGCCAGAGGGAGTAGAGGATTTTGTAGTCTATTGTGATGCCTCGATCACAGGTTTGGGAGCAGTTCTGATGCAGCGAGGCCATGTGATAGCTTATGCCTTGAGACAGTTGAAGCCTCACGAGGCTAATTATCCTACCCATGATTTGGAGCTGGGGGCAGTTGTGTTTGCCCTCAAGATTTGGAGGCATTACCTTTATGGGGTTCGTTGTACTATATACACGGATCATAAGAGTTTGAGGTATCTTATGGATCAGCCGAGTTTGAATATGAGGCAAAGGAGGTGGTTGGACGTGCTGAAGGACTATGACTATGAGATCCTTTATCATCCAGGGAAGGCCAACGTGGTGGCCGACGCCCTAAGCCGCAAGGTGTCGGCGGCCCCTATCAGGGATCTGTGTATGAGGATGACAGTGATCACTCCACTGTTGGAGCGGATCAAGGAGGCTCAGATGGAGGGCCTCAAGGAGGAGAGGCAGAAGTGTGAAAGGATAGTAGGCCGAGTAGCTTCATTTAAGTACGAGGTCGGGGTTTGTTGACGCTTCATGGTAGGGTATGGGTACCGTACTGGGGTGGGGTACGGCAGGTATTGATGGACGAGGCTCATAAGTCTCGATTTTCTATCCACCCAGGAGCGACAAAGATGTATCGAGATCTTCGACCCGATTATTGGTGGCCCTGCATGAAGCGGGACGTCGCCTGGTACGTCGAGAGATGCCTGACCTGCCGGAAGGTCAAGGCGGAGCACCAGAGACCTCACGGCAGGATGCAGCCGTTAGACATTCCCGTGTGGAAATGGGAGGACATTACCATGGATTTTGTCACCAAGCTTCCCCGGACCGCACGTGGAGTGGACTCGATATGGGTAGTAGTGGATCGGTTGACGAAGCCCATTTTATCCCGATCCAGGAGAGTATATCGGCGGAGAAGTTAGCCGATATCTATGTGCGTGAGATCGTGGCACGTCATGGAGTGCCGGTATCAGTGGTGTCTGACCGAGATGTCCGTTTCACATCCAGATTTTGGAAGCGGTTCCACGACGAGATGGGTACTCGTCTCCATTTCAGCACCGCTTTCCACCCTCAGACAGACGGGCAGAGCGAGAGGACGATTCAGACTCTAAAAGATATGCTCAGGGCATGTGTCCTAGATTTCGGTGGCAGTTGGGATACGTATATTCCGTTAGCGGAATTCTCGTATAACAACAGTTACCATGCGAGCATTGACCGACCTCCCTTTGAGATGCTGTATGGGAGGAAGTGTAGGACCCCGATTTGTTGGGGCGAGGTCGGTCAGCGAGTCATTGGGAGCACAGAGGTGGTGCTCAAGACGACTGAGTTGATCCAGCAGGTCCGTAGTAGACTGCAAACTGCTCAGAGTCGGCAGAAGAGCTACGCCGATAGGAGGCGTTCGGACTTGGAGTTCCAAGTGGGAGATATGGTCCTTCTGAAAGTCTCACCTTGGAAGGGTGTCATCAGGTTCCGGAAGAGGGGCAAGTTGGGCCCCAGATTTATTGGTCCTTTCAGGGTTTTGGCCCGGGTGGGTCGGGTTGCTTATCGGTTAGATCTTCCTGAAGAGCTTAATCAGATCCACAACACTTTCCATGTGTCTCAGTTGAGGAAGTGTTTGGTGGATGAATCAGCAGTCGTTCCCCTAGAGGATATTCAGGTTGATAGTAGCCTGAATTATATTGAGAGACCGGTCGCGATTTTGGACCGGAAGACCAAGACCTTGAGGAACAAGGAAATTCAGTTAGTAAAGGTGCAGTGGCAGCACCGGAAGGGGTCTGAGTGGATGTGGGAGGCTGAGGAGGAGATGAGAGAGCACTACCCAGAGTTATTTGCAGATCCAGCCGTAGCAGACTTCGAGGACGAAGTCTGAGTCAAGTGGGGGAGAATTGTAACGACCCGTTCCCGGTATGTTAATTTATTGGTTTTTGTTGTGAGTTTTGCAAGAGGAACTCGGCGAGTTCATAGCCTGACTCGCCGAGTAGGGTCGCGGCTGCGAGCACGCGTGAGCCGGGGACTCGGCGAGTCCATATTCTGGACTCGGCGAGTCCATCCGTCTGGGTGAAACCCTAAATTCCCGGGTTGCCCACTATTTAAACCACCTTATAGCCCCATTCTTGCCTCCCTCACCCTGTGAACTCAGTGAGAAAACCCTAATCCTCCCTTGAAAGCTTATAAGTGATTTGGTGCCCTTTAGTGAAGGTGTGAAGAAGGAGAAGAAGAAAGAAGCAAGGGAACGAGTTGTATTGCAAAGATCCAAGGGCAAATCTGAGTTTATTGAGGTATTTTCGGAGTTCCTTTCTTGTTATATGCTTTAATCTTCCATTTGAGCTCTTCTAAGAGCTATTTGATGTTTGTTCCAAGCCTTATGTTTGCTTGAATGTCTTAATAAGTCGAAATACCTTTGGATCTGAGTGTTGGGGTGTTGTAGAGCCCAGATCTACTGTCTTTTTGGAGTTACTTTGCATAATAATCATAGATCTACCCATTTTATGCATCTTTTAGCCTTATTTCCCTTATTCATGAGGTTGTGCACGTAAAGTTGGAAACTTTACGTGGTAAATCAGCTTATTGGACTCAGATCTATCAATTGTATGTGTTGGATTCAAACAAAATCGAGTAAAAATCAGTTGCATGGCGGCAACTCGGCGAGTCGGGAAGAACGACTCGGCGAGTTGGGTCGCGAGTTCCCGAGTCCTTCATTTTGATCATTGTCGAGTGAATCCAGTGAGTTAGAGAGTGGACTCAGCGAGTTGAGGGTAGACTCAGTGATGGAGGGACTCGGCGAGTTGTTCATACAACTCGGCGAGTCCAAGGCAATCTTCTTAGGATCAAGAACAACTCGTCGAGTTGTTCATATGACTCGGCGAGTCGGATGAAGATTGTCTGAGTTTGTGGATCGAATGAGTGCTCGTCGAGGCGATGTCATGCTCGACGAGTAGCAGCGGGTAGGGTCGAGGAGTGAGAATAGGGACTCGGCGAGTTGGCGGCCCAACTCGGCGAGTCAGGTCAACTGTGGGTTGACTTGGTCCGAGGGTTGACTTTGACCAAGGGTAAAAGAGTCATTTTACCCAATGCAGTGTTTAGTATTTGATTGAGTGTGTTTATGGACTTGTAGCCGGGGAGATACCGGAGCAGCAGCAGTTAGCCCTCAGAGCTATTCACTCAGCAGCCAGTTCACGAGGTGAGTTTCCTTTCAGTAGGACGGGTCTAAGGCCACAATGCCGGCCCGTTTAGCTAGCAGTAGTATCTGGATGTTATCCGATGCAGTAGTTAGCACGTTTGATGCCTTCGTGGCTCAGACAAGATTATGTGTGTTCATGTTAGTGATATGTTATGCTATGATCAGTCAGCTTCGGGCTCCGGTCCGATGTCAGCTTCGGACTTCGGTTCGATGTAGGGGACAGGGTCCCAGTTAGCTTCGGATTTTGGTCCGATGTCAGCTTCGGACTTCGGTTCGATGTAGGGGACAAGGTCCCAGTTAGCTTCGGACTTCGGTCCGATGTCAGCTTCGGACTTCGGTTCGATGTAGGGGACAAGGTCCCAGTTAGCTTCGGACTTCGGTCCGATGTCAGCTCCGGACTTCGGTTCGATGTAGGGGACAAGGTCCCAGTTAGCTTCGGACTTCGGTCCGATGTCAGCTTCGGACTTCGGTTCGATGTAGGGGACAAGGTCCCAGTTAGCTTCGGACTTCGGTCCGATGTCAGCTCCGGACTTTGGTCCGATGTAGGGGATAAGGTCCCAGTCAGTCAGCTTCGGACTTCGGTCCGATGGAGGGGGCAAGGCCCCGTATGTGCTTGATATATTATTGTATGGTATGTGGTAATTTGGGGGAGCTCACTAAGCTTCGTGCTTACAGTTTCAGTTTTGGTTTCAGGTACTTCCGCAAGCAAAGGGAAGAGCTCGGGATGATGGCATCGCACACACCACCGCCTTAGCTCTAGCCTGGGATTGATTTAGTTGCTTTGATTTGATGTAGTATGATACAGTTTTCCGCACAGTATTCTATTATGGTTTGGAATACATCACGCATGGTTTTATTATATGATGCTCTGATTACAGTTTGGAATATTTTAAAAACAAAAATTTTTGGGTCGTATTTTTGGGTCGTTTCACTTTTTTAGGGTTTTGGAGGCTATTTAAGCATCATTTGTAACATACGCAAAATTCATAAAAATTTTAAACTTTTTCAAACATCCAAAAACCACCCTTTATTACAAATCGTTTTCAAAATAGTTTGTCATCAGAGTAATCCCAGAAATCATAACATAAAATATGAGGAGGTGCACGATCAAGCATTTGCCTTCCCGTGATCATCCGAAGTACCTGAAACAAATCCATAACTGTAAGCCCGAAGCTTAGTGAGTTTCCCTTAAAATACCCGCACAACAATAACATACATATAATAACAACATACTATGGGCCCAATCAACCACCGGGTTGGAATGCACCAGACCTTCAACCATCGGGTTGGAATGCCAACATACTATGGGTCCGATCATCCTTGGGATGGAATACCCTCGGCCCTCAACCACCAGGTTGGAATGCCAACATACTATGGGTCCAATCATCTATCGGGATGGAATACCCTCGACTCTCAACCATCGGGTTGGAATGCCAATATACTATGGGTCCGATAATCCATCGGGATAGAATACCCCAACCATCAGTCAAACATGTGCACATATATCAGATAATCACATAACAGTCTATAGATGGTCAAACAGATCTAAGAGATCACTAAGCATGACATTATCCTATCTACCAGGATACCAATCTAACAGACCACTACAAAATAACAACATTCTGTCTATCATGATGCCGATCTAACAGATCATAACATCATATGCATAACAGAATATCAATCTACTGGGCTGGCATTGGCGCCTTCGACTCGCAAGTATAGTGAGGAAAACTCACCTAACAAGTAGCACTGACTGATAAGACCAACTCTCGAACCACAGCTCCGAACTCAACTGCCTACAACCACCATGTGAATAATTTCGTTAAAATCCCAAATTACCAAAAATACCCTTAAAGAAAACTCGGTCAAAGTCAGAGTCAACAGTCCATGTTGAACTAACTCGTCGAGTGCATCTACTGACTCGTCGAGTTCCTTCAGAATTGAGAAAATCGCGAAAACCGGACTCGCCGAGTCGTCAATACAACTCGTCGAGTTCGTATAGTGTCTAAAAGATCGAGTAAACCCTGGCTAACTCGCTGAGTTGGCAGAGCAACTCGTCGAGTTTGCCTTTTCTTAACTCATTCAACCATCTCCCAAGCGAGTCTAATGCTACAAACTATAGATCTGGTCCCCTAGGACTGAGATACCACGTAAAGTTGCTAACTTTACGTCCATACATAGCATCAAAGGGGATAAAACACTCAAACATATCTTAATAAGGGGGTTCAGGGCATGAAGGAAGGCCAATACTTGATAAAGCTTGGAACTTTAGGCTCAAAGAGCCACAAAACATCCAAATCTAAAGTGATAACTTCAAACAATGCATCATTCCAAGAATGACTCCAATATGGACCAAGAATAACAATATCTTTCCATAGAAGTAGATATAAGCAATGAGAGGCCAAGGTATCGACTTTATACCTCAAAATGGTTGTCAAAACAGAGTAAACCGTAAGCTCGAAGTTTAGTGAGTTCCCCAAAATACCACATACCATACATACATATCCGCTCGAAGTTGTAACGAGTCTATTTCACCCCCCAAGTTTATTTCACCCCTAAGTCTATTTCAACTCAATCGATACTTTTCAACTGAACGGGTCTATTTCACCCCTAGTTCTATTTCAACTCAATTGGTGTTTTTCAACCGAATGAGTCTATTTCACCCCGATTCTATTTCAACTCAATCGATATTTTTCAACCGAACGGGTCTATTTTACCCCACATCTATATATATATATATATATATATATATGTATATATATGTATAACATACATGCATATCAATAAGAGTCACAAAGATAACAATCACATACATACATATCAACAAGAGTCATATAGACAACTAGCATCCTACAATCATAACCCAGTGGGTCGGCATTGGTACATTTGACCCACGAGTATAGTGAAGAGACTCACCTGAACTACTCAACATAAGCTCAACAACTACCTCAACAATAAAATATCCAAACCAAACTTCCTAAAGCCAAATCAAGACCAATCCTTAGTTAAATACTAAATTTTACCCAAGTTTGACCAAAAGTTAAACCAATCAAAAAGTTAATGGTAAAAAATCCCACAGTAGGCCGCCATGTTCGTGACCAAGCTTTTGTTACGTCTTGGTGGCCTCGAGACAAAACAGTCGTGAAGACTACCCTTTTCTCACGTCGTGAAGGCTAATCCTCCACATCGTGAGAATAACTCTTGCCTTCTTAATGCATTAAGCTCTCAATCCTTTAACCCCACTCATTCATACTTTCCATAAGGCTCTCATACACCCAAATGTAACATAAAAATCCTTACTTTATGGTCATGCATGTCCAATACATATCCTTTCCAAAACTAGGTCAAAAAGGGGTAAGAAATGGGTCAAAATCCCATGCATGACATCAAAACTACTTGTAAGCTCATATTTGAAACATACAATGTTCTTGGGACCTTTGAGAGCAATAAAGTTGCAAACTTTATTCCCAACTCTCACTCAAAACTCTTTAAAATGGACCAAAACACCAAATACACTTAGATCCAAAGATGAAATGTAATAAAGCTTGGAACTGTTTGTTTGAATGAATAACTGCTTGAAATGTTCTAAACTGCAACAAACCTAAGACTACTTCACAAATTAGTTTTTTACTAAATGTTGTTTGGGGAAAATTGAAGTGTCTGATTCTTTTTATTTTATCCTTCGGTATCATTATTTGTAGGTGAAAGGGACAAACCTGCAACAAATCAATTGCCTGAAGCAAATTCGTTGTCTGATGGGTTTGTTGATAGATCTACTGGATCTCTAACCCCTTTAGTACCCACAACACCAAATCGAGAAGAGGAAGTGACTGATTATAAGGAGGAGAAACTAGTAGAAGTTGAGTTAAGTCCTGATTTGATAATGAATGATTTTCAATCATATGAAGGTGATAATGGAAGTCAATAGCTAGCAAGAACGTTCCCTCTACTTACAAAACCATCAAGAAAAATTTCAACTTGTTTATTCGTTGTTTGATTGGTTTTCAAAGGTGGTTGTTGATATTGATACACACACCCACCTTCAAATTTTCCTTTACATTACCTTGATTTTCAACTCTCTCCATCTCACACACCAAACAGTCTGTACACAACTAATTTCAATTAAAATGTATAAAAACAAAAGTAAAGAAAACCCTATTAAAAATCCAGGGTATTGTGATTACACCATCAAAATAGATCCAAAACAGGGGAATGTGACGAGAGATGTTAATCCAAACACACTCATAAAGAGGCTAGCTAAAAGCAAAAAGCCTGTAGAGGTTTGGGGTGCTTCGAACACGAAGCCAAATCCACATATCAAAAATAAAATTTCCAAACATGCAGATTAATGGTGGTGATGGGTTGGAGAAGAAGAACATGGGTGTGTCTTTTTTAATTTCTTTATTTATTTAGAGAGAGAAAGACTAGTTTTATATTTAATAATAGTAATATTTTAAAAAAATGAAAATTAAATTCATTAAGAGTATAATAATTTTTTTAGTTTGACAAGTAAACTTATCAACCCAAAAAAATTACGGTTTGAACAAAAATACATTTTTTTTTTTTTTGTAAAAACATTTTTGCACTTTAACCATGGGTTTGTAAAATTTGTTGATTTATTAGGTAAAGAATCGATTAAAGGTGACAGGCTCATGTACCCGATCCGTTGCTTTAACCCGAAACAGAAAATTACTTCTTCGGTTCTTCCTTTTCTTCTGTCCTAAATTTGTGTTGTACGGCAACCATCTTTCTATCTCCTTCGCTCTCCCTGAATTTCTCTCTCACATCGTCGGAGACGAAACGGGATCTAGGGTTCAACCGGTCTCCGCCCGCCGTGCAATCGGTAGAACCCCTTGTCTGTTTTATCGATTATAATTTAGACTAGAGAATTTGAAGTCCGAACGACGAAGTAATAAAACATTTAGCAACTTTTAGACGTCATCTCAGCTTCGTTTTGTTTCGTATTGCTTCAAACATTCTCATTAGTTGTGATTTTGAGTTTCGAACGAACAAAATTTTGAGCTTTAATCTCAATTAGTCCAATAATAACGTAACTGAACGTTGTTTATTACCAGTTCATCATGTTAATTGAACCCTGTTATCCTTTTGTTTTTAGATTAGGAATGTTATCGTAGGTATTGAATCATTTTTAATTTGCAGTTGAACGTTTAGAGGGGTACGTTTAAACTTTTTTCACCATAATTAATTTAGTGACCCACAAACCCTAATCTGTTACCAGGATGTAGGTATTGGAGATTGTAAGGTGTTTGCATTTGTTTTCTTGTTTCTAGTCACATTATACTTTATATATACACCTCTGTACACAAAACCCTCTTCAGAACATTACAGTTTTATATTACTTTTTAGGCCAGCAATGCTAAAAATCTTGATCTTTTTCCACACAAAAGGCTGTAATTTTGATGCAAGTGTTTGAGCAACCTGTAAGGAGAAACTTTATGTATATTTCTTTTGCTACAGTTTTATTTATTTCGATCTTCATACAGGTCAATCCATCTTATCCAAAAGCCATAAGTGCAAGAATCTAGAGATTGAAGTGCTTTATGACAACAAACTGACGAAAAAATGAGCTATTCATCTGATGACGATAAACCCTTGATTTTTAGAAGGAATGCAAGACCTGATACAGTGAAGTCTTCTTCTCAGCCTTCCAAACCTTCTCCTAAACCAAGCAATGATGAGGTGGATTCTGAAGATGATAAACCACTAAGTTTTAGAATTTCAACCGTATCAAAGGGAGACACCAATCATGCTAAAAAAGGACCAGGTACAAGTGTGTCCCCACTTCCAAAACCATCAGTAAAAGATGAAGATTCTGATGATGAGAAACCATTGTCTTCAAAATATAATTCCAAGTCCAAAGTGGGATCATCTAATAATCATAAACCAGTGGTTCCCAAAGTTCATCAAAATGGTTCTGCATCAAAGGATAATACTCAATTGAAGAATATTGGGTTGAATAAGAGACCACCAGATGAGGAAAGATCTGCTTCTGTTAAAAAGCCAAAGCTTTCTGATTCTGTAACACCTGTCAACCACAAACCAGTAGCTTTGAAAGCAGAAATTAAGTCAGATGATGATGATGATGATGACGATGTTCCCATATCGCAAAGAATAAAGAAACAAGCTCCATCAAGTAGTAATAAATCTTCATCTGTAAAACAAAAGGTGATGAAAAAGAGTTCTTCATCTTTAAACCAAACCAACAAGAAGTCAAAGAAGATGATGAAACAGAAACAATCAAAGTATTCTAAGCCATCAAAGATCCCCCCTGGTTCTGGTGAAGGGCAGAAATGGACAAGTTTAGTTCATAGTGGTGTAATTTTCCCACCTGAATACAAGCCTCATGGGGTTAAGATGCTATACAAAGGGAAGCCTGTTGACTTGACTCCTGAACAAGAGGAGGTGAACCTAATACATACTTTCCACTTCATCTTTTTTCTTTTACAAAAAATGAACAGGAAATAGTAATGTGCACTCATTTATTTGTTTATTATAGCATATCATACCTTCATTGCTTTCTATTACATTATTGTACCTTAAGTAGATCTTTTAAAGTACAATGTTCTGATAAAAAAAGGTTTTGAAGCGGAATGCTGTAATCGGGTAGATTCTTTGAAGTACATTGTCTTCTTGAAACTACAATGCTGTAATAGAATGAAATGAAAGCAAAATGCTATACTAAACAAATTAATAAAAGTACATTGGTTTTTTTGTTTTGTTTTTAGTCCCTTGAAGAAAGAAACTAGTTGGATGTATGCATGATCATCATATTCTTATTTTACACATTTACAGGTTGCAACAATGTTTTCAGTGATGTTAGACACAGATTACATGGCCAAACCTCAGTTCAAAGAGAATTTCTGGGGTGACTGGAGAAAGATATTGGGAAAAAATCACACAATTCAGAATTTAGAAAACTGTGATTTCAAACCAATATATGAGTGGCATCAAGCTGAAAAAGAGAAGAAGAAGCTAATGACAACAGAAGTAAGTTACTTAAAGATTCTTCCTTTTTTTGGTATTATCAGCAATCATGATAATTATTGTTTTTGTTCTTCAAGATTCAACCTATTTTCTCATTAGTAATGCAAGAATTGATTTTTTTAGGAAAAGAAGGCCATAAAAGAGGAGAAAATGAAGATAGAAGAGAAATATATGTGGGCAATTGTTGATGGTGTCAAAGAAAAGGTGATCCCTAGCCTTGATTTATTATTTTTAATATCGTGAAACTGTCTTTTATAATGAAAATGACAATAATACGTACAAGGCTAACATCAATGTGGACTTTATATTATAGGAATCAATGGTGGATTATGCTACCTATATAATAATTGGAGCAAAAGAACTTAGGGCCCATTCCTTTATTTGGTTTTTCTTCATCTTTTACTAGTGGGTGACATTTTCATGTCAGAAAATTTCTTCATTTTTTACACCATATAAGTAGGGAGCCTTTTAGATCAAAATGCTAAATAGCCAAACCAAATAGGACTTCAAATCTTTTACAAATTGTGTCAAATACAAAAGAAAAAGCAATGTAGTTCCGTTTATTTTGTTATTATAGAATCTTACTTACATTTCTTTTTATTAGATCATTGTGCTTAATTTTTTATGAGACATTGTTATGTACTTTGAAAAAACTTAGCCAATTTTTTGTATCAGTGAACATATCCATGAACCTACATTCCTATTTCTTGCATTTAACCCTAAAAAATATACAAAACTTGTATATTGGTGTATAGGTATGTGAGTCTTGAGCAAATGGAAATCATATTATTTGTAGATAGATGTCATCCTAGAAAGCAACATCTGTTTTTCTTGAGTTTGTATCATATAATTTTTTTTTTTTTGATCATGAGTTATTTGATTGCAAAGAGGACCAATGTGTGTGCTGCATTATAACTAAGGTTTCAAACATAATATATATTCAAAATATGCTCTGCATTTCTTTTTTGGCTAAATAAATATTTACTTTCATGATGGTGTAGGTTGGTAATTTCAGAGTTGAGCCACCTGGGCTATTCCGTGGGAGGGGGGAACATCCAAAGGTTTGAATGACAACTTTACCCCTTCATTGAATGAAGTATTTAAACTTATTTCATTAGAAAATAAATTTATATAATTACAAATTTACTAGATGGGAAAGCTGAAAAAACGAATACGCCCAAGTGATATTACCATAAACATCGGAAAGGATGCTCCAATTCCAGAATGTCCAATTCCTGGTGAAAGGTTTGTTTTTTTTTTTTAAAATATAAGTATAAGTATTGTTGATATTATTAAATATAAAAACTAAAGTACATAAATGTAATGTGATGCACAGGTGGAAGGAAATCAGGCATGATAATACTGTGACATGGTTAGCATATTGGAATGATCCAATCAATTCAAAGGAGTTCAAGTATGTGTTTTTAGCTGCTAGCAGTTCCTTGAAGGGTCAAAGTGATAAGGAAAAATACGAGAAGGCAAGGAAGCTGAAGGTAATTATTATAATTATTATTATTATTTATTAATATGAATGTAAGTAAGTAATGAAAGAATGTATGTATGGTATATAATAGGGGTATATAGAAGGCATAAGGAAGGCTTACACTAAAGATTTTGGAAATTCGGATGTGACAAAGAGGCAAGTGGCAGTGGCTACATATCTCATTGATAAACTCGCTCTCAGGGCAGGAAATGAGAAGGTACAAAATTTTTATTTATTATTATTATTTTTTTTTCAGTTTAAAATATATATTTATTTATAAGTAATTGTTTTTCCAGGATGATGATGAAGCTGATACAGTAGGCTGCTGCACATTGAAAGTGGAAAACGTGGAGCCTGAGCCTCCAAATATCCTAAAGGTTTTTTCTTTTTTTTTTTTAAAAAAAAAAAGAAAATTAGTGAGAGCAAAGTACATTGCTATTTCCTGTAATCTTGAGTTTAATTTGTTTTGTTTTGGACAGTTTGACTTTCTTGGTAAAGATTCTATAAGATACCAGAATGAGGTTGAAGTTGAGCTTCCTGTCTTCAAAGCAATCCAACAGTTTCGAACAGGTCCGTTGACTTTTTGACCTTTTGTGTTTTAAATGTATTTATAAATTGTAAGTAAAAAAAAAAAAGAAAGTGATAAATATATTTATATATTGCAGGTAAAGCGGGAAATGATGATCTGTTTGACAAGTTGGATACAAGTAAATTAAATGCTCATCTCAAGGAATTAATGCCTGGTCTTACTGCTAAAGTTTTCCGTACTTATAATGCATCCATCACTTTGGATGATATGGTAACATACATACATACATATATACCCACCCACCCTTGTTAAATATATAATCAATTTTTTTTTTTTTTTTTATAGTTTCTAACTTTTTGGGTGAATGCAGTTGACAAGGGAAACCAAGGGTGGAGATGTTGCTCAAAATCTAGTCGTTTACCAACATGCAAATAAGGAGGTAATTATTTACAACAAGGAGGGCATTTATGTCCCAAGTTGAACTAATTATATATAATTTTCATTTTTTTTGTAGGTTGCAATCATATGTAACCATCAACGTACTGTTTCAAAGTCTCATAGTGCACAGATGACAAGGTTGAATGAGAAAATAGATGAATTAAAGGTAATAAATTTAGATCTCGATCTTATATATATATTTTTTCTTCTCTCGATATAGTTTCCCTACTTTTTTACATTTTGTGGGTACTGTTTACATTTAAATGGGAGGGACCCGCATTGCAAATGAAAATGCATTTTAGTTTAAAGTGTAAACTTCCATTATTATTTTGTTTAAAATTTTGAGCCTTATTTATTATTTTTGTTTATAGGGTGTCATAAAAGAGTTGGAAAGTGATTTGGCTCGTGCAAAGAAAGGGAAGCCTCCATCAAACAAAAATGGTCCTGATGGAAAACCAAAGAGGAACTTGAACCCTGAAGCGTAATACACTATTAAATATTAATTTTCTAGGGTTATTTTTTTTTTTATCATGAGAAGGGCATTTTCGTCTTTTTAACAGACAAGACAAAAGTTCAAGATCAAGTCCCTGTTCTACTTTTTAGTGGGTGGGACAAAAACTGATACCTGTGTCCCACCTTGGATTCAATGCTATATGTGTTGTATTCTTGCATAATAAATAGAGATATAAAGCATGTTGATTAATGAAATAATTGGGGGAAAAATGCAGGTTAGAGAAGAAAATAGCTCAGACCAATGCAAAAATTGAGAAAATGGAACGTGATAAAGAAACCAAGGAAGATTTGAAAACAGTAGCACTGGGTACTTCAAAAATAAACTATCTTGACCCCAGAATAACTGTTGCATGGTGTAAGCGACACGAAGTTCCAATTGAGAAGGTAACAAACAACTAACAACATATTTTTCTAATTTATGTATTTTGACCAATTTATAAAGTTAATTGATTTTTACTTTTACTGAATCTTTTGCAGCTTTTTAACAAGTCTTTACTGGCAAAGTTTGCGTGGTCAATGGACGTGGATCCCAGTTTCAGATTCTGATTTTGACAGTTTATAAAAATTAACAAAAAGAGGTCACAAAAATGATCTACGACCTTTTCTTACATTTTTTTTTAGTTTCGTTTTTAGCGACTATTGATTGATAGTTTATGTTGTATTACCCGTATTTTAAGTCAATTCAATGATGAGTTGCTTTCTCTAATCAATCCCCTGTGGCCAACTTTCTGTTTTCCATTTTATTCTTAAGCATGCCTTCCTTATGCAAGATGTAGTTTCATTTGTCTGTTTTTAATCTATCCAACTACATCGCATTGTGTTTTTAATTTTTAATTTAGTTTTTGAAATATCTATCAATGAAGGTAGATATTTCAAAGTACAATGATGTAATGAATGAAATGGAAATAAGATGTTACAGTAAACAAATAGATGGGAGTTCATTGCTCTTTTTTGTATTTATTCTTATCTTGATTTCTGGTCATTTTGGTGGAATTTTGCTATAGCATGTTCAAAGAGACTACATTATAGTATTTCGGATATATTTATGCATTAACATATTCAAACATTTCAGATTTTTGAACCGACTAAAAAATGTTGATCTTAGTTCTTATTCATTTTGGTAGTTTTCTTACAACATAATGTCATCTAACATGTGAACTTGACATTAAAATGGACCTACCTAGAAAGAAAATAAGGCGTAACTTGACTCCGTTACAATGGACAATGCTTAATCAAACATGTTTTGGTAATTGGCTCGACCTGCATAGTAGGCGTTGGATCGCCTTCTTATTCATCATGTCCTCAATGATGAGGTCAACCTAATCCATCCTTGCTCCATCAACAATTTTAATTTGGGGGCTAAAGGTCAAGAACTAACATATAGTCCCAGTGATACTTTTTTTTTTTTTTTTTGGATAATCGGATTAAAATTCGTCAACTATCTACAAAAGATAATAATAGGGTAGTTTAGTTTAGGAGAAGTATTGAAGAAGATACACATTAATGATAGTGTGAAACTTTTTTTGTGGGGTCCATCTATTTGTACATTTTTTACATTTTTAAAGCACTTCTTAATAATTATTCTTTATTTTTTTCTTAAAATAAACTAATCATTATTATATGATAATTATCTTTTTATTAATTATTATTACATAGGATTAAACCCCTCATGATTACATTATTACTTTAAATAAAACTAATTACATAATAAAAATGTTCAATAAAGATTTGTTTATGGAAAAATAATATCATTTTTATAAAAAATATTAAAATATAAATACATTTATTTTTTTCAAACTTATATAATAAAATATCTTAATAAAAAAATTAATTATTTTTTCTATTTTTATATGCAATTTATTAAAATCATTTTTATATAAAAATATAATAATGAATGACTTCAAATACGAGATAATAATAATAAAATACAATTCCAATGTAATACATCTCAAAATAATTCAAATATATTCATACATACAAATAAATAATTGTTAAATTTTAATACTAAAAAAACTTCGCATAATAAATTTTATAAAAAAGCGTCAAAATAATATATTTTTTATTAAAAAAAAACTCATTTTTAAAATTAAAAACCTAATTCTCGTTCTAAAAATAGCCTATTATTTCTAAGTCCAATCCAATACTCTTAAAACCCTAATCCAACACACCTATAAATAAAAGAATTAAGCCCTAAAAACCCTAATTTTTCGTCACCCATTTTCATCGTTTCTCTATTCCCCTTACAACCCGTAACCCCCTCTATTGTCGGTCGACCAAGAGCAACTGATGGCCATCCGAGGATCACCACCTCTCTATCTGTATCACGTCTCTCTACCTCTCTCTATCGATTAACATTGACTTTTTCTATCTCTTAATTGAGTTTGTGTGTGTCAATTCGCCAAGATGTTGCGATGATGGAGCCACCAGACAAGATGACGTCCGATAACAATAGATTCCACAATCGGTGATAAGACCGCCACCATTGGTTTCCCTCTCTCGTTCTCACTCTCTCATTTTTTGTTATTGCGGGATATTGGCGAAACACCACCTGTGGTCGTACCGGAGGAAGTTACGGCGGTGGTTTATAGAAGTGTTTGGTTTCCGACAATGGGTAAAGGAGGTGTTATGTTTCTGACAGTGGTGGCCTGGTGGGTAATAATAATATTGTTGTTGAATGATCTAAATTTTAAAGATCAAAATTGAATTATTGTTGAATTTTGATATTATTAATGTTATAGTTTTTTTATAAATACAATATGGTGATTTATGCATTAATTAAATAAAATAGATTTTGATATTAGCAAATGACAGTCTTGAACGATGAAATTTATAAAAAAAAGTTGTAATTAAAAAGTAAGAATCACTGATTTCAAAGTTAAAATAATCAGAAAAAATATATTTATACCTGAAAAATCATAATGAAAAGGGTTTCCTAAAAAAATTTGGTGTCCAAATAATAGTACCCTTATGTCCATCTATTTGGACCCTACATTCTTAAACGACATCTTAATAATTACTCTCTATTTTTTGTTAAAATAAACTAATCGTTATATAATAATTATCTTTTTATTAATTATTATTACATAAAATTTGGCTCTTCATGATTACTTTATTACTTTAAATAAAACTAATCATTACATAATAAAAAGATTCAATAAAGATTTGTTTATGGAAAAAAATAATACCATTTTTATAAAAAAAATATTAAAATAAAATTATATTTTTTTTCAAACCTATAAATTAAAATATCTTGAATAAAAAAATTAATTATTTTTCCTATTTTTATATGCAATTTATTAAAATCATTTTTACATAAAAGTATAATAATAAATAACTTCAAAGACGATATAATAATAATAAAGTACAATTCCAATGTAATACATCTCAAAATAATTTAAATATACATAAAAATAAATATTTTTTAAATTTCAATACTAAAAAAACTTGGTATAATAAATTTTATAAAAAAATCGTCAAAAATAATATTTTTTATTAAAAAAACCATTTTTAAAATAAAAAACCTAATTTTTATTCTTAAAAGAGCCTATTAGTTCTAAGTCCAATCCAATACCCTTAAAACCGTAACCCAACACACCTATAAATAAAAAACTTAAGCCCTAAAAACCCTAATTTTTCGTCACCCACCAAAACATCCCAAAAACACGGTCCAAAAATTTCATTTTTAAATCATTAATACCATTATCATACAAAATCACAAACCATGTATCTTAAAATAACGTAATATCTGTCATCATATCACAAGCTCATATAAATTATCAGAGTAAACTCACAGGCTAAGAAAACTGTGGTGTGTGCCATGCGATCATCCCGAGTCCTTCTCTCTGCTAGCTGAAGTACCTGAAACCAAAACTGAAACTGTAAGCACGAATTTAACACCCCAATTCTGGTATAATATTTATATATTTATTTTCTTCAAGTTTTTGGGGGAACTCGACGAGTCAGTAGCCGGACTCGTCGAGCAGATTCAGGATTTCGAGCACGTTTAAGTTAGCGACTCGGCGAGTCCATATTCCGGACTCGACGAGTCCGCCAGTCTGGAAGAAACCCTAATTTCAAGGGTTTGCACCCTATTTAAACAACTTTTGGGGCCTCTAGTTAGCCCCCATCACCCCTCAGAGCATCATTTTCGAAACCCTAGAGCCCTCTTTGCATTTTTGTGTGATTTGGTGTGTTTCTTTGAAGATCTTGAGAGAAAAAGGAAGGTAGATCAAGAGGAGAAGAAGGAGATCCTAGATCCTTGAGGAATTTTAGAAGATAGTAAGGTATATCTTAGCCCTTTTCTGTTTCTATGCTTAAATCCCCTTTTTAAAGCCATTAAAGCTATTCTTGAACCATTTCTTGGCTTAGTAGTAGCATAGAGGACTCATTGAGATGATTAGCCTTCGGATCTAGCTAGGTTTGAGTTCCAGAAGCTTAGATCTAGTACCTTTATGGAGCCATTTTTGCATGAAAGCTCTAGATCTACTCTTATAGTGTGCTTTGAACCCTAAAACCTTCATTTGATGTTATTTACACATAAAGTTGGAAACTTTACGTGTTAATCAAGCCCCAAGAACCCAAATATATGAATGGAATGGACTGGTTTCAAGCAGAATTGAGTATATAGTATTTGCATGTCTATGACTCGGCGAGTCGTTCTTCAGACTCGGCGGGTCGAGTCGCGAGTCCCCTGTTTTCCCCTTTTCGAGTTATGCCGAGTAGAACCAGTGAGTGAGAGATGGACTCAGTGACCTAGAGGGTTAGACTCATTCGTGGAAGAACTCGGCGAGTCAATGCCCTGACTCGGCGAGTCCAAGGCAATCTTCATGCCTCAAGATCAGACTCGACGAGTTGTTCATACAACTCGGCGAGTCACAACTAGAGTGTTCATCTGATGAAGGAGAACTCGACGAGTTGTTCATACAACTCGGCGAGTCGGATGCAAATTGTCGGAGTGTTAGTAACAAAGAGGAACTCGCCGAGTTTGTGCCAAAACTCGGCGAGTAGTAGCGAGTAGAAGCAAGAAAGTGAGAGTAAGGACTCGACGAGTTGGTGACCCAACTCGACGAGTCAGGTCAACTGAATGTTGACTTTGACCAGGGGTAAGAGAGTCATTTTACCCTCAGTATTATTATCGGTATTTGATTGATGGTACTTATGAAAATTTTAGCCGGGGTGAAACCGGAGCCGCAACAGTCAGATTCCGGAGCAGTTCTTCCAGCAGCTAGGCTACGAGGTGAGTTTCCTTCTAGTAGGAACGGGTCTACAGCCACAATGCCGACCCGATTAGTTAGCAGTAGTTTCCGGACTTCGGTCCGATGTAGCATATAGTATGTTTGATGCCTTCGTGGCTCAGACGGGATTTATGTGTTATGTGTATTCGGGCTACGGCTTGATGCAGTATGTAGTATATGTGTTCATGTTAGATGATGTGTGTTATGCTAGTTGATATGTGTTCCGGACTTCGGTCCGATGCAGTCAGTTCCAGACTTCGGTCCGATGCAGCTAGTTCCGGACACCGGTCCGATGCAGGGGACAAAGTCCCAGTTAGTTCCAGACTTCGGTCCGATGCAGTTTCCGGGCTTCGGTCCGACACAGAGGGCAAGGCCCTGAGTAGTTCCGGACTTCGGTCCGATGCAGTTCCGGACTTCGGTCCGATGCAGTGGGCAAGGCCCAGTATGTGTTATATGCTAATGTTTGGTATGTGGTAGTTTGGGGGAACTCACTAAGCTTTGTGCTTACAGTTTCAATTTTGGTTTCAGGTACTTCCGCAAGTAAAGGGAAGAGCTCGGGATGATGGCATCGTACACACAACAACTTCAGTCTTATTCCTGGGAGTTTGTTTTGATTCATAGTTTGATTTGGCACAAATGTTCATGACATTTTATTATGGGTTGAGATATTTGACACATGGTTTTTATGATGTGATGATCAGTATATGATTTTTATTATTATTAAAACAAAATTTTTGGGTTGTATTTTTGGATGTTACAAGTTGGTATTAGAGCCTTGGTTTGAGGGATTCGGGCACACTTTCGGGTGTGTCTGAACTCAAACTAAGGAAGTGGTAAAATGTTTTCAAAAGAAAAGAGTTTTAGAAGAGTGAAAAGAATTTTTAGAAAGAAAGAACTTTGAAAAGAGAAAAGGGGTGTGGTGCATGCGATCAGCCGAGCTCAAGTAAGTACTCCCAAATTACCCATACAAGTTATGTTATGATTATCAGTTTCAGTTTCAGTTTTAGTTTCAGCTTCAGTCTCAGTAGAACAGCATGCTAAAATAGGACTAAGGATCTAGGGGGATGCCTTATGTGTCTGCTTTATGTGTTTCAGCTTGATAAGAATTTTATGCTAGTACTGAGTAGACAGCAGTAGGATAGCCTGTTTAGTTTATGTCTGATAGTATGCGCTTAGCATTGTATGCTAGTATAGGTCCTTGTTATGAGGATAGAGTTGCTTGACTAGTTTTTCTGTGTATGAATGCTGCTTGCTTTGTGCTTTGTGGGACTCTGAGTGATGGGAGTTAGCCATTAGGTGAATACGTCTTGTCACATGTGAACAGGGTTGAATAATCTCAGAGTGCTAGATTTGGCCCTATTGCGCAGCTCTGGTATGAGTCTGATTGTAGTAGGGACGGGCCTTTACTCGAAGGATTATCTGAGCCTCGCCACATGTGATGGTATTCAGGTAATGGCTAATTGGCATTACAAGGAGGCCTTCAGCAGCTGAGGACTGGTTTGGGTGGAGTCAGAAGTTCCCTAGGGCAAGCCTAGGAAGGTAGTAGCAGAGATCGGTAACTGTAAAGTGACTTGGTGGAGTCAAGGCAGTTCTTGAGGAAAGTACGAATAAATGTGGAAGGTAGTATGGGCCCGTACTACTGAAAGCAGAGGATCCGTACTCAAATCAAGAAAGATGAGATGAGACCAGGAAACTTGTGATAGTAGTGATCCCCCGAGATATATTTCTGATCTTGAAGTTTATTATGATGTGTTTTCAGAATGGTGGTATTGCGCCCTCGGCCAGCAGTCGGCAGTTCAGGTGCCGAAGGGGGATCTGGATCAGACCCAGAGGTCGGGAAGATGGATGAGCAGACTAGGGAGTTTCTCTCTTCAGAGATTACTCGCACCATACTTGAGCAGACTCCTGTGATCTTCGGTTTGATCAAGGAGGGCATCTTAGAGTTGATGGACGAGAGGTTGAGCACTTTCCGTGCTGAGGTAGCAGCCATGATGGGGTCGCGCACGCTTACTTTCAGGGAGTTCCAGGCATGTGGAGCTCCAGATTACCATGGGGCGCGGGACCCCATTGCGAGTACTAGATGGTTGGTGGATGTGGCCAACGCATTTCGCACGAGCAGGTGTCCCGAGGGGGACAAGGTCAGATTGGCATCCTGTCTTCTGAAGGATAGGGCACGAGATTGGTGGGAGGAGGTTGGTCATGCCATCGGGGATGACGAAGCTTTGGATGCCATGACCTGGACAGACTTTTCTACCAGGTTCAGAGCTGGGTTCGCACCGGTTATTGAGGTGCAGCAGTTAGCACGCGAGTTCCAGGATTTGACTCAGACCACAGAGACTGTGGCAGAAATTACCGCCAAGTTCAGGGAGAGGGCACTTCTCGTTCCTCAGTATGCAGCTGATGAGGAAATGAAGAAAGCCCGTTATCATGAGATGCTGCGGAGTGATATTCGCCAGTTCGTGAGCCGGTCCAGCTGTAAGACACCGGATGACATGATTGCTAGAGCCCGAGAGAGAGAGATTGATCTCGAGATGGAGAGAAAGAGGAAGCCGGAGGCGGCTCCAGGTTCAGGGAGTTCGGGCAAAAAGTCCAAGGGTTTAGATCACAGAGCTAGGAGTCAGCAGAGCCACGCTCGGTGTGGCAAGTGTGGGAGATTGCACGACGGGGCGTGCAAGGCAGGGAGTGCCGGCTGCTACAAGTGCAGCCGGACTGGGCATATGAGCAGAGATTGTACAGCCACTACTACCACCGTTGCTGATGGGTTTTGGTCATAAGAACATCCTATGTGCTCATACAAACCCTAATGCTTGGATCTAGGTTTCTCTATTGTACATGCAATTCATCCAAGACTATAAACCCTAGATCTAATATATGATAATCAATATAATATATAATAATGTGATTGCATGTTATTTATGTGTTGTGATTTATGGTGATATGTGATATGCATGATTCAAAGTTACAGAGTTGGGACTTTCGGGTCCCTAAAGTTAGGGCCAGAGGGCCCATAGAGAGTTGGGGCTGGAGGGCCCCACTGAGACACATTGACTAGAGGGTCAACAGAGTTACAGCCTCGAGTGGTTATTATGTGTTAGTGTGGTATTTTGGGGAACTCACTAAGCTTTTGCTTACAGTGTTCAGTGTTATGTGTTTCAGGTGCCAGTGATGACCGCGGGAAGGCGCCGACTTGATTCGTACACACACACATATGAGATTTGATGTATTTTGATCTTGGGAGATATTTTTGTGAACAAAAACATGATGCTATGACATTTTATGAATGAATGGTTTTGTTAAAAATGTGTTTACAATTGCGAAAAATTGTTTAAATTTTTACGGCGTTATAGTAATATTGGTGTAATTTAAACAGTTAAAACAAGTCAGTTGTTTTATTATGTACAAAAAAGAAGAAGTTGTCAATATGTGAACACGGATAAGAGGTAGTTACCCTCCTAAGTCATTTTCCCGTATTTGGTCGGTCACACCTTTGTTTTTTTTTTTTTTTTTTTTTTTTTTTTTTTTTTAAATTATAAATAATAATAAAATAACTAAAATAATTAAAAATAAATTAATAAGGGCATTATAATTTTTTTTATACTATAGAGATGAAAAACAAAACACAATAAAATGTTAGGGACTGTCCGAAAAACAAAAAAAACAAAAACAAAAACCGTAAGAAAACAAGCACATAATTTTGACAAACCATATAGTTCATTAGACTTTTAGTGAATTACACGTTTTATAATCATCGATTTAAAATCATAAATATCGAATTGCCACTTCTTATAAATATCAAATTTCCACGTTTTCTTTAGTGAATAGCACGTTTTAGAAAAATAAAAATTCGTCAAAAATAAATCCAAAAATCATTAAATCCATCCCAATCATCCACCCAAAATAAGGTATAAATTACTAGAATCATACCTCAATTATTCACCAAGTTGCAAATTTTAGCATAACAAATATTTTAATCCACTTTTGATTCAGAATAAACAATTTTCTACAGAAATTTTCATATTTCCCTTAGACTTAGCAAATCCACTCAAAAGACGGACATAAACCAAATCAAAAGATTAAATTTATGAAATAATAATAATTATTAGTAACAACATTACATATTTTCTTTCATCTTTTATACACATCACATATAGAAAATTAATATATCACTTCAACAAGACAACAATTAAAGCTTCATTTAGCCTATTTCTAAAACTTTAAAAAGAGAAAAACTCGAATAATTGTTGCCTTTAGGGTTTCTCTAGTCATGAATAACAATTTATTTGATTGGAAGAATCCAAAAGAAATTTTACAAAATGGAGTTTTCCTTGTTTTTGATAGGTGTATTATCGAGGAAAATAAATAAGGATAGTACCCTTTAGAATCAGTGAGAAATTTCATGGTGACAATCTGGATTGAAATTTATTAATTATTAGTTTCAAGTTTTGATATGATTCATGTTATCCCGATATAGAAAACCGTACATGTGAGATGGAAAAATAGGCTGCTTGAAAATGAAAAATGTTTGCCATTTAAAATATATGAATTAGATCTACCTTGATTCAACACACATTGCTTTTTGCAAAGTTGTTATTGAGTTTGAATCCAAATAAAAGCATCCAAGAATCCTCGCAAGGTTATAAAACTTGGAGAAGGACTAATCCTCAAATTCCTTTTTCATCGACCCTTTTTCACTGTCATAATCTCTAAGCAATCACCCCTTTCATGCTGTATTCACCTTACTACGCCTCTAACTATATTTTTCCTTCCCTTTTAGAGTCCCATCAAACAATCAAGCCAATGTTTGTTCTAGTTAAAGTGTGGTCCAAGTACCATATGCTAACATCATTCGTTATGTTTGAGGTAATATGATGGTAAATTTTGACAATATGAAAGAAAGTAGATATAATAATATAAGCATAATGTGTGGGGGCAGGGGTGGTGGGTTTGAAACAAGATAGCGGGCCGAAGGTGTTGCGATAATGCAATGTTAGTGTCACGACTTGGAGAAAAGGGATAGTAGAAAAGGGATAGTAAGGGGAGAGACGTATGGTGGTGAGGACAATGGTTTTCGTTCATGAGGTGGTGAGTTTGAGGGATCACCGGTGGTCTTTCTTGACGGTTTCCATCAAAGAAGGAGGTGCGTTTTAGGTAGTACTTGGTGAGTTTGAGATTGTTGTTGATGATAAAAAGACGTGGATCCAACTTTGTATAATCATAATGATGATAGTCATATATATATATATATATATATATATATATATATATATATATATATATATATATATATATATATATATATATATATATATATATATATATATATATATATATATATATATATATATATATATAGGGAGTGGTTCAAATGAGAACCAAAAAAGGTTAACAATCGTAAGAGCCTCTAACTTTAGATGTTTATAAAGGGTTTAGGGTAACCCTAAACCCTAAACCCTTTATAAACACCCTAAACCCTAAACCCTTTATAAACATCTAAAATTAGAAGTTCTTACGGTTCTTAACCTTTTTTGGTTCTCATTTGAACCTTTACATATATATATATATATATATATATATATATATATATATATATATATATATATATATATATATATCATTTCTAACCCATATAATTAATATGTATAGTTTGATATTTTTCTTTATATAGATATAAATAGAAATTTAAGTTTCAGAATTATGAGAGATTAAAATGAACATTTTCTGGTGATTTGTTGGCATTTTTTTTTTCTTTTTAACATGAATCAAATGATATATAATTCTTGACAATATGACCATAAATGTAAGAAAAACAATAGTTGGACTAAAACTGCTATTTTGTGAATAGTATAGGGATGGTTTGTAATTTACTCTAAAAATAAAGGAACAAAATTTCAAACTCACATGCATTTGCAGTATGACCCCTGAGGCCCAGATTTTGCTGCTATCTCACTCTCACACAGACTCACACAGTCACAAGACCAAACATAATCGTGTATTGCACTTCTCATTACACCTCTTCTTTCTCGTGCATTTCTCGAATTGTGTAATTGATGAGCTACAGTTATCAAAGTGATTCTACGCTAATACAGAGAAGGAGGTGAGAAAGATCAAGAGGGTATTTCAGGTGAATTTGTGGTCAAGAACAGAGACAGTGGATAGCTATGGCAGTATCTTTACAGCTTCAGACACCTCCATATTTTGGAAACACAGTTGTTAGGGACAAAACCCTCGTAAGGATTAAACCTTTTATTGGGTCTCATCCACCCAGAAGATCAAACTTGTTTTCACAGGTAACGATCAATCATTTCCTTCATTGATTTTTGATGAATTCATCCTATATAAGTTCGATTCAATTGAATATCGTTTCGTGGGTTTCTTTTTTGAAATGTCATTTTGTGGGTTTCTTTTTGAATGAAATGCCTACGAATTTGCAAATGTATGGGGAACATTTGGGTGGATTGTTGTGTATTTATAGGTAATCTAAGTTTTGATTGTTTTAGGGTTTTTCGTTTTCTGACAGATTTCGCAATTCTAATCATATTTGGTGTTCATATAATCGGATTCATTACCAGTTATAATAGCTTATTTGATAGCGTCATTTAGTTGCCAGTCTGAACGATTTCTTTGATGCTATCGGTTTCTAAAAAGAATTCAATCAATACTAATTTGGGTTAAGATTGTTACACTGATTAGCTTCGGTTTTTTCTTATTCGTGGGATAATTATTGTTTATTATATTAATGTGTAGTTTACACAATCTTGTTCGTGGTACAAATATTCTGTGATTGCTGGGTTTTCGCACCAAATCATGGCAAGTTCAGGTTAGTTGTTGAGCTCTGACTTGAATATCGAACGATTGTTGAAGTTTTTAGTAGTAAAATTGTTGAAAAGGGACTTAATTTCTAAACGGGTATTTCGATAAAGGTGATCACTTTTTAGTAAATAATCAGAATCAGAATATAATATGCTTCAGTAAAACGTGGTGCAAGAGAAATTGAATATTACTACTTGAAAATTTGATTAGTATCAGATAATCACTTTCAAGATACAAGCCTAATTCATTATGATTTTTCCATCAATTGTGTATGTTGTAGACTTCTCAAGAAAAAGGAGATATAAAGTTTCAAGCCCAAGGGCAAATGACTCTGCACCCAAAGGATTTAAGCCCAAACCTACAAATCCAAGGAAAGATCAAAGAACAATTGAAGGTAACGAAGGCCTCAATCCTTCTATCTCTACAGAATTTGTGAATCCCACAAAAAGAGAAAGTAAAATCCATACAATTCAGCAATTGGCTGTTCCTGAGTTCAATCAAAGGGCAGAAAGTGTTAAAAACGATATTATAAATAAAAAAGAGAAAGTAGAGGCCATCAAGAATAGTGATGATGAGATTGAAGATGATGAGGAAGCTTCTAGAAAGTTAAAATTAGAAATTGAAGAAAAATTACGCAAAAAGATGGAAGAAGAGCTGCGAAAAAAGGAGATGGAAGCAAATTTACGAATTCAAGAAATCAAAAATCTTGCAAACGAGACTTTTCTGAAAGGCGAAAAAGTGTTTTGTTATCCTAAGCTCGTGACACCCGATCAAGAAATTGAAATATTTTTAAATAGAATTGATTCGAGTTTATTTAACGAATCAAGTATCTTTATAATGGGAGCGTTTAACGACTGGCGATATAAATCTTTCACCGTGAAATTAAAAAAAACGAATCTGAGCGGCGACTGGTGGTCATGCCGGATAAATGTCCCAAAGGAAGCATACAAAATAGATTTCGTGTTTTTTAACGGACAAGATGTTTATGAAAACAATGAAATGAAAGATTTTTGTATAAACGTGGAGGGCGGAATGGACATTTTCGAATTCGAAGAGCTTTTGCTTGAGGAAAAAAGAAGAGAGCTTGAAAGACTTGCAAAAGAAGAAGCAGAGAGAGAACGGGAATTGGAAGAAAAGAGAAAAATCGAAGCTGAGAAGGCGGCAAGTGAAGAAGATAGAGAGCGGGCCCACATGGAAGCCGAGAGGAGAAGGGGAATAATTCAACAAGTTTTGGAAAAAGCGGTTAAGTTTGTTGATGGTGTATGGTATATAGAACCGAGTGAGTATAAAGGAGGGGATACAGTTAGGTTATATTATAACAAAAGTGTGGGCCCACTTGCAAATGTTAAAGATTTGTGGATTCATGGAGGTTATAATAATTGGAAAGATGGATTGTCCATTGTTGAGAAGCTTGACAAGTTTGTTGGAAAAGATGGTGATTGGTGGTATGCGAATGGTATGCTACTTTCATTTCTTTCTATTACACAACATTTTACTTTGAAAAATCTACTCACTTATAGCATTCTACTTTCACTTTTTTTTTTTTTACCTTATTAAGACATTATACCTTGAAAACTTACCCTATTATATCAATATAATTGGTAGATTTTTCAAAGTACAATGTTGTGTAATAGAAAGAAATAAAAAGCAGGATGCTATGATAAACAGATCAATGGAAGAGCACATTGTTGCATATCTTACATTTATCCCTTGTTTTTTTGCAACATCTTCAAAGTATACTTTTTTTTTTTTTTATATTGTTATGGTCCCCACTCGTTCGCTTACAGAGTAAACAACCTTTGATTTTATGTAGTTGTGGTCCCCACTCGTTCACTTGTATTGGATTGGGTTTTTGCTGATGGTCCACCTCAGCATGCAACAGTTTATGATAACAATGAACGCAAAGATTTCCATGCTATTGTTCCCATATCCATTCCTCAAGATCTCTTTTGGGCTGAAGAAGAACACGAGATTTACAAGAAACTTCAGACTGAAAGAAAGCTAAAAGAAGAAGAAATCCGTATCAAGGTCATATTTTCATGATACCACACACAGGATTGTAATCACCTTTTTATATTGAAATGCAAGAAACAACAACATACTTTCATTGGTTTGTTTTTTATAGCATATCCTGCTTTCATTTCTTCCTATTACATCATTGCATTTAGCACTATAACTTGTTTTGTGTCCTTTTTTTTTCATTTACAGGCTGAGAAAACAGTACGAATGAGAGCCGAAACAAAAGAAAGAACAATGAAAACGTTTTTGTTGTCACAAAAGAATATAGTTTACACAGATCCTCTTGATGTCCAAGCAGGAAGCCAAGTGTCAGTTTTCTATAATCCCAAAAATACCCTTCTAAATGGAAAGCCTGAAGTATGGTTTAGATGCTCTTTTAACCGTTGGACACATCGGATTGGTCTTTTTCCACCTCAAAAAATGTTGCCTGCAGATAACGGGATGCATGTCAAAACCTCTGGTAAGCTGTTGACTGGTCAACCCGACCTGTTTTTTTTTTTTTTTTTTATAAAACTACCCGTTTTGACATCTGTGATAAAGTTTCTTTCTTTTTTCTTTTTTTTTGATTGTGATGCATCAGTTAAGGTCCCACTAGATGCATATTTGATGGATTTTGTGTTCTCTGAGAAAGAAAGTGATGATGGTGTTTTTGACAATAATCATGGTATGGATTACCATATACCTGTGTCTGGAGGAGTTACAAAGGAACCCCCTATGCATATTGTTCATATTTCTGTTGAAATGGCTCCCATTGCAAAGGTCATATTTCAAATTTCATTTTTTACTTGTATAATTAAATTGAACTCTAATAATATCAAATGCATATACATAACAAAGGGTTTAATGCTAAAAATAACAATGGAAAAATGCAATAAATCGCTATGTACTTTCATTTAATTTCTATTACAGTTAAACGCAAGAAATTTCATTTTTAACCGTTTTCTTTGAAAGTTGGATGATTTTAGTAAAGTGTGTGTGTGTGTTTTGGAATTGCAGGTAGGAGGGCTTGGTGATGTTGTGACTAGTCTTTCTCGTGCTGTTCAAGATTTAAACCACAATGTGGATATTATTCTTCCAAAGTATGATTGCTTGAATCTTAGCAATGTAAGTAAGCCTTTCTTGAATACTTATGATTATTGAAGCAATCAAGATTGGATTCTAAATTTCTCTTGAAGCAATAATACTTTCCTTTTTGTTGTAGGTGAAGGACTTTGGTTTCCATATGAGCTACTCATGGGGTGGGACCGAAATTAAAATTTGGTTTGGGAAAGTTGAAGGACTTTCTGTTTACTTTCTTGAGCCTCAAAACGGGTTAAAAAAAACTCTAATTCACCATTCACATCTTATATAATTAAAATCTGATGCAAGCTTTTTGTATCTGTTCAGACACTTTTGGAAAGGATGCATTTATGGTTGCAATAATGATGGGGAAAGATTTGGTTTTTTTTGTCATGCTGCTCTTGAATTCCTTCTTCAAAGTGGATCTCATCCTGTAAGCTTTAGGTGTAAGAGTTATCATACTTCATTTCATATATTTCTTTTTCTATATTTAATCAGTCATAAAGAGTTTCACTTATCAGATGAAATTAGATTTTTGTAATTCATGCATTTATCCCTTTGTGTAATTATGATTGGTTGTTTTGTTTTGCAGGATGTTATTCATTGTCATGATTGGTCTAGTGCACCAGTTGCATGGTTGTTTAAGGATCAGTATATGCATTATGGTTTGAGTAAAGCAAGAATTGTCTTCACAATTCATAACCTTGAATTTGGGGCTCCTTTGATTGGGAAAGCCATGGCATATGCTGACAAGGCTACAACGGTAACTTAATTCTTATCACCTTTTCTTACCTCTCCTCTTTTTTTTTTTTTAAATCAAGAAATAGCAACGTACTTTCATCAATTTGTTTATTATAGTAATGTCATCCAAATACAAAACAATTTACACTGCTATAATCGGGTAGACTTTTCAAAGTATAATCTCCTAATAAGAAAGAAAAAAATGAACAAGTTTTCAGTTACCATTTGTTCAGATTCTCACACATTGTCATTATTGGAAAGAATGAAGTTAAGTCAAAAAATTTCCATGCTTGATCAAACATTTTTCTTACATCAACTGCAGGTGTCTCCAACTTATTCACGGGAGGTTGCTGGAAATCCCGTGATTGCCCCTCATTTGCACAAGTTTCATGGGATACTTAATGGCATTGACCCGGATATGTGGGACCCATTTAACGACAAGTTCCTTCCCGTAAGTATATATATAGCGTATAATTTCTTATCTAAAGAATCCATGAATAGATATCAAGTCAACTTGCATGTTCTTTATTGATTTTTTTTTTCCAATTTCGATTTTCATTTAATAACGAATGTGGGACCCATGGAAACGTGATCAAAATATTTCATTTATTATTATTATTATTATTTTGAAATTGTAGGTATCTTACACATGGGAAAATGTGGTGGAAGGAAAAAAGGCTGCAAAGGAAGCCTTGCAACAAAAGTTGGGTTTAAAACGAGGGGATGTACCCTTGATTGGAATCATCACCCGGTTGACTCACCAAAAAGGAATCCACCTCATCAAACATGCCATCTGGCGGGCCCTTGACCGGGGCAGCCAGGTGGTGTTGCTAGGGTCAGCCCCGGATCCTCGTATCCAAAATGATTTTGTAAATTTGGCAAGTCAACTGCATTCTACACATAATCAACATGCACGCCTATGTTTGACCTATGATGAGCCTCTCTCTCACTTGGTATGTTATGTATTATTTGACCTTTGGTTTGACTTTTTTGTTGACTTTTTGACCTCTTGTTTTTAGATATATGCTGCTGCAGATTTCATTTTGGTCCCTTCCATATTTGAGCCATGTGGCCTAACTCAACTCACTGCAATGAGATATGGTTCAATTCCTATTGTGAGGAAAACTGGAGGTATTAATATTAATACTTAATAGTGGTTATATAACTATTTTTTTTTTTTTTTTTTTTTCAATTTATAGGTTATACAATGAAACATCTAAGGGTAAAAATGAAACATTCCAAAAAACACTATAGTTTGTGAAAATGAATGAGTTTTGACATATTACGAAAATGTTAATGTAGAAAAAACATTATACATGACATTTTTTTTTGTTGGTTTTTACTTATTCTTACAGATGCAATGCCAAATACAGTGCATTGATAAGTTTAGACAATTTATTTTACGTATAAAATACCTTTCAATTAAGACAAAGTAATGGAATCTTGTGGACTTAAATCGTCATCATAATTCTTTCAATGATGACAATAGACAAAATAGGTAACTGTGAATTGAACGCTCTACCAAAATAGAAGATTATGTAGTTTATATGCGACAAAGATTATAATTCTTGTGAACTTGAAAAAGTCGATATATATATATATATATATATATATATATATATATATATATATATATATATATATATATATATATATATATATATATTGTTAAATTTACCTTTTTAACCTTGTTTGCAGGACTTTATGATACTGTATTTGACGTTGAACATGATAAAGAGAGAGCGCAATCACAAGGTCTCTCACCAAACGGATTCAATTTTGAAGGAGCGGATGCTGCTGGTGTCGATTATGCTGTCAACAGGCAACTACACACCACTCTCTTACACTTACTTTCTCATAAGCAAATTATATATATATATATATATATATATATATATATATATATATATATATATATATATATATAATTTGTTTATGAGAAAGTAAATATTGATGGTTTCGGTGTTTGTTTGTGCACAGAGCGATTTCTGCATGGTATGAAAGTAGGGATTGGTTCAATTCGTTATGCAAAGTGGTGATGGAGCAAGATTGGTCATGGAATCGACCCGCTCTCGACTACTTGGAGCTCTACCACGCGGCTCGAAAGTAAAACTTGATAGGAAGAAATCAGGAAGTTTTTTTTTTTTTTTTTTTTTCTTTTTCTTAGAATAAATAATAGCCATAGAAGAATTTTGTACATGTCTACATGATCTTTTTTTTTTTTTTTTTTTTTTTTTTTTTTTTTTTTTTGTGATTAGAGTGGTTAATAAATGGAAACATGTTTCTTTTTTACTTAATGAACTTAAGGAAGGTGAAACTTAGGGGTTGTTTGATAAAACCGAACTATTTAATGCTGAACGATTTCAACCACTTAATGATTAATAGAATGTATTGTTCCTTAATCGTTCAGAGGCTACCTTCTATTGCAACAACTTCTTCCCTCCTCCACGGAGTCGACTACGTCTCCGGTTACTTCCAAAAATCCTACTAATTCATCCATCAATTTTGACGTCAAGAATGTCTTCCTTCACACTACTTTACAAGAGACCATTTTTATGCTATGTGATCATGTTTGCCACATACATTGGTCTTTATACGGCCTTAAGTAGACACCCATGCATTGGTCTTTACATCGATGATATTATTCTAACAACATCATCCACCGCTATGAAGGACCAGTTATCATCCATCTCAGGATCTCTGCTACCCATTCCTTTATGGGCCTCTTTCTTAGTCAGTCTCAGTATGCTACAAATATACTTAACCATGCATGTATGCTTAATTGCAAATCCTGTCATACCCTAGCTTAGACAACTAAAGTCTAAATTGGACGACTTATGATCGCTAATCCCATCGAGTATTGCCAGCCTTGCTGGCACCTATAGTACTTCACATTCACCGGACCAGATATTACCTATGTCATTAAGCATATGTACTTATTCAATCATGCCCTTGTGAGACCCGCTTTTGAGCGCTTAAACACATTTTAAGGTATATGCGAGGCACCCTAGACTACTGCCTACAATTCCATGTATCTACGTCTTCAGATCTCATTGCTTACTCCGATGTTGTTTGTGGCGGGAATTTCCTTTCCTGGTCCTCAAAACGCCGTGACATTTTTTTAGGCGGGAATCTCCTTTCGTGGTCCTCACCCCTAAATATACTATTATCTATCGTAATAACCTAAGCGTTTTTTTACATTTCCTTGAATCCAATGCGACATCGACACACAAAACACATCGAGATGGACGTTCATTCTGTTCATGAATTAATCCCCTTGGGACATGTTCAAGCTTTCCATCAAGTTCCCAATATGCGTAGATCCAATGTTGCAAAACTTGCTTGTTCGATCGACCGGGGACTACTCCCCTAGGCGAAGAGTACTCATGGAGTACTCGGATATGATATTTTATATATAAATTAATTTTGGCAAAATTATAACTATGAAAAATCATAAGTTTGTTAAAATTTATAACAATGTATATGAAATATCAATAAAATGTATACATGTTCGAATGTTAAAACGAGTTCAAAAAAATAAACATTTTAATTATGAAATTCTTGAAGATGAGAATGAGAGAGAGGAAACATATACAATTCATCTATCCGATACCTTACTTTAGTTTTAGGGTTAGTAGGTTAGATAAAGTATAAAATATACATATTAATCTTGCAGTTCTTGATTTTCTTCTTTTGATGTGAATTTTGACCATTTGACTGAGTTAGACCGAGTTGGACCTGATCGAGGTTGACCGATTGATGAGTTATTTGACCGAGTTGGCTTAACTCGCCTCAGTAAGAGGCCGAGTCCGCCATGTTTTAAAACACTGCATACATCTTCAGCAAAGAGCTTCCAACATCTCTATTTCACGAATTTCGATCTAGTTGAACTTCAATCAAACCGCAGAGATGTTAATGTACACAGAATCATTTGTAGTTGTATTATGTTTGGCCCATTTTCGGGTCCATATTGTATAGCCCTGTTATATGCTTGTATATATTTGGTGAATTAATGCAAATATCCTTTGTATGGGAAAATAATATCCTTTAAATATATCATTATATTATATTTTAAGTAATATATAAAATCTAAATACATTTAATCTGAATCTATAGTTTTCTCATAAAAATCGCTCTAGAGAAACAACTATCTGAATCTATAGTTTTCTCATAACCATTGCTCTGGAAAAACAACTAAAATCGATGGTCTTGAATATTGATCAATTTCTCTATAAAAATGTATGTATAGCCATAATATTTATCATAAAAAGTAGATAAGATCAAAAGTGGAATTGTAGAAATATTATTGATAAAACGAAAGTGCAACAATGTAATTTACTTATCATGACTGAAACTTCAATTGAATTAATGGTTTGCAACATATTTAGTAAATAACATTTTGTCGCAGAGTTCATATATGTATGTACATAACTACATATGCATACATATTATTATCTTTGTGGTTAAATCCTTTTCATGTAACTCTCTTACTATAAATGGGCATTTAATTAAGAAAGAATAATAAGTTACTGTAATAACTAATCACATTCATGAAGGTTGGAGAATAAAGAGTCAATTCTTGATCTCCCCGTCTCTCCCCTTTACATACTGGAGGAGGAGAGAGAAGTTCGAAAATTTTGTTCCACTTTTTGCTCTCTTGGATTCGTAATTACTTCGTGTTGATAAAACTATTTACAGAAGAAAATGTTATCAAATCATAAAAGTTTTTTAGGTGAAAAACCCTCAAGAAATCTTTCAAACAAGACGTGGGCAGTGTTCCTTTGGATTTTCAGCTTCTGCGCTGGCATGTTGTTTACCAACAGGTAATCTGTTTTCTCATCACGGTTACTGTGTGTCTGTGTGTGTGTTAATATCCTATATGAAAAGCTGATTTGCATTTTTATGAAATGGGTAAATCTTTAATTTCAAGAAACATAGTGGGCTCATCGTGATTCATGAAATTGCAAGTCAAATGCCTATTTTTGTGGGACCCATTCTCTCATCTCATTTCTTATCAAGTGTGACAACAGATTTTGATAAAAAGGTTATTGTCCTTTGTCCAATATCATAAATAGTAGATTTCAAACAATATTAGGAGACCGATAGAAGACAAAAAAAAAAAAATATATCCACGACTTTAAGTTTTGTTCAGCAAATTTAAATCTTGCCCATTTTTGGGAACCCATGCTTGTGTCTAAGAATCAAAGATTATTTGCCCTTTGTCCATTATTATATATCAAGAGTAGGTTTTCAGACAATATTAGGCCTTTGAGGCCCGTTTGTTATGCAACATAACAGAACAAGTTGTCCTGTGTTTGACATACATAGGACTGGAACCGATGTTAATAGGACAGAAATTGCAATATTTTGGGAAGAGGGTGCGACACAAACTTTCTAGACTTTCTCTCGATATCTTGTTTGTTTATCAACTCCTTAAGTGGTTGAAAAACATTTGATCTTTTTTTTTCAAAAAATATATAATGAAAGTACGTTGCTCTTTCTTGCATTTAACACATCTGTTATTGAAACTGTTTCCCAGGATGTGGATTGTGCCTGAAGGTAGCGACATCGTATCGCTAATACAAAAGAATTGGGGTGGGAATTCAATCGAGCAAAGTTACAAATCTAAATATGCAAGTATTCTCTTTGAAATTTCTCCTACTCTATATACAATGCCGGGGTCCACGACTGAATGCATGTAATTATCACAATAGATAAAACATGGATTAAATGCAAGAAATATCAATATATTTTCATTGACATGCTTATTATGACATTTCAAGTACTTTCATTTATTTCTATTATACCAATGTAATTAGAAAAATCTACCAACTTATTGCAATTCCATCAAAATACAACCCAACTTTATGTTATAATTAGGTTATAATGTTCTAATAACAAAAATAAAATAAAAGTGTAATGCTAATCGGGTATATATTTTTGAAGCCGGTATGATGTTTTCATTTCTTTCTAGATGTTTTTTTTGCCTATGGTGTTAAAACCGTTTGATTGCTCTTCATCAGGATATTACCGACATTCGATCCAATACTACACGAGATGTTTCTGAGATCTATCATTCTATCAAGTAAGTTGTTCAATCCATGGGGGCTAAATGCAAGAAATAACAACATACTTTCATTTGTTTGTGTATTATAACGTGTCATATTTGTATTTCTTTATTTTTAAACATTGTACTTTGAAATCTATCCAATTACAACATTATAATGTCAATTTCTTTTTTTTTCTTTGAACATTATACTTTGAAAAATCTACCCGGTTATAGCTGCGGGGATTTTTGTATTACATATTGGTATATTTTTCAAAGTACAATGTTCAAATAAGAAAAAATAAAAGTAGAATGCTACAGTGAACAAATCAATGACAGTATGGTTCCTATTTCTTTTTCTAACCCTTTCTTCTTTTAGGCTTCTTGCTTATTTTGACAAAAAGTTTGGTTTTTTTACATGTATAGAAAGCTCCACAAGAAAATCGTGAATCTTAAAGCAAAAATAGACAATTTTACCACAAGAAACCAATCTCCACTGAAAGATTCTTCATTGGAATTAGCTAGCAATTTAAATACCAAAAGGAAGTATTTTATAGTAATTGGAATCAACACGGGTTTTAGCAGCAGAAAAAGAAGAGAATCCATTCGGGCTACATGGATGCCTCAAGGTATATGTACTTTTTTTTTTCGGGATATTTTCTTTTTTATTTATTTGTGCTTCTTAAAACTTGATGAGTGAATTTTGTTGACCAGGGGAGAAAAGAAAAAGGCTTGAGGAAGAAATAGGAATTGTTACACGCTTCATCATTGGCCATAGGTTCATTTAGTTGTTTTTTTCTTTTTCCATTAAGTCGTGTGTATAGTTTGAATAAACTTCGGTCTGGAGAATAATTTTGAAAATATATTTGAGAAAGAGGGAAAATTTGTAAAGCTACTTTCTCTAATTTTTTGTATTAAGTCGTTCATCTGTAGTAAGTAAAAAAAAACTATCTTACAAGAATCATTGGAAAAAAGAGAGAATTAGAGGTGAAAAATGAATAGAATTTAGCTACTTTCAACCTTTGACCTGTTCTTTTAGCTTTTTTTTTTAAAATTATATCCATATAATGTGTTTAAATTGTTTTTTACAGTGCAAGAGAAGGGAACATTCTTGATAATTCCATTGAAGAAGAGGAAAAACTTTATGGAGATTTTATGAGGCTGGTAGTGTTTTTTATTGGAGAAAAAGACAAATTTAGAAAAATATGACAAGCTTGTGCCAAGATTTAGCCAAAAATTAACCAAAAGATCCCAATAGCCACAATTTTCGCAGCCATTCCTGCAAAATGGGCCGAAATTGCTGCCAAATGATTTTCATATAAGTTTTCAGAAAATAGATGGTTTTTATAACGGATTTTAAAAGGTTGGGTGGTTTTATTAATAATTTTTAAAGTCTACCAACCAAATTAGAAAAGTAAAAATGGGGTTGCTATTTGTCCTAATTCTTCTGTAGAAAAGTAAATTACTAAATTTGTCTCTATGGTTTGGTCAAAATTGCATGTTTGATCCCTAACTTTTTTTGCACTCAGATCGTTCCTATAGTTTGATTTTGTTGCATTTTTTGTCCCTATGGTTTGGTCAAAATTACACGTTTGGTCCCTAAGTTTATGTATGTAAGGGACGAAAAACATAACAAAATCAAGCCATAGGGACAATCCGAGTACAAAAAGGAAGTTAGGGATCAAACGTGCAATTTTGACCAAACCATAGGGTCGATTTCGTAATTTACTCAAAAAAAAGGTTCCTATTTTTTCCAGTTTATGAAAGATAGAGGTTTTTAGATAAATATGTAATTGCGTTTTATTTTAGGACCAAAATATGAACATCGTAATTGGCACATTTACCACATTACATGAAAATATTAAATTGTGAATGTAAGCCCAGATATACATGCATTGACTTAGTCTTTGGGTTGTATTTTGACCAGAATCATACTGAAGCATACTTGGATCTATCGGCTAAGACAAAAATATACTTTGCTACTGCAGTCAAAACTTGGGATGCAGATTTCTATGTTAAAGTGGACGATGATGTTCATGTAAATATAGGTATATTTATGCAGCATTGCGTTAATAACAAATTCTTCTTATGGGCTTATCTCAATTTACACATTATTATTAATTATAAAGCAAAATGCAGAAAAGAAGCACTTGTACTTTCATACTTTCATTATATATATATATATATATATATATATATATATATATATATATATATATATATATATATATATATATATATATATATATATATATATATATATATATATATATATATATATATTGTCGTATCGAACAAACACAACTTACTAGCCCCGTTTAGCCACTAAACTATTATTCTTTTAATGATGATAAAAAAGGCTAATTTCACAAAATAAATTACATTTTCAACCTTTTTACTCAAAAACCCAGTACTTTATTATTTTTTCGAAAAGGCCGTTGAAACTACTAATCATTGCAGGAGCATTGGCGAAAACATTACTTAGCCATGTCAACAAGGCCCGTGTCTATATTGGGTGCATGAAGTCTGACCCTGTGCTTACTGAAAAGTAAAATTTTTAATCAAATATTATAAGCTCCATCTATTGGGGATAATATAGTAACAACACACTTACGTTTCTTTACCCATAGTAGCAAATTACCTGCATGCTTTTTATACATGATCTTACAATTCCTTACTCATAATAGCAATGAAGTTGTATTTCTTTACTGATAATAACAATATGTAACTGATAGTACATTGCTCATATTGGTAGAAAAATATAAGTATATTAATATTATGGGTAAAAAGTATAAGTATGTTGCTTATTATGGGGAAAAATGAAGTACATTGCTATTATTGAGAAGGAAATGTATGTATGTTTGGATTATGGGTTAAATATACAAGTAGTTTGCTATTATACGTAAAAATAAAGTACATTACCCATATTGGTAACAAAAGTAAAATACATTGCTAATTCCTACAATTTGCCCTTATCTTTTTTCCTTTTTAAGAGTGGTTGTGTGATAAATCAGGGAAGAGAAACACCGAGAACCTGAATATTGGAAATTTGGTGACATGGAAAACAAGTATTTCCGCCATGCGGGTGGACAAATATACGGTATCTCCAAAGAATTAGCTACTTATATATCCAAAAACCAGTAAGTTGGCTCCATGATTTTCAAAAGTTTTTATTAGATAATGTTTTGTGTTTTAATATTTTATGTTTTAATGTATTGGTTTTAATGATGTTTATGGTGTTGTGATGTATCAGAGATGTTCTACACAAGTATGCAAATGAAGATGTTTCTTTGGGGACTTGGATGATCGGTTTAGATGTTGAACATGTTGATGATAGGAGCTTATGTTGTGGCACCCCTGGTAAGATTTCGAACTTTGGATACAATTATAAAAATGTTCTACAAAAAGTAATTTTTACTGTTATAACTTAGTACAGTTTTTAAAGTACAATACCATATAATAAGTAAAAAATTGAAAGTACAATTCTATGTTTAGATGAAATTTCAATGTGCAATGTTATAATAAGAAAAAAGTGTATGTACAATGCTTTAATAGAAAGATATGCTAATAAGATACTATAATAATCAAATTATAAAAATACATTGCTATTTATTGCATCTAGCCATTAGTTTTTTTTCGAGCATGGAACGCTCTTATTTCATATGCATACCCTATTAAAGCCATGGTCTTGGGAAAAAAAATTATCTAGTTATAGCATTGTCTTCCAATTTCAAAGTAATTTTTTACTTCATTTTTCAATGTACAATGTCTTTTAAGATTTTTTTTTGAAAGCATCAGGTGGCTAATTCAAAGTACAATGTTGTAATAGACCGAAATGCAAGTAGGATGCTATAGAAAAAATAGTGATATTTCTTGCATTTAGCACTTATTCTTTTGCAATGCAAAAACATTATTATTTTCCCGATATGTTACCCAAACTAAATTCTTTAAAACATGTTTGGTAGATTTTTGATAAAAATTTTGATTATTTATTTAGACTTTTTTGCTTTGATCAGTTTGCGAGTGGAAGAATTTGATTGGACATACTTGTGTGGCAACGATTGATTGGGCGTGTAGTGGCATATGTGACTCTGAAGATAGGATATACGATGTTCATAAGAGATGTAGCGAGCATGAAGACGACTTGTGGAAGGCTATTGTTTGATTTGGGGATATTATGCCTGCATTTTTCTGAGCGAATGCATGTAAATGCTTCTTCCACCTCAATGATTATATACCCAAAGTATATTTAAAAATAATGCAATGATAGTGTGTTTATTTTTTTTTTTGAAACGATAAATATAAACTATTTATAATCTACTCCTAAACTACTCCTTAATTCCACATATGTCCACTACGAGACTTGAGCCCTCAACCTCAAGCATGGAGGGAAACACCGGATACCTCTAGGACAAAAGCTCTTTAGTGATAGTATGTTTATTAACAAGGTTCATTCAAGTTAAATACCATTAAATTTACCGACGTTCGAATCTCACATGATTAAACCTTATGTGACTTTTGTCGTAAAGAAACCATTAACTTTATGTAAATAAATAAAATCTTATAATGTACAGTGAATCCATATTAGTCAAATTATATAGAAATTACTGTTAAATTTTTTATGGCATGGGCCATTTGTGACACATTTTTTTTGATAGACAAAATTCTTAAGCCACTCAATACAATCTATCTAAGATTTCTTATAAGACACCAAGATATTAACTTGGTTGATATTGATTTATTTCATCACCAACGCCCAGTAGCGCATCTAGGATTTACATATGTTGGGGGCACAAAATATTTATCAAATACTTTTTTGGGTTGATCAAATAGGTTGCCAATGTGTATGTACGGTCGAGCTTCAACCTCCTTGTTATCTGTAAACATTTAATATCAATTGGGTAAGCATCTGGCTTAGTGGGTTTCCCAAAATACCATATATCACAATACATATACAATGCATACATATAATGACCTTCAACATAAAACTGTTCCGCTCTTAGCCTTCAGCACGAAGCTGGTCCGCCTTTTTTTGCCTACAACATAAAGCTGGACTACACTTTGGCCTTCGGCATAAAGCTAGTCTGCCAAAGTATATTGGCCTATCACATAATTACATGAAAATTAAATGTAAACGAGAAACTACGTCAATAAATATTAAGAAATTCGAAACCAAACCTAAGAAAAATCTATAAACCATAATTGAAGAGTAGATAGGTTCAACATACAACCAAATTATACGACCTACCACATAACTAATGAAAATGACCGATATTCATAATTGAAAACACATGTACAAGTTTGAACATGAAAATTACCCTTGTTCAGAAAACAACATGAATTATTTTGATGTGGTTCTATGATTGGGTCTTATAGTTTGGTTCCATGTTGAAGTTGTCCCAAGACAGTTATCAGTTATCCGTAAGTATGTAATGGAAAAAAGAATCATCTTGGTTAACCTACTAAAATCGGAGGGCTTCTTTTACAATTTTGATCGGCCTAAAGGACAAATTTTGTAACGTCAAGCAACCTTTCCTCCAAGTCACCGGAATCAATAACTCTCACCGATATCGCCTGTCTTGCGGTTTTCATCCTCTTCGGGTCGATGTCGGTAAGCTATTGAGGCATTTAGAGGAATTTAATGGTGTCAAACGTGAACTGTTTTGGATGACTAACATGTTTTGGTTGCACAGATTTTTGAGTATAATGGAAGCGCCCTGGTCGCCATGGTTGGTAAGAATTGCTTCGCAATCGCTAGCGATCGGCGTCTCGGGGTTCAGCTCCAGACTATAGCCACTGATTTCCAAAGAATTTTCAAGATTCATGATAAGCTCTTTCTCGGTCTCTCTGGTCTCGGCAGTGATGCTCAAACACTGTAAGTTTGCCACCCATTATTGTCGATCATTTAGGGTTTCGCAATAACAGTAAACTTATCGGGGTATTTGGATATGCATTACTGCATTATGAGATTGATTATGTGATATCAGTGATGATTAACCCTAGTCAATAACGGGTGATTGGATGTGCATTTTGCTTGGTAATTCTCAGATTGTTGTGGATTGAGTTGGCTCTTCATAGTTGAAGAAAGCCTCCATTTTTAAGTGTTTGTGTAAGTTTGACTTCAAAACTCTTATAGAACTAGACCCTGTATTTGTTCACTGGAGCATCCATTCATTTCTGAAGAGAGATGAATGTAAAGAAGATGATTATGGAGGGGAGACATGAGACATAACAATTCACTTGTCTTCTTTTTTACAATCATACCTCCATAGCTGACTTTATTATCATTATGCCACTAAACTTAATCATTTCATAGTGTAATTACTAATTACATTCTTCTCTTACTATTTATATTTTGTGTTATTGCAGTCATCAAAGGCTTTTATTTCGCCACAAACTGTATCAGCTTCGTGAAGAAAGAGATATGAAGCCTGAAACTTTTGCTAGTCTTGTCTCTGCTGTTTTGTATGAGAAAAGGTTAGATTAAAGAAAAGCTTATTTATATTTATGTTTTTGTGTCTCTGGATTATCATCCATTGTTCAATTTATTTTTTCTATTTCTAAATTGTATATGTAGATTTGGTCCTTATTTCTGCCAACCTGTGATTGCTGGATTGGGAGAAGATGATAAGCCATTCATTTGCACAATGGACTCTATTGGAGCAAAGTAGGTTCATTTCTCATTTGCTAAATCCAATATTATTCTCTTTCTATTAGAGCTCTTTTTTCTTTTGAAACATCTACCAAATTATATCAAACTCTTTCTTATTAATTAGGACATTATTGTTTGGAAAATCTCCCCATGGTAAATTAATAAAAAAAAAAATTTAATGAAAGTACATTGCTATTTCTGGCGTTAATTTGTTATCCTTTTTCTTTTGAAAATGAATTGTAGAGAGCTTGCAAAAGATTTTGTTGTTGCTGGGACTGCCTCTGAGTCTCTTTATGGTGCCTGTGAGTCGATGTTCAAACCGGATATGGTAACTTTCCTTATTTTATTAAAACTTAAGACAAAAATTTCAATCCTTTTGTCCCACCCAAAAAGACAAAAATGCCCTCCTCCTCATCCTCATAGTTACTTATGTATGAAGGATCACGAGGATCTGTTTGAGACAATCTCCCAAGCTCTTTTATCATCGGTGGATCGTGATTGTTTGAGTGGTTGGGGAGGCCATGTCTACATTGTGTAAGTTTTTTATTTCTTTCTAAAACATTTTACTTTTATTTATTTATCCATTTATTTATTCTACAATAAATTAATATATGCTAGTACTTTATTATTTCTTTAATTTAACCATATGAATTTTTAATAAGATGACATGTGGTTTTGGTGCAGCACACCGACTGAAGTGACAGAAAGAATCTTGAAGGGAAGAATGGATTAACAAATATTATATAATTTTTTTTTTTATTAATCTGGAGAATTTTATTATCTTTGTATGATGCAATTTAATCCGTTCTATCTCTTCTACTTGTTCCTTAACACCTAACCTTCAAGCGTGATAATTTTCTCAATTGCTTAATATATCTGAGACACATTTCTTCAAAATCAATGACCAAATAGTGATGATATTTATGATTTTGTTTTTACATGTTTTATAAAACTTAGTTATTTACCTTTCAGATAGTGTTTGAAGTGCTGGTTTGTATTTAGGAATTAACATCTTTGGGATCTTAAAATATGTTTTATCCGATTGACGTCATTTCTATCCCCTTCCATCTTGGACATTGATTCAACGTTTAAATCAATGATGAAAATATATCCAAGTATGAAATAGGTTTTATGATTATGAATTTATGGCTTTCATCGGAAAGTCATGTAGATGATGAGGTGTTAAAACTATGAATTAATTGTTAAATTAGGGTTATGGTATTTTGTAGTTTGAAGCTTGGGATTTTGCAAATAAGTTGGGAAATAAGATGAAAGAAATGGTTTAATATGGTTAAAAAACAAAGGTGGTGGTGGTAGTGGGAAATTGAAGGGTGAGGAAAGATAATGGGGTGGGCTAGGCTGGGGCGGGCATGTGGGGATGTTTCTAAATTAATTTTAAAATAAATTTTAATTAAATAATAAAATAATACAGAGAAAATGACCAAAATAGTTTTTTTTTCTTCTTCAGAAAACAGTGAGGTAAAGGACCATAATTTTTATACATCAAAAGGACAAATACCATAAAAGCTATAATTTTTTCACGTAATTGTGAAAATTCTTATTTTTTTGGTTGGCTTTGATCACAAATTTTACGTAAAGTTATTATTCTAACCATCTTATCGAGTTTTATGGTTAAATCTGTTATATTTTTTTTGCAAAATCAGTCATAAAACTATGTTTAAAGTCCAAATTTGGTCCATATAGTTTGCAAAAAGTTACACCATATGTCCAAATCTCGGTTTTATGTTTTTTAACTTCTTTATTTTCATGTATTTTTATTTTTTTAGTCAAAACTAAACTTGCTTTTATATTCTTTTTTTTATATATAATTTTGTATTATTATTATTATTATTATTATTATTATTATTATTATTTGTTTGTTTATTTGTTTGTTTTTGTTTTTTTGTTTTGCGTTTTGTTTTTCGTCAATTTGATAACTTCTTTTGATATTTTTTTTATAAAAAGTGTATGAATATATTTTTTTTATATTTTTCCTATTTTTTCATACTTTTTTTGTTCTTTTGTATTTTTTTACGTTTTTTTTGTCAAATTGATAACTTCTTTTGATATTTCAAAAACTGTTAAAGTGTACGAATATATTAGAGTATATTATATTTTTAGTGCTTGAGTTTTTTTTTTGTTTTCTATTTTTTAAATTGGGTAATTTATTGTTTTTCTATTTTTTATTTTGATTCAATGTGTGATATTTACGATTTATAATTATTAAAATATGAAATAACTAAAAAAACAAAAAAACAAAAATAAAGAAAAAACAAAAAAAATACAAAAAATAAAAAGAATATAAAAAAATGAATAAAAATATAAAACCAAGTTTATTTTTCACTAAAAAATAAAAATAAATAAAAATAAAGAAGTTAAAAAAACATAAAACCGAGTTTTGGATATGTGGTGTAATTTTTTACAAACTATAGGGACCAAATTTGGACTTTAAACACAATTTTAGGTCTGATTTTGCAAAGAAGATAACGTAGTTAACCATGAAACTCGATAAGTGGGATAAAGTAATAAATCTGTGTAAAGTTTATGGCCAGAGCCAACCAAAAAAAAAAATAATAAGGCTTTTATCAATTACGCGTGAAAAAGTTATGGCCTTTATGGTATTTTTGTAACACCTGTTTCGAGTATCAGTTAGAAGTACCATTTAGGGGAAATGTTATGCATGGACTCGGTGAGTTGGGATTCCAACTCGTTGAGTAGAGTCGAGGCATTTTGGGAACGGGTCGAAAGAGACTCGGCGAGTCGGAAGGCCAACTCAGCGAGTCAGGGATGTTTAAGGAAAACCCCAATTTTAGGGTTTTCCACCTATATAAACATCATTACAAACCCTAATAGCCTCCATTTTACACCCTAGAAGTTGTGTACGACCGCAAACTCCCTAGTGTGTGAAGTGTGTGCATTTGAGAGCTTGACTTTGGGAATTTGGGAAGGAATCCAAGTTTGGAGAAGAAGAATCAAGGGGAAAACACTGGATCTAGCACCTATTTCGTGTTGGGCATTTGTCTGAGGTATTAATCTGCTACTTTTAGCTTTGATTTCTTTGTGGAGATTATGGTCATTCTTGAGGAAATGGAACCAAGTTTGGATCTGGACCTATCACAAGGATATGGTTCCAGATCTGGAACTTCTTAGGTCCCAGATGTCATAAAGTTGTCTCCTTGGTGCACCCTAACTCTTATTCATGCATTTGGGACTTGTAAGAAGCTTGTTGATGTGGTTTTGGCATTATGAGACTTAGTATGAATGTAAAGTTGACAACTTTACGTGGTATTATCACTAGGAGATGATGGATCTGAAGTTTGGGACCTTAAATCCCACTCGAAAGGATCGAATACGTGGGAACTCGTCGAGTCGTTCTTTTGACTCGGCAAGTCGAGAGGGTTCACGGCCAAGGGTGTACGACTAAGGGTTTACGGTCAAAGGTGTATGGTTGGTGGTTTACGGCCGTAAACACCAAGGAACTCGACGAGTCCCTCGGGTGACTCGGCGAGTCGGCGAGTTAAGCATGGAACCCGACAAGTGAATGATTGTACTCGGCGAGTCAAGGTTAATATGGACTGTTGACCTTTACTATAGACTTTGACTTTGACCAGGGTTGACCCTGGGGGTATTTATGGGACTATGTTGAGATATTTACTCATTAATTATAAACAATTTGGGAAGAGCAGCACAGGTCATACCTGAATCCAGTTTGCCTGTTCAACCTTTGAGAGGTGAGTCTTCTCACCATACTATGGGTTTAAGGCACCAAGGCCGACCCATTTTATGATAGTTGGTATACTTGCTATGTAGAGGTGTTTGATATGTATGTATGCATGACATGCGGTAGAGATGGCATGTGCGAATAATGGTAGAGACAGCCTTTATGGCTGATGGTAGAGATAGCCTTGTGGCTAATGGTAGAGACAACCTTTATAGTTGATTGTAGAGATAACCTTGTGGCTAATGGTAGAGATAGCCTTTGTGGCTAACGGTAGAGATAGCTTGTATAGCTAATTGATATGTGCAAATGGTAGAGATATTTTTTATAGTTATTTGATATGTGATATGTGGCAAAAGTAGCTTTTATAGATAATTGATACTCCCTCCATCCCAAAATTATAGTCCATCTTTCCTTTTTGGTTTGTCCCAAAATAATAGTCCACTTCTAAAAGTAAATAACATTTTTACCAAAATATCCCCTCATTATTAGTTAACCAACTAAGCATTTAATGGAGCATTAAATGCAAAGTAAGGACAAAACTGTCATTTTATTATATAAAGTTAGTGATAATTAATGCTTTTCTTAATCTGTGTGTTTTTTTTGTCTATGGACAATAATATTGGGACGGAGGGAGTATGTGCTAATGGTAGAGAGAGCTTTTATAACTATTTGATATGTGATACATGGTAGAGTAGCTTTTATAGCTGATTGATATGTGATAACAGTATATATAACTTTTTACAGCTAATACGATATGTGTTATGTGGATTGTGTGTGGGGTATGCTAGGGGGGGGGGGCTCACTAAGCTTTGTGCTTATGGTTTACAGTTTTGGTTTCAGGTTGCATCGATTTGGAAATGAAGGGCTCAGATTGATCGCAGTGCACACACCTATGATTTCCGCAATGAATGGTTTTGGGACGAACTCTGATAATTATTTTACTTAATGAGGATTTGGAATGTTTGAAATAAATGGTATCAACGTTTAACTATATAAAAAATAAAATTTTTACCCCTGATTTTTGGGTCGTTACAAGTTGGTATCAGAGCCTTGGTTTGAGGGATTCGGGGATACCTTCGGGTGTGTCTGAACTCAAACTGAGGATCTGTAAAGTTTCAAAGACTTTCAAAAGAAAATATTTTCAAGAAAAAGGTTTTCTAAAGACAAGAAATGGTGTGGTGCGTGCAATCATCGAGCTCAAGTAAGTTTCCCAGAATGCCCACATATGTTGTCTGTTATGTTTTGATTATGAATATGTGAGTCGCATGCTAGTTAGGGCTAGGGAGATGCATGTGTATGTTGTATGAGCTGGTAGACTTGCATGCTAGTGCTGAGAAGTCAGCAATAGGTTGCCATGATATGTGATGCTTGTAGCCGCGAGAATATTGGATGCCATGTTGGAATGAGAATGATAATTGGTATTTGTAACTGCTATGTGTATGCTTTTAAAATTGTACACGGTTAGGATCTTATAGCCTTAGAATAATTGATTTGGCCTTATTTCATGTTCCTTGTCTGGTTGTGGTCCTAGGGTAAAGTCGATTATTCGACAGTCAATTAGATCCTATTCTATGTATAATTTGCATGCATAAGGCAACCGACAGTGAGGATGGATGGATGTGGATAACACGAGTTGTGGTATGTGGGCAGAATGTTCTATGGCGGTTCTTTGGATCGTAGTGTTTCTGCACGATTGCTGCTCGCTTCATGCTTTGTGGAACTCTTGAGTGATGGGAGTCAACCACTAAGTGGATATGATGATATCCGGGAGGTGGATGGTTGGCATCATGAGGAGTTCATCAGCGGCTGATGGCAGGGTGAGGTTGGGAACCTAGGAAAGCCTAGGTTATGCTCCAGTGTGATAGTGGGGCGGTTCAGTAGGGATGAACATAGGACGGAACCGTTATCGACCCGTACCGTTCCCGATTTTCCGAAAACCGAATTTGGTCAAAAGTCAATCCCGAGTACCGAACCAAATTAACATCACCGATATCGGTTTTCGGTACTATTACTAGTACCGGCGGTACCGATTCCCGAATTTCATGTATTTGGAGTACCAAGTACCGTCCCATATTTTTAAATTTGGTATGGTTCGGTACCGGTTCCTGTACGGTACCGGTACGGGATCGGGATTTGGGACAAACTACTCATCCCTACGGTTCAGTGAGGTTGGAAGCCTAGTAGGTGCTTCGGTGGATATTGTGTTGCGGTCTAGCGGACATTCGATGTATCAATGGGGTAGGTGACTTAGAGGATCCGGGAGGATTGCTGAGGAAAGTATGGATAGGTGTGGAAGGTAGTATGGGCCCGTACTACTGAAAGCACAGGATCCATACTCGAATCAGTGAGACTCTTGTAGAATCAAAGAAGCCTGGGAAAGAGAAATTTTGATTATGATTGAATCGTGGGGATAACTGTTGTGCAGACTGTGGATGAGCACACAAGGAGAAGGACCAGGGCTTGGTCCCGGCTCCGGTGGTGAGCCAGATAGCAGAAGGACTGTCGGGATTTTGAGTTCGCCTAAGATCAGGCAGCAAGGATTGTGTAATCTAGTGCACATTCGAGATTGGAGACCAAGTATTAGGGATAGCTTGTAGCCCGGTTTAGAGCAGATATTGCTCCAGTTATTGCAGTGTAGTCGTGGCAATTGATCCAGAGAGTGGGTCAGGGTGCGAGACCCTGGATGATATGGATTCCAGAGCCCGAGGGCGGAAGATTGATTAGGAATACCTCTAGCAAAGAGGTTCAAGCCATGTGAAGTTAGTGGAGGATCTCAGAAAGAGATCCAGAAGCTTTGATCAGCTTTTGAGAGGCTAGTGGTGTAACGACCCAATTTTCAAGTCCAAAAATTTCATTTTCAATTAATTGACTTGTAAAAACATTTATAAGAAAACACCATCTAATCATAACTTTTCATAAAACCACAACTCATGTCTGAAAACCATTCACAAAAATAAGAATAATGTCTGAGTACAATCCCAGGAAAGTCTAATGCGGAAAACCAACATGTGTGTGTATGATGTGCCGCTACCGCGCCAACTCCTTCCCCTTTGCTGAAGAGGTACCTGAAACCAAAACTGTAAACTGTAAGCACGAAACTTAGTGAGTTCTCCCATCGTACCACATACCATACAATCACATAGCATACATACTACCAGACAATTATGGGGTGCCCGACCTACCCGGTACGGCCATTCTGGGGCGCCGACCTACTCGTACGGCCATTCTGGGGTGCCGAACTACCCATGAAGCCATTCTAGGGTGCCGTCCTACCCGTGTCAAGCCATTATGGGGTGCTGACCTATCCATGTCAAGCCATTCTGGGGTGCTGACCTACCCGTCGGTCCTAAAAACCAACCCTCAGGGACTATTCCACCCCATACTGCTACTATCACATATATCAGAACATAAACATACTATCAGACATATCTGGGGTGTCCGAACTACCCTTCGGTCCTAACAACCGAACTCGGGGACTATTCCCCTCCTACTACCACTATCACATATAACATATCATGCCAACATATAAACATATAATCACATACTGTCAGACATATATGGGGTGTCTGACCTACCCTTTGGTCCTAATAACCGAACTCTACTACTATCACATATAACATATCATGCCAGCATATAACATATCAGGTAGTAGCAAACCTAGATGATATCACAAAGACAATCATCTAATCATACAACTCCTACTGGTGGGCCGACATTGTGGCCGTAGACCCACCGCTACTGGAAGGTAACTCACCTCATACGAGTAGCTGTTGATAATCTGTGCGGGAAACCTCTGTCTGCTGCTGCTCCGGAAATCCTCCGGCTATAATCCCCACAAAACACTCAGTCAGAAACTGATATCAACTCTTGGGGTAAAATGACTATTTTACCCCCAACCAAGTCCAAGTCAAAGTCAACTGCCAGTTGTCCCGACTCGCCGAGTTGGGCCGTCAACTCATCGAGTCCCCATCCCTTTACTCGTCCTTATCCACGACTCGAATCATCGAGTTTGGCAATGACTCAACGAGTTCCTCTTCGATATGAACATCGAATGAACCTTCATCCAACTCGTCGAGTTCCCCTCCATCTGATGAACAAGTTCTGACATTGACTCGCCGAGTTGTATGAACAACTCGTCGAGTTCATCTTCGTCCATAAGGAGGTTGCCTTGGACTTGCCGAGTCTGTTCTAGCACTTGTCGAGTCCCATGATGTGACAACCCGAAATTTTCTATCCTGTACAGTCAAATACTTCATTGAATGTCAAACTCATTGCTGCTATCATTTAGCACAAATTGGAGTTTATATGAGCGTTCTGAGCCTTGTACACTTAAGGGATAAGTGTCGGGGTTTATCTGCTGGATCTATAGTACAAAGAACGAGCCTGAAACACCTTGAACTAGAGTTCACGGCCACCACATGGGAGTTTACGGCCGTAAACTCCATGTGGGCCGTAAACTCCACCTTATTTGATGAATGATAGGCCATTTGTTAATTTCTTTCTTTCCCTTGGCTGAAATCCTCTCAAGTATCATCCCGATCTTCGTCACCGATCTTCAAAACTCGTAAGTTTCATGCCCTAACTAGTTGATATCTTACATGAACTAGTGATCTTACATGATTTCATCTGTGAAATCATTCCATTTGTGTAGATCTTCAAGTTTCACCAAGAACACCAAGAACACACATTAGTGTTCTTGGCCAAAACCAACCATTCAAGCTCCTAGATCGTAAGTGCTCTTGTTCTAACTCGTTATATACTAGGTTTAACATGTTTAGAGCTTAGAAATCACAAATAAACTCAAGATCAAAGGATTTTATGGCCAAGGCATGTTCTTGGGCCGTAAACCTCTATAAGTGGGGCAAATTGCACCCTAGTCCCTTACCAAGCCATGGAACTTAGTCTAGAACCATACCCCATTGAACTAAGGACTCCAAGCAACGAAATGGTACTTCCCACCATGAGTTTACGGCCGTAAACTCATGGGGAGGTGGTCCCCAAGCCGTAAACACAAGTTGAGGGCATTCTTGGACCTTAAACTCACCAAGCCTCTTGTTTAATCCTCGGAACACTTAACCACTTAAGACACCTTACCTTTAAGCCTCAAATGGTGACCCATTAGAGAGTTTACAGCCAGGAGTAAACTCCCCTGGGCCGTAAACTCCAATAAGTATGGTCTATGGACCATAAACTCAAATACAAAGCCTTATACTCCTTTGTTGCAACCCAATAGCCACCTAACACTTTGACCAAAGTGTTTTCCACACATTAGGGTGTTTATACTTGTCTAATTAGTGTTATAATCACTAATTGTATATGTACATATGTCTTTATATGTTATTAGGATCATTGTGTGTGTTTAAGTCTTCACTTGACACCAAGCACTTTTCCGACACTTCCATCCGATCCACTCACTACATGTGAGTTCATACCCCTTAACTAACCCTTTTAAATGTTTTTAAATGTTTTTAAATGATTTTATGGGGGGGGGGATACAAGTTGAAACATGCTAGTTAGTACATCAATCACATGTGATTAATAACTAGCATACAAATGGATTTACTACACTTTTAGCTGTTTACTCAGTATACTACTTCCAAATGACTTACTAAAACGTTTTTTACATGTTAAAACTCTTTATCAAACTGTCTTACATACTGTATGTTTCCTTTCAAACTCTGTTACAATTGTGTTACAAACAAAGGTTTTCTTATACATAAAACTGTCTTATCAAACAAACTACTTTGAAATCGTTTTATAAACTGACATCAAGTCATCATTTCTTAGTTATTAAACTTTTCAAAGATTTTACAAAACTTCTGTTATACTTTTATATAAACATAAAGGTTTCCATCAGTTAGTTCAGTACCTTTGGGTAGCAAAGGTATACCTTCGATTATACACATACATTACTAATAACTATAGTAGGTATAGTTAGGAGATACTACTTACTATTCCAAGTACAAGGAATCACACAAGATTCAGTTCATTCATGAGTCTATACTAATACATTGCATACTATAGGAAGAGATACAATTACAGAAATACGAATACATTACATACTATATGAAGAGATGCTAATACATATAATTACAAGACATACTATTACAGAGTTACCATTACGTAGATACTATTACATAGATACTAGTAAAGAGACATGATTACATACTATATGATGAGATACTATTACATATTATATGAGTAGATACTATTATATAAGTACAGGACTAACCATTCTACCCCCAGCTATTAGCTACAGAGGGAAAATGCTCATCGACGGATGTCTACAGTTAATACTGTAACGCCCGTAGATCCGGGATGGTCAATTTAGAGATAATAGGGGTCGAAAACGACTTTTCGACAAAAGATTATTTACAATAAATAATCTTAACCAATTTTTATAATATGTCTCAAGGGTTCCGTACATATAAAGAACGCCGAAATCCGATAACGAAGAGGTTATGGCCCGTTGAAGTTTTACAGCAAAACCGGCACGACACCGGGAGACGTAAATAGTGAATTTTTGATAAAGGACTTTTTAGCCTTATCGATCCAAATAAAAGTTGTAGTATATGTTAAACCGAGAACATACAAAAAAAGAACGCCCAAATCTAACTTCGTATGAGGAAGTTATGAATTTTCTAAGATTTGGCATAACAGTGCACGGCCCGAAACTCGAATTTTAGTTTGAACGGTTTTTGTTCTACGTGACCTAAATGAGAATTGAAGATCTCATTAATAGGAACTCAACGGTAAAAAGACGGACGAAAACAGAGTCCGTATGTAGAAGTTATGAATTTTACGCGGACATTTAACAGTATAATCTCCTCGTATTGTTAAATTTAATACCGGTCGAGAATTATCCGACGGAGTAAAAATGAAAGTTGTAGATCTTATTTTTACCTACGCGTGGATATAAAGAACGTCAAAAACGGAGGTCGTATGTGAAAGTTACGGATTTTAGAAGTCGGAAGTGTGCTGTGCGAAAATGGGTGATGTGGCACAATCTTGGCGATTATTTTCTCCCCAAGTCTTGACACTAGATGGTGACATGTAGCACCAAGTTCAGCCATTTTCACCCTATAAATAGAACCTCTCCCACCCTCATTTTCTTCACACCTTTCCCATTCTTTCTTCTTTTTACTCTCTCTCTAGAACCTCTCACTAGCCCCGAAACCCCCGAAAAGCCTAGGGAACCTCCCTAGCATGAGGCGGAAGCCCCGGAGTGCTCGACGGCTCCGAGAGGAAGAGCTTTTCGGCTCGGGAGCGCTGCTCCAAGCAAATCCCGGTTTTCTATAAAACCCGCTGTAAGTGAGCTACGCTGATATGAGTATATTTAGTTATAAAATTCATCCATTATCTTAATACTTTATGTTAATTTTATCTCAAATAATGAACCAAAGGTGATTAATTAGCTTAAATATTTCACTTTTAGTAACAAAGACATGCTCGGATGGAAAAGGAAGCGGAATTGGCGATTGGACGCTTGGATCTTGGATTTTGAAGAAAGAAGGATGTTGCTGGACAGCTTGACCCCACGTCAGTGTTTTGGCCATATCTCACGAACCGTAACTCCGATTGACGAGATTCAAAATGTTATGAAAAGTAGACACAATTTCGGACGACTTTTGTGTTTTGAGAAAATGCTGATTCGAAACGTACTCGGCGAGTAGGGTCGATTACTCGGCGAGTTGTATCGAACTCTCGCGATTCTGGACGCGCTGACTTGCCGTACACGGGTTTTAAGTGACGGACTCGCCGAGTAGGTCACTGGACTCACCGAGTAGCCTCTGCTTTGTGAAAATCTATATAAAGGGACTTTCAGATCGATACCCTGGCATGGAGAGAAACCCTAGGAGGCTGAGAAACGATTGGAAGTGCTGCTAGGTCGTGAGGAACTGAAGAATCAACCCTACATTCAATTGTGAAGAGAATCAAGACAATTTTGGTTTATTCTTAGTAACTTTTTGATTTGAATCATGTTTACATACTTTGATTTCGTTTTTGAGTTTATGTTTACTGCAATCATGAGCTAAAAACTTATTCTTCTGTTAGGGTAGACAATTTTGTGAACATGGATTGATTATTTGAGTAGGATTAATTTTAATTGGTAATTATGTTTTGTTAAGCTTGTTAAAGAACCTTATGTGTTGACAATAACTATTCTTCTGTTAATAAATTAGTAATTAAGTTGTATGAACATCTCTTAGTTATTAATTTCATATGATTTATTGTGACCACATAGTTGTATGTCTAGGAATAACGAATGTGAAACTAGAATTAACTAGAAGATAGGTAAGTTAATGTGTGAGCTTGTTTGATGAACATCAACAAGAGGTTAATAAGGGCCAATTTAATTAACCATTACAAGTCTTATTTAACCCGAATTAATAACTAGGAAATCCGTTAATTTAGACAACTGACCACTGCTTGAGTTAATTTGTTTCCTAAGGATTAGTAATAGCGAACATGAAACTAATCATCTTAGTCGGTAGCCAATGAAGAATTAATCCGATACATGGAAATCATCCATGGGAACAAATTAGTCGAACTAAACAGAAGTCCTTTTTAATCATTGAATTTAGTTGATTTTATTTGCTTAGCTCTTAGTTTCTTAGGTTAAGTTTTAGTTAATTGTTTAAGTTTCTAGTCTTGCAAAACTAGAGAAAACCCATTTTCTATTACTTGTTTTATTTAGATAATATTAGCATTTATTTTAATTGTTTACCATTCCTTGTGTTTGATACCCTACTTGCTTGAACTATATTAATAATCGATAGGTACACTGCCTTTCGTGTTTTTATTTTGTGTCTAAGTTAGTAGGATTAAAACTAGTTTGTTTCACACACATCAAGTTTTTGGCGCCGTTGCTGGGGAACGGTTCAAATATTTAATTTTATTTGCTAATTGTTATCGTTTTTTATTTTATTGATTAATTTTTTTATATAGTTTAATTTTAATTTTAATTTTTATTTCTTATGTATTTTCCAAATCTCAATGCTTTTGATGCTTTTCTTGAGGATGTAGTACAGGAAATTAAGCAAGGAGATGAGGAGTATGACTCAGATGAAGATTTGAAGAAATTTGGAAGATGGTTAGATAACATCTTGCTCAACACAGAAGGGACATCTGAGTTACAAGATGAAGAATTTAATCCAGAAAGAGACTTGGAAGAGCTGGAAAGATTGCTAGCAGAGAGGTCAGACGAAGAACAAGAACAAGATGAATTGTAGGAACCAAGTTGTGGTTTGACTATTACCACGACGTGGCCCCCTTTTCTTCCGGTTTGTGTTTCGAAGCATGGGGTGACAACTCCAACTTTGGAGAATGTTCTGAAGCACGATCCATTTTTGATTAGTATCCAACCGGTTCCAACCCTTATCAAGATTCTTGGGTTATATGAATTCAAGCTTGTTTGGCCAATTTTAGAAGAAAAGAGCTAAATTTTACAAATTGGTCCAAAGAAAATATTTAATGCAATGGATGGATGGGCATCAAATTTATTAGAGGTTTATTAAGTTGGGAGTCCAGCTCAAGACTCGCACAAAAAGAAGCGCTTGCGGGAGGCAACTCGTCATTAGAGTTTGCTTTTCTTTTTCTTTTTAAACTTCTAGTTTATTAGGGTAATTTAGGAATTTAATTTTGATGTTTGTTTTCCTTTTTCTATTACTAGTGTGTTGTTTTGATCTTTTCAGTTTGAAGCTTAGGATTGCATGTGAGGGTCTAGAGTCAAGGCTGATGAAGCGAGAAATCGAGTCTAGGCGAGAGAGGAAACGAAGTTTTGAGTCAAGCTATGAGTCCAATTGATAGAAGGGTTATAGAGTGTTTATTCCCTGAAGAAAAATGAGGGAAATTATTAGTTTATATAACCCCCACACATCAGAAACGGACTTAGGCAGAATAAAATTTTTGTCACACAGTGGTCTACTCGCCGAGTGCATCTTATGGACTCGTCGAGTCCATGTGAAAATTCATGATTCTTCTGCCATTTACGCTTCAACTCGGTGAGTCTACATACTTACTCGACGAGTCACTCATTCTTCTTACTTTTGAGCTGAAGATTTGATGACATTCGATATGGGCATTGGTTCTATTCTTTGAAGATCATTTTCCGAGCATTTCCAAGAGTTTTTCCCTTATATTTGGAGCTTTTATAAAGAATGTACCACACGAGATTTTGATACCCAAGACATGGATGGTTTGTTCCCATGTCTAAAGTCAATTGAAGATGGAGCTGAAGAGAAAAGATATCAACCTCGCCACTACTATCCCAGGGGAGTTTGTTCCAAATCTCTCTTTATTTTATTGTTCTTTATCATGCATAATATGCAATGGGGACATTGCATAAATTAAGTGTGAGGTAGCGGGTTGGTTAAATTAGTTAAATTTCGAAAATCTTGAAATTTTAGTTAATTTTGAAATTTTTGCATTAAAATTGCTAGGGCTAATTTAGAAAATTTTGGTAAAGCAATTAGGGATCATGCTAGTATTATATTATGATTTTACGAAGACCCAAATGTTTAGTTAAGCCTATATACATTCTAGTGTATTTGTGGCTTCCTTATTCTAGTGAAATCATGGGACAAAAACACGACCTCGCTCAGCCTGAGGGATGCAATATGTTTAGCATCGTGTACCAGAAATGTATCCAGGAAAATTGTTATCTTTAGCCAATAAAGGTTGAAGTTGAGCGCCCCTGCTTAAGCATGTAGGGATTTGAGTGAAAAAAAGTGAGGAAAAAAAAAGAGAAAGAGAAAAGAGAGAGAAATTACAAGAAAAGTTTGAAGAATTTTTGGAGCATCAAAGTCGAATATAAAATTAGAAGATCAAAAATTCTGAAGAAATTCAAAAGTTGAAGATACCCAAAAATTAAAGATCAAATGTCAAAGAAGTGAAGAATTCCAAATGAGCTCCATAGTGGTATCATAAATTGTAACTGTCTAGATTATGTATGCTTGGGTTGCTCAACAAAAAATACCTTGAGGTTAAGAGGTTTTCTGAGGATGGATTCGGAGGGATGAATAAAATGAGCATTGTTCGGAAAAAGTGGGCGAATGTTTATGAGGATTGTGAGTATTTGGAGTATGGGGGGTTATTAGGAAAATTTTAGACACAAACACATGCATTGCGGTCTTGGCATAATGGCTGGGTTCGATTGGGATTGTCTTATGTAATATTAGTGTACTAAAATTCAGTTTTGCTTGGGGGCAAACAAAAGTCAAGTGTGGGGGATTTTGATATGAGTATATTTAGTTATAAAATTCATGCATTATCTTAATACATTATGTTAATTTTATCTCAAATAATGAACCAAAGGTGCTTAATTAGCTTAAATATTTCACTTTCAGTAACAAAGACATGCTCGGATGGAAAAGGAAGCGGAATTGGCGATTGGATCTTGGATTTTGAAGAAAGAAGGATGTTGCTGGACAGCTTGACCCCACGTCAGTGTTTTGGCCATATCTCACGAACCGTAACTCCGATTGACGAGATTCAAAATGTTCTGAAAAGTAGACACAATTTCGGACGACTTTCGTATTTTGAGAAAATGCTGATTCGAAACGTACTCGGCGAGTTGTATCGAACTCTCGCGATTCTGGACGCGCTGACTTGCCGTACACGGGTTGTAAGTGACGGACTCGCCGAGTAGGTCACTGGACTCACCGAGTAGCCTCTGCTTTGTGAAAATCTATATAATGGGACTTTCAGATCGATACTCTGGCATGGAGAGAAACCCTAGGAGGCTGAGAAACGATTGGAAGTGTTGCTAGGTCGTGAGGAACTGAAGAATCAACCCTACATTCAATTGTGAAGAGAATCAAGACAATTTTGGTTTATTCTTAGTAACTTTTTGATTTGAATCATGTTTACATACTTTGATTTCGTTTTTGAGTTTATGTTTACTGCAATCATGAGCTAAAAACTTATTCTTCTGTTAGGGTAGACAATTTTGTGAACATGGATTGATTATTTGAGTAGGATTAATTTTAATTGGTAATTATGTTTTGTTAAGCTTGTTAAAGAACCTTATGTGTTGACAATAACTATTCTTCTGTTAATAAATTAGTAATTAAGTTGTATGAACATCTCTTAGTTATTAATTTCATATGATTTATTGTGACCACATAGTTGTATGTCTAGGAATAACGAATGTGAAATTAGAATTAACTAGAAGATAGGTAAGTTAATGTGTGAGCTTGTTTGATGAACATCAGCAAGAGGTTAATTGAAGGGCCAATTTAATTAACCATTACAAGTCTTATTTAACCCGAATTAATAACTAGGAAATCCGTTAATTTAGACAACTGGCCACTGCTTGAGTTAATTTGTTTCCTAAGGATTAGTAATAGCGAACATGAAACTAATCATCTTAGTCGGTAGCCAATGAAGAATTAATCCGATACATGGAAATCATCCATGGGAACAAATGAGTCGAACTAAACAGAAGTCCTTTTTAATCATTGAATTTAGTTGATTTTTATTTGCTTAGCTCTTAGTTTCTTAGTTTAAGTTTTAGTTAATTGTTTAAGTTTCTAGTCTTGCAAAACTAGAGAAAACCCATTTTCTATTACTTGTTTTATTTAGATAATATTAGCATTTATTTTAATTGTTTACGGTTCCCTGTGTTCGATACCCTACTTGCTTGAACTATATTACTAATCGATAGGTACACTGCCTTTCGTGTGTTTATTTTGTGTCTAAGTTAGTAGGATTAAAACTAGTTTGTTTCACACACATCATACGCCTATGCTATTTTTAATATATCGTTTATTTAATTATAGTAACGTTATTAGGAACTTATAATAAGTACTTGGGCTATTATTATGGGTTATATAAGTATTGTTTAACGCTTATATAATAGTAATAATAGCTAGACTATTAATTAGTCTTGACAAATAATAGACTAAACTCTAGTGGTAATAATACTAGGTTTCGTCGAAGGAAATTATTTTTAAGAAGCGAAGCGCTGTCTGAGTTTGGAATCACCACATTGTCAAGTGAGTGCATAGTCCCTTTCATGAACATGATTTTAATAGAAGTATCGATTGAAGTATTAAATATATGTTTATGTGCGAATTATTTGATGTTGCCTAAGATACCTGTTAAAGTACATACCTAATTATATATGCTGATTTAGGATAAAGAGTAAACCTAAATTAATTATGAGGAATATTAGGTAGTGTTTTCTTACGAGAACGAGTGAATTATACTCAAAGAATAAAACTTAGTATATGTCATTGATCCGGGAGCATGGATTAGACATAGTCATTGTCCCTAGTCCGAGAGTATGGATTAGGCATAATCATTCATCATTAATCCGAGAGTATGGATTAGTCATTCGTCCCGAGTCCGAGAGTATGGATTAGGTAAACTCATTCATTTCTGATCCGGGAGTACGGATTAGGTAAAACGGCTAATCTTAGGTCCGAGAGTATGGATAGTCTCGTTGTGAGGATCGACGGGGTGGGATAAGAGTTGTTTATATATATGGTGAAATTGTATATTTTGTGAGTTTTAAACTATATATATATGGTATAACATTGTGGGATTGAAATTCCTATGTACTCACTAGGTTTCCCAACCTGACCCACTCAGTTTATTTATATCACATGTGTTGATATGAAGTCACATTACACTGAGAGATTAAGGAGATATAAATCACTAGTGATAATGAATGTAAGATCTGTTTATGCTTATGTTTCTGTATTGACGATGACATCCCAAATGTTTTAAAAATGAATAAAAATATTTTTCTTCGGAAGTGCTTTGATAACGTATTTATCATGTTTTACTGGGAACAAATTCCGTAACATTTTTATTAAAAGAGGTGCTCTGATTTTTATAAATCATAAACAAAATCGGTCTTTTCTGGCCGTGAAAATGGGGATGTCACAGTTGGTATTAGAGCATTAGTTTAAGCGAACTAGGAATTTGTAGGATTTCTAGAATTAAACTTAGAATGCTAAGCGATGATTGTGAGATGTGAGCATTAGCTTATTTTAGGAATTATGCCTAAAATGCTTTTATGTGCTAAATGCTTTGTGCCTAATATGCTGTTATTTGTTCGGATCTATGGTCTATTTCCGACCGGATCTGGAAACTTTATGTGTTTGGGATTCTAAACGTACGACTACGATATTAGAACTAGCATATAAACGATTCGGAGAGATAAGGATGATTTAAAAGTCAGTCCTAAATAAAGATCTATATTCACCTTATTCGGTGTATAGATCAAGATGGCAAGGACCCGTAGCGGAAACGTGAATGCAAATGGGAACCGAGATCAACCCCCAGTGATACAACAAATACCAGTCGTAGTAGAAGTTGCACCTGAGCCAATCACCATGGCGGGAGTACAAGCCATGATGCGGGCTATGTTAGCGGAACAAAGGGAAGAAATGAGGCGGATGATGCAAGAGAATAGGGACGAAGCCACCGTGCCCATTGTGCAACAGGAGCCGATTCCCGAACCATCGGAGGAAGGAAACTACAGTAGGTCAGTGGGTCAAGCTGATCCGCCAGTTAATAAGAGAAATGGCCAAGATGATGTAGTCGAGAGAAACGGATGCAAGTACAAGGATTTTCTGACTTGCAAGCCATCGACTTTCACTGGAAAGGAGGACCCGATTGGAGTCATGGATTGGATCTCAGAAATGGAGTTAGCTTTTCTAACGTGCGGTTGCAGAGGGACTTCCATGGGAGTATGCGGTGCCAGTACGTCAGGCACCAACTCTAGAGGAAGCTATCTGGGCTGCCAAGTCTGTTGAAGATATGATCAAGGGAAATGCCGCCAGCAAGATGGAGGTTGGCGAGAAGAGAAAGTTTGAAGGATCCTCAAGGTCCGACGAGAAGAGAAAATTCTCGAAGTCTGGTTCAAAGAAGTTCGAAGAAGGAACGCAATGGTGTGACAAGTGTAGAAAGAAGCACATTGGGAAATGCTCTAAAGAGATGACCTGCTTTAAATGCGGGAAGACTGGTCATTACGCCAGTGAATGCACAACCAAGAGAGAAGTCTTCTTTAAGTTTGGTGAAGAGGGACACTTCAAGCAAGAATGCCCAAGGAAAGAAGAAGCTACAAAGCCGAATATGCCGCCAAAACCAAAGGCAAGAGCATTTCAGATGATCCTTGATGAAGCAGATGACAACGCGAGGAATCAAGGATGAGGACTTCATATCTGAAGATCGAGTTATGTAGTAGCCATAATATCGTATGATGTAGCCTATTAGAGGCATAGTCTAGGGTGAACTTGAACACCTATGTAATCGTTTCAAGGGAATAATATAAAAACCTTCGTTTTGTTATCCAATGTGTTAAGCTGTCATGTGATTTTATTTTATGGTGACTTGGGAACACTGCGATAAAATACTTGGGACGAGTATGAGTAGGTGTGAATGGTAGTAGAGGCCTATACTACCGGAAGCACAGGACTCGCACTTGGACCAGGGAAGGTCACAAGGTTACCAAGAAACTAGTAATTGGTACCGTTTTATTCAAGAATATCGTTACCATCATTTTGGTAATGACTAAGAAGGTGATTGTTATACCAACCCTAGCGGTCATATCAAATTGAGTCCGACTATGATAAGTATGATAAATAGTTCAGAGAATCAAGTCCGATGTAGCAACTAACTTAAGCTAAACGCTTGAAGAGAAAAACAATCAAAGTGATCAGTAGAGGTATCGTGATAGTTGCTTGAAGCTAGAAATGCTACCTTTTAAGATGAGATTGGAACATGAACGAAAGTATAGTCTGTTATGGAAGACTCTAAGAGACCTGAGTCTAAGCGTGGGAACATACGATGATAAGTCATTAGAATATGACACATCGGTCCATTTTAGTAATAAAATAGCTTATCTTAAGTTTGTTAAAAAGAAGAAGCAGTCTCCAGTAAGGATCGAGATTGTGACTTGAAGGTCATAATTTGGAGTCTAACGTGAGATAGGGAGCAAGTGCAAGATCGAGCACTGCCTGCAATCAGGAAGTCTTAGAGTTAGATATTCGTTCGAAGAAACATCAAAGTTACGGTTATTACTTAGGATGAAGAGATAACATATGGAGTCATCATGTGAGCCTATTTCGTTGATGATTCCGGGATATAATCATCCTAAGGGGGAGATAATTGTAACGCCCGTAGATCCGGGCTGGTCAATTTAGAGATAATAGGGGTCGAAATGACTTTTCGACAAAATATTATTTATAATAAATAATCTTAACCAATTTTTATAATATGTCTCAAGGGTTCCGTACATATAAAGAACGTCGAAATCCGAGTTATAACAAAGAGGTTATGGCCTGTCGAAGTTTTACGGCAAAACCGGCACGGAACCGGGAGACGTAAATAGTGAATTTTTGATAAAGGACTTTTTAGCCTTATCGATCCAAATAAAAGTTGTAGTATTTGTTAAACCGAGAACATACAAAAAAAGAACGCCCAAATCTGACTTCGTATGAGGAAGTTATGAATTTTCTAAGATTTGGCATAACAGTGCACGGCCTGAAACTCGAATTTTAGTTCGATCGGTTTTTGGTCTACGTGACCTAAATGAGAATTGAAGATCTCATTAATAGGAACTCAACGGTAAAAAGACGGACGAAAACAGAGTCCGTATGTAGAAGTTATGAATTTTACGCGGACATTTAACAGTATAATCTCCTTGTACTGTTAAATTTAATATCGGTCGAGAATTATCCGATGGAGTCAAAATGAAAGTTGTAGATCTTATTTTTACCTACACGTGGATATAAAAAACGTCAAAAACGAAGGTCGTATGTGAAAGTTACGGATTTTAGAAGTCGGAAGTGTGCTGTGCGAAAATGGGTGATGTGGCACAATCTTGGCCATTGCTTTCTCCCCAAGTCTTGCCACTAGATGGTGACATGTGGCAACAAGTTTAGCCATTTTCACCCTATAAATAGAACCTTTCCCACCCTCATTTTCTTCACACATTTCCCATTCTTTCTTCTTTTTACTCTCTCTCTAGAACCTCTCTCTAGCCTCGAAACCCCTGAGAAGCCTAGGGAACCTCCCTAGCATGAGGTGGAAGCCCCTGAGTGCTCGACGGCTCCGAGAGGAAGAGCTTTTCGGCTCGGGAGCGCTGCTCCAAGCAAATCCCGGTTTTCTATAAAACCCGTTGTAAGTGAGCTACGCCTACGCTATTTTTAATATATCGTTTATTTAATTATAGTAACGTTATTAGGAACTTATAATAAGTACCTGGGCTATTATCATGGGTTATATAAGAATTGTTTAACGCTTATATAATAGTAATAATAGCTAGACTATTAATTAGTCTCGACAAATAATAGACTAAACTCTAGTGATAATAATACTAGGTTTCGTCGAAGGAAATTATTTTTAAGAAGCGAAGCGCTGTCTGAGATCGGAATCACCACATTTTCAAGTGAGTGCATAGTCCTTTTCATGAACATGATTTTAATACAAGTATCGATTGAAGTATTAAATATATGTTTATGTGCGAATTATTTGATGATGCATGAGATACTTGTTAAAGAACATACCTGATTATATATGCTGATTTAGGATAAAGAGTAAACCTAAATTAATTATGAGGAATATTGGGTAGTGTTTTCTTACGAGAACGAGTGAAATATACTCAGAGAATAAAACCTTAGTATATGTCATTGATCTGGGAGCATGGATTAGACATAGTCATTGTCCCTAATCCGAGAGTATGGATTAGGCATAATCATTCATCATTAATCCGAGAGTATGTATTAGTCATTCGTCCCTAGTCCGAGAGTATGGATTAGGTAAACTCGTTCATTTCTGATCCGAGAGTATGGATTAGGTAAAACGGCTAATCTTAGGTCCGAGAGTATGGATAGTCTCGTTGTGAGGATCGACGGGGTGAGATAAGAGTTGTTTATATATATGGTGAAATTGTATATTTTGTGAGTTTTAAACTATATATATGGTATAACATTGTGGGATTGAAATCCTATGTACTCACCAGGTTTCCCAACCTGACCCACTCAGTTTATTTATATCAAAGGTGTTGATATGAAATCACATTACACTGAGAGATTAAGGAGATATAAATCACTAGTGATAATGAATGTAAGTTCTGTTTATGCTTATGTTTCTGTATTGATGATGACATCCCAAATGTTTTAAAATAAATAAAAATATTTTTCTTTGGAAGTGCTTTGATAACGTATTTATCATGTTTTACTGGGAACAAATTCTGCAACATTTTTATTAAAAGAGGTACTCTGATTTTTATAAAGCATAAACAAAATCAGTCTTTTCTGGCCGTAAAAATGGGGGTGTCACAAATACTATTCGGCAAGTAACTCTGTCGTGATTATGCTACTAGTACCAAAGGATAATACTTAAATGATTATATTATTTTCCTTATTACCTTTACTTTGTGTCACATTCACATAATCGATGAGGTAGATTAGATTTGAATAATAATAGTTGTACAAGGAAAAACCTTCACTTATGTTGAGGTTCATACTTTCAAAAAAGTCGAGTCTTGGTAGAAGGCTACTTTCAAAACAGTCGGGTCTTGGTAGAAGGCTACTTTCAAAACAGTCGAGTCTTGGTAGGAGACTACTTTTTATACTAGTATGAAATATGGGATTTTCTTGGGTTTTCAAACGTTTACAATTACTTACAATCAAGTTCATTGATACAAACTTTTCTTCAAACATTTACAAGTCTTTCCTTTACAGTTTTACAAGTCAAAGACACATAAATACTTATGAATTCACCAGCTTTATAGCTGATACTCGCTTTCAAAATAACTTGTATTCTTAGGTCACAAATAGACAGGTATGACGACCAGGTTTTGTGAAGACGGAGCAGTCAAGACTCGTCTTTTATTTTGATTATTCATCATGTTGTTTTATACTATGAAAGAACACACTTGTAATTAAAGTTATACTGTTAATGCAATGGATGATGTTGTTGCTTGTTTACTACTTTGCATTGTTGTGATACTATACATGACGTCCTCCTCCCCGGAACGTTTCCACCGTTCTCGGTTTTGGGGTGTGACACATGAACTCTAGGTCTAAGGCTAAGTCCAACATGTTGGGTCACTCCTTCGGACCTTCTACAACCCTTCTAACACCCAACTAAGTTTTTTGACCCTCAACAGATAAGGGACTCTATGCCTTGGACTCGTCAAGTCCCAAGAATGGACTCGCCGAGTCAATAACGTCCATGCCCTAAATCCTTGATTTCTGATGTACAACTCTTGACCAAAAGATAGATCCAAGCCCCTAAGCTCGATCTAGCACGTAAAGTTTCGAACTTTACGTGCATACATGGGACTTTTGAGCCTAAAAGCCTCTAAAATGGCTCTTAAGTTGCATGGGGCCCTCCTTGGGTGCAAAAGCAACCCAAATCTACCTTGTGACTCCTTCCAATACTTAGATCCAAAGTCTTGACCCCCAACCATGAATCATGGTTGGCTACCTCATATGGCTTAAAAAGCCCTAAATCTTCCCCAAAAGGGATCTAACAAACAAGCAAGCAAGGTACAGACTTTATACCTTTCAAGGACTACAACTGATGAATCAAACTCGAATCCTTCAGTCTCCTCTTGATCCTTCTATGCTCTTCCTTCTTCCTTGAGGTCAATACCCACAAAAATCACTCAAAAGCCTTAGATCTTGCACCAAAACATTTAGGGTTTACTAGGGAGGGTTTCTGGGAGCATTAAGGATGAGTGATGGCTGAATGAGATGGTTAAATAGGGTGAAAACCCTCAGATTAGGGTTTTTGTCTAATCAGAGCCTACTCGTGGAGTCCGGGTCCCGACTCGACGAGTCCATCACTTAAATCCCGTGTCTCATCCCGGTTCTACTTGGCGAGTTGGTCCTTCAACTCGCCGAGTCCAAGGCCAAAAATGCAAAATACTTAAATAAAAATACATACCAAGAACCAGGTGCTACAAATCTCCCCCACTTATTTTAGACTTCGTCGTTGAAGTCTGCTGCTCATTCCTGGAATAGCTCTAGGTAGTGCTCCATCATCTCATCCACCGGCTCCTAAATCCATTCCGAGCCCTACCGATGTTGTCATTGCACCTTCACTAGCTCAACCCTCTTGTTCCTCAGATCCTTCGACTTCCAGTCGAGTATCGCTACTGTCCGCTCAATGTAATTCAAGCTGTCATCAACCTGGATGTTCTCCTAGGGTACCATTGTTGAGTCGTCCACCAGGCACTTCCGTAGCTGGGAGACGTGGAAAGTGTTGTGGATCTGGCTGAGTTCGGCTGGCAGATCCAACCTGTACGCCACCTTGCCCACCCGGGTTAAGACCCTAAACGGTCCAATGTACCAGGGGCCTAACTTGCCCCGCTTCCTGAATCGGATGACGCCCTTCCATGGAGACACCTTTAGGAGAACCATATCCCCGACCTGGAACTCCAGGTCTGATCGGCGCTTATCGACATAAATTTTTTGCCGAATCTGAGCAGTTTGAAGCCTGCTCCGGACCTGCTAAATCCTGTCTGTCGTCTTGAGCACTACTTCGGTGCTCCCCATTATCCTCTGTCCAACCTCGCCCTAGCATATTGATATTTGCATAATTAGTCATATGTTTAGCATACATTTTTAGCTAATTATGTGCATAATATGGACAAAAGGTACTTAATAATGCTTAAATTTTGTTTTCAGTCCAAAAGACATGCTTGGAAGTAAAAAGGAACAAGAAGAAGCAATTAGAGACCAAAGAATGAAGAATGAGGAAAAACACACTAACTCGGCAAGTCCGCGAGGCTACTCAGCGAGTACCCAAGAATATTCCCGAAGATAAGTCAAGACTCCTGGCAATACACGGATTTTACGCATCTACTCGGCAAGTTGGGTGACCTACTCGCCGAGTGGCCCCTGTTTTGTGATAATTATAAATATCGAACCTTTATCCGAATTGGGGAGACTTTCGGGCTTTTGGGGAGCTAAACCTGCGATTGAAGAACCCTTTGGAGAGCTGAGAAACCCTAACCTTCGATCTTTTGAAGAATCAAGGTGTAACACCATAAAAATTAAAACAATTTTACGCATTTTCAGACACATTTTTTACAAACTCATTCATTCATAAAATGTCATAGTATCATGTCTTTTTTTTCACAAAATATCTCCCAAGATCAAAATACATAAAATCCCATGTGTGTGTACGAATCAAGCCGGCGCCTTCCCACGGTCATCACTGCTACCTGAAACACATAACACATAACACTATAAGTATAAGCTTAGTGAGTTCCCCAAAATACCACTCTAACACATAATAGCCACTCGAGGCTGTAACTCTGTCGACCCTCTGGTTAATGTGTCTCAATGGGGCCCTCCAGCCCCAACTCTCGGTGGGGCCTCTGGCCCTAACTCTAGGGACCCAAAAGTCCCAACTCTATGACTCTGAATCATGCATATCACATTTCACAATAAATCACAACACATAAATAACATGCAAATACACTGGCATATAACTCTATAGTACTCTATCACATAACTCTGTTACCATAGTAGGTAAAGTATAGTGAGAAGACTCACCTCTGGTATCTCGGTAAATCTCTGACTCAGTAAACGCTGGCCTAGCCTCCGCCTAATCATATGAAATAAATACTCTATTTAATATAACTCTCAAAGGCTAGACTATGTCCTCTTATGACACTCTCAAAAGGGTAAAAAGACCATTTTACCCCTCTCATAACTCAAAAGGCCCCACAATAGACCATACCCTAAAAGTCAACCAAAAGTCAACTTTCCAGGTTACGCTGCGCGTACCAGATGTGTACGCTGAGCGTACCCAGCTGCATCTCAGAATCAGGGAACGCCACCCAGTACGCGGCACGTACTGCGATTACGCTCGACGTACTCCCTAGCTTCAGCCCCTTAGCTCTTGAGGTGTTAAACAGTTAAGACCCACGTCCAAATTCTAGATCTGACCACATCTAAGCCTCTTAATCCATAAAGTTGATGACTTTAAGCCTTTTCATGGCTAAACAAGCCACCAACTACCATAATGTTCCATCCTTTAACTCTAGAAGGCTTATTAAACAAGCATGACCTCAAACTAACATCCAAGATGGAAACTTTATGGTTCTAAATCACTAATACCACTGAAAAGGGATAGATCTCGGACCATGTAGCACTTTACACTCATAAAGTCTCCACCTTTGGGTTTTTAGCCCTAGAAATGGCACATGTAACAACAACCAAAAGAAGAGGAAAGTTTTGAAGTTTATACCTCCAAGTGTAGCCCTTTCCTCTGTAGATCTCAGATCCAAAATGGGACCTCAAGCTTTAGCTTCCAAGAGCTCCTTTCCTTCTTCTTCACTAAGTCACCAAAGCACAATTAGCTCCAATAACACTCTCACACACTAAGAACGATGGGAGGCTCTCTCTTAGGGTTTCACTCACTGATATGGAGGCTGAGAAATGAGCCTTAGCACCCTTTTAATAGTGCACAAGACGGATCAGGGTTTTTGCACCTGGACCGGATACGCCCGGAGTAACTCTGGGTACGCCCATCATACCTTGGCGACTCCGCGTCCAAATTAAGTGCATGAGTACGTGCAGCGTACCCCTCTGGTACGCCCAACGTACTCACTTGATATATTCCCTCCACTCAAGGACTAATCATGACCAATCGACAAAGTATAAGGGTGAAAGAAATGCACCTGAATCTCGGGGTGTTACAATTCTCCCCCACTAGAACCAGACTTCGCCCCCGAAGTCTCATTCCTCGAACAACTCTGGATGCTGCCCTCACATCTCCGACTCTGACTCACAAGTCATCTCAGACCCCTTCCGATGTTGCCACTAAACCTAAACCAAAGGTACTTCCTTGTTCCTCAAAACCTTGATCTTCTGATCCCTGATTGCCACCGGTCTCTCAGCATAATTCAGGCTCGCATCCACCTGAATATCCTCCAATGGTACCAGTGCCGACTCATCGGCTATACACTTTCGCAACTGCGACACGTGGAAGGTGTCATGAATCTGCCCCAACTCCTCAGGTAGCTCCAAACGATATGCTACCCTGCCTACCCTCACGATCACCCGAAAAGGACCGATATATCGGGGCCCCAACTTGCCCCTCTTCCTGAATCAGATCACTCCTTTCCAAGGAGAGACCTTTAGGAGCCCAAAGTCGCCGACCTGGAACTCAAGATCGGACCGGCGCCTGTCCGCATAACTCTTTTGACGACTCTGAGCGGTCAATAACCTCTGCCTGACCTGTTGTATCTACTCAGTCGTCTGAAGCACGATCTCAGTACTACCCATAACACACTGCCCGACCTCTCCCCAGCAAATGGGGGTCCGACACCTTTTCCCATACAACAGCTCAAAGGGTGGCATACCAATGCTCGAATGATGGCTGTTGTTATAGGAAAACTCTGCCAAGGGCAAATACGTGTCCTAACTCCCGCCGAAATCCAACACACATGCCTGGAGCATATCCTCGAGCGTCTGAATCGTCCGCTCGCTCTGTCCGTCAGTGTGGGGGTGGTATGCGGTACTAAAATGCAGCCTAGTACCCAATTCCTCATGAAATTTCTTCCAGAATCTGGAAGTGAAACGCACATCTCGGTCTGAGACAATCGAGATCGGCACTCCATGCCGTGATACCACTTCTCTCACGTACATCTCTACCAACTTCTTTGCGGAAGAGCTCTCACTGATAGTAAGGAAGTGGGCGCTCTTTGTCAACCTGTCCACAATCACCCAAATTGCATCGACTCCCCTAGTAGTCCTTGGCAATTTGGTGATAAAATCCATGGTAATTTGTTCCCACTTACACTCGGGAACCTCCAACGGCTGCAACTTACCATGCGGTCTCTAGTGCTCGGCCTTAACCCTACGACAGGTTAAGCACCTCTCAACAAACCACGCGACATCCCTCTTCATACAGGGCCACCAATATTCCCTTTTCAGGTCTAAATACATCTTAGTGGCCCCAGGATGGATCGAAAACTTCGATCGATGAGCCTCTTCCATCAATATGGTACGCGTCCCGCCCACAAACGGTACCCAGATACGACCCTGAAATGTCATAAGCCCCCGACTATCGGTAACGAACTCCGATACCAACCCAACAACTCGCTCTCTCTTCTGGTTTTCTGATCTCACGGCCTCAGACTAGGCCCCACGAATGGTGTCCAACACCGGAGTCATCACTGTCAATCTCAAACAAACATCTCGCATCGGGGCGCTCTCCGCCCTTCGGCTCAGTGCATCGACTACCATATTAGCCTTACCCGGGTGGTACAGGATCTCGCAATCGTAATCCTTTACCACATCCAAACATCTCCTCTGGCGCATATTCAGGTTGGGCTGATCCATCAAGTACTTCAAGCTCTTGTGGTCCGTGTATATGGTACACCGCACCCCATACAGATAGTGACGCCAGATCTTGAGGGTGAACACCACTGCCCCAACTCTAGATCGTGGGTGGGATACCTCGTCTCATGAGGCTTCAGCTGCCTCGATGCGTATGCTATCACATGCCTCTCTGCATTAGCACCACTCCCAACCCCGATATCAACGCGTCACAATACTGTAGATGTAAAATTGTAAAAAGTCGAAAATAGTGTATTGTATAGTTTCGCATTTTATGTTATTTTACTAAGTCATTTGTTATGCGAAGTTAAAATGTCTAGACTTGGTATATTTTTTGTTCACTCATGTTTCCTATAAATAGGGACTGAGGTTAGAAGTAGAAGAGAGACTTTTCGCATTAGATATCTCTTCTCTGCTTATTTTGTAATCAGTCTTTATCAATATGAGATCTGATTCATATTTACTCTTTGTGTTCTTAATCTTCAATCACTCAAATCTAACTTTTCTTTTCTCAAATCTCGATAACAATTCTCATCAATTGGTATCAGATCAGGATTCAAACTGCTTAGATCTGATTTTCATATAAGAATCATTTGCTTTTTGAGTTGCAATATTACTCAAAATTTTCCGCGCATTTTGGTTTTGAAAATCACTTTTGATCTTCAGATTTGAATTGATTCTGTATTTGAATTGTTAAGTCGAGTAATCGATTAGTGATTTGTGATCAATTCATTTGATCAAATTCTCAAATTCATCAAGTTTTCAAGTTTTCGGATATTTTCTGTGATCATCAATGGCGAACTTCAACATGAATACAATGACTTCTTTCTCTCACTTGCTTGGTTCCTCAACCGAAATTCCGATGTTAATTCCAGAATACTATGATCAGTGGGCTGATAGAATGGAAGATTACTTAAATGGAATTGATGAAGAACTTTGGAATTGTATCGATGGAACAGTACAAGCTCCTGCTAATGTTCAACCAATTGGACCATCCACTGCATCTACTGATGTTGATGATCAACTAAAACGACTGAAGAATAATGAAAAAAAGTGCATGAGGGAACTAAAAGGTGCCCTACCTCCTGTGGTTTACAATTACATTCGTAGTTGTAAAACAGCCAAGGATATCTGGAACACTCTAAAAGAAAAGTATCAAGGTAGCGAAAAGACGAAGATCAACTCTGTGAAGCAATGTCTAGTTGAGCTGAAGGAATTCAGACAAAAGGATGCAGTAACTCTTGAAAATTACTATGATCGTCTGAATGAGCTTATGTTTCGCTGCAATAGGTATGACATCACTAGATCTCTCATGGAATTCAATTTAACTTTCATTATGGGTCTTCGCAAGGAATGGCAAAGTGTGAGCATGATGATTAAGAATCAACAAAGTTTTGATACAACTAAATTGAATGATCTCTACAATCAACTGAAAACACATGAATGTGAGGTCTCAGAAATGTATGAAGAGTCAAAACAAGTAATTGGTGGTCCTTTGGCTCTTGTTTCAAAGGTATCAGAAACTGATGAAAAAGATGGTTCAGATGAAGAAGGATTTTTGATGAACTCTGATGATGAAGCTGTAGCATTCTATTCAAACAACAGAGTTAAGAAGTTTTTCAAAAAGCCGTTTAATCCAAAAGGAAAGACTCGTGATGTGAAGAATGCTGTCACTAGAACTGGAGGGGAGGAGAGGAAGAAAATGGAGAAAACAGATGAGAAACAGAAAGATACGAATGAAGAGAAAAAGTTGAAAGGTGATTCAGGAATTTACTGTCACTATTGCAATGGTGCGAATCATTTCGCAGCAGATTGCATGTTGCGAAAGAAAGAAGAGAAGAAGGAAAAAGTTAAAGATGAAGCTTACTACTCTGAAAATATTGAAGAATTACGTGCTAATACCAAAGGAGTGTCTTTAGTTGCTAAGGGAGAATCTGCTGATGATGAAAGTGGAACATATCAGATCTGGTCTTCAGGATCTGATGACGAGGAAATAAGGCATCCCACACATGGGGCAATGTTCGCAAGTTTTGAGGATTGCGAAGAGAACATTTCAGGGAGATGTTTTGTATCTAAATCCACTGACAAATCACCCATGACAACCAAGGTACGTGCAATTCTTGAATCTTTTAATATTCCTTTGTCTGCCTATGATGCTGAAATTGTTTCATTTGATGATACTGTGACTTATTTTGATTCTGTTATTGTGTCTGCTAGTAATGAAGCTAAAAAATTAAATTTGCAATTAAGTGAGACACGAAGAGATTTAGAAATAAAGAAGAGCAGAGTAGAAAAACTGGAAATGCAAGTCAAAAATATAGATTATGATAGGAATAATCTTACAAATGATGTTAGGTTATTGCTAGCACAAAGAAATATATATTGTAATTCTGCAAAAAGATTGTATGCAAAATTAACTGCTTTACATCATTCTTCTTATATTAGCAAAGAACAACATAGGAAACTTTTACCTTTTCTTGAGTATGAACGTGAAAAAGTTGATGTTGTTTCTTATGATTGCGAAAGTACAATTGCTCAATTTGACAAAATACCTGATGATAGATATCCATATGGTATTGTCAAAATTAATGAATTTCTGAATGCTGATGAATTGGTTAACATTGTCAATGAAAGTTTGACAAAGAGTGAACAAGTGAAAATCATAAAGAAAACCGAAAATTCAATTCTTGCCTCACAATTCAATTTTGCTGATATTGATGAAAATTCAGATAATGTGAGTGAAATCAGTGAGATAGAAGAGGAAGAAGAGGTTGATTGTTCTCAATTGTCAATCATTAATATCACATCTAAGATCAAAGGTAAAGAAATAATAGTTGATTCAATAGTAGAGGATGAAATTTATAAAACTTCAACTTCGCAACATTTTAAGTTTGATAATGTGGAAGTTGAAAGCTGGAAAACTGATGACACTGTTGAGAACAAAGAAGAAAAGAAAGTTTCAAATGAAACACCTCAAAGAATTGTGGTTGATCAAGTGTTTGAAAATACAAAAGAATTTGACAAAATTTTAAATGACAAAGGCGCACATTATTTGGAAACCAACACAGTGGTATATCCAAATTTTGTATGTACTGATAAAACCATTTGTCCAAATCAAGTTTTCGTCACTACTGGAAATGCTGAGAAAGTTCATCCTGAATTAAACAAAATGATTGAACAAGATAATCAAAAGTCCACGACAGAAGGTTTTTTCGCAAACCAAAACATAGAAGAAAACAATTTAACTCAAAATCCTTATGTGTTTCAAAAACAAAAATCATTACAAAAATGGGTGGTTAAAGGTGAAAAATCAAACAAAATTTTTGAAAAAGTTGAAAACTCAAAGGTTGAAGTGAAACTAAATTCACATGAATTCAAATTGATGGTTGGAAATTATTCAACAGAAAATAATGTTTCAAAAAGAAAAGCAAGAAAAGCAATATTCTGGCAAGTTCATAACAAACCAAGAGATGAAAAAGAACAAATTTCGAAAACATCATCACAATTTCAAAACAAAATTACACAAATAAACTCAAGTTTTCATCAACAAATAAACTCTGTTGACAAAGTTCCATATATTCGCAAGTATGACAACAATCAAAAATTTGAGAATTCGCAAAAATTTGTAAATAATCAAAAGTTTCAAAATGTTGGCAAATTCACGAATACTTCATCAAGTTTGAAAAATTCAACTCAAGCCAAAGTGAAATTTTCACCAAAACAACCAAATTTTCCAAATCATTCAGTCTCAAAACCAACCAAAGTTTCATATACAAAAGGAAAATCTGATGTAAGTACGATCAATAATTGGTTTGAAGGGAAAGGAAGAAAATATCAAAGTGGGAAGTTTTCAGAAGAACAAATCAAGAGTGCATTTGATAAGTTCGCAAATAATTACTACTAGTGCCATGTCTCATAATTCGCAAGTTCCGGTTCAAAAATGGAAACCAGTTATCAAAAATGCGAATGTTGTGAAGGATAAGATTACAATCAATTGAAATCCAAAACTATTGAATGACTATATCTCAATATCTAGATCTGATGATGTTGATATAATGGATTCTGTTACAAACAAAGTGAAAACATGGTTTTTAAATTCCAAAAATTTGTTTCATTCTACTAATGATGGACCCAATAAGTCTTGGGTTCCTAAATTCTTTCAATAAATGCAGGTGATGTGTGACGAGCAATATGATATGAAATGGTATATTGATAGTGGTTGCTCTCGTCATATGACTGGAAGAAAGGAAAATTTGCGAGATTATAGAAGCTTGGAAAATGCTGGAGTAGTCAAATTTGGAAATAATCACAAGTGTCAAGTGAAAGGATATGGGAAAGTCACAAATGAAAACTTCACAGTAAACAGAGTTGCTTATGTTGAAGGACTTCAACATAATTTGATAAGTGTGTCACAACTTGTTGTGGGTACTGGAAATCAAGTTGTATTTAATGAAGAAGGAAGTATCATTTCAAATGCAAAGTCAAATGAAATACTTCTCAAATCCAAAAGATATGGTGATATGTTTACACTGGACATCAAACCAATTGTGGGAAAACCTGCTGTGTGTTTACTATCAAAAGCATCTAATGATCTCAGCTGGCTTTGGCATAGAAGATTGTCACATTTGAACTTTCGAAATATAAATAAACTTGTAACTGAAGATTTAGTTCGAGGGTTACCAGTACTAAAATTTGACAATGATTCTTTGTGTGCAGCTTGCGAACAAGGAAAACAACATGGAAAAGGTCATCCGATTGTGATAGATTCAAAAATAGTAGATCCATTGGAACTTCTTCACCTTGACTTATGTGGACCATCAACTGTTGCAACAATAAATAAAAAGCGGTATATTTTAGTTGTTGTAGATGATTTCTCTAGATTCACATGGGTGTTTTTTCTCAAGTTGAAATCTGAAGTTGCTCAGACGATGATTGATTTTATCAAAAAGATTGAACTTAGTCTGAAGAAGAATGTACGAAAAATTAAAAGTGATAATGGTTCTGAGTTTAAAAATCAAACTCTTGATATTTTTATAACAAGCAAAGGCATTTCGCATAATTTCTCATCACCATATACTCCACAACAAAATGGTGTTGTTGAAAGAAGAAATTGATCTCTATGCGAAGCAGCCAGAACCATGTTAACATATGCGAATCTACCTCAATATCTTTTGGCAGAAGCAGTATCCACAACATGTTTTACTCAAAATAGATCATTCATTCATCGAAGATTCAATGTTACTCCATATGAAATAATCAATAATCGGAAACCTAATGTAAAATTCTTTCATGTTTTTGGTTGCAGGTGCTTTATCATTAATCTCAAAGATAATTTGTCCAAGTTCCAAGCTAAAGCTGATGAAGGCGTATTCTTAGGATATTCACAGACTTCAGTTGCATACAGAGTGCTTAATAAACGAACAAGAAAAGTTAAAGAAACTTTCAATTTAACATTTGATGATTACTATCTTAAACAAATAGATAGTAAATTTGAAAATAAATCAATACTTGTGGATTCAAATACTCAAATTGATAATTCTGAAATCAATGATTTTGATTATGAATTAATTTTTGGAATTCCTGACAGGGCAATTGACGCAGAAAATAATGCTCCTGATAATCAAAAATCAGAATCTTCAAAACATACTGATGATTCAACAATAACTACAACATCGATAACTTGTGAAAGTACGTCAGATGTTCGTATGGAGGAGGAAATTATGAATCATCAAGTTGAGGGGGAGCATTCGCAGAATCAACATGAACATCATTTTGAGGGGGAGCATCAAGATGAAGATCATGTTGAGGGGGAGCATGATGCAACAGAGACAATTAATCTTGATGAAAATGATGAGTTTCATGAACTAAATGATAACTTTTCTGTTGCAGGATCTGAAAATGAAGATATGTATGAAGATGCACCATTAGAATTTGATCCTAATTTTTCACCACTTGAGAAATGGACAAGAAATCATCCAAAAGAACAGGTAATTGGTAATCCACAAGAAGGTGTGTTGACTAGAGCTCAACTTCGTGCGAAAAATGAGGTACTGAATGCAAACCAAGAACTATGTATGTTTAATGTCTGTATTTCGAAAATAGAGCCAAAAACAGTAAAGGATGCTATGGAACACTCAGATTGGGTTGTTGCTATGCAATATGAATTGACTGAATTTGAACGAAACAAGGTTTGGAGATTAGTTTCTAAACCTTCTGATGTTTCAATTGTCGGATTAAAATGGATTAAAAAAAAAAACCCGACAAAGATGGCAATATTATTCGAAATAAAGCAAGACTAGTGGTTAAAGGTTATTCACAACAAGAAGGCATAGACTATGAAGAAACATTTGCACCTGTTGCAAGACTTGAAGCAGTTCGCATATTTTTAGCCTATGCAGCTCATAAAGACTTTGATGTTTATCAAATGGATGTTAAATGTGCATTCTTAAATGGAGAACTAGAAGAAACAGTGTATGTTGAACAACCACCAGGATTTGTAAACAATGAACATCCTAATCATGTTTATATCCTTGACAAAGCTGTATATGGATTAAAACAAGCACCAAGAGCCTGGTACGCAACACTTACAAATTTCTTGAAACAATCTAAATTTAAACAACGATCAGTCGACCCCACATTATTTCGCAAGAAAGTTGGGTGTCATCTAATGCTTGTTCAAATTTATGTTGATGATATTATCTTTGGCTCAACTGATCCAGCATTGTCAATTGAATTTGAAAATTTAATGAAAAGTCAGTTTGAAATGAGCATGATGGGAAAAATTAATAATTTTCTTGGTTTAAACATAAGACAGAACAGGGAAGGAATCTTAATCAATCAAGAAAAATATACGAAGAATTTGCTTGAAAAGTTTGGAATGCTTAATAGCACAAAACTCAGAGCACCTATGGCAGTAGGAACAAGACTAACTCCTTCGTTAGATGCTCCTGCTGTTGATTTAACACTTTATCGTAGCATGATGGGGTCTTTATTGTACTTAACTGCAAGTAGACCTGATATTATGTTTTCGGTTTGTAATTGTGCTAGATATCAAGCTAATCCAAGAGAACCTCATTTGACTGCAGTGAAAAATATTTTTCGCTATCTAAAGGGAACCGTTTCTTTAGGACTTTGGTATCCTGCGAAAACAAGGTTTTTCATTCAAGCTTTTTCAGATTCTGATCTAGGAGGATATACTTTGGATAGAAAAAGTACGACTGATGGATGTTAACTATTGGATGGGAAGTTGGTAAGCTGGCAATCAAAGAAACAGACTTGTGTGGCTATATCAACCGCTGAGGCAGAATACATAGCTGCTGCTGCTTGCACTTCGCAAATTATTTGGATTCAGAGTCAACTTCGTGATTATGCAATAAACATGAAAAAGATTCCTTTGTATTGTGATTCGCAAAGTGCTATTCGTATTTGTCATAATCCAGTACAACATTCGAAGACAAAACACATTGCTCTTAGATATCATTTTATCAAAGATCATGTGGAAGATGGGAATATTGAAATTCATTTTGTTAAAACAAATGAGCAACTTGCTGATATTTTTACAAAACCTCTTGATGAAAAATCATTTGTTAAAATTTTAGCAGGTTTGGGGATGATTAATGCGAATTAAATTTCAACAACACAAGCCTAAAAGTTTTGTTCAGCAGATAAGAGTCAAAATTATTCAGAGGTTACTGTTCATTCAGAGGCTTCGCATGGCTTCGCATCCATATCTTTTCGCATCTGAGATCATAACAACTATGGTAACGTTTACAACAAATTTTTTTTAAAAAATCAAAAATCCAAAAAGATTTTATTTTGTTATATTTTTTTGAAAAATAAAAAATCCAAAAAGATTTTATTTTGTTATATTTTTTTTGAAAAATCAAAAATCCAAAAAGATTTTATTTTGTTATGTTTTTCATTTTGAAAAATTATAAATCCAAAAAGACTTTATTTGTTGCTGTTTTGTTCTTTAATTTTGAAAAATTCAAAAGTTACAAAAATAATTTTGTTGTCTTTGTTCTTTAATCTTTGTGTGCTGAGATTTAAATACAGGGCTAAAATGCGAAGAGGTCTTACTTATGTGTTTCTATGGGAAGATATCAAATTTGTTTTAAACACTAGTTAGATTGTCCCTAGAAGCATGCTGCTGTATGTAGACCAAAAGCCTCAATATGACTCTATGTGTATAAAGAAAGCCTTGTTGAAATTATCTCATGAAAATTTCTTCCCAACAAGGCTTGTATTCGCATAAGTCAACAAGAGCTACCTTACTCTTCTCAAATGAGTTAAGAGTTTTCTGTTTTGTCCGTTATAACAGAGGTACACTTCGATTCTTATCCAATCTTTTTATACCAAACAATTCTTACATTCCAAATTTTTGAAGAGATTTATCCTTGAGGTCTTTGATCAAACCAATCAAAACCTAGACAAATCACAAGTCTGTGTTTGTGATCTAACATCATGAGTCCGTGATGGAAGTGAAACCCAAAAATCATAAACCTTAAGGAATTGACGGGGAACTTTGTTCCAGATTTTCACGAAACCTTTTGTTTCGGTATCAAAACTTTCGAAACTTCAAATCATATTCAATTCGCATGTGTGGTCTTGATCAAATCTTCATAACCAAGAATGTTTGTTACCCAACAAGATCCAGAACAAATTTTTTTTGAATATGATTTCAGTGTAAGTTTTATTCGCAAATCCTTATCATGATAAATATTCTCACAAGCCAACTTGTCACTGACTACACTGGTCAAACAGGTAATTTCATTTACAATTTCTCACTTTATGTTAAGGCTGATATGTAATGAAATTTCAAACTAATCCCAAATGCCTTTTAAAAAGAAGCCCTTCGATACTTCTCTACAAGTATTCGATTGTAATTCACGGGAAACTATACAAGCTGTTGATTATCTCTCTTGATGATTAACGAAGCAATCTTTGCCTGGGGTTTTACTGCATTCATGTCAAATTAAATTTTTGACATCACAACAATCCAAATTTTTTTTTGTTTTGTTTCTCATCTTATTTTGTTGACACAATGCACACACGAAATCCTTGAGGTTCTGAGTAAAACCAACTCAGACTGATGATTTCGCAAATCTGGCATATGACTTCCCTTTACATCCCAAAAGTGAAAGATCCTTAATTCCATGCGAAGGATTTTAACGGTTCAGATTCTATAACGGGAAACTTGACATGCTGTATACTCAAAATGGTTGGATTCTATCCGGTTTTCAAGGAGATGGGACAGTTACTTTTTGAAGCATGGTTATCTTTTGCAGTCATGATCCGATTTTCAAGGTGCCACATCGGATAACATTAAATGTATCCCGCTTTAATTTCAAATCAATTTTAAGTAATCTATAAAAGGGGGATCAAGAACACTATGTACGGTTACGCAAACAAGAACTCTCACAAAACTTCAAAGTTTAAACCTTGATCAAAACTTCATCTTTCTCAAAACCCTAACAATGGCACCCACTCATTCCAACACTGATGAAGTTCTTTCTCAATCCCTGATGAAGATTCAAAGCACAAATTATCAAGTTGATCCAAACGTTTCCTCTTATCCTGAAGAATTGAAGATGCTTATCGTTGCTCTGAAACGATCACCTCTGTCAACTGCTATGTTCAGTTCATTCTCTGTTCCAATGGTATGGCTATCCATGGCAGCTTCAACGGCATCATACAATCACACGGCGGATGTGATCACCTTCAATTTAACCAACAACAAACGGGTTAAATTATCCAAGAAGATGTTTGTTGAAATCTTGCAGATTCCAAACAACCCTCCATTTGTCAAACCTGTCAACTCGCAGATCATTCACATGTTCAATGAGACGGGTCATCAACCGGAGCTTGAGAAAATCAGTGACTTCAGAAAGTCTGGGTTGCCGTGTATCTAGAATTTCCTATTTGGCATTTTTCTAAGATGTCTTACAGGAAGGTCAGTTGGATTGGATAGAGGAAGAATGGAAGTCTATGCTATGGTTATGGGCATCTACTATGATATCAATGTTGACTATGCAACTCAGTTGTGGAAGGAAATTGTTAAAAGTCTTGAAAATACAAATTCGGAGAAAGGGATTTCATGTGCAAGATACTAGAGCTTAATTTTGGAAAAAGTTTATGAGAAAGAAGCAATTCCAGTAATGACAGATGTTGCAGTTGCTGAATTTTCCTTCTATCAATTTCCAAAGACTGTAGAAGATGATGAGGCAATTTTTTCTCATGTGGCTCGCATTCCAGATGCGATGCTTCGCAAAGTTTCTCCAACTCACAAAGTTTTGGTGAGATATTTGCGAAATATTGATACATCAGACCAGATTGGAGTATTACTAGATGTTGCTACTCCGTTAAAGAAAAAGAAGGTTAGCAAGAAAGATGCGAAGGGTTCATCCTCATCAAAAGTACAAGATGAAACTAATCTAACTGAAGAAACTTTATCAAAGTCTAAGAAAGAACTCATACCTTCTAAGTCTGGGGTATTGAAGAAAATTCGCAAAGCTGAAGTGAGTAGTAAAGGCGTTACTATTCGCAGTATTCCCGCACCGGTTTTTCCAGGCAAGAAATGACAACGAGCTAAAGATGTTTCCAAAAATATGCAACATACACTTGTCAAAAGGAGGAAGATGGTGCTTCGCAATGAATCATCTGATGAAGAAATCGTACCAGAAAATCCACCCGTCACATCTATGGTAAATGTTTCTTTACCACTTATTCATACTTCGCAATTTCCCACCACTCTACTACAAACCAAACCACTCGAAATAGTTCTTACCAAATCAGTTTCTGAGGAGGTACCTATTTCCGATACGGTTGTCAACGTATCTGATACGGGGGCACCTATCCTGAGTGTTACACCAACAATCTCAACCTCTTTACCCATTTCATTACTCGTTACCACTTTATCCACCACTTCCTCAATATTTGATAATGTTCTTCAAAACCCATTCACAACACTTTTTCCATCTCAATCACCTAAAAATCCTCAACCTTCGCAACCGTTGTCTGATACTGAAGCTGAAGGAGGATCCTTTGGAGGGATACTTGATGATATTCCTTTTGATTCAGATGAAGAAGATATTCCTGATCATATGCTGATGACAGGAAAACAGTTTAAAATTCTGAATCAGAAATTGAAGGCCATTATTCAAACGCAAGCTGATTCTGGTAGAATATCTTCTATATCAGCCATGGAGGTTGATGTCATGATAAAAGGGGCTGAGAAGCGTGTCATGGAAAAGGTTGATCAAACAGACAAAAATAATGAGCTTAGAATTAAAGCACAAGGGAGCAATTTTACTTCCGTTGTTCAAGAATTAAAAGCTGCTACAAAAGAACGTCATATTCTTTTTGTACAAGATGTAAAGAAAGTTCGTGAGGATGTAAACTTTAAGATTCAAGAGTTGAAGTCTGAACTTGTGAAGGATCTTCAGGATATTCATACTAAACATGCAGATGTTCAAAAGCAGATTGTGGAGGTTTCTTCCAAACTCCAAAAGTTTATTGATGATCCTGTTCTTGAAGCTCATAAAGAAGAAACAAAGGAGAAGTTTGATGTCACACCCCCGAACCAGACGGCGGAAACGTCCGGGGGCTGTCGTGACTTAATTGAATACCATAACATTGAATATATATGAAACATAACAACATTCGTCACCATTCATCAACATAGTACAACCAGTAGTGTTTACATATCATACATTGTCTAAGCATTACATTCCCCAAAAATTAATTTGTTCAATTCATACAAAATAAACTGCAACCGTCACTGAGTATGATTTCCCTTGATTCACTGGTTCCCTGAGAATACAAGTATTTTGAAAAACGTCAACATATGAAATGTTGGTGAGTTCATAAGTAGTGTTTGAAATCGAATGTTTGTATTGTTTGAAAAACCACCAGAAAATCCGATATTTTCTGAAAAGAAAAGCTTTTGAAAACGTTTGTGAAGATCCATAGGTATGCTTGTTTGTTTCTATACTTTTTAAAAAAAAATGTTCATTGAAGATGTATGCATTTCAAATCTGTATGTATTGAAAACCCTAGGGAAACCCGATGTTCCCCTAGTTCCTTTGGAATCCATTAAGTTGCGTTGAAACCATTACGAAGATAGCAGTGTCAGTCCCAGGCGACGTTGGAAGGTTCTCGAGCAGGATTATTTACTACAAACCCGCGTTACGCAAACGCCCAGTTTGTAGATATACCAACGACTCCCGAAGGCGTCGTCAGTACTAATCGCGTTATCCAATCGCCCGGACAAGGTGTAGTCCCACATCCGAAGAGAAAGAGGTCACGAAGACCCCGATGACTCCATTAACCGGTTGGGGAAAATATGCGTGCGAGGGGTCCCCGACCCGCCTCGTAAAATATGCAGACTCTTCTAGCAATACCAAGGACCCTTGGGGACCAGTGGTACAAGCCATTGAAAGTCACTCTACGTTGTGCCAAGTCGGTGAAACTCAACACTTCGTAGAAAATAAGTGTCTTCGGGCCTTAAGATCAGGTCATTGGGCTAGCTAGGCCCAACAAGCAAGATTTTACACTTTTGGGGCCCGAAGATGGTGCGTAGACGTCTGTGCACACTCGTATGTATATGTATTACCAAACGTTACTTGTATGAATCGTAGTATCGAAGAGTTAGTAGTTGTAGATTTCCATTGGCTCGAGACCGAGCCAATTCGTTTAACAACGACTTTTGGTATTGTAATGAGTTGTATTTCGTCGATAGTCGAGATGTCATTATTTGATCAAATTGTACATATTGAATTAGCCTTGAAATATTTCTGTTTTCAGCCCCTCATTGTTTGCAAAATTTACATTTTCAACCCTTTTATTTAATACTTCCCGGTTTGGTCCTTAAACTATTTTTCTTGACATTTTAACACCAAAAATTATTGAAATTAATATTTTCCAGCATATTTTTCATAGAAAACAGTTTAAGTCCCTGAAAATGCAGTTTTTCTCGGTTTTAGCCCTTCTTTTCGCAATTTTGACAATTTTGGCCCAAATTGGAAAATTTTTGCAACTTTGGTCCTTTTTAAATTTAAAAAGCATTTTAAACCTTTGAAAAGGATTTGGGACACTTATAGTCCACTGTTTTACAGAAATTCACAGTTTTGGCCCTCCAAAACAGAAAAATTCGCATAATGGGCCTCCTTGGGCCGAAATTTTCATTTTTAGCCCAATAAGCTTGAAATTTATGTTTTTAATCCTCTAATTTAATATAATTTCAGAAATAGTTTTATGGAAACTGTTTTGGCACATTTCATCCATCAGAATCTATGAGATGTCAATTTGGGCCCTTAATTTTGTATTTTTCACATTTTTGGCCCAAAAGGTGTGTTTTTAGCTTAAAGAAAATTGTTGCTAACCACTTAGCTATTTTTCTTGTATCACTTTATATGTAGAAATATATTTGAAGCTAAAATCATAAAACATAAGTTATATCTCGGTTTTGAGGGGTTTAATGGCTAGATCCAACATTAAAACACATATAAGCATACATATAAGCATGGAAATCATACAAGGCATACAAACACATATAGATCTACACTTTCACTTGTATTCCCCCCCCCCCCACAAAACTCATAAAAACAGAAAATAGGGGTATGAATCTCACCTTGGGTGTAGTTTCGGTTTTTGGAAGAAAAGATGGAAGAAAAATGAAGTGTTTTTGGCCTTGGCTCCCTTTGATGAAGATCTTGAGTTTTGAGATGGTTCTAGGGTGTAAGATCACGATTTTTGTATAGATTAGGAAAGGATTTTGATAACAAAAGAATTTAAACCATAGATCTATGCATAATCTTACCATAGATGAAGAATATTGTGGAGATTTCCTCTTGAAAGCTTCCTAGAACTCGAGATTTTTGAGTGGAGAAGAGGAAGAAGTCTTGAGTGAATTTTAGAGAGAGTTTGTGAGTGTTTTGTGTGTGTGTGGTGTTGCTCTCGGCCAAAACAAGAATGGGGAGGGAGAGGGAAGAATGGAAGTGATCTTTGAAGTGAAGTGCATGGAGAAATGAGAATAATGCATGGATATCCTATGGGTAAAGATGAGGTGTCACTTGAAAGTCAACTCCTTCTTGGGTTTGGGCCTTGGGCCGAGAATGGGAAGGAAAAAAAAGATTTTTGGGCTTTTTGCCCTTAAGCCCAATATTAGTGTTAATTAGGGTGTGTTTTGAGTCTAAAGGAGTGTAGTAGGATTTTCATGTTTTTCTTGAACTAGTTTTAGGTTATTCATGTATCAAGGCTCTTAATCCATTTCATTCATGACCTAAAATGTTGGAATAAGTAAATATGGGTCCACTTAGAGTCCAATTAGGGTTCTAAGCCCATGATAGTCTAATTGGAAGCCTATTGGTCCACTTGGATCCAATAAGGAAGTTCTAGTCCAAAATAGACTTAACAAGAACTTCTAGGGTTTTCCAATTGTTTGATGACTACTTGTAGTTCTAGCATGTTGTATTTGATTGAAGTTTTTGATTCACATTAACTTGAATGTATGGATTACATGGCTTAAAATTTACAGTTGTGACATCATCCCCCCGTTAGAGGGAATTTCGTCCCGAAATTCTGTTTGAAAGCTAGATTTGAGAATTGCTAGAATAGGTGAGGGTACTTCTGCTTCATTTGATCTTCGCGTTCCCACGTGAATTCTGGCCCACGCTTTGCGTTCCACCGTACCTTCACGATCGGGATGTGACTTTGTTTAGTACGCTTCACCTCCCTGTCCATGATTTCGATTGGTTCTTCGACGAACAGGAGATTCTCATTGATTTCGATTTCGTCAAGAGGAATGACGAGAGTTTCATCTGATAGGCACTTTTTCAGATTAGAAACATGAAACACGGGGTGTACACCGTTTAGCTCCGTGGGTAGTTGTAGTCTGTAGGCTACCGGGCCTATTCGAGCGACGATTTCGAAAGGTCCGATGTATCGCGGGTTCAGCTTTCCTCGCTTTCCGAAACGTATAACTCCTTTCCAGGGTGAGACCTTCAACAATACTCGATCACCGACCTGGAATTCTAAGGGCTTTCGCCGTTTATCAGCGTAGCTCTTTTGCCGGTCACGCGATGCTTGTAATCGAGCTTTGATCTGGACAATCTTTTCTGTGGTCTCGCGAATGATTTCCGGTCCTGTCATTGCCCTATCCGACGTATGTGTTCTTGCTAGCTGGGTGTCACCTACTTCAGCCCAACATAACGGTGATCTACATTTACGCCCGTACAGTGCTTCGAAAGGGGCCACCTTGATGCTCGAATGATAACTATTGTTATATGAAAACTCGATCAGCGGTAGGTGGGTATCCCAAGACTTTCCGAAGTCTATCACGCATGCACGAAGCATGTCTTCAAGCGTCTGAATGGTTCGTTCGCTTTGACCGTCCGTTTGTGGGTGATACGCGGTGCTCATATCAAGATGAGTTCCCATGGCCTTGTGGAGCGACTGCCAAAAGCGTGACGTGAACCTACTGTCCCTATCCGAGATGATAGATTTTGGCACTCCATGAAGTCTTACAATCTCTCGTAGGTACAAACGCGTCAGCCTCTCCATCTTGTAGGACTCTTTGATTGGCAGGAAATGGGCAGATTTCGTCAGTCGGTCGATTATTACCCATATGGTGTCCAATCCTTCCGACGTCTTGGGTAGCTTGGTCACGAAGTCCATAGAAATCCCCTCCCATTTCCACTCAGGGATTGCCGGTTGCTGTAACAATCCGGAAGGTTTCTGGTATTCCACTTTTACTTTGGCACACGTAAGGCACTTACTAACATAAGTTGCGATTTCCGCCTTCATGTTAGGCCACCAATAGTGCTGCTTAATGTCCAAATACATCTTGTGCGAACCAGGATGAATGGAGTATCGTGTCTTGTGGGCTTCCTTCATAACGGTCTCTTTGAATCCTCCGATTTTTGGAACCCAGATACGGTTCATGAAGTAGTATACCCCATTCTCTTTGACTTCCAGGTTCTTCTCCATTCCGCGCAATGCCTCGCTAGTTCTATTTTCCGCTTTCATAGCCTCTGCCTGGACTGATGCAATTTGAGTGGTCAGATGAGACTGAATGGTTATCGAGTGCGTTTTCGCACGGCGATTTGTGTATTCCTTCCGACTTAATGCGTCAGCCACCACGTTGGCCTTGCCTGGATGGTACTTGATCTCGCATTCGTAGTCGTTTAACAACTCCACCCATCTTCGTTGTCTCATGTTCAGCTCCTTCTGATTCAAGATGTGCTGGAGGCTCTTGTGGTCTGTGAAGATGGTGCACTTAGTACCGTACAGGTAGTGCCTCCAAATTTTTAGGGCGAAGACCACGGCTCCCAGTTCTAGGTCATGGGTCGTGTAATTTACTTCGTGCGTCTTTAGTTGACGGGACGCATATGCTATCACTCTTCCACGTTGCATGAGACCGCAACCTAAGCCTTGATTTGACGCGTCACAGTAAACTACAAAATCTTCCGTTCCTTCAGGTAGAGATAGTACAGGAGCGCTGCAAAGAGCTTGCTTCAGGGTTCGAAACGCAATCTCTTGTCGGTCTGTCCACTTGAATGGCACGCCCTTTTGCGTAAGCAAGGTAAGCGGCTTGGCGATCTTAGAGAAGTTTTGGATGAATCTCCTATAGTACCCTGCTAGGCCTAAAAATTGACGAATTTCTGTGGGCGTAGTCGGAGTTGCCCATCCTTCCACAGCTTTGACCTTAGAGGGATCCACATGAATTCCATCTTGGCTAACTACGTGGCCTAAGAAATTCACACTCCGAAGCCAGAACTCGCACTTGGAGAGTTTGGCGTAAAGCTTTTCCGTGCGCAGAGTCTCTAAAATTTTTCGGAGATGTCGGCCATGCTCCTCTTTGCTTCGAGAATAGACGAGGATGTCGTCGATAAACACAATGACGAAGTTGTCCAGGAACGGTCGACAGATTCGATTCATTAGATCCATAAATGCGGCAGGTGCATTTGTTAGACCGAAGGGCATTACGACGAATTCATAATGTCCATAGCGGGTTCGAAAAGCGGTTTTTGGAATATCCTCTTCTCGGACCTTGAGTTGGTGGTATCCGGATCGTAAGTCTATTTTAGAAAAATAGCTAGCTCCTTGGAGCTGGTCGAATAGATCATCGATTCGCGGGAGTGGGTAGCGGTTTTTAACAGTGAGTTTATTCAACTCTCTGTAATCGATACACATTCTGAAAGATCCGTCCTTCTTTTTGACAAAGAGCACCGGAGCTCCCCATGGCGAGTAGCTAGGTCGGATAAATCCCTTGTCCAGAAGCTCACTGAGTTGGCTGGATAATTCCTGCATTTCAGCAGGTGCCAACCGATATGGTGATTTAGCGAGGGGAGTTGCTCCTGGAACGAGGTCGATTCGGAATTCAACCTGTCTCTCTGGGGGTACTCCTGGAAGATCTTCGGGAAACACGTCCGGAAATTCACACGCTACCGGAATGTCTCGAATGTTGGTTTCTTCTTTGGTCCTGTCCACTATGTGGGCCAAGAACGCCAAATTGTTCTTTCGCAAGTGTTTTTGCGCTTTGATGCACGAGATGAGGCGGAGATTCGTACCGGGTTTGTCTCCGTAAATTACTAGGGTTTCGTGATTTGGGAGACGAAGGCGAACGGCCTTCTCGTGGCACATAATCTCAGCATGGTGGGGGCTTAACCAATCCATGCCGATAATCACATCGAAACTCCTAATTGATACTGGCATTAGGTCTATTCGAAAGACGTGCTGGTTAAGGGTTAGGGTACATCCGATGTAGATCTCCCTAGTGGATTCGGTTTTCCCATTGGCCATTTCCACCGTATAGGTTTCATTTAGCTTCTGGGGTTGTTGTTTTAGTAAATGTTTAAACTTCTCGCTTACGAAACTTCGCTCCGCTCCGGTATCAAATAAGATGCATGCATAAGTGTGGTTTAGGAGAAACGTACCGGTCACAACTGCGAGATCTTGAACTGCATCACTCTGACCCATAGTCAGCATTCTTCCTGTTCCTCTGTTTCCTGAGTTGTTGTTGTTGTTAGGGCAATCTCGACGGAAATGTCCCGTCCTTCCACACCCGAAACAGGTGTGGCTAGGCCCTGCGTTGTTGCCGCCGGCATTGGTGTTGTTGATGTTGCGGTGGTTGTTGTTGTTGCTCTGGTTGTTTCCCTGACTCTGGTTCTGAGAAGGATAAGTCCTGCAGAATCTTGCAGTATGTCCCCTTCGGTTGCAACTGGTGCAATGGAACTCCTTACATTCTCCATGATGATGGAAACTGCACTTATTGCACTTGGGAGCGCTACCAGAATAGGGCCTTGAAGCATTTGAAGCAGCTGAGGCTGGAGCATGTGAGGTGACTGGAACCGGCGCAGTGATAGCGTTAACTGCCACCGTTTGCTGCTTTTTAGAGGTCTCGGGGCCCTGACGCCCCTTCCTCTTGTTGTTCCATCCTTTCTTACCATCACTCTCCTTCTTCTTCTCAGTCTCCACTGGTTTTTCGCCCTTTTTGTGGTTATGATCATATAGCCTCTTTGCCAATCTCTTCGCGCTGTCAAACGTTTCAGGGTTAGCAGCTATCACATTCCCTTGAATGGGGGATGTCAGTCCCCAGATGAATCGTTCAATCTTCTTTCCCTCTGATGTGATCATACCCGGGCACAGCAGGGATAGTTCGCTGAATCTCGATATGTAAGTATCGATGTTCCCATTCTGCACCGTGAGATTCCAAAGCTCCTGCTCCATCTTCTGTATTTCACCTCGGGGGCAATACTCAGCCGTCAACATCTCTTTCATTTCTGTCCAGGGTATAGAGTTGGCAACAGGGAGTGTCATAGCTTCTATGTGACCATTCCACCAAGTGAGTGCTTGGTCCACGAAAGTGCAGGCCGCGAACTTCACCTTCATCTGCTCGGGGCACTCGCATATCTCGAACACCGACTCTACCTTCTCGATCCATCGCTTTAGAGCGATCACTCCCCCAGTGCCATTGAAAGTTCGGGGTTTAGCGTTCGCAAAATCCTTGTAGGTGCACGTTTTAGTGAGCCCTTGGTTCGTCCCGTTGTTCGAACTTCCGGAACCTTGACCATTGCCTCCTCCATTGTTTCCTCGGTGAAGTTGTGCCATAGCTGCCGTGACCGCAGCAGACACGGCTGCCTGGAAAGCAGTGGAGTCAACTTCCGGCGGGGTTGGTTCGGGATTTCCGCGAGTAGCTGGGCGAGGCATCTTTCTGTCATGAAACGGAAAGATGTTGAGTGTACGTGGTTTCGGTGAGGTTATGATCCTACTAACTAGGTGTAGGGTACGAACCTAAGCATTACTATCATCAAGCATACAATCATAACGCCTCATCATATAACAACTGAGAATATCATAGCAAAATACACAAAATTTATTAATATTATCCGTGTTTAGTACAAGAAAATTTGCTCGTAGGAGCATACATAAATAACACTAATCCGACAGCATAACGGCTCCATGAGTAGTGTAGTCACTTAAACATAGAGCCGGAGTACATAACATAGTTACTAATATCCTACCACGATAGGTCTATCCCTAACCGCGATGAGCTGCGTCAGGAGGTGGTGCCGAAGATGTGGACGCTCCCTGAAGACGAGCCACCAAGCGTTCTGCATCCTGGAGTCGAGATTCCCACCTTACCTGCCTCATGTGAAACTCCCGGAGGACGTCACACGTCTCCTGTTCCGCACGCTCGACCCTAGTCCACAGCTGGCGTACTTGATCAGCAGTGTCCTGAGCAAGGTCGCCGGTGTCCCGTAACCGTCTCACCATGACCGGTAGAGCTCGGTCGGCCGGTCCTCCGTCCCTCAAGTCAAAGAACTCACGTGACATGCCAAACGAGGGTCGCTGTCCCTGATGTCTGCTCCATCTCCAAAGATCCATGCCCCAAGGAGGGGTAGGTCCAGTGGGTCCCACACGATAAGCAGGCACCCTGATCGGGTAAGGGGGATCGATGACCTCGGACTCTGCGTCCGAATCACCCCCTTCGCTGTCATCAAGCTCCTCTCCGAAAAGGTTCTTCGTCTTCTTCGGGTTCGGCAGGCTCGCCCTCGACTTCTGCCTCCGGTTCCCCGTCTGATTCCTCTTCGGGGTCCTCCTCAGGTTCTTCTTCAGGCTCTTCCTCAGGCTCCTCCTCCTCTAGCCACCCGTTGTTTCCCTGATTAGGAAAGTAGGGGTCTCCAGGGTGATGAAAACCAGCCATGCTGTCTGCGCGAGTACGTAATTATGCTACATTATTCCTAGGGTACTATGACTATTGTACAGACTAAGCAAACATTCTCTTTTTGGGTGATAAAGGGTATAGTTTTAGGTTCCCTGGCTATTCCGATCTCATCAAGACGTGTGTTGGTTTTACCTTGGAGAGAATGTAGTTGATCAGGCTACATTCACTCCTTGGTATCACTAAGAACAGTCCCGAATTAACCGAGATACCAGTGTTCTTGTGTTTGATTCAGCGTTGGGTCTTTATTCCTAATGCAAGCAAGTGTGTTTTATTTATTTGTTTTGTTCAGAGTTATGTTAGTCCTTCTTTTTGGTTTATAGTTGCATATCAATGTATGGCTCGACATGCTAGTTCACTATAAACAAAGCTCTGATACCAACCTGTCACACCCCCGAACCAGACGGCGGAAACGTCCGGGGGCTGTCGTGACTTAATTGAATACCATAACATTGAATATATATGAAACATAACAACATTCGTCACCATTCATCAACATAGTACAACCAGTAGTGTTTACATATCATACATTGTCTAAGCATTACATTCCCCAAAAATTAATTTGTTCAATTCATACAAAATAAACTGCAACCGTCACTGAGTATGATTTCCCTTGATTCACTGGTTCCCTGAGAATACAAGTATTTTGAAAAACGTCAACATATGAAATGTTGGTGAGTTCATAAGTAGTGTTTGAAATCGAATGTTTGTATTGTTTGAAAAACCACCAGAAAATCCGATATTTTCTGAAAAGAAAAGCTTTTGAAAACGTTTGTGAAGATCCATAGGTATGCTTGTTTGTTTCTATACTTTTTAAAAAAAAATGTTCATTGAAGATGTATGCATTTCAAATCTGTATGTATTGAAAACCCTAGGGAAACCCGATGTTCCCCTAGTTCCTTTGGAATCCATTAAGTTGCGTTGAAACCATTACGAAGATAGCAGTGTCAGTCCCAGGCGACGTTGGAAGGTTCTCGAGCAGGATTATTTACTACAAACCCGCGTTACGCAAACGCCCAGTTTGTAGATATACCAACGACTCCCGAAGGCGTCGTCAGTACTAATCGCGTTATCCAATCGCCCGGACAAGGTGTAGTCCCACATCCGAAGAGAAAGAGGTCACGAAGACCCCGATGACTCCATTAACCGGTTGGGGAAAATATGCGTGCGAGGGGTCCCCGACCCGCCTCGTAAAATATGCAGACTCTTCTAGCAATACCAAGGACCCTTGGGGACCAGTGGTACAAGCCATTGAAAGTCACTCTACGTTGTGCCAAGTCGGTGAAACTCAACACTTCGTAGAAAATAAGTGTCTTCGGGCCTTAAGATCAGGTCATTGGGCTAGCTAGGCCCAACAAGCAAGATTTTACACTTTTGGGGCCCGAAGATGGTGCGTAGACGTCTGTGCACACTCGTATGTATATGTATTACCAAACGTTACTTGTATGAATCGTAGTATCGAAGAGTTAGTAGTTGTAGATTTCCATTGGCTCGAGACCGAGCCAATTCGTTTAACAACGACTTTTGGTATTGTAATGAGTTGTATTTCGTCGATAGTCGAGATGTCATTATTTGATCAAATTGTACATATTGAATTAGCCTTGAAATATTTCTGTTTTCAGCCCCTCATTGTTTGCAAAATTTACATTTTCAACCCTTTTATTTAATACTTCCCGGTTTGGTCCTTAAACTATTTTTCTTGACATTTTAACACCAAAAATTATTGAAATTAATATTTTCCAGCATATTTTTCATAGAAAACAGTTTAAGTCCCTGAAAATGCAGTTTTTCTCGGTTTTAGCCCTTCTTTTCGCAATTTTGACAATTTTGGCCCAAATTGGAAAATTTTTGCAACTTTGGTCCTTTTTAAATTTAAAAAGCATTTTAAACCTTTGAAAAGGATTTGGGACACTTATAGTCCACTGTTTTACAGAAATTCACAGTTTTGGCCCTCCAAAACAGAAAAATTCGCATAATGGGCCTCCTTGGGCCGAAATTTTCATTTTTAGCCCAATAAGCTTGAAATTTATGTTTTTAATCCTCTAATTTAATATAATTTCAGAAATAGTTTTATGGAAACTGTTTTGGCACATTTCATCCATCAGAATCTGTGAGATGTCAATTTGGGCCCTTAATTTTGTATTTTTCACATTTTTGGCCCAAAAGGTGTGTTTTTAGCTTAAAGAAAATTGTTGCTAACCACTTAGCTATTTTTCTTGTATCACTTTATATGTAGAAATATATTTGAAGCTAAAATCATAAAACATAAGTTATATCTCGGTTTTGAGGGGTTTAATGGCTAGATCCAACATTAAAACACATATAAGCATACATATAAGCATGGAAATCATACAAGGCATACAAACACATATAGATCTACACTTTCACTTGTATTCCCCCCCCCACAAAACTCATAAAAACAGAAAATAGGGGTATGAATCTCACCTTGGGTGTAGTTTCGGTTTTTGGAAGAAAAGATGGAAGAAAAATGAAGTGTTTTTGGCCTTGGCTCCCTTTGATGAAGATCTTGAGTTTTGAGATGGTTCTAGGGTGTAAGATCACGATTTTTGTAAAGATTAGGAAAGGATTTTGATAACAAAAGAATTTAAACCATAGATCTATGCATAATCTTACCATAGATGAAGAATATTGTGGAGATTTCCTCTTGAAAGCTTCCTAGAACTCGAGATTTTTGAGTGGAGAAGAGGAAGAAGTCTTGAGTGAATTTTAGAGAGAGTTTGTGAGTGTTTTGTGTGTGTGTGGTGTTGCTCTCGGCCAAAACAAGAATGGGGAGGGAGAGGGAAGAATGGAAGTGATCTTTGAAGTGAAGTGCATGGAGAAATGAGAATAATGCATGGATATCCTATGGGTAAAGATGAGGTGTCACTTGAAAGTCAACTCCTTCTTGGGTTTGGGCCTTGGGCCGAGAATGGGAAGGAAAAAAAAGATTTTTGGGCTTTTTGCCCTTAAGCCCAATATTAGTGTTAATTAGGGTGTGTTTTGAGTCTAAAGGAGTGTAGTAGGATTTTTATGTTTTTCTTGAACTAGTTTTAGGTTATTCATGTATCAAGGCTCTTAATCCATTTCATTCATGACCTAAAATGTTGGAATAAGTAAATATGGGTCCACTTAGAGTCCAATTAGGGTTCTAAGCCCATGATAGTCTAATTGGAAGCCTATTGGTCCACTTGGATCCAATAAGGAAGTTCTAGTCCAAAATAGACTTAACAAGAACTTCTAGGGTTTTCCAATTGTTTGATGACTACTTGTAGTTCTAGCATGTTGTATTTGATTGAAGTTTTTGATTCACATTAACTTGAATGTATGGATTACATGGCTTAAAATTTACAGTTGTGACATTTGATCAGCTGACAAAGTTGGTGACTGAGCTTAAATCAGCAGTTTTGCATTCTTCATCAACTCAAATCCTTACTCCTGAATTCTTGTCTCTAAAGATTAATACTTTAGAACAAGCAATTCAAAAATCCCTTGCTCCACTTACAAATTTCACTTCTTTACTACCGAAAAGTGCTCCACCTGTTTTCACAGGGGTGCAAGGGGGAGAGAAAAGTCGAAGTAAAGAAGAGTAGGCAAAAACTGTTGGAAAAGTGATATCGACTCAGCTTATAGCCACTCTTCCTATACCTACAAAACCGATTTCTTCAACTACAATTACCACAAAAACAGTTTCCAAAGGTATTGTTATTGAAGAAAATGAAGGAGGTTCGAGTTCAAAACCTCAAACAGATGTTGTGGGAAAAGGAAAAGGGATATTGTACGAAAAATCAAAGGAGGAGAAGAAAGATGAGGCAGAGGCTGAGTTGGAGAGAATGAGACAAGTACAAAGCATCATGAGGCAAAGGGCAAGTGATCCTCCCTCCATGAAAAAAGGGATCCTGCGAAACTGTACTCTTACGAAACAATAGAGTCGAAAGTTGTGGGAAGGGAGATGTATGAGTTCGAGAAGAAGCCGAAAAGAAGTTATGATATTGCGAACTCAGATCATTGTCAATTGGATTTCCCGATAAATGAAATGATGTTCATCACTGCTCAATATCAGATTAGTGAGAAATTTGATAATCCTGATGACTATACTCACATGAAAATCAGATTTCATGCAGTCTTGGGGAAGAATCCAGATGATGTTTGGTCTTTAATGAAGATTAAAAAGGTGCTGACAATTAAGAAGGATATTTTGTTTGAAGACATGCTTCAAAATTTCCGTTATTTTGTTATCAGAGCAGACGACAAGCAATATGACTTCACAGTAGCTGATTTTCCATTGATGAACTGCAATGATTTAATTCAAGTTGCTCTGATCTTGAAGCATATGGAAGAAAACAATCTTAAAGGCTCTGAGACAGATGTGTTCAAGGTTGGCTTCGCACATGTGAAGACATTCATCGACAACTATTTCGACTGTTTGGCCCTTACAGATGATCAATTAGCTAATGTGCTGGGTAGAGAAGTAAAAGTTCCTTGGGAAGAAACTTTATCTCAATCAGCTTTGTCGAAGTATGTTGTTGGTGAAATATGCCTAAAACCATTTGGCATGGTGTTTTCTGGAAGAGACACAAAAGGAAAACCGAAGAAATTTTTGTTCAAAGTCTCGGAGATTGAAAGATATAATTCTTCGCAATATACGCACTTTATTGTACGTATGAATAACTGCAAGAAGAATAATGAAGGAGACAAGAAAGATCTCAAGAAGGTGATCTCCTGGTATGGAGAAGTGCGAAGGACAATCCACTCTGCAGTTCAAAAGCTTATGGGTTGAATTGCATCGACTGTTTACAAAGGGGGAGATTGTAGATGTAAAATTGTAAAAAGTCGAAAATAGTGTATTGTATAGTTTCGCATTTTATGTTATTTTACCAAGTCATTTGTTATGAGAAGTTAAAATGTCTATACTTGGTATATTTTTTGTTCACTCGTGTTTCCTATAAATAGGGACTGAGGTTAGAAGTAGAAGAGAGACTTTTCGCATCAGATATCTCTTCTCTGCTTATTTTGTAATCAGTCTTTATCAATATGAGATCTGATTAATATTTACTCTTTGTGTTCTTAATCTTCAATCACTCAAATCTAACTTTTCTTTTCTCAAATCTCGATAACAATTCTCATCAAATACACCACAAAGCCCTCTATTCCCTCCGGAAGGGCTAACACCAGGGCTTCGCATAGTCTCTGGCGAAGTGTCTCGAAGGAGGCCTGCTGCTCTAGGCCCCAAGAAAAAGAAACACCCTTCCGAGTCAACCTGGTGAGTGGCACAACGATCTTGGAGAAATCCCTGATAAATCTTCGGTAATAGCCTGCCAGCCCTAAGAAACTCCTGATCTCGGTGGGTGACCTCGGCACCTCCCAACTCATCACTGCCTCAACTTTGGCCGGGTCGACCAATATCCCTTTCTGGTTAACGAGGTGTCCTAGGAACTGGACCTCTCGCAACCAGAAATCACACTTGGAGAATTTGGCATAAAGCCTCTCCGATCTCAGAACTCCGAGGATCTCCCTCAAATGCTCCTCATGCTGCTCTCTAGATCTCGAATACACCAAAATGTCGTTGATGAATATGATCATCGAGCGATCCAACATCGGCCTGCACACTCTGTTCATGAGGTCCATGAACATTGTCGGGGCATTGGTGAGTCCGAAAGGCATCACCACAAACTCGTAATGCCCATAACGAGTCTTGAACGCTGTCTTCTGGATGTCCTCATCTCGCACCCTTACCTAATGATACCCATACCTCAAATCGATCTTGGAGAACCAAGATGCTCCCTGCAGCTGATCGAACAAATCGTCGATCCTCGGAAACGGGTAACGGTTCTTGACCGTCAGCTTGTTCAACTCCCGGTAATCAATGCACATCCGGTGTGAACCATCCTTTTTCTTGACAAAAAGGATAGGCGCTCCCCATGGCGAGCTGCTCGGCCGAATAAACCCCTTCCCCAGCAACTCCTGAAGCTGCGAGGATAACTCCTGCATCTCTGGAGGTGTAAGGCGATAGGGCACCTTGGCGATAGGCGCGGCCCCCAGAACCAAATCGATACTGAGCTCCACTTGCCACACGGGAGGCACGCCCGACAACTCCTCTGGAAATACATCCGGGAACTCACGCACTATCAGAACCTCATCAACTGACCTCGGTCTCTCTGAATCAACCCGTGTATCCATCACATACGCTACAATACCCTTACAGACCTACTGTAGACACTGTCTTACTCTAGCGGCCGAACAAAATGCTGACCCCGAACGTGTACCCTCGCCGTACACCGTAAGAACTCCCCCACTAGGGTCTCATATGGTCACCAACTGTCGCTCGCAGTCGATAACCGCTCCGAATCTGCTCAACCAGTCCATGCCCACGGTGACACAGACATCTACCATCGCAATAGGAACTAAATCAATCGGGAACTCAACACCACAAATCTCGAGTACACACCCTCGGATCACCTCTGTGGCATATACCACCCTCTCGTCAGCTATGAAAACTCTCAGAGGTTGACTCAACGCCTCACGACTAACACTGATGTGCTGACTAAAAGCCAAAGATACAAAAGACCGACTCGCACCCGAGTCAAATAACACCAAGGCAGGTATAGAACTCACAAGAAAAGTACCTACGCATAACATAATATAAGCAAAATATCTCAAAAACAAAATAAATACACAAAAGAATACATACCAGCCACGACATCGGGCGCTGCGCGGACCTCCTCCGCGGTCAACTGAAAGGCTCTCCCTCGTGCCTTCGGTGCCTCGGCGTTCACTGGCTGGCTCTCGATAGCTTTGATTGCAGCAAGGGCAGATCCCTGAGATGCTCCCCATGCTGATCCCCGTAGCTGCGGACATTCTGCCTTCCGGTGTCCGGTCTGGTTGCAGTGAAAACATACTGCAAACTCCTTGGGGCAATCCTTGGCCATATGCCCCTCCTTGCCACATTTGTAGCAAGACCCTGCTCTGCACACCCCATCGTGGCTCTTGCCGCTTGGCTACCGGCTGAGACTACAAACCCCCACCTTGCAAACCCCCTTGAAAACCCCCTCTGACTCCCTGATCTCGAATCAGCGGGCTTAGCCCGCTTGGCTACCGGCTAAGACTGCACCGGTTGCCGATCCCTCCCCTGAGACTCAACCTCCTCCCTAGCCTGGGTCTCCAGCTCTATCTCCCTCTTCCGGGCATTTTCCTGAAGCTCGGCAAATGTCCGGTACGTCAAGTTCGCCACGAACTCTCGTATATCCCTCCTCATAATGCTCAAGTATCGGCTCATACGTGCCTGCTCGGAGGACATGTGCTTTGGGCAGAACATCGCCCGCTCATGGAACATCCTCGTAATCAATGTAACAGACTCAGTACCCTGCTTGAGGATCAGAAAATCCTGGGCCAAACGCTTCCTCTCCACCTGGGGAACGTACTCACCTCAGAACATAACAGTGAACCTCTCCCAGGTCACTGCAGTAAGCTCAGCAGGCGTATAATGTGCCGTCACAAACTTCCACCAATCCTTTGCTCCCAAGCGAAGCTGGTTCAGCGCGAACCGGACTCTCAAATGCTCTGGAGATGAACAAGTAAAGAAACACCCCTCTATGTCTGAAATCAATCTCATTGCCGAAATCGGGTCCTGGGTCCCGTCAAACATCGGTGGTTTTGTGTTGTTGAACTCTCGGAACAGCAACGCATCACCACCCTGCGGCCTAGTCGCAGCTATAGCTGCAGTGGCCGCAGCAACAACAACCTCAGAAAGAGTAGCGTACTTCTCATCAAATGTCTCTATCAGCGTGGTCTTGATAGACCCGAACATCTCTGGTATCTCTGCCCTGATGGCCGCAGCCACCTCCTCCTGGATGATCCTACGGATCTCCTCATCACTCGTACCGCTGGTCCCTGGTGTGTGGCGCTTCCCAACCATGATCTCCCTTTCTCTCTGAAATACAACACACAAATGAATATCAGGGACTCGATCGAGTATGCTCATACTCGAATACTCCACCCTACTTGTCCCTTGGTACTCCAAGGATTCTTACTTGGACTGTGCACTGATCCGGTGTCTTCAGTAGTACGGGTCCAATACTACCGTCCATACCGCATCAACATTCACCCCAAGTCCTCCTCTTAGAGTCCCAAGTCCCAAGTACTCTACTCTCTCTAATCATATGATACTCGCTAGCAGATCTCTCACAACCTCCTCGCTGCTACCTAAGCACTCTGAAGTATTCCTAGCAACAAGACTCCTAGACTCAGGCATCACATATCAGGCCACTCTAGTCCTAATAAGAATACCTAGTCTACTCTAGCATGCATAGCATAGCTCATCATATAACATATCACATCATATCTTATAACACTTATAGTAATGGTATTTTGGGAAATCACCGTTCGGGCGCTGGCTATTCGTACACACGACTCTGCTCTGTTTGTCTCGTAAGTTCTTCTTTTGAAAACTTATTTTATTATCAAAATTTCCTCAAATCCTCGGTTTGAGTTCAGATACGCCCGAAGGTGCACCCGAATCCCTCAAACCTAGGCTCTAATACCAACTTGTAACACCGTAAAAATTAAAACAATTTTTCGCATTTTCAAACACATTTTTTACAAACTCATTCATTCATAAAATGTCATAGTATCATGTCTTTGTTTCACAAAATATCTCCCAAGATCAAAATACATAAAATCCCATGTGTGTGTACGAATCAAGCCGACGCCTTCCCGCGGTCATCACTGGTACCTAAAACACATAACACGTAACACTGTAAGTATAAGCTTAGTGAGTTCCTAAAAATACCACTCTAACACATAATAGCCACTTGAGGCTGTAACTCTGTCGATCCTCTGGTTAATGTGTCTCAGTGGGGCCCTCCAGCCCCAACTCTCTGTGGGTCCTCTGGCCCTAACTCTAGGGGCCCGAAAGTCCAAACTCTGTAACTCTGAATCATGCATATCACATTTCACAATAAATCACAACACATAAATAACATGCAAATACACTGGCATATAACTCTATAGTACTCTGTCACATAACTCTGTTACCACACTAGGTAAAGTATAGTGAGAAGACTCACCTCTGGTATCTCGGTAAATCTCTGACTCAGTAAATGCTGGCCTAGCCTCCGCCTAATCATATGAAATAAATACTCTATTTAATATAGCTCTCAAAGGCTAGACTATGTCCTCTTATGACACTCTCAGAAGGGTAAAAAGACCATTTTACCCCTCTCATAACTCAAAAGGCCCCATGATGTGTGCAAACTCACTTAGTTTTAAACCTACTTTTAATTATAAAATAACACACAAAGGCAGTGAACCTATCAATTGTGGTATAGTTGAATAAGTAGGGTATCGAACACAGGGAACGGCAAATTAAAACTAAAAACTAATCCTATCTAAATTAATTAATAAGTAGGGGGTTTCTCTAGTTTTACAAGACTAGAAACTTGCAAACTATTCCTAATTTAAAAACTAGAAAACAAAGAACTAACTAGATTCAATAATTATGAAGGAACTTCTGTTTAGTTCAACTCAATTGATCCTATGGTTGATTTCAAGGTAATGGTGCAATGGATTAATTCTTTTGTTGGTTACTGATTCAAGTCATTAGATTCGCATTCACTACACTAATCATTAGCAAATAAACTAACTTAAACAGTGGCCAGTTGTCTAATTCAATTATATTTAAAAGATTAATTATTCAGGTTAATTTAGACTTGCAATAGTTAATTAATTTAATCTTTTAATTAACTTCTTGTTGATGGTCATCACACAAGCTTGCACATGAATTTACTCAATTTTCTTATTAACTCTAGTTTCATGTTCATTAATCCTAGACATATGGCAAAGTGATCACATAGCATATGAGATTGATAATCAATAGATGTTCATGCTAATCAATTATCTTTCTATTAACAGAAAATTAATTATTATTCACACACAAGGTTCTTTAGCAAGCTAAAATAACAAAAATCACCAACTTAGATTTAATCCTACCAATCAATCAAACCATATTATCAATTGTGTATCCCCAAACAGAAGTCTAAAGGTTTTAGCTCATAATTGAAGTAAATAACAGCAAACAAGCAAAGTATAATTGTTTAACCATAATGTCAAAACAAAAGATTAAGTGGGATGATGAAATTTTGCCTCCATTCTCCTTCGGGATTGAATTCTAGATTCTCTCGTCGTCTTCTAGGGTTTTTCTGACCTCTTTATCGCAGCTAAACTCTTCTAAATCGTTCCAGAATTTTTTCCCATCGTTCTGAGGAGTTATCTTTATATATACGAATCGACTCGTCGAGTCAGGTGGCGACTCGTCGAGTCCATCTCTCAGTCCCCGTATTGTGATAAGTCTCTGGGATCCCGAGTCTTTATCTTCCCGAATCTTCGCTTGGACTCGCCGAGTAGTCGACCCTACTCGCCGAGTAGGTGCTTTTTTTGGTGTTTTTCTTCTTTGTTCCATTCTCAAACTCCCAACTGCTTCTCCTGCTTCCGAGCTTCATTTTTGGACTGAAAATATAATTCAAACACTTTTAAGTACCTTTTGTCCATAAAATGCAATAATTTAGCTAATAAATGAATAAAAATCTATACTTAATATGAACTAAATATGCACATATCAAAATACCCCACACTTGACTTTTGCTTGCCCCCAAGCAAAACTGAATTTTAAACATTAGAATCACATATGACAATTCCAATCTAACCCAACCATTATGCCAAGACCGCAACGCATGCAATTGTGTCTAAATTTGTCCTAAGTACCCTCCATACTCCAAATACTCACAATCCTCATAAACATTCGCCCACTCACCCTGAACTATGCTCATTTTATGCAACCCTCCGAATCCATCCGCAGAAAACCTCTTACCCTCAAGGTATTTTTAATTGAGCAACCCAAGCATACATAATCTAGAATTACAACTTTTCGATACCACTATGGAGCTCTTTTGGAATTCTTCACTTCTTTGACATTTCATCTTTGATTTCTTTGAATCCACCACCTTGTTGGTTGATTTTTGGTATCTTCAACTTTTTGAATTTCTTGGAATTTTGATCTTTTAACTTCACTTTATTTGCTCCAAAATTCTTCAACTTTTCTTGCAATTCTCTTTTTTTTTTACATGTGCCTCACTTTTTTCACTCAATAAACCTAGATGCTTAAGCAGGGGCGCTCAACCTCAACCTTTATTGGCTAACTATAATAATTTTCCTGGATACATTTCAAGTTTAGGCTGCTAAACATATTGCATCCCTCAGGCTGAGCGGGGTCGTGTTTTTGTCCCATGATTTCACTGGAATAGGGAAGCCACAAATGCACTAGAACGTGTATAGGCTCAACTAAACATTTGGGTTTTCATGCAATCATCAACACAATTCTAACATGGAATGCTAATTGTTTTACCAAAATTTTCTAAATTAGCCCTAGCAATTTTAATGCAAAAATTTCAAAATTAACTAAAATTTTAAGATTTTCGAAATTTAACTAATTTAACCAACCCCTTACCCCACACTTAATTTATGCAATGCCCTCATTGCATATTATGCAATAAAAATGAAAATATATAGAGGGAATTGGAACAAACTCCCCTGGGGTAGCAGTTGATAGGTTGATATTCTTCTCTTCAGCACCATCTTCTCTTGACTTTAGCCATGGGAACAACTCATCCATGAATTGGGTATCAAAATCTCGAGTGGCAGGCTCCAAATATGTAGGGGAAACAGTGTAAGATCTTCAAGAATCGGTATGGAAAAATAAGTAGTCAAGTGGTACACTCATCAGCATCAAATCAGCAGTCCTCACGGTATAAAAATGAATGACTCGTCGAGTCATATATGCGACTCGTCGAGTATAAGCGCGGACATCTTCGAATATGTGAGATTACAAGGCGACTCGTCGAGTCAGTTTAGTGCACTCGACGAGTAGACCGCTGGACGAAAAAAATGATATTCTGCATTTGTTCCAGCCTTTAATTAATCTTCAAAATTTCTCCTTACTTCTGGACTCACTCGTTCATGTCCCTAAGGACCAGACTAGACACTTTGACTCTAATGCTTTCCTTTCTCGACTTTCTTTCACTCTTTATAACCCTCTTGACTCTATAACTCTAACCCTTCTATTCAAGCACTCCTAATTCAATTCTGAAAAATAATCAAGGCAATCAAACATCAAACCAAACAATAAAAAGTTTTAAACAAATTCCAAACACACCAAATAAGAAAAAAAAACAAAGATAAAAATTGTTCAATGAAAACACAAAGAAACTAATCCTCCTCATCATCGTCATGATCCGGCGCCGCTCCACTTCCACTCGCACCGCTCCTTCTCGCATTGATCACTTCTTCCCATGACGGAATATACGGGAAGTTACCACCATCAATATGCAGAATGTTGAAGTGGTCAAAAAGTCGAATATGTGATTGATTGCTAAAGTTGATACCCCGCGCCATTTGATCTTGTAACCGCCTCATCTCAACATTGTACCAATCGATTGGTACCTCATCATTGTCTACCAGAATCACCGACGATTCATCCTCTACATCACGTTCTCGCCTCGAACGGAGCCTCCTTCCCGGTGCCTCAGGACCAACAACAGGATCATCATGCTGAATAGCATAATGACCTCCACCATAGTCCTCAATGATCCTAGCCCTCCTAAAAAGAATAGGATTGAATGGAGGGGTAGGAATCATAGTCATCAAGTTCCACGCGCCACGGGTCATCAACCCAAATGAATTAGCGAGCCGTGTGACAAACATTCCACCATTAATCTTTAATGTCTTGCGGTCTTTGACCGCACCCTCAGCCAAGTATGAAGCTAAACACCAAGGAATATTGCAGAAAGTATCGGGTGTGATAATGCTCCATAAGTAGAAGACATCAAGGTTAGAAACCTTGTCATCATCCTTCCTTTGGTTAATGGTGGTGGAAATAAGGCGGTGTGTAGGCGACCGAATGCTTCCTTCCTGGGCTGATTTCGGGATGTACACTTTGTTGGCAATCGTATTCCACCAACCCGTGCTCGTCACTCCATCGGGGAACACTTTGTGAGAGTGTTCCATAAATGCACGGAAAATAGCGGTCGACACCAATGACCGATCATATATACCCATCCGACAAGCCAAGTCAACAACGGAGCACTGATGAAACTCGCCCCCAAGACAGAAACTGACACTTGTCGGGTGATAGCAGTCATCCCCCCCATGAAAAGATACCGTGGAGAAGAATTCCAAGCAAAGCTCCCGGTACACCGACTCTTGAATATGGAAGACCCGGCTCCACCCATCGCATACTATCGTCTCTCCCTCATAAACAAACTCCTTTAAAAGATAAGGAGCCAACTCCTCTTCATAGCGCACGCTTTGCAACCAACCCCAATCAATTCTATTGGGCACGTAAATTTCTTTCTTCCTTACTTCAGCCAATTTCTTTTTCCACCTCGTCATAGTAGAAGCAGACTCGATTTGAGGGAAATTTAACCAAGGAAAATCTCCTTGGTGTCCACTTAAACCTTGCCCCCTGTGAAACATTTTCCTGCACAACACAGAACATAAAACCAAGAAAACACAGAAAATCATTAAAATAAGTCACTCCTGTGTCCCCGACTCGACTCGTCGAGTCAATGAACGACTCGGCGAGTCTCAAGAACTGCGCGAGTCAGTCGACGAGTCGGTCTAAATTGAACCATGAAATCTCAAAATTACTTCAAGGGTTTTGTCCAGGGGCATGTCTATAAGGTATTAGAGCAAGAATAGTCATGCAAAACAACATAATTATGAAAAATCAAAACCCTAAAAATTCACCATTCTTCAAAAGCGGGTTTTCTATGAAATTACTACCCTAGATCATCTTAAAATTGTGCTTCTAACAGAAAATAGGAAGAAATTAGTTACCTTTAGTGATAGAACTTGAAAAACTTGAAGAACAATGAAAGAAGAATTGAAGAAGATGAATGCTTGAGAGAAATTGTTAGAGGGAGGCGCACGACGAGTGTGTTGTGAAAAAGAAACTGATTTCTTTAGGGTTAAAACCCTAGTTACCGGTTGTAAAAGTAATTTCATTATTATTTTTTTCTGTAAATAATACCGAATTGTCGAGTCAGGGTTAGACTCGGCGAGTCTGGTCGCGATCTTATTTTTTTCTGAAATCTAAATGGACTCGTCGAGTCATGGTCAAACTCGGCGAGTCTCTTGCAAACAATTCAAATATTATAAAGTTTTTGTCATTTATTTAGAAAAGAAAATTTATTCCACCCCACACTTAGTCCATACGCACTCTCAAGCAGACATGTACGATGATTTGGAGAATTAAAATTCTAAGAAACGAAAAAAAATTCAAACAAAACTAAAAAGGTAAAAGAAAGCAAACTCTAAATAATGGGTTGCCTCCCGCCAAGTGTTTCTTTTTAAGGAGTCGTTAGCTGGACTCCTTCCCATCTACGTCTCGTCATCTTCCAGCATCGGGAATGCATGCCTAGTCTTTTGTGGTTTGTACTCTGTTTTGTAAGCGTGAATCTTCTTTTTGTAAGCCCGTTTTGATTCCTCTCTCTTCTTTTTCACAACATCATCCTCAGCTGCTTGAGCTTCCCTTCTCCTCTTTTTCTTCTTCACCCTATCTTTTTCACCTTCTCTTGCACCTCCTTTTTCTCAAACTTAATTACTTCATATTTTGTGAAGGTTTGTGCTCTAGGTTTGGTAATGAATGGTTGATCAACCTCCACTCTCCTATCCTTTGCCTTCTCCTCTTTTTCTTTGCTTACCCCATCTTCAAGCGGAATTGCATCAAAACATGCTATATGGGCGTGTTGAACTTCCGTGTCCATTTCTCCTTCTGCTGTATGTTCATCTGAAGAATCATGAAAAATATCCAAGTCCAGAATATGCATAGAACTAGCAACAAGCAGATCTAAGTCGTCCAAGTTGTTGGTGATTTCGACTGGACTCGTCGAGTCCAGGAGAGTGACTCGGCGAGTCGGATCGTTTTCCACTATTTCCTCTGTGTTTTCTGAGTAAGCTCCTCCCAGTAGCTTTTCTATTTCCTCCAAGTCCTTGTTAACATCTCCATCCTCTCCAGAATGTAGCAAAAACTTGCTTGGATCTTCTTCTTGCAAGAGTTCAAGTTCTTTTTGTAGTATCTCTTCATCCAAATGGATAAATGAGATCTCTTCTTTTCTTTCCTCTTCTTGCTTGGCTTCTGGTACGGCTCTAAACATTGTGGACTCGTCACCTACCCTCAACGTTAGTGTAGACTCACATACATCAATTAAAGCACATGCGGTGTTTAAAAATGATCTCCCCAACATAATTGGAATTTTGGGGTCTTCTTCCATGTCAACCACCACAAAGTCTACTGGAAAAATGAACTTGTCGACTTTAATGAAAAGATCCTCACAAACGCCTCGAGGATGAATTGTTGTCTTGTCCGCCAAATGGATCTTCATGTTTACTGGTCTTGGCTCCGGTAAATTCAACTTCTTAAAGAAAGAGAAAGGCATCAGATTGATGCTTGCACCTGAGTCGGTCAACTCTTGAGTGACAAATGTATTTCCAAACTGGCATGGAATTATAATTCTCCCCGGATCGCCCTTCTTTTCGGGTAGCTCACTCAATATTATTTCCGCTTCTTCAGCCAAGTTTTTCCTAGCAACAAAGAGACTTTTTAGTAAGTTGAAGTACTTGGGTGTTGTGAGCATCGTCTCTACAAATGGCACATTGACTTGGAGGGCTTTAACATGCTTCATAAAGGCTCTATAGGCTTCAACTTTTTCCACAGGCATGGCTTTGATTGTGAATGGCAAAAGAGGATTTTATGGCTATAAGGGAATGACAATTTTGTCATTTACGCATGGACTCGTCGAGTCCATTAGAGGGACTCGGCGACTCAGTTCGGGTTTAGCTGGAGCTGACTCTTTTGCCTTTTCTGTCTTCCTCTTGGAGATCCTCTGTGCATGTGTGACAATTTCTTCATTGCTGGAGGTCACTGCACTCACATTCTCCATTCTCGGATTGGTTTCGGTATTACTTGGAAGTTGACCCGGTCTTCTTTCGTTCACTTGGTGTGAAAGCTGTCCCAGCTGTTTCTCAATGTTGAGAATGGATGCCTGCTGATTCCTTAGCATGTTTTTGGTTTCGTGTATTGCAGCATCGTGATCATTGTGTCTTTTTTCGGACGCGGCTATAAATCTAGTGAACAACTCTTCCAAATTGGCTTTGTTTTCTAACACCGGTTCTTCCTTTTGATAATACCCCCTCTCTTTTTGCTTGTATTTCTCCTCCTTAGCCTTCTTATATTCTTCGTATGGGAGCCATTCCTTCTTCGGTTTCCGCCAATTTTCGTCGTATCGATCGCCACTTGAATAGAATACTTGAGCCTTTTTGTTTCCATTCTCATCCAAATCACAATCCTTTGTGAGATGGGGCCCTCTACAATTCTCACATCCAACCCGAGTAGCATGGATTGTTTGATCCATTTTTTTCATCCTCCTATCTAGACTATCAAGCTTAACTATCACCGCCACCATGCTATCACTTGCCGAGTTTACTACCCCCCGACTTACTTCATTTCTTGGATTGTAGTATTCTCTAGAGTGCTTAGAGAATTCATCAATTAACTCCTTGATTACCGGGGGCGCCTTCTTCATGAGCGGGCCTTGAGAATCGAGCAATTGCCTTGTGGTGACATTGACCCCATCATAGAAAATGGAGACCTCTTGTTGGCTATTAAGGTCATGGTGTGGGCAATTTCTAAGCAAGCTCTTGTACCTTTCCCAAGCTTCATAAAGAGATTCTTTGGGTTGTTGCTCGAAGTTGGCAATAGCTTTCTTTAGCTTGGCTATTTTGGAGGGTGGGCAAAAGTGGTCTATGATCTCTTCTTTCATATTGACCCATGTGGTGACCGATCCGGGAGGAAGTGACTTTATCCAATCCTTTGCAGCTCCTTTGAACGTGATTGGAAGCATGCAAAGAAGCTGGGTCTCACGGGGGACATTCGGTACATTGAAGTAGTCAGCCACATCATTCACTTCGTCCAAGTGCTTGTAGGCGTCTTCGTGATCCTTCCCATAAAAATGGATCTCCTTGAGTTGGGCGAGAATATGGCCTTTTAGTTCGAAAGTAGCGGTCGTGGGAATTGCGGGCTGCACAAGTCCCGGGCCGGCGTCATCGCGCATCCTCTTCTTCCATTCCCCCATGGGGACTTCATCGATATTAGCCATAGTGATAGCTAAATCGTCTTCAAACTCGGAGTCGTGCTCGTATGTGGGCTCTTCTTCTTCCTCGGTCTCGTACTCTATATCTTCTTGAATTGGGTCTTTGATTGTCAAAGAGGCACTGGATGCTCCGGATTTGCTGCTCCTCTTCTTGCTGAAAACGGACTTTAGGTTTTTGAGTGGTGAGTTCTTTGAAGAAGCGGTTTCTCCAACAGTTTTGCCTTTGCTCTTCCTTAGTGTGGATTCCGGGTCTTCAAGAGGAGGGACCAGAGGTGTATCAGATCCTTGGGTCATGAAATAACTGTAAATAAAACAGAAAATGCGTAAAAAGAACAAAAATAAAATTAAAAATTAAAACTGTAACAACGATGTACTCGCCGAGTCGGCACGAGTGCACTCGGCGAGTTCAAGGCAAAAACAGAAAAAAATTCTAGTTACTCTAACAACGGAATTTTATTAAAACTAATTCTACTTATTGAATTACCTTTTAAAATAACTTTGTGTAAGATAAATCCCACACAAAGGATCGATTAAATTAGAATTTAATGTTAATTTTGGAACCGTTCCCCGGCAACGGCGCCAAAAACTTGATGTGTGCAAACTCACTTAGTTTTAAACCTACTTTTAATTATAAAATAACACACAAAGGCAGTGAACCTATCAATTGTGGTATAGTTGAATAAGTAGGGTATCGAACACAGGGAACGACAAATTAAAACTAAAAACTAATCCTATCTAAATTAATTAATAAGTAGGGGTTTTCTCTAGTTTTACAAGACTAGAAACTTGCTAACTATTACTAATTTAAAAACTAGAAAACAAAGAACTAACTAGATTCAATAATTACGAAGGAACTTCTATTTAGTTCAACTCAATTGATCCTATGGTTGATTTCAAGTTAATGGTGCAATGGATTAATTCTTTTGTTGGTTACCGATTCAAGTGATTAGATTTGCATTCACTACACTAATCCTTAGCAAATAAACTAACTTAAACAATGGCCAGTTGTCTAATTCAATTAGATTTACTAGATTAATTATTCGGGTTAATTTAGACTTGCAATAGTTAATTAATTTAATCTTTTAATTAACTTCTTGTTGATGGTCATCACACAAGCTTTCACATGAATTTACTCAATTTTCTTATTAACTCTAGTTTCATGTTCATTAACCCTAGACATATGGCAAAGTGATCACATAACATATGAGATTGATAATCAATAGATGTTCATGCTAATCAATTATCTTTATTAACAGAAAATTAATTATTATTCACACACAAGGTTCTTTAGCAAGCTAAAATAAAAAAAAATCACCAACTTAGAATTAATCCTACCAATCAATCAAACCATATTATTAATTTTGTATCCCCAAACAGAAGTCTAAAGGTTTTAGCTCATAATTGAAGTAAATAACAACAAACAAGCAAAGTCTAATTGTTTAACCATAATGTCAAAACGAAAGATTAAGTGGGATGATGAAATTTTGCCTCAATTCTCCTTCGGGATTGAATTCTAGCTTCTCTCGTCGTCTTTTAGGGTTTTTCTGACCTCTTTATCGCAGCTAAACTCATCTGAATTGTTCCAGAATTTTTTCCCATCGTTCTGAGGAGTTATCTTTATATATACGAATCGACTCGTCGAGTCAGGTGGCGAGTCGTCGAGTCCATCTCTCAGTCCCCGTATTGTGATAAGTCTCTGGGATCCCCGAGTCTTTATCTTCTCGAATCTTCGCTTGGACTCGCCGAGTAGTCGACCCTACTCGCCGAGTAGGTGCTATTTTTGGTGTTTTTCTTCTTTGTTCCATTCTCGAACTCCCAACTGCTTCTCCTGCTTCCTTCTGCTTCCGAGCTTCATTTTTGGAATGAAAATATAATTCAAACACTTTTAAGTACCTTTTGTCCATAAAAGTCAATAATTTAGCTAATAAATGAATAAAAATCTATACTTAATATGAACTAAATATGCACGTATCACCCCACAATAGACCATACCCTAAAAGTCAACCAAAAGTCCACTTTCTGGGTTACGCTGTGCGTACCAGATGTGTACGCTGAGCGTACCCGGCTGCATCTTAGAATCGGGGAACGCCACCCACTTCGCGCAGTACGCGGCGCGTACTGGGATTACGCCCGGCGTACTCCCCAGCTTCAGCCCCTTAGTTCTTGAGTTCTTAAACACTTAAGACCCACGTCTAAATTCTAGATCTGACCACATCTAAGCCTCTTAATCCATAATGTTGATGACTTTAAGCCTTTGCATGGCTGAACAAGCCACCAACTCCCATAATGTTCCATCCTTTAACTCTAGAAGGCTTATTACACAAGCATGACCTCAAACTAACATCCAAGATGGAAACTTTATGGTTCTAAATCACTAATACCACTGAAAATGGACAGATCTCGGACCATGGAGCACTTTACACTCATAAAGTCTCCACCTTTGGGGGTTTTAGCCCTAGAAATGGCACATGCAACAACAACCAAAAGAAGAGGAAAGTTTTGAACTTCATACCTCCAAGTGTAGCCCTTTCCTCTGTAGATCTTAGATCCAAAATGGCACCTCAAGCTTTAGCTTCCGAGAGCTCCTTTCCTTCTTCTTCACCAAGTCACCAAAGCACAATTAGCTCCAACAACACTCTCACACACTAAGAACGATGGGAGGCTCTCTCTTAGGGTTTCACTCACTGATATGGAGGTTGAGAAATGAGCCTTAGAACCCATTAAATAGTGCACAAGACGGATTAGGGTTTTTGCACCTGGGCCGGGTACACCCGGCGTAACTCTGGGTACGCCCAGTGTACCGTGGCGACTCCGCGTCCAAATTAAGCGCATGAATACGTGCAACATACCCCTCTGGTACGCGCAGCGTACTCACTTGCTATATTCTCTCCACTCAAGGACTAATCATGACCAATCAACAAAGACTAAGGGTGAAAGAAATGCACCTGAATCTCGGGGTGTTACACAAGGCAATTTAGGTTATACCTTCCACTTAATTTTAGGATTTAAGCATGTCTAGCTTAGTTGAATTCGTTTTTGAGTTTGTTTTTACTGTAACCATGAGATAAATTCGTATTGTTTCTGTTTAGGAAGACCACATTACTCCTATGGTTTAATTATTACTTTTGTTAAATGTTTATTGGTGATTTCATTAAATTAAGTTTGTTAAAGAACCTTATGCATTAACCACAACTATTTTCTGTTAATTGGAAGACAATTAAGCTGCATGAACATCTCTTAGTTGTTAACCTCATATGTTTATGTGAACACTGTATCATATGCCTAGGAATAATGAACATGAAACTAGGATTAATTAGAGAATGGGTAAATTAATGTGTGAGCTTGTTTGAGAAACCAACAAACAAGAGGTTAATTGAAACACTAACTTGATTAACCAATTACAAATCTTATTTAATCCAAATAATTGAACTAGGGAATTAGTTAGTTTAAACAATTGGCCACTGCTTGAATTGATTAATTGTCTAAGGGTTAGTAGTAATGAACATGAACCTAACCACTATAGTTGGTAACCAATAACAATTGATCTATCATATAAATAACCATAGGAGTGAATTGGTTGGACCTAAACAGAAACTCTTTATCAAATTTGGTGAATTTGTTACTTGTCTTAGGTGTCTAGTTAATTAAGTGCTTAAGTGGTGTGTTTAAGTTTCTAGTCTTGTAAAACTAGAGAAAAACCCTTTTATTTTTATTACTTGCTTAGTTAAAATTAGTTATTAGTTTAATTTTCGTTCCCTGAGTTCGACACCCTACTTATCCAACTATACCACTAAAAGACAGTAAGTAGGTTAGGTTTTAGAATTTATTAGTTTTTTAGAAGTCTTTTAATTCGCTTTTAATTTTTTTAGTTTTAAACAGGATACTGGCCGAGTTCATTCGCACCTACTCGACGAGTACCCTGCTGTTTGCCAAACTATTTTTCGTTTTCGTTATGTTTCACTTTTTTTCTTTTTACGCTTTTTTTCTTGTTTGTTTGCAGTTGTTTCATGACCCGAGGATCTGATACACCTCTGGTCCCTCCTCTCGAAGACCCGGAATCCGCACTAAGGAGGAACAAAGGAAAAGCCGTTGGAGAATCCGTTTCTTCAAAGAATTCGCCACTAAAGAACCTCAAGTCCGTTTTCAGCAAGAAGAAGAGCAGCAAATCAGGAGCATCCAACGCCTCTTTAGCAATAGAAGACCCGATTAAAGAAGACACCGAGTACGAGAGCGAGGAAGAAGAAGAACCTACATGCGAGCACGAATCCGATTTTGAGGACGATTTAGCTATCATTATGGCTAATATCGATGTAGTCCCCATGGGGGAATGGAAGAAGAGGATGCGCAATGACACTGGCCCGGGATTTGTGCAGCCCGCAATTCCCGCAACTGCTACTTTTGAGCTTAAGGGTCAAATCCTAGCTGATGTGTTTAAAACAAACTAGTTTTAATCCTAACAAACTCAAATGAAAACAAACACACGCAGGCAGTGTACCTATCGATAGTAGCTTAGTTTAAGCAAGTAAAGTATCGAACACAAGGAACGGTAACAATGAAATTAAGTATTAGTATTATCTAATTAAAAACAATTAAATAAAAAGGGGGGGGGGGGTTTCTCTAGTTTTGCAAGACTAGAAACTTAATCAAGCTCTTTAAAACTCAAACAAAGGCAATTAACAACTAAGAAGAACAAGAAAGGACAACTAGATTCAATGATAAAAGAGACTTCTTTTTAGATTCGATTCACTTATTCCTATGGTTGATTTCGTGGCAAGTGCAATGAATTAATATGTCAATGGTTACCGATTCCTAATGTGATTGGGTTCATGTTCATTATTACCAATCCTTTAGTAGACAAGTTAATTCAAACAGTGATCAAGTGATTAAATTAACAAGTTTCCTAGTGTTCAGTTTGTATCAAGCAAGATTTATAACAATAGTTAATTAAATTTGTTTAATTCAATCAACTTATGTATGGATGTTCGTCACACATGCTCAAATATTGATTTACATATTTTATAGTTAACCCTAGTTTCATATTCACTATTCCTAGGCATACAATCTTATATTCATAAAACTATATGAATCAAGTAATCAAGAAGATATTCATGCAGCTCAATCACTTATTTGTTAATTGAAAACATTTATCATCAATACATAAGGATCTTAAATAAGATTGACAAGATGAATAACTAAATTCATATCAATTCAACCACTCAATCAAACCATGTTCATAAGATTATCTCATCCAAACAGAAGTAAAAAGCTTTTAGCTCATATCTACAGCAAGTAATAACCTAAAATCAAAATCTAATGATTCAAACATGGTTTAAAACAAAGATTAAGAAAAGAAGAATGATTATTTGCCTTTGATTCTCTTCTAAATTGCCTCTTGTGTTGAAATCTTGAAAATAGCAGCTCCAAGAACCCTTCTGATCTTCAAAAGTCGCAGCTAGCCTCCAACATTAGTTAGGGTTCGAATAAGAAGTGTTTCTATATATAAATTATGAAAACAACGTCAACTCGACGAGTTTTTAAGAATAACTCGTCGAGTTTTTTCGATAATCCGCGTATACATCGTGTACGACAAGGCATCTTCGAATTTGGAACATTCTAACCAACTCGTCGAGTTTCTTTTGGAATCAACATTTTCTCAAAACATGAAAGTCGTCCGAAATTGTGTCTAGTTTTCATAACATTTTTAATCTCAACAATCGGAGTTTCAATTCATGAGATATGGCCAAAACACTGACGAGGGGTCAAGTTGTCCAGCAACATCCTTCTTTCTTCAGTCTTTAATCTCCAAGCTTCCAATCACTCAATCCTCTTCCTTTTTCACCCGAGCATGTCTTTTATTGCTGAAATTGAAATAGTAAGCTAATTAAGTACCTTTTGTTCATTAAATGAGATAAAATCAACATAAAGTATTAAGATAATGCATGGATTTTATAACTAGATATGCCCATATCACTAGCTTTACTTAAAGAGATCCCTTTCACTGGCAAAGATCACGAAGATGCCTACAAGCACTTGGATGAAGTTAATGATGTAGCTGAATATTTCAATGTTCCCAATGTGCCTCGGGAAACTCAGCTACTTCGCATGCATCCGGTTACTTTGAAGGGTGCTGCAAAGGATTGGCTCAAGTCACTACCCCCCAGAACCATCACTACATGGGCTCAGCTGAAAGAAGAGTTCATTGATCAATTCTGCCCACCATCCAAGATATCTAATATCAAGAAAGCCATAGCCAACTTTGAACAACAAGCTGGAGAGTCACTAAATGAAGCTTGGGAGAGGTACAAGAGCTTGCTAAGGAATTGCCCACATCACGACCTCAATAGTCAGAAAGAAGTCTCCATCTTTTATGATGGAGTAAATGTTACCACAAGGCAATTACTTGACTCGCAAGGTCCACTTACGAAGAAGGCACCTCCATTGATAAAGCAACTAATTGAAGAATTCTCTAAGCATTCTAGAGAATATCATAATTGAAGAAATGATGTGACCAGGGGGTCCGCCTATGCAGCTTCAGAAGACTTGTCAGCAGTGATGGCTATGTTGAAAAACATGGATATGAGGATGGACAAAATGGACCAAACGATACATGCTATACGGGTGGGTTGTGAAAACTACAATGGGCCTCATCTTACTAGAGACTGCGACTTGGATGAAAATGGAAACAAGAAGGTGCAAGTATGTTACTCAAGTGGGGACCGATATGATGAAGATTGGTGAAAACCAAAGAAAGAGTGGCTCCCTTATGAAGAGTACAAGAAGGATAAGGAGGAGAAGTACAGGCAGAAAAGAAGAGGTTTTTACCAAAAGGAGGATCCGACACAAGAAAGAAAACCAAGTTTGGAAGAGATGCTTACCAAATTTGTAGCTACTTCAGAAAAGAGACATAGTGATCATGATGCTACAATTCAAGAAACAAGAACCATGCTTAGAAACCAGCAAGCATCTATCCACAACATAGAAACACATCTAGGGCAACTTGCTCAACAAATCAACCAAAGATCACCGGGCGAACTTCCTAGTAAAACCGAAAATAACCTACGAGGCGCGCACATAAACATAGTCACAACAAGAAGTGGGAAGATAATCACTCCTCTGGCCCCTATTCAGAATGAATCACCCAAAGAATTACAGTAGGAGGATGCAGAAACTCAAGACCAAAATCAAAATCTTCATGGAAGAGAGCCTACTTGCCGAGTCTAGAATATAGACTCGACGAGTCCACTGCCAAACTCGAAAAATCAGATTCCTGAAAAGCCCTTTCAGCCTCCATTGCCATATCCAGCCCGAGCTAAGAGAGAAAAGAAGGAAGAGGAGTACCAGAAGTTTCTTGATCATATTAAAGCTCTTCAAATCAACATACCCTTCATCGAAGCTGTCGCACAAATACCAAAATATGCAAAATTCCTTAAGGAACTTCTCATGAATAGAAGGAAGATGGAGGAAGTGAAAAAGGTAGTTCTTAATGAGAACTGCTCAGCCGCCATGCTAAATAAGTTACCAAAGAAGAAGGGTGACCCGGGAAGCTTGACTTTGCCTTGCCAATTTGGTAGCTTAGCTACCATTCATGCTTTGGCCGATTCGGGAGCAAGTGTGAATCTCATGCCGTATTCATTCTTCAAGAAGCTGGATCTCCCGGAACCAAGGCCAATTCGTATGGCGATTCACTTAGCAAACAAGATAGTCACCTTTCCAAGAGGCATATGTGAAGACTTATTGGTCAAGGTGGACAAGTTTGTATTTCCCGCAGATTTTATAATTCTAGACATGGAGGCGGATCCTCAAGTCCCGATCATCCTTGGAAGACCTTTCCTCAACACGGCAAGTGCTATAGTAGACATGAGAGACTCGAAGCTTACTTTACGGGTAGGAGATGATTCAGTCACTTTTGGGGTTGATCAAGCTATGAAGCATTCAAGAAATATTGATGACATGGCGTTCTCAATTGACATGCTTGATGAATTGATGGAGGAATGCGATAATGAAGATCCCAACAAGTCCACAATTTTTGATGAAGAATTTGATGCTGAAAAAGACTTACTGGAGATCGAGAGGCTGCTGGAAGAAGCTGAATATGAAGAATTGATGAAGCAATCTGACAGATCAACTCGCCGAGTAGGGCCGATCTACTCGCCGAGTCCATGCGAAGAGGAAATTAAATTCGTGAATTCAGCTGCCAACTCGCCGAGTCCCTTACCTGCACTTGGCGAGTACACCATGCAGATCGAAAAAATAGAGCTCAAAACGTTACCAGATCACTTGGAGTATGCTTTCCTTGAAGATGGTCATCAAAAGCCAGTGATAATAACCTCTGACCTCTTCGAATCTTAAAAGGAAGAACTAGTTCATGTTTTGAAGAAGCGAAAGCGGGCCATAGCATGGAGCATTACCAACATCAAGGGAATAAGCCCCTATTATTGTTCTCACAAGATTAATCTGGAAGAAGGATCAAAGCCGGTTGTGCAGCACCAAAGAAGATTAAACCCAAATATGCAAGAAGTGGTCAAGAAAGAAGCGGTCAAGCTTTTAGATGCGGGAATTATATATTCCATTTCTGACAGTCCGTGGGTGAGTCCGGTCCAAGTGGTGCCCAAGAAAAGAAGGATGACGGTCATAACCAACGAGAAGAATGAGCTTATTCCGACACGAAAAGTAACTGGTTGGAGAGTGTGCATCGATTATCGAAAGCTAAACGATGCCACTCGTAAAGAGCATTTCCCCTTACCTTTTATTGATCAAGTTATTATTGCTTTCTAGACAGATTTTCAGGTTATTTCCAAATACCCATAGACCCAATGGACCAAGAAAAGACCACGTTTACTTACCCAAGTGGGACTTTTGCTTATCGATGCATGCCTTTTGGGTTATGCAATGCACCTGCGACATTTCAAAGGTGCATGACAGCCATATTCCACGATATGGTGGAAAAATTCATGGAAGTCTTTATGGACGATTTTTCTATTTTTGGATCTTCCTTCCATGATTGTCTTACAAATCTTGACTTAATGCTTGCTAGGTGTGAAAAAACCGACTTAGTTCTTAATTGGGAGAAATGTCACTTTATGGTCAAGGAGGGTATAGTTTTAGGCCACAAGTTTTCCAAATTGGGAATTGAAGTGGATCGGGCAAAGATTTACACCATTGCCAAATTACCCCCACCAACTAATGTGAAGGGCATTAGAAGTTTTCTAGGACACGCGGGTTTTTACCGGCGTTTTATAAAAGATTTTTCTAAAATAACTAGACCTCTAACACAATTGCTTTTAAAGGATGCACCATTTAATTTTACTAAAGAATGTTTAGAGGCCTTTGAATTCTTAAAGGAAAAATTGACTAATGCTCCGATCATTGTTGCTCCAAATTGGGATTTACCATTTGAAATAATGTGTGATGCTAGTGACTTTGCATTAGGAGTTGTCCTTGGTCAAAGGGTTGATAAGCACTTTCGACCCATTTATTATGCTAGTAAAACATTAAATCTGGCCCAAGAGAATTACACCACCACCGAAAAAGAGTTATTAGCTGTGGTGTACGCTTTTGATAAATTCCGCTCTTATCTGGTTTTATCTAAAACAACTATTTTTACTGACCACTCTGCTATCAAGTATTTGTTTGCCAAGCAGGATGCCAAGCCAAGATTGATACAATGGGTTCTACTTCTTTAAGGGTCTGACATAGAGATATGCGACAAAAAGGGAATGGAGAATGTAGCAGCCGACCACTTGTCAAGGCTTGAAAACCCACAATTGCAAGAAGATAGAGTTGGAGATGACTTCCCGGACGAGTACATTATGGTGACCGTGGGAGAAGTGCCATGGTTCATAGACATAGCTAATTACTTAGCTAGTAAATACATCCCAAAAGATCTTACCAGCCAACAAAAGAAGTAATTCTTTTCTGAAATAAAGTATTACTTTTGGGATGAGCCATACCTTTTCCGAAGCTGTGCAGATGGAATAATACGAAGATGTATGTTCGGGAATGAAAGCCGAAAATTTTTGGAGCATTGTCATAGCGGGCCCATGGGTGGACAACATGGCGCACATTACACTTCTAAGAAGATCTTTGACATTGGGTTTTACTGGCCCACGATTTTTAAAGATGCAGCCCAATTTGTCAAAGAATGTGATGGATGCCAAAGAGCAGGAAACATTTCATCCAGAAATGAAATGCCACAACATAGTATTCAAGTGTGCGAAGTATTTGATGTGCGGGGGATCGATTTCATGGGACCATTTCCCATGTCCAAAGGCAACAAATACATCTTTGTAACACCCTAAATTTCAAAACAATTCTTTCATTTTAAATAATCATTTTATTCTTAGAACACTTGTTAAAAATCTCATTCATAATCAAATTACAAAACATAGCTCCATTTTCACTTGCATAGAAAACCAGGATCCTCCAAAATATGACTCTTGCTCTGGTGTGTACAATCAAGCCGGTGCCGTACCGTGATACTGAAAGAAACCTGAAAACAACAAAACACAAAACACTGTAAGCACGAAGCTTAGTGAGTTCCCCAAAATACCACACACATAACACATACAAGCCACTCGAGGCTATAACTCTATGGGTCCGTGCACCCAACTCTGTGAACCCTCAGGTTCTAACTCTATGAACCTTCCGGTTCTAACTCTAGGAACCCTTCGGTTCCAACTCTGCAACCATGCACAGCATAAATCACATAGAAATAATGCAGTACAACACATAACATACATAGCATACAAATACTCTGTCACATAACTCTGGTTACCTACTCAAGGTAAAGTATAGTGAGAAGACTCACCTGGCAAGCAAAAGCAGATATCTCCATACTCGGATCTCGAACTCGCCACCGCCTAACACGTAAGGCAAAACTCTCATGACTATAACTCTCGAGACTAGAATCAATCCTCTCAATGCACCCTCTTAAGGGTAAAAGACTATTTTACCCCTCTCTTGGCCCAAAGGCCACATCGCTGACCAAACCCTAAAAGTCAACGGTCAACCCTTGGTCAAAATCAAAGTCCTCAGTCAAAGTCAACCCCTGACTGACCCTACTCGCCGAGTCAACTCTATGACTCGCCGAGTTTCTATAATCAGATCTTCACTCAATCCGCGACCTAACTCGCCGAGTCACTCCGAGACTCGCCGAGTCCAACAACTCTGAGTCCACTCGCACACAACTCACCGAGTCATCCCTTGACTCACCGATTCTCGACTCAACCAGGGAATATCGGGACTCTTCGACAAGACTCGTCGAGTCCAAGAACAGACTCGCTGAGTCCAAGACTATCATCAACCTACTCGTCGAGTTGTTCATACAACTCGCCGAGTTCCAGGCCATCTTCATCCAACTCGTCGAGTACACCCATGTGACTCGCCGAGTACCACCGGTCTGAATCCATTCGGAAGCATTCCAGGCCATGCAATTGCTCCAAAACATAGATCTAGCCTCCTACCACTCATCCATCACGTAAAGTGGCAAACTTTACGTGAATCCAAAGAGATCTAGGCCATTTGCACATTGGGCTAGGGTTTGGGACATGAAAGCTTCACTAAACACTCCAACACAGGGACTTTCATGCTCTCTGATTCTTCTCCCTTCTAGATCTGAGGTAGCAACCTCAGATCTAACCTCTAGACTTCCCATTACATCCATAGACAAGTTCCCACAAACCCCAAAATGAAGAAACACATAATAACAACCCAAGAACGAGATATTACCTCCAAGAGATGCCCCAACTGCAATGTAATTCGAATCCAAGCAAAGCCCCTTGCTCCAAGCCTTCAATCTCCCAAAATTCCTTCAACAATTACTTCTCCAAGCTCCAATCCACTCAACAATGGTGCTTCTCCGCGATTTAGGGTTTTCTGGGGATCAAGGGGTGATAAGGAGGCTGGGAGGAAAACATAATGTTCTTTATATAGGGCTCAACCCCGAGAATTAGGGTTTTCTCCAATCAGCGCCTACTCGTCGAGTCCTCCTCACTGACTCGCCGAGTCGGCTACTTAGCACGCGACCCAGTCGCGACTCTACTCGCCGAGTCCATCCATGGACTCGCCGAGTCACTCTTTCACAACTTACTCTTTTAGCCCTTCAACTCTACTCTTGATATTTCGGGATGTTACAATTCTCCCACACTTAAATTATGCTTCGTCCTCGAAGCCTATGGCAACTCAACTCCAAAATACTCCCACGGCGTGCCACCTGGCCCTAACTGGACCAGGTTCATCAAAGCATAACCATCGAACTCGAACTCACTTCCTCTTTCCTTGCGGTGTCCTGACCACCGTCTCAAACCAGGCACCGGCTGTACCCTCTGATAATCACACTCAACAATCGAGAATTACCCGAGATGTATCACTGCTCCAAATATCAACAACCGATCGACCCATAAGGGCTAGAAAGCCATGAACCATCGGATCCCCGATCCGAATCCCACTTTATCCATTCCGGAACGACTGAGAGACCCATTCTCACTCTCAGAGCAACTCTCACGAGTTCTCCTCTTGCAATCACATACACATGCTGAACTAGCTCCAACACCCTCAGGTTGGAAAACTCGATACACTGATGATATCCTCAAACATCCCCCCAGGATGAACCACTGATACATACCCAATACCCTGATCAGAATCACACTGAGAGTCCAGGATTCTCTCCCTGGATCCCTTCCGAGCCTCCTGGCTCTACACCTGCGGAATCCCTCCCGCGTCCTCAACAGACATCCCATCATGATGTCATTCCATACCACTGTAACAGACACCGCATTCAACCCTCATACTCTAAATCATCCATTCGCACTACTACCTTCACTTCCGTGAACCAACACTTCCCCCCCGGGGTTACATACCTTTCTCTGCCCTTACCTAGGGAAATCCACTTGACAACCTTGCCACTACTCCATGTATCGCACATGCTCTGGATCTGCTCGCAAGGACTCTCGGGTCCATGCGTTACCTCTCCTCAGCAAATGAGGGTCCGACACCTCCTCCTATACAACAGCTCAAAGGGCGGCATACCAATGCACTAATGATGGCTGTTAATATAGGACAACTCGACCAAGGATAATTACGTGCCGCAGCTTCCTCCGAAATCTAATACACATGCCCGAAGCATGACTTCGAGCGTCTGAATCGCTCACTCGCTCTGAAGTGTCCTCAGACAACCTCCTGATAAGCTCTAGCTCATTTCTCATATCCCTCTTCGAGACTGAGCACCAAGTCAGCTTTTGACTCCACAGCTGAGCCTCCAAAGGTCTCCCATAACATGATCCAAACATCTCACTAACCTTTTCCCCGTGACCACTATCACTGCCCAGTGACACGCAAGTCACGAAATCCTCTTTTCCTCATGCGAGAAAATACGGTCCAACCAAGGATCGTCTCAACTCTGATCTCTGGTTTCTGCTGCGCATATCCCTTGCGCATCTCACCGCATCTCCCGACAGAGACGGAGACCCCAGTCTCGCCCCCGATTCAACATCCAGGCTCCAAAAAGTCAATACTAGGGCTACTCAAACCCAAAACTCTTCCACATCATACATTGTTCGGAAAACATTCCATCATCACATTCTCTTGCCATCTAGTGAGTACTGCGGCCCCCCCGCAGTATCACAACACCCTCAGAATAGTGAGTACTCCGGCTCCCCGCAGTATCACAACACCCTCTGACTAGTGAGTACTACGGCTCCCCGCAGTATCACAACACCCTCTGAGTAGTGAGTACTACGGCTCCCCGCAGTATCACAACACCCTCTGACTAGTGAGTACTACGGCTCCCCGCAGTATCACAACACCCTCTGACTCCACTAGCTCGTGCTCCGAAGACTATCATCAACGGCTACCCATACTCGACTCGAATATCCATCACAGACTCTGGAGGCAATCAACATAACAAATGCCCACCCTTGCGAAAATCCACTCTCTCAAATAATCTCCCTGGATGCCCATACTCGAAGGGCTCCCACTAGATCCATAGATACCTGATATACCACAAGTCGATTCAATTCAAGATTCACGAGTAACTCCGAAATAAAGATATCATACCCAGATATCTCGGAATACCCCAATAGAACATCACAAGATCCTGCCACAACCACTGATCTCCTGCCCCAAGCATCATATAGACACAATAATACATTTCCTCTGAACCCCATAATTAGATCTGCATTTTTTTTTTCCAAATTGCAACCTCGGTGTATCCAATTTCTCAATTGGAATACAAGAAAACGCTAACGCTACTAAATACGCTGATAATTCTCCGAACCCATTTTCTACCGCTCAAAATCCAAACAAGGATACACATACTGACCCGGGAGTTGGCTGCCCAATCATTCTCTATCTACTTGCAACAACACTGACCACCAAACACCTGCCGTGGAGACATTCATCATTCTCAACAAGTACTTCCCGCATTAACTCACTCTGACCTCTTTCCTCGATCACCGACATCTCTGGTCTCATGATTTCTTACAGCAGATCTCTATACTCCACTTATAACTGCTCTTGACAAATCTCTGCTTTCTTACATACTGTACCCGGTTCTCCCCCACTTAGGGTTCGAACCATCACCAATTAGCACGCAACCAACCCACAACTATTTTTCACCAGCGAAATCGCACCTGCCCCAGGAAAGTGCTACACAACGCCCGATAATTCCTTCTTAAGGAAATCAATCGACCTCATATACTGTGAACCTCTGATGAACTCCTCAAGAACTTCTCATCACGACTGCCTCTAGTCGTTCCAAATCTCATACCAATCTAGCACTAAGCATCTCAACTGCTCAATAACATCTCTGGCTCATAGACTGAACCGCAAAATCATCGTACCCCTCACCTCAACTCATCAAACATCGCTCCAACACCGGGATCATCCCAAGAACAGGGACCCACTCCCATATTCAACACCCAACATAGATAGAAAACTCTCTGCACTGCTAAACTCGACTGAACTCCCCACTGATACCACTATAATACATCCTACTATACTCAAATAAGTGTAGTGTGGTCCTCGACTACCTCAGTCCCAACTGACTATCTGCTCATGATAAGTCACCGCCTCGCGGCACACATGCTACCTAATACACTGGGGGAAAAATCATCATCAATGACGACCTGCAGGGTTTACCCCCAACCCAAAACTCAACATCATGCTTCTCATATTTGCACACGAACATAATCAGAACCACCCAGATCATAGAAGGTGACATCTCCTTTATCGACTGATCGCTCAACTCAGATTGAAATTCTTCCTTCTCACTGACTCCTTACTAAAATACTCTGAGAGGCTCTCGATCTTCCTCTCAAGGGACGCCTCTCCGAACTCAATCATAACCGGATAGCCGGGGAACCACAAACATCTTTCCCTATGAACCATGGTATTCATTCCATGACATCTCTTCTCAATATGCTCCGGCGTATGGTACTCGAACCATAACACCACTCCTCAATCCGCTTCGATGTATGGTACTCGAACCATAACATCACTCCTCAATCTGCTCCGATGTATGGTACTCGAACCATAACATCTCTCCTCAATCCGCTCCGATGTATGGTACTCGAACCATAACATCACTCTTCAATCCGCTCCGATGTATGGTACTCGAACCATAACATCACTCTTCAATCCGCTCCGATGTATGGTACTCGAACCATAACATCACTCCTCAATCCGCTCCGATGTATGGTACTCGAACCATAACATCACTCTTCACTCCGCTCCGATGTATGGTACTCGAACCATAACATCACTCCTCAATCCGCTTCTTAGGACCTTCAGAATACTCCCTGTTTCATGTATGGGTCCTCTGCTTTCAGTAGTACGGGCCCATACTACCTGCCACATCTACCCATACTTTCCACACGGACCATCCCAGAGCTCCTAAGTAGCTGCTCGACCTGATTTGTCACCAATCCCATCGCGCGTGCTCGCTCCCCAGCGAAATTCTCTACTCTAACCGCGCACTCATCTGGCTAGGGTTACTCCCTAGGCTCTTCCGTTGTCCTCCCACTTCTTTGCTATCAGCTGCTGAAGAGCTCCCTGTGATGCCAACCATCTACCTCCTGAATATCGTCATATTCACTTGGTAGCTGACTCCCATCATCGAGAGTTCCACAAAGCACAAAGCAAGCAACATTCGAGCATCGAAGAATACATAGGTCTCCCTCTCTGTGATAACTCCACTTTCTCGGCTCATCCTCGGAAGTACCACTGAACTCTGCAACTCTACCCCTCATGGGTTCTAACTGGGTACTCTCACTCATCACATACTCAAAAGCATAACACATATAACAAGTCCTAGGCTAAGGCATCACAGATCAGGCTACTCTAGTCCTAAGATGTGAAATACCTAGCCTGCCTCTAGCATGCAATAATATCTCATAAAGTGCATCATAAATATCTCATAACACAAAAATAAGGGTATTTTGGAAAATCACCGTTCGGGCTCTGGCTGATTGTACACACTGCTCTTTCTTGCTTTCTTTTTGAACCCTTATTCACTTTTTAGAAAATTATTTCTTTGAAATTTTTTTTTTCTTACTTCCTCAGTTTGAGTCCAGATTTACCCAAAGGCGCATCCGAATCCCTCAAACCAAGGCTCTGATACCAACTTGTAACACCCTAAATTTCAAAACAATTCTTTCATTTTAAATAATCATTTTATTCTTAGAACACTTGTTAAAAATCTCATTCATAATCAAATTACAAAACATAGCTCCATTTTCACTTGCATAGAAAACCAGGATCCTCCAAAATATGACTCTTGCTCTGGTGTGTACAATCAAGTCGGTGCCGTACCGTGATACTGAAAGAAACCTGAAAACAACAAAACACAAAACACTGTAAGCACGAAGCTTAGTGAGTTCCCCAAAATACCACACACATAACACATACAAGCCACTCGAGGCTATAACTCTATGGGTCCGTGCACCCAACTCTGTGAACCCTCAGGTTCTAACTCTATGAACCTTCCGGTTCTAACTCTAGGAACCCTTCGGTTCCAACTCTGCAACCATGCACAACATAAATCACATAGAAATAATGCAGTACAACACATAACATACATAGCATACAAATACTCTGTCACATAACTCTGGTTACCTACTCAAGGTAAAGTATAGTGAGAAGACTCACCTGGCAAGCAAAAGCAGATATCTCCATACTCGGATCTCGAACTCGCCACCGCCTAACACGTAAGGCAAAACTCTCATGACTATAACTCTCGAGACTAGAATCAATCCTCTCAATGCACCCTCTTAAGGGTAAAAGACTATTTTACCCCTCTCTTGGCCCAAAGGCCACATCGCTGACCAAACCCTAAAAGTCAACGGTCAACCCTTGGTCAAAATCAAAGTCCTCAGTCAAAGTCAACCCCTGACTGACCCTACTCGCCGAGTCAACTCTATGACTCGCCGAGTTTCTATAATCAGATCTTCACTCAATCCGCGACCTAACTCGCCGAGTCACTCCGAGACTCGCCGAGTCCAACAACTCTGAGTCCACTCGCACACAACTCACCGAGTCATCCCTTGACTCACCGATTCTCGACTCAACCAGGGAATATCGGGACTCTTCGACAAGACTCGTCGAGTCCAAGAACAGACTCGCCGAGTCCAAGACTATCATCAACCTACTCGTCGAGTTGGTCATACAACTCGCCGAGTTCCAGGCCATCTTCATCCAACTCGTCGAGTACACCCATGTGACTCGCCGAGTACCACCGGTCTGAATCCATTCGGAAGCATTCCAGGCCATGCAATTGCTCCAAAACATAGATCTAGCCTCCTACCACTCATCCATCACATAAAGTGGCAAACTTTACGTGAATCCAAAGAGATCTAGGCCATTTGCACATTGGGCTAGGGTTTGGGACATGAAAGCTTCACTAAACACTCCAACACAGGGACTTTCATGCTCTCTGATTCTTCTCCCTTCTAGATCTGAGGTAGCAACCTCAGATCTAACCTCTAGACTTCCCATTACATCCATAGACAAGTTCCCACAAACCCCAAAATGAAGAAACACATAATAACAGCCCAAGAACGAGATATTACCTCCAAGAGATGCCCCAACTGCAATGTAATTCGAATCCAAGCAAAGCCCCTTGCTCCAAGCCTTCAATCTCCCAAAATTCCTTCAAAAATTACTTCTCCAAGCTCCAATCCACTCAACAATGGTGCTTCTCCGCGATTTAGGGTTTTCTGGGGCTCAAGGGGTGATAAGGAGGCTGGGAGGAAAACATAATGTTCTTTATATAGGGCTCAACCCCGAGAATTAGGGTTTTCTCCAATCAGCGCCTACTCGTCGAGTCCTCCTCACTGACTCGCCGAGTCGGCTACTTAGCACGCGACCCAGTCGCGACTCTACTCGCCGAGTCCATCCATGGACTCGCCGAGTCACTCTTTCACAACTTACTCTTTTAGCCCTTCAACTCTACTCTTGATATTTCGGGATGTTACAATCTTGGTGGCGGTGGATTATGTATCCAAGTGGGCGGAGGCACAAGCTTTGCCAACTAATGATGGTCGGGTGGTGGTGCGATTTTTGAAGAAGCTATTTTCAAGATTTGGCATCCCAAAAGCTCTTATAAGTGACCGAGGCACTCATTTTGCCAATGATCAACTAAAGAAGGTGCTAAGGAAATATGGGGTAACCCATAAATTTTCTACATCCTACCATCCACAAACTAGTGGACAAACCGAAGTGACAAATAGAGCCTTAAAGAGAATCTTGGAGAGATCGGTGGGGAGCAATCGGAAAGAATGGTCGGATAAGCTAGATGATGCACTTTGGGCCTTCCAAACAGCTTTCAAAACACCTATTGGTACTATACCATATAGGCTAGTTTATGGAAAGCAATGTCATTTACCGGTGGAGATCGTGCATAAAGCTTTTTGGGCTTTAAAATTGTGAAACTTTAACATGGCGGAGCTCAAGAACAACCAGTTAATGCAAATGAATGCTCTTGAGGAACATAGAAATGATGCCTACACTAGCTCTCTAATTTATAAAGAGAAAACCTAGAGTTGGCATGACAAGAGGATCAAGGGTAATAAAGACTTTCATGAAGGGCAAAAGGTGATGCTTTTTAATTCAAGGCTAAAACTTTTCTCGGGCAAACTAAAGTCAAGATGGGATGGTCCTTTTCTAGTGAAGAAGGTGTTTCCATATGGTGCTATAGAGTTATTATCAAAAGATGGTAACCCTTCCAAGGTCAATGGACATAAAGTAAAAAGATATGAAGAAGGAGTCCCAAGGAATGAAGACATGGAAGAAGGGCTGTTGCTGGAACGAATGGCAGAAACATAGCATGGAAGGAGTCCAACTAATGACTCCTTAAAAAGAAGTGCTTCCGGGAGGCAACCCGAGTTTAGAGTTTGCATTTCTTTTCCCTTTATTTTTTTTAATTTCTTAGGTAATGTTTTATTTTCATTCTTCCTTTGAAAACATGTTTTAAATGATTGCTTGAGGGCAAGCAATGCTTAGAGTGTGGGGTGGTGGTTTAAAAAATCAAAAAAATGAAGTTTTTCTTAAATCTGCAAGACTTACTCGTCGAGTTTATACGTATACTCAGCGAGTACATCTTTATAAGCCCAGCAAATCGCGAATACGTGTTTCTACTCGGCGAGTAGCAATTTTACACGGGTTGATTTTTAATCTGTAAATAAGGGTTTTTCACTCATTTTATCCATTACTCTCATACTCGCCGTGTGTGTCTTCTCTCAATCCGTTTCTGCAATTTTGTGTTGAATCTTCATCTTTCAAGCGTAAAGGTATGATTTTTACTCCCAATAATTGTTAAAGGTTAATGTTTATCACTTCTTAGCCCTTATTTTGTCCAAAACTCGAATTTGGGGGTTTCCTCAATTTCTAGGGTTTTGATTTTGCTACGAATTAGGAGGTCTTAGGCAAAATTTCTTTTGGATTTGTGTTTTATGGACTTAGTACAGCAAACCCTGATAAAGAATTAGATGTTTTAACTGACCTATACTGGTCCGATGATTATCTAGTCCCGAAGTTCTTCCTACTCGCCGAGTAGTTCTTGAACTCGGCGAGTAGTGGCCTTGACAGACCTGTATTGTTCAAATTTAATTGTTGGGTGTTGTTTGTTTGTGCTTTCTTGATGTTATTTTGCAGGAACCATGTCCAGAAGAGGCCAAACTTCATGAGGGGGAAGCCAAGGAGACATCCCGTGGCTCTCTTTTTGCCAAATCACCTCTAAATCTTCTCAACTCCGCGCTAAAAACAAATTAGAAGCTTTGGAGCAGAAAGAGATCCACTTACCTAATGCAGTAAACTGGGATTGGCTGGGGAAGGTTGGGCTGGAGGAGGAATTGACGCCATAGTTAGTGAAAGAATGCAATATGGAGGATTCTACCATCATATGTGATGGTTGGTTACAATTGTTCAAAATTCAAGAACTGGTCTTCGCTGAATTATGTTGGGAATTCTTCGCTACCATCTCATTCCGGGGTGGTAGTGAGTATTATAATCCCAATGTAATTTCCTTTTCTCTTGGTGGGGAGCTGCGACAATGCAACATGGCTGAGTTTTCATGGAGGATTGGCATCTATGATCAAAGTACCATGTTAAATGAAGACTTTGAAGCTTTCTTGGAGAATTGCCACAAAGATCTCCCCGAAGCAGTGGTTGCTTCCACCTGGTGGAATACTATTGCCAACCGGGTATACATTCCATCTTCCACGCAGGAGGGCCACATCCGTTCACCGATCCACCGTCTCATTCATCGTTTCATCGCCAACACGATTAATATGAGGAAGGACGATGACAAGGTCCCGACCCTAGACATCTTCTATCTTTGGAGCATTATTACTCCCGATGTCTTTTGCAACCTCCCCTACTGCATAGCCAAATATCTTGCGGATGGGGCTGGTAAAGAGATGGTGACCTCCAAAATCAATGGAGGAATGTTCGTGACAAGGCTTGCAAGATCATTTGGGATCTTGGATTTCCAAGAGGCGAGGGCGCTGACGGTCATTTCTCCCCTTCCGTTCAACACTACACTATATAGGAGGGCAAGGATTGTGGAGAAGTTTGGAGATTCTTATTCTATTCCACATGCGGATGAGCCGGTTATCGCCGAGGAGCCGGGACGGCGGGTGAGGCAAAGGAGTGAGCGGGTACGAGAAGACCCATCGGTTATTCCGATGGAGGAAGAGAACGATGGGTGGAACCAAGTTGAGTACTGACGATATTTGCATGATATTGGAAGAGGGTTCAATTATAATAATCAATAATTTGAATATCTCTTCCAACAAATGAATATCACCCCGAGACCCGGACCCGGTTATCCCTACATTATGAATTGGGAGGAAAGGATGCGGAGAGGCAATGAAGGAGGAGGAAGTGGTGCTAGAGGAACTAACATGGATGAGGAAGAATGAAGAGTGTTTGTTTTGTGTTTTTATTTATTTTTATGGTGTTTGATTTGGACAATTGTTGAACTTGGATGATTTTGTTTCTTTTAGGACTTTTATTTGGTTGCTCTCACTTTTGGTTGCATATTTTTCAGGATTGGAAGGTTAGGATGCATATAGAAGTTTTAAGGGTCAAGGTTCAAGTGAGGAATGTTCAATTAAGAGTGCGAAGTTTTGTCATTAACGTTGAGTCCGTTAGAGTTCAGAGTGATAGAGAGTGTTGCTATTGAAGTAATTAGAGGAAGAGTCACTGAATTATCCCAATTCAGAACCTTAAGCGAGAAGGAAACGAGCTGGACAACCTTTTCTCAATTCAGCGCCTACTCGCCGAGTGCACATATCCTACTCGGCAAGTACATGGGTAATTACGCGATATAACTGCAAGTTGGAAACAAACTCGTCGAGTACACGATACTACTCGCCGAGTAGATCAACATTTTTCGAATTCCAGAGCTGTTTTGGGCACTTTCATTGCAGTACTTGTCCATTTTTGTGAAGAGTCATTATTGGAGGTTTCTAGGAGCTTTGTCCTACATTTTTGAGTTATTTGCATGTCTACCACACGAGATTTTGACACCCAAGACATGGATAAGCTGTTCTCATGTCTAAAGTCAATTGAAGATGGAGCTGAAGAGAAGAGATATCAACCTAGCGACTGCTACCCTAGGGGAGTTTGTTCCAATTCTCTCTATATTTCATGTTTTTATTTTTCATGTATAATATGCAATGAGGACATTGCATAAAATAAGTGTGGGGTAGGGGGTTGGTTACATCCTAGTGAATTGAGAATCTTAATATCCTAATTTAGGTTTAGGTCTATTTTAAAAATTTTTGCATACCAAAAATGTGACTTAGGAATTAATTTAGAAAATTTTGGTAAAAAGTAATTAGGATTCCATGTTAGAATTGTGTTGATGATTGCATGAAAACCCAAATGTTTAGTTGATCCTATATACGTTATAGTGCATTTGTGCCCCCCTAATTCTAGTGAAATCATGGGACAAAAACACGACCTTGCTTAGCCCGAAGGATGCAATATGTTTAGCATCGTGTACCAAAAATGTATCCAGGAAAATTATTATCGTTAGCCAATAAAGGTTGAAGTTGAGCGCCCCTGCTTAAGCATGTAGGGTTTTGAGTGGAAAAAAGTGAGGTACATGTTAAAAAGAGAGAGAGAGAGAGAGAGAGAGAGAGAGAGAGAGAGAGAATTGCAAGAAAAGTTTGAAGACCTTTGGAGCAACTAAAGTGAAGATCAAAAGATCAGAATTCCAAGAGTTCAAAAACTTGAAGATACCAAAAATCAAACAACAAGGTGGTGAATTCAAAGAAATCAAATATCAAATGCCAAAGAATGGAAGAATTCCAAAGAGCTCCAATGTGGTATCATAAATTGTAATTCTAGATTATGTATGCTTGGGTTGCTCAACCAAAAATACCTTGAGGATAGGAGGTTTTCTGCGGATGGATTCGGATGGATGTATAAAATGAGCATTGTTCGGGATGAGTGGGCGAATGTTTATGAGGATTGTGAGTATTTAGAGTATGGGGGGTATTTAGGAAAATTTTAGACACAAATGCATGCGTTGCGGTCTTGGCATAATGGTTGGGTTAGATTGGAGTTGTTATATGTGGTTCTAATGTGTTAAAATTCAGTTTTGCTTGGGGGCAAGCAAAAGTCAAGTGTGGGGTATTTTGATATTCGCATAATTAGTCATATGTTTAGAATACATTTTTAGCTAATTATGTGCATAATATGGACAAAAGGTACTTAATAATGCTTAAATTTTGTTTTCAGTCCAAAAGACATGCTTGGAAGTAAAAAGGAACAAGAAAAAGCAATTAGGGACCAAAGAATGAAGAATGAGGAAAAACACACAAACTCGGCAAGTCCGCAAGGCTACTCGGCGAGTACCCAAGAATATTCCCGAAGATAAGTCAAGACTCCTGGCAATACACAGATTTTATGCATCTACTCGGCGAGTTGGGTGACCTACTCGCCGAGTGGCCCCTGTTTTGTGATAATTATAAATATCAACCCTTTATACGAATTCGGGATACTTTCGGGCTTTTGGGGAGCTACACCTGCGATTGAAGAACCCTTTGGAGAGCTGAGAAACCCTAACCTTCGATCTTTTGAAGAATCAAGGCAATTTAGGTTATACCTTCCACTTAATTTTAGGATTTAAGCATGTCTAGCTTAGTTGAATTCATTTTTGAGTTTGTTTTTACTGTAACCATGAGATAAATCCGTATTGTTTCTGTTTAGGAAGACCACATTACTCCTATGGTTTAATTATTACTTTTGTTAATTGTTTATTGGTGATTTCATTAAATTAAGTTTGTTAAAGAACCTTATGCATTAACTGATGGGTTTTGGTCATAAGACATCCTATGTGCTCATACAAACCCTAAAGCTCGGATCTAGGTTTCTCTATTGTACATACTTTGAATCCAAGACTTTGAACCCTAATTCTAGCATATGGAAATCAGAATTCACATGTAAATAGGTTTAAGAACATACCTTGATTGTTATATAGCAATAACAATCCAATTCCTCCTTTAATTGACCTTGGAAAGCAAAGAGTCACAAGTGTCACTCCTCTAATGGCTCACAAACACCATAAGCAAGTGGAGAAGGTATAAGGAGAGAGGAGGGAGGTTAGAATTCGTATTTGGGACTTCTTGGGAAGGGATACACGAATTCATAACCCTAGGGGTGTTTATATAGGTGTAGAGATAGGGTTTCAGTCATTATCCTTATCTAGTTGATTATCCATTAAGCAACCAATAAGATAATCCTTGAATCCTTATCATACTCGAATTCTAAGGCTTTCCAACCTTAAATTCGTTCACCATACTTATAAGATAATCCTTACCTTATTTTGTAACTATCACATAATTACAATTCAGCCCCTCAAGTTTAATTAATTACACTTGATCACAAAATTAATCTTCAATTAATTATTGACCAATATTAATTAAACAAATATGATTTCTCCTTTAATATATTATCCTTATAACATATTAATAAATCATATTATCCTCTCTTTCTATTTATTTCTCCAATCAAGTTGCTTTGGTGAAGGCAACCCAAAAGGACCATGCACCATCGGGTCAAGTACATACCAAAATAGTTATGGACTTAGACACTAATCCAACAGTCTCCCACTTGGATAAGTCTAATAACTATTCTGCGTATGACTTCGGATCCCGATCTGCAATCGTAGCTTTCCAAAGCCGCTGTCAACTCTGATCATATCAAATACGCGTGTCCTTAGATAAGGGATCATATATTCCTCCATTCTAGATATCATATGAGATATGATTTCAAATCATTCTCTTTGTACTATATCTCGATTCCCGATTTATGACGACTGACTAATTGAACAAATCAAATTAGCCCTAGCCCGGCCGAGCATTTACGTTTGTCATCACTAAACCATCGAGGGGCCCAAAGATATCGCTTTTATTCTACTTTGGATAAAAGGAACGGATAAACTTTGATACAATGCTTGCTTGTACTCACGCACCGAATCACACACAACAATATGTTTTATAACACCAAGTTACTGGTGCGTTTACATATTATCAATGTGCAACCGATTTGCAAGATACAACTCACACATCTCGGTTTCAAGAATATAAGATGTTATCGTCTCACCAATCACTCGTGATACAATCCATGGAGTGATCCAAGTGAGCGTGGGTCTAATCCAATGCTCAAATCACATTCATAAGCACTCATGAACGTTGCAGCAAACATTTGCTTATGTCTAATACTCTTTTAGACAATCCACACACCAATTCACGACAGTCTTCATTCATATCTACTTCCAACATATGAACGACTGTGGCCCGTTTGAATAATTCGATTATTCTTAATATACTCAATTATTCTGGAAGTCAAAACATGCAAATGTGAAACACAAGAATAATACTAATCCCATATGGCCTCAAACCTTTGAGTATAAATAAAACACCTTTTATTTATCACCATATTGATTACTCATTATTTGTCGTTTCGGGTAATCAACTTCTTACTTGAATTCCAACACTTGTCTCATGCTCCTAGCATGCACACAATGTTTACCTATGGTTCTTACTTTGTGAAATAGATCACATTGAACACATTTCCAATCCTTCTCATTTCACAACTCCAAATCCGTTTTTCATAAGTCAAAGAATATCAAATTCTTGCTACTTATAGAATATGCTAGATTCTAACATTCTATGCAACTATCCTTTCGTAATGTCACTGCACCAAAGTCACAAAGACTATTGCCAATGATATCACAAAGTCCTCTATCAGAGATTGTTACAAGACAATTCCATAGGCGTGATGTCTCTCACTCAAAGTACATTCTTTGAACATCCTTTTGCATAGAAGTTTCTAATCTAATCATAGATTTCTCAATATTCAATTCCCAATATGGACATACTTCCATATGTTCCATATGACAACTCATTCTTAATAGATTCTTATCTATTCGTAATGATGTCGATATGGTCCATCCAATATGGAAACATTTCCATATTTTCCAATACTATACTTCCAACTACTCATAAGCGACCAATCCTCGTCTAACTTTGGATTGTCCTTTTATAGTTGTTTAATTATTTTAGTCAAAACCAATTCTAGTCCCATTTCCCTCTAAATGCGCTAGACATTTGGAAAATTTTAGAATGGTCAAACATTAAAGCATTTGCAATCGATCCTTTACCCGAAGCGTATGGGACACGACGCATAATGTTTTATTTGCTATGTTCTCAAAATTCGAATTGTGAAGAGGGATGCCGTAATCATAATCGAAATTTTAAGAACACACTTTGTACCTTTGACTAAATTTTATTAACATTTCTCAACCTAAACCTTTAGATTTGAAATGAAGTATAATATTCTCTCCCTTAATTATAGCAAAACAACCTTTCAACTCTTACAACTTTGCAAAGTATGACTCTTGTTTTCTATAATTAATATTGCTAACCTTGCAATACTTTCCTTAATAATCATACAATCATAACTTTTATGCTCCCACTATCTTGATGATTATTATAACACATAACACTTATGCTCCCACTAGCTTCGACATGTATTCTTAAACATCTTAACTTCCAGAAAGACAATACCTATTGAATTTCTTGAGTCCATGTTTCTAATACATAGTGCTTTGATAATCTTTTATCAAGGTTTCTTGAACTTATACACATTTGCCTTCGATAGTCCATATGTGTGTCTAAACAATCAAGACTAATTGCCAAACCTCACAATTCAAATTATGGAAAGGGATGCCGTAACCATAATTGAATTCGAGAATGCAATTTTACAATCACTATCTTCTTAAAATCTTTCTTAGTGAAAGCATTTTCTCACAATCATTTTCATGAAGGAGGAAATCTTATGACACTTAGATTTGAGCGGTGTATGTGTTCCTATCCATGTGAGTTTGTCAAAACCAACGTTTACGACAAATTCAAACTCATATGGATCGAACTTTCTTAATCTTGATTTCTTGCCTTTATGGTAGCACAGCTGCCCACCATGTCTTCCAAGTAGTTAAGCAGCTCACCCTTTCCTATCAATGTACCTTTCATCGATTAAGGTGCTTTGCCTTTTATGCGTTCAAAATGAGAACTCATAGAACTTACATGCATAATTAACTTAATTGGAACAACACATAATCAAAATTTTGTCATTACGATAGGTTGTAAACCTCAACTCGTGTGCTAGTGATGATCGATAAGGTTTATTTGATTTGTTCTTGAAACCTTTCAAGACCATTAAGACTCCCACTGACTCCTTGACATATACGATTCTCTTGTCAAAACATTTCTTGACAAACAAATATTCAAGAGTTAGTGTAGTTTTTATCAAAACACTTCATAAATTGGTCCTAGTTGGTCTTTGTCTTATCCAAGACATCACAGCTTACCATATTTAATGAATGTTTTTAAACCTTCTTAATACTTTTCACTCATTGTCACAATCTTAACTTTAAGATTTATCATTGGAACGAAGTATGATTGACTTCTTGATTTAACCATTTCTTCAATTCTTGATTCCTCTTTTAGATATACAATTGCACTAAGACTCACTTAGAGGATCAATTGAGATATGGTTCTTAATCACTAAGACATATCATAAAGCATAAAAGCTACTCTCCCTTCTTCTTAGAATGGAGAAACTTTTATCTTTCTGCCTACTTGATTCTTCTTATTCGTTCTGCTATTGATCTAAACCCTTTAATCAATTTAGAATTACACTTAATCTTGTAAGTATAATCATATTTACTAAGCCTTTTAGTAAATCATGACGAATATCTTTGTTACTCTTATGGTGAACTTGATCAACACACAACTTTGTGTACTCGATCTCCTAGTCCTTCACTTGACACTTTGTCAATGAATTTGTCTAATTTCCAAATATGAAATTTCTCATTCATCGTGCAACCAAGCTGCGTGATTCCAAATTTCTGTCCAATTGAAACTTTGGGCGATGAGAAACTCTCCCTATTTGGTAAATTCATGACATTTCCATAAATAACATAACTAAGAATCATATCCATTCGTTGTAGAAATATGAAAACACCAATTTTCATAACGATTTCATTGCAAGGAAATAAACAAATAAATAAATAAGTCAAACAAAAATTTATTTTATTTATAAAAGCAGCGGAAAACATTTGTCCTTACAATGCAAAATCCATTGAAAACTATGTATTTCAAAAGAAAATTTTCTAACAACTCTATCATAACTTTCTAAGATCAAAATCTAATTTTCAAGTCCATGCGATCAAGATCCATTCCTTGTGATTAGATTCATCTTTCTCTTTCACCAAGCTTCCTTTCTTTTCACCGATCCTGTAAATCATTCAAATGCAATCTTATTACATTATGTATTAAGAATTAATGAATAGGAACTTAATGGAGTTAGATAGTGGATTTTACCTGAAGCACAGCCATACTCTTTGACTCTCCCAGCTTCTGGACTCTTCAGGCTTTTTGGGCAGACTTGTATCCAACGCCCTTTCTTTTGGCAGCAAACGCAGGTTGGTTCTCCTAGAACGTCCTCGGAAGTATGGTCGGTTGACTCTCCTAACAAATACGCTCCATTGCTTCGCCAAATCATTTCTGATTCAGTAGCAATGAGCATGTAAGTTAGGTCAATGAGGTTGTCATCATGATTCATCATATAATACTTTCTTTTGAACTCATTATATGATTCTGGAAGTGACTGCAAAACCCAATTCACAGCCAACTCATTCGGGAATGACACACCCAACATTTTCAACCTATCAATGTGTGATTTCATTCCTAGAACGTGGGCACACACGGGTTTACCATCTTCATGTTTCATTTCCAATAGGGCTTTAGTGATATTGAACCTTTCAATTCTTCGATCTTGTGGGTTGGGGAGAATTATAGGAGGAGGAAGAGGAAGTGAAGCATGATTTCTTGTTCCTCGATTGAATCGTGGAATACCATCTTCATGTGGAATGCTTGTTCCACGGGATTTGGGAAGACCATAGTTGTCGAACTTTGACATCTACAATACGGGAGAAAACGAATTCAAGTTAGTTGATAGATTGAGTCCTTAGTAAATCACCCAAATGAGATACTAAGGCTAGGACCCAACACAATATTCTACAACTCGGGAGAGGGATGCCGTAACCCAAATTGCAGAACATTTGAAGGTAAGTGAATGACGATTCACTAATTTCCACCATGAAAAACGAAAAAGAAATTTAAGTTTTAAATCTATGAAAACTCCTAGATCCTTTGAGATACATTGAACTTTCAATGGCATGTTTATATCTCGATATGCCCCTCTTGTTTGTGACTGGGATGCCGAGGATCACAAAGCGGGTGTGAATAACCATGCAAACTACATGGTGCCCTCACATGTTACAGTCACCTATTCGATGTGCCGGTAAACCACACACGCTCCACCGAACTATGACAAACATTGAGTCACCCTTTGCTACCTTTGCTTAGACCCATTTAGTGTGCCGGTTAACCACACACGCTCCACCAACGTCTTCGCAAGGGCACAAAGTGTAATTTCATGGAATTGCATCAATTCACTTTTGCCTAAGTAACTAAGATTGGGAATTTTATAAAACATTTAGTTACTTGATAATTCATTATACTTATAATGGAAGGTTTCGTCCTATCCTACCCGTTCGGCTAACGACCCTCCACTAGTCAAGAGTGCGGTGGGTAAGAGTGGATACCCATTCAATCGCCATTTTATAGGCAATTTCCTTAAACACCCCTTATAGACCAGCTTCGTGAATGAGGCCTACTAACGGTAAGACTGACTTTTAGTTATACATATATAATGTTAGACTTTTAATGTTATATATAGTATAGGGTGTATTTTATAACTTTTAAAATAATATGTGGTTAACTTTAACAATTACACTTTTAATTCTATTAAATGGTTAACCTAAACTTTAATGGATTTATTAAATCTCTTTTAATTATACACCTTAATTAATTAATAAAACCATAAGGGTGTGATTTGAACCTTTTCAAAATTACTTAGATGTTTTAGAATTTAACGTTCCTAATTAAACTTTTAATCACCTTTTAAATTCCAAAACTTGAGGGCAAGTTTTGAAACATTTCAACACATTAGGGTTTAGAATTTAAATATGCATCAAAATTAAACTATTTAATCAAAATTTAAATTCCAAAACTTGAGGGCAAGTTTTGAAACCTTTTTTCAAAACATTAGGGTTTCAACTATTTAAATTTCAAAACAACAAAACTTTTGGGGTTCAAATTTAAACTATAAAACCTAAAGGGCCAAATATGAAACTTTTCATAACAACAAGGATCAAATAACAAATAATTCAAATTAACATTTAATCACATAATTATCCATATTTGATGATTTCTTGCAAAATAATTTATCAATTTACTCAAAATAATTAATCAATTATCTTATAAGGAAACAATTATCTTATTAATTGATAAATATCTTCAATTAGATCAAAATTATAGTCAAATATATCATATAATCGGATTAATATTGATCTAACATGATAAGGTAACTATCCATAAGCAAAAACAGCAAGAAATCCCGAAGTACCCTCCTTCTGACGAGTTGACTCGTCGAGTCAGCCTTGGACTCGTCGAGTCACCTTGGACTCGGCGAGTTCAGCCATGGACTCGGCGAGTCCAGCCTCCAGAATGCAAAAAATCGAATTTTTTAGTAGTTACAACAAGCATCAATACAATAGAAACCAATCAAGGCTCTGATACCACTGATGGGTTTTGGTCATAAGACATCCTATGTGCTCATACAAACCCTAAAGCTCGGATCTAGGTTTCTCTATTGTACATACTTTGAATCCAAGACTTTGAACCCTAATTCTAGCATATGGAAATCAGAATTCACATGTAAATAGGTTTAAGAACATACCTTGATTGTTATATAGCAATAACAATCCAATTCCTCCTTTAATTGACCTTGGAAAGCAAAGAGTCACAAGTGTCACTCCTCTAATGGCTCACAAACACCATAAGCAAGTGGAGAAGGTATAAGGAGAGAGGAGGGAGGTTAGAATTCGTATTTGGGACTTCTTGGGAAGGGATACACGAATTCATAACCCTAGGGGTGTTTATATAGGTGTAGAGATAGGGTTTCAGTCATTATCCTTATCTAGTTGATTATCCATTAAGCAACCAATAAGATAATCCTTGAATCCTTATCATACTCGAATTCTAAGGCTTTCCAACCTTAAATTCGTTCACCATACTTATAAGATAATCCTTACCTTATTTTGTAACTATCACATAATTACAATTCAGCCCCTCAAGTTTAATTAATTACACTTGATCACAAAATTAATCTTCAATTAATTATTGACCAATATTAATTAAACAAATATGATTTCTCCTTTAATATATTATCCTTATAACATATTAATAAATCATATTATCCTCTCTTTCTATTTATTTCTCCAATCAAGTTGCTTTGGTGAAGGCAACCCAAAAGGACCATGCACCATCGGGTCAAGTACATACCAAAATAGTTATGGACTTAGACACTAATCCAACATTAACCACAACTATTTTCTGTTAATTGGAAGACAATTAAGCTGCATGAACATCTCTTAGTTGTTAACCTCATATGTTTATGTCAACACTGTATCATATGCCTAGGAATAATGAACATGAAACTAGGATTAATTAGAGAATGGGTAAATTAATGTGTGAGCTTGTTTGAGAAACCAACAAACAAGAGGTTAATTGAAACACCAACTTGATTAACTAATTACAAATCTTATTTAATCCAAATAATTGAACTAGGGAATTAGTTAGTTTATACAATTGGCCACTGCTTGAATTGATTAATTGTCTAAGGGTTAGTAGTAATGAACATGAACCTAACCACTATAGTTGGTAACCAATAACAATTGATCTATCATATAAATAACCATAGGAGTGAATTGGTTGGACCTAAACAGAAACTCTTTATCAAATTTGGTGAATTTGTTACTTGTCTTAGTTGTTTAGTTAATTAAGTTTTGAAGTGGTGTGTTTAAGTTTCTAGTCTTGTAAAACTAGAGGAAAACCCTTTTACTTTTATTACTTGCTTAGTTAAAATTACTTATTAGTTTAATTTTCGTTCCCTGAGTTCGACACCCTACTTATCCAACTATACCACCAAAAGACAGGTTCACTGCCTTTGTGTGCTTAATTTATCAACTAAAAGTAGGAATAAAACTAGTGCATTTCACACACATCACATATCGGGGTCCTGCACCTCCTCCCATACAGCATCTCGAAGGGAGGGTGGTCAATGCTCGCATGATAACTATTGCTATAGGAGAACTCTGCCAATGGAAGGTAGGTATCCCAACTACCCCCAAAGTCTAACACACACGCTCGCAACATATCCTCCAGAGTTTCGATGGTCCGCTCGCTCTTCCGATGTTCCTCCTTCATGGCCTCCTGCTGGGCCTCAGGGATCTGCCCATGCTGCTGCGAGAGCTAGTGAGGGTCGAAGGCGCGAGGGAGGGCGTTCCAGCTGATAGCAGAGGAGGTCCATGCTGCACCTGATGTCGTGGCTAGTATGTATTCTTTCATATATTTATTTTTATGTTGAGATATTGTGCTTATATCATGATATGCGTAGGTACTTTCCTTGTGAATTCTGCAGCTGCTTTGGTGTTATTTGACTCGGGTGTGAGTCGGTTATTTGTATCATTAGCTTTCAGTAGGCATATCGGTATTTAGTGAGAGGTGATGAGTCGACCCTTGCGTGTTTCCATAGCTGACGAGCGGGCAATGTATGCCACAGAGGTGATTCGGGGATGTGTACTTAAGATCTTCGGCGTTGGGTTTCCGATAGATCTGGTCCTGATTGCGATGGGGGACGTAGGTGTTATCGTTGGCATGGATTGGTTGAGCCGTGTTGGGGCAGTGATAGACTGCGAGCAGCAGCTGGTGACGATCCGAGATCCTAGAGGGGGAGTGCTGACAGTTTATGGTTAGGGGACTCGTAGTGATTCAACATTTTGTTCGGCTACCAGAGTGAGGCAGAGTTTGCATCAGGGTTGCAAGGGGTTTGTAGCCTATGTGATGGATACGCATGAGGCCGCTGGAAGGCCGAGTTCAGTTGATGATGTTTCGATAGTGCGTGAGTTCCCGGATGTATTTCCCGAGGAGTTATCGGGTGTGCCTCCCTAGAGGCAGGTGGAATTTCGCATCAATTTGATTCCCAGGGCTGTGCCGATCGCTAAGGCGCCATATCGTCTAGCACTGCCAGAGATGCAGGAGTTATCCTCACAGCTGCAGGAGCTGTTGGGGAAGGGGTTCATTCGTCCGAGCAGCTCACCTTGGGGAGCACCGATTCTCTTCGTCAAGAAGAAGGATGGTTCACACCGGATGTGTATAGATTACCGGGAGTTGAACAAATTAACGGTTAAGAACCGTTATCCGTTACCGAGGATTGATGACTTATTTGATCAGCTTCAGGGGGCATCTTGGTTCTCCAAGATTGATTTGAGGTCTGGATATCACCATATGAGGGTGCATGATGAGGATATCCAGAAGACGGCGTTCAAGATGCGATACGGGCATTATGAGTTCGTGGTGATGCCTTTCGGGCTCACCAATGCACCAGCAGCGTTCATGGATCTCATGAACAGAGTGTGCAAGCCGATGTTGGATCGCTCGGTGATCGTGTTCATCGACGATATATTGATGTATTCGAGGTCTAGAGAGCAGCATGAGGAGCATTTGAGGGAGATCCTCGGGGATTTGAGATCGGAGAGGCTCTATGGCAAATTCTCCAAGTGCGATTTCTGGTTACGGGAGGTCCAGTTCCTGGGACATCTTCTTAACCAGAATGGGATTTTGGTCGATCCGGCCAAGATTGAGGTGGTGATGAGCTGGGAGGTACCGAAGTCTGCCTCCAAGATCAGGAGTTTCCTATGGTTGGCCGACTATTATCGGAGATTCATTCAGGATTTCTCCAAGATTGCAGTGCCACTCACTAGTTTGACCCAGAAGGGTGTTGCGTTTTCATGGGGTCTAGAACAGCAGACCTCGTTTGAGATTCTTCGCCAAAAGTTGTGTGAAGCCCCGGTGCTATCCCTCCCAGAGGGAGTTGATGATTTTGTGGTTTATTGTGACGCATCTATATCCGGGTTAGGTGCAATACTCATGCAGAGGGGGCATGTGATAGCATATGCTTCGAGGCAGTTGAAGCCTCATGAGGTGAGATATCCCACTCACGATCTGGAGTTGGGAGCAGTAGTGTTCGCCCTCAAGATCTGGCGTCACTATTTGTATGGGGTTCAGTGTACCATATACATGGACCACAAGAGTTTGAAGTACTTGATGAATCAGCCCAACTTGAACATGCGGCAAAGGAGGTGGTTGGATGTGGTAAAGGATTATGATTATAAGATCCTATACCACCCGGGCAAGGCTAATGTGGTAGCCGACACCCTGAGTCGTAGGGCAGAAAGTGCCCCGATACGAGACATTTGTATGAGATTGACTGTGATGACTCCGATGTTGGACACCATTTGAGGGGCCCAGGCTGAAGCAGTGAGACCGGAGAACCGTAAGAGAGAGAGGGTTATCGGGCAGGTGTCGGAGTTCGTTACCGACAGTCGAGGGCTTATGACTTTTCAGGGTCGGATCTGGGTACCGTTTATGGGCGGGACGCGTACCATTTTGATGGAGGAGGCGCATAGATCGAGGTTCTCGATCCATCCTGGGGCCACTAAGATGTATTTGGACCTGAAGAAGGAGTATTGGTGGCTCTGTATGAAGAGGGACGTCGCGTGGTTCGTTGAGAGGTGCTTAACCTGTCGTAGGGTTAAGGTCGAGCATCAGAGACCTCATGGTAAGTTGCAGCCTTTAGAGGTTCCCGAGTGGAAGTGGGAACAAATTGCCATGGATTTTATCACCAAATTGCCGAAGACTGCGAGGGGCGTCGATGCAATTTGGGTGATTGTAGACAGGTTGACGAAGAGCGCTCACTTCCTTGCTATCAGTGAGAGCTCTTCCGCTGAGAGGTTGGAAGAGATGTACATGAGGAAGGTGGTATCGTGGCATGGAGTGCCGATCTCGATTGTCTCAGATCGAGATGTGCGATTCACTTCCAGATTCTGGAAGAAATTTCATGAGGAATTGGGTACGAGGCTGCATTTTAGTACCGCATACCACCCACAAAATGACGGGCAGAGTGTGAGCGGACGATTCAGACACTTGAGGACATGCTCCGAGCATGTGTGTTGGATTTCGGCGGGAGTTGGGACACGTATTTACCCTTAGCGGAGTTTTCCTACGAAAACAGCCATCATTCGAGCATTGGTATGCCACCCTTTGAGCTGTTGTATGGGAGGAGGTGTCGGAGTTTTCCTACAAATCCAGCACTCTGAGATTATTCAATCATAATCACATGTGACGCGACGTACTCACCTAATAGCTAACTCACATCATTCAGAGCCCTACAAGCACGAAGCAAGCAACATTCGGACACAGGAAACTACTCAAGCAACTCTATTCTCCTAACGAGAAACTGTACCAGCATACAATGTTGAGCTCATACTACCAGGCATAACCTAAACAGGCTATCCTATTAGTGTCTACTCAATACTAGCATCCAATTCTCATAAGCTGAAGCACATAAAGCAGGCACATAAGGCATCATTTCTAGATCCTTAGTCCTATTCTAGCATGCTGTTCTACTGAAACTGATAAACATATTATAAACTTGTATGGGTACTTTGGGGAATACTTACTTGAGCTCGGTCGATCGCGCACATCACACACTTTGTTCTTTCCCAAAAATCTTTTATCTTAGCTTTTAGGAAACCATTTTTCTTGTAAAAATCTTTTAATCCCTCGATTTGAGTCCAGACACCCCCAAGGTGTGTCCGAATCCCTCAAATCAGGGCTCTGATACCAACTTGTAATGACCCAACTTTCAAGTCCAAAATTTTCATTTTTAATTAATTGACTTGTAGAAACATTTATAAGAAAACACCATCTAATCATAACTTTTCATAAAACCACAACTCATTTCTGAAAACCATTCACAAAAATAAGAATAATGTCAGAGTACAATCCTAGGAAACTCTAATGCGGAAAACCAACATGTGTGTGTATGATGTGCCGCTACCGCGCCATCTCCTTCCCCTTTGCTGAAGACGTACCTGAAACCAAAACTATAAACTGTAAGCACGAAGCTTAGTGAGTTCCCCTATCGTACCACATACCATACAATCACATAGCATACATACTACCAGGCAATTTTGGGGTGCCCGACCTACCCGGTACGACCATTCTGGGGCGCCGACCTACTCGTACGGCCATTCTGGGGTGCCGACCTACACATGTGGCCATTCTGGGGTGCCGTCGTACTCGTGTCAAGACATTCTGGGGTGGTGACCTACCCATGTCAAGCCATTCTCAGGTGCTGACCTACCCGTTGGTCCTAACAACCGACCCTCGGGGACTATTCCACCCCATACTGCTACTATCACATATATCATAACATAAACATATTGTAACATCCGGATCCCCAGGTATATCATTTTATTAATTTATTTTGGAGTTTGTGGAGGGACTCGGCGAGTTGGTGCTTAGACTCGCCGAGTAGGGTCGCAAATTCTTATCCGGATCATGACCGGACTCGGCGAGTCCGCGCTGTTTAATGAAGCCCTAATTTCTCGGGTTTAGGACCTATTTAAAGGCCCTTAGGGCCGTCATTTGCGGCTATCAGTCCCTTGAGAGAAATCCTAGAGTGCTTGAGCGTTTTGAGAGAGAGAAGGAGCCATTGTTGACCTTTGAGGTGTTATTTAGCAACAAGAAGGAGGTTCTAGCCAAGAGGAAGCAAAGGAGGTTGCCATTCTGTGGATTTAGAGCTCAGGGCATCATATTTGAGGTAGTAATTCAGCTTCCCTTCTACTGTTATGATGATCATATGGATTTAGGGTTTCTTGGACCCTTTTATTGGTTAGATTTGATGTCCAATTAGTTCCTTTTGTGATGAGGCTTTAGATTTGGATCCATAGAGGTCCATAGAGCATTCTCATCAAGCGTTTTGAAGAACAAAGGGGGTTTTGACCTTGGGTTATGATATTTGGGGTTAAAACATCATATAGGATCAAGTAGATGTTGCATGTGCATCATGATATAGACTTTACGTGTTTATCATGCTTGGGAAGGTCGGATCTATGGACTATGGAATAGATCTGACCTCAGGAGGTCATTTGGGTTTGTGCATGACATGGACTCGCCGAGTCCAAGAACAGACTCGACGAGTAGGGTTAAGGTTTCCCTGTAAATCACACAGTTGGTGACTCGCCGGGTTGGGGAATAACTCGGTGAGTTAGAAGGGATCTAGAGGTCGTGAGTACGCGATGGAACTCGTCGAGTTCATAATTGGACTCGACGAGTTGAGTCGGGGTGGCCCTGCGATTCAAGCCAGGTGTAACTCGTCGAGCAGGGGAAAGACTTGACGTGTTAAGTAGGACTAGAGGGGTGCGGGTGGACACGGGTGAACTCGCTGAGTTGCCCCAGGGCACTCGACGAGTCGGGTCAAAAGTTGACCGTTGACCAGTGTTGACTTGATAGTGTCAGTTAAACAAAGTCAGGAAAGTATTAACGATAGTTGTAATTATGATATAGGAGGACGATAGGTCGGGAGATCGGGCACAAGTGATTATCCGACATCAGCGAGGTGAGTCTTCTCACTATGCCTTACCCGACGGGGTACTTATGTGTGACCAGAAGGTCTTATGTGTATGATGTATATGTGATCTATGCTATATGTGATATGTTGTGATATGAGTATGATGATGTGGACCGGAAGGTCAAGATGATATGGACCGGAAGGTCAACAGAGTCTGGGATGGAAATCCCCTGAGACACTTGGATCGGAAGATCATATGGCCTGGAAAGGCGTATGTGCGGTACGTAGTATTTTGGGGAACTCACTAAGCATCCGTGCTTACAGTGTTATGTGTTATGTGTTTCAGGTACTAGTGAGGATCTCAGGAAGGCACCAGCTTGATTAGTACATACTTGCAGATGTTATGTTTTTGAGATCTTGGATTATGGATTATGATATGTATTTTGTGGAAACATTGGATACTTGACTTTTGGGACTAAAAAAAAGAAAAAAAATGAAATGTTTTATTAAAAATTAGGTGAATTTTTTTTTTAAATTTTACGGTGTTACAAATACTATATGACATATCTGGGGTGTCTGAACTACCCTTCGGTCCTAACAAACCGAACTTGGGGACTATTCCCCTCCTACTACCACTATCACATATAACATATCATGTCAGCATATAAACATATCATCACTTACTGTCAGACATATCTGGGGTGTCTGACCTACCCTTCGGTCCTAACAACCGAACTCTACTACTATCACATGTAACATATCATGTTAGCATATAACATATCAGGTAGTAGCAAACCTAGATGATATCACAAATACAATCATCTAATCATACAACTCCTACTGGTGGGCCGACATTGTGGCCGTAGACCCACCGCTACTGGAAGGTAATTCACCTTGTACGAGTAGCTGCTGATAATCTGTGTGGGAAACCTCTGTCTACTGCTGCTCCGGAAATCCTTCGGCTATAATCCCCACAAAACACTCACTCAAAAACTGATATCTACTCTTGGGGTAAAATGACTATTTTACCCCCATCCATGTCCAAGTCAAAGTCAACTTCCAGTTGAACCGACTCGCCGAGTTGGGCCGTCAACTCGTCGAGTCCCCATCCCTTTACTCATCCTTATCCACGACTCGACTCGTCGAGTTTGGCAACGACTCGACGAGTTCCTCTTCTATATGAACATCGAATGAACCTTCATCTGACTCGCCGAGTTGTATGAACAACTTGTCGAGTTCCCCTTCATCTGATGAACAATTTCTGACCTTGACTCGCCGAGTTGTATGCACAACTCGTCGAGTTCATCTTCGTCCATAAGGAGATTGCCTTGGACTCGCCGAGTCTGTTCTAGCACTCGTCGAGTCCCATGAACTCTAGGTCTAAGGCTAAGTCCAACACGTTGGGTCACTCCTTAGGACCTTCTACAACCCTTCTAACACCCAACTAAGTTCTTTTGACCCTCAACATATAAGGGACTCTATGCCTTGGACTCGTCGAGTCCCAAGAACGGACTCGCCCAGTCGATAACGTCCATGCCCTAAATCCTCGATTTCTGATGTACAACCCTTGACCAAAAGATAGATCCATTCCCCTAAGCTCGATCTAGCACATAAAGTTTCGAACTTTACGTGCATGCATGGGACTTTTGAGCCTAAAGGCTCTTAAATGGCTCTTAAGTTGCATGGGGCCTTCCTTGGGTGCAAAAGCAACCCAAATCTGCCTTGTGACTCCTTCCAAGACTTAGATCCGAAGTCTTGACCCCCAACCATGTTTGCAATCATGGTTGGCTACCTCATTTGGCTTAAAAGCCCTAAATCTTTCCCAAAAAGGGATCTAACAAACAAGCTGTGACATCCCGATATTTCGATTCTATGTAATAACTTAAAAAGCCAAGTATTTTAACCACTTTTGAAAATAATGAAATTAACTTTGAAAATAAAAATGTACAAAAGTCTCTATTTGGTTACCTACTATGTAGATATCATTAAACCGTGATCGTACATAAAAAGAACGTCCAAATCTGACTTCGTATGAGGAAGTTATGATTTTTCCAAGTTCGGTATAGCGATAGACAGCTAAAAACTCGAAAAGAAGATCGAGCGACTTTTGGCCGGAATGACCTAAATGAGAATCGAAGGTCTCGACAATGGTTTTTCAACGGTAAAAAGTCTAGCAAAAACAGACATTGGATAAAGAAGTTATGGATTTCTAAACGAAAGTGGTAGAGCATAGTCTCACCTACGCGTGGATATAAAGAACGTCGAAAACGAAGTTCGTATGAAGAAGATATGAATTTTTGAAATTTACTAAATAATAAAAATATAAATTTAAATCAAATTTCGGTATTATCCGAAGGGGGAGTCACCGGGCCAATCCGAGTTACGCCCAGCGTAACAGCGTACGCCCAACATACTCGAGGACTAGGCCTCGGATCGTCCACATCGCCCCTTATGCGAGGCTATGCCCCGTCCCATCCGAGCTCCGAGGCGGTCGAGGATGCGGTCACGCATGACGCACGCGTACGCCCAGCGTACCGAGGCGGTTCCCAGCCCAATAAAAGGGATGCGAGGGTTCCGGGGAAATGCTCATTTCCTCTCATCTTTCTTGCGTTGTTGCCTCGTTTTCCGTGCACGTGATATCCCAAAGCCCCGGTTTCCATACTCAACATCCGAAGGTCGTTTGTGCTCCTGAGATTCCCGAGAATCCCGATAAAATCCGCTTTCTCGAGTCAAAGTTCTGCTCGGTTTTCATCTCGCCTTCTTCGATCTTTCAAGTGAGTTCATACCCCTATAAACTACGCTTTTAAATGTTTGATAAATGCTTTTTATACAATATTAGGGGGGAAATGCAACTAAAACACGCGGTTATTATCGTGTATAACTTAACGATTCACTATATAAACTTTTTATCTAAGCAATCATATGTGATTCATAAACTATTACATGAGTATTCTCGTATGAACTATATATTTTCAATAATGCCTTGTCTTGTGGAAATAAAACGTGTTTATATATATATATATATATATATATATATATATATATATATATATATATATATATATATATATATATATATATATACACACACACACAAATCAAATGCTCCATTTTTACATTAGGTATATGTGATCAGTCAAGTCACTTTACGTGTTATACTTTACATAATGAGTGAGCATTACACTAGGGTTTGCTATACAAACGAAACACATTTTGAAAAACTATAATAGGTATAGTACGAGGAAATCACGAACATTTACATACTAAGAACACTACATCAAAGAGATATTCTCATATACAAGAACAAATGGACCTTTTCATACGTAAATCTGTTTTATACTAAATATTGTGAGACATTTCACGTACACTCGAGTATGCATTTTAAGTCCTGTATTATATACCATAATCCCTTGTAGGGGGAGCGTGATACTTGTGTATAGATCTATACGGGATTGACAATCCCATACGTAAGTTGTTAGCTATAGCTAGGCCGGCAGGCCTAGGGTGACAAACGTCATAACTTTCCAACGCTTGAAGAACGTTGATATAGGCATCCTGGTCTAATAGTATGATTATAAGACTCACATGAAGTATTAAAAACACATTGATTTACAGGGCTTTTCAAATTCCTTAACGATTTACACATAAAACTACTATTTTAGGCATGAAAAGCACTATTGCGATTACAGTTTTGGAACAATCAAACTACCATCTACTATAGTAGAAAATATGAGATTTTCTTGGAGCATTTAACATGAACAAACCATTTTCATTCTTTTTCATATAAAAATTGTCACTAAATACTTATGAACTCATCAGATTAAATGTTGACCTACTCTTTTAAAACCATTTGTATTTCTCAGGGATTCAGTAATACAGGTAAACTGCAACGTTTGAAGAAGGGACGTTGCGGCGTTAGTTTAATTTCATTTTAAACATCATATTGTAATTTTCTTTTGAAACAAGTACCTTTCAACAATGTAAAATTTTAAATGGTATATGTGATGGTTGTATTGCTTTCTTTACTATGTCTTCAATTGTTTCGATACTACATGAAGTCATCCGCCCTCGAACGATTCTGCCGTTCTGGTTTGGGGGTGTGACAGATTGGTATCAAAGCATTGTTTATAGTGAACTAAGTATATCGAACCACATAAGATATACAAACTATAAATGCATAAGGGAATAAAACTCTCTGACAAAACATTTTTACACCCAAAACCTCGTTTCATTTAATTTAGATTATTTTGGGCCGTAAAAGTACAAATACATGCTTACAACAATATATTTTCATGGTTAGAAATATACAAGAAGTATTAAGACAAGTGGGGCACTACGATTAGGCCTCGACATATTTAATCGGATTTGGGACAAATATAGCCTGATCAACTATATCTATCCGAGATTGGACTAACGTGTGTCGAGGAATGGTCGTAGTGAGCAACTAGTCAAAACTTTCCAAAATAAATGCTAGTATCAAACATACATATTTAAAGTACTATAGGAGTATTTGGTGCATGCAATAGTTTAATCGACATGTTTAGTTTTACATGTTTCATAATTTTATTCAATTCCTATAACCCTATTCACGTATAGACTCAATGGTTGGATTTCATCACCCCGGCGACCCCTACTACCCCAACCAAGGTAACGGGTGATGGATCGAAGAAGATCCCGAAGAGGATGAAGAACCTATCGAGTTGGAAGGAGGGGATGACTCTGGGACGGACTCAGAACCGGAAGTAGTCGACCCTCCAGCCGTTCAACCTCCCGCTATTAGGAGAAACTTACATGGACCGACTCCCATTTTGGGAAGTCACCTCCACCATTGGAGCCAGCAACAAGGGATACGTCCTCCCTACGGTATGTGTCGGGACTTCTACGATGTCCGCGGCGGAGGTTTAGCCGATCCAGCACTCCCAGTCATGGTGGGCAAGCTAGCCAACCAGTCCTATCAATCCGGGGTTCAAGCTAACTGGATTCGTGAAGTCAACGTGGAAGTAAAGGTTCACACTTCCGACATCCGCCGACTGGATAGGTTGCAGGATGACACCCACCTCCGCGCCGACGCATTCCAAGCACCAATGATTGCAGCCCTCGTGGAGATGAGGGAACAGCAAGCCGCCTTCGATATGCGTATTATGGAAGCAAAGCAATCAGACGCGGAGTCAAGCTCCAAGCGCAACCTGCGTCGCAAGTAGTGCTTGCCAAATCCCAAATTTTGATATAGAATAGGACCATCGGCTAAAAGTCTTACCTTCTTTAACTTCTTGTAATCGGAGACCTTTAGAAAAGTCAAAAAATTTCTAACTTCGGATGTAACACAACCATATGTTTAATATATATAGCATACCACTTTGTGTGTTAATTATGTGCATTTCATACGAGTTCATGAGTTTGTTTATTTATTTTTTTTACTCCATTGGTAAATCAAACTCAAAGCCCTGCGTTGGTCAAACCAACTTCTCGAACTATTAAAGATAGTTAACTCGTTATCATTTAACTCTCAACCACCAAAACTTATAATCTTTTATTTTAATTTTTTGGCAGCGCGATGCCTCCTCGTCCAAACCTAAGACCCAGACCGGGAACGATACCTCCACCACCACCGCCTCCATCAACGGAAAATGCCGCACTGATAGATGTTGTAACGGCTGCAGTAATAGCGGCAATGGCCCAAATGAGTAACAATGGTTCTGGTGGGGGAGTGAATAGTTCTAGGAATGGCCAACGCCCAGGTCGTTCAGGGGATTGTACATAGAAGGATTTCATGAATAGAAAACCCATTACTTTTAATGGGTCCGGAGGGATAATCGCTCTATCACGGTGGATAGAGAAAACTGAAGCAGTTTTCGAGATTTGTTCTTGTCCGGAAGGGAACAAAGTGAAGTTCGCTGCCTGTACTTTCTCTGAGAGAGCTCTGACATGGTGGAATGGCCATGTCAAGTCACTAACACTAGTAGTGGCTAACTCTATGGGCTGGGAGAACCTAAAACAAATCTTACTACATGAGTACTGTCCACGGGGCGAATTGCAAAAGCTCGAACAGGAACTTTGGGGCCTTACCATGGGAAGCTCAGATATCACGACCTATACCAACAGGTTCAGTGATTTGGCAATCCTTTGCCCAGGAATAGTTTCTCTAGAGAGCAAGAAGATCGAAAGGTACATCTGAGGATTGTCACCCTAGATTCGAGGAAGTGTTCTAGCTTCCAAACCAATCACCTTCGATAGCGCCAAACAATTGGCACAAGCTCTCGTAGACCATGGGGTCTGCCAAAACATCGCAACTACCGCACCGGAACAACCCAGAGGAAGCAACAACAACAACGACAATACCAAAAACAACAACAAGAAGAGGTTCTGGAACAAAAGGAAGAGTCAACCCTCATAGGAACCTTCCAAGAAACAACAGATCGTGGCAATCCATGCCGCTACTGGTCACACTGCTGCACCAATTACCACTACACCAGCAAAGCCATATGCTGGAAACCTGCCGAAATGCAGCAAATGAAATTTCCATCACAACGGAAATTGCCGGGAGATGCATTGCAATAACTACAACAAGAAAGGGCACACTTCCCGTTTCTGTAGAGCACCAGCGCAACCAATCACCCAAGTCCAATGAGCCGGTGTAGGCCAGGCATGTTTTGGATGCGGTGAGGCTGGACACTATAAGAGAGACTACCCTAAAACAAGGAATGCGGGCGGCACGGGGCGAGTACTGGCAATAGGGCAGAGTGAAGCAATAGTTGATCCCATGGTGGTTACGGGTACGTTTCTCCTCAATAACGCTTATGCATGCATACTCTTTGATTCTGGTGCGGAGAGGAGCTTCATGAGTCATAAATTCAAGCACGTACTAAAACAGAACCCCAAAACACTCAATAAGATATTCACAGTAGAAATGGAAAACGGTATAACAGAAAGCACGAATGATATGTACATAGGCTGCAACTAACTCTAAACGAATATTCATTTCAAATCGATCTAATGTCGATCACTATAAAGAGCTTTGATGTCATCATCGGTATGGATTGGTTAAGCCTACACCATGCTGATATACTTTGTCACGAAAGGGTCGTTCTCCTAAATCTGCCAAACGGTGAAACTCTTGTCATTTATGGTGACAAACCCAGTACCAATTTACAAATCATCTTTTGCGTCAAAGCCCAAAAATACCTACGTAAGGAGTACCATGCCTTCTTAGCCCACGTGGTAGATAAGGAAAAAGAAACGAAGATCATCAAAGACATTCCAGAGGTCTGAAACTTTGCCGATATTTTCCCTAAAGATCTTCCCGGAGTTCCACCGGAACATCAAGTCGAGTTCAGAATCGACTTAATTCCCAGAGCTACACCAGTAGCTAAGTCGCCATACCATCTAGCACCGACAGAGATGCAGGAGTTATCCAGCCAACTAAACGAACTACTCAACAAAGGATTCATCAGGCCGAGCTTCTCACCTTGGGGAGCACTAGTCTTTTTCGTAAATAAGAAGGATGGATCTTTCTGTATGTGCATCGACTACCGAGAACTTAACAAGCTCACTATCAAGAACCGATATCCCTTACCACGCATCGACGACCTATTCGACCAGCTCCAGGGAGCGAGTTATTTCTCAAAGATTGACTTAAGGTCCAGGTATCACCAACTACGAGTCTTGGAAGAAGATGTTCCCAAAACAGCTTTTCGAACTCGTTATGGTCACTACGAGTTTGTAGTGATGCCCTTTAGATTAACAAACGCACCAACGGTGTTCATGGACTTAATGAACCAGGTGTGTCTTTCATTTCTAGACAGGTTTGTGATCGTATTCATAGATGACATACTCATCTATTCGAAGACTAAAGAGGATCACAGTCAACACCTCCGACAAGTCTTGGAAACGCTGAGAAAACAGAAGTTATACACAAAATTCTCCAAGTGCGAATTTTGGATTCGGAAGGTAGATTTCCTAGGTCACGTGGTTAGCAAAGACAGAATACACGTGGACCCTTCCAAAATCAAAGCAATCGAGAACTGGTCAGCTCCAAGAACCCCAACGGAAATTCGACAATTCTTGGGCCTTGCTGGCTACTACCGAAGGTTTATATAGAACTTCTCGAAGATTGCGAAACCACTCACCACCCTGACACAGAAGGGTGTAACTTTCAATTGGGAAGAAAAACAAAACACTACTTTCCAAACCCTGAAGCAAGCACTATGCAGCGCTCCTATATTGTCCTTGCCAGAAGGAACAGAAGACTTTGTGGTCTACTGTGATGCATCTAACCAAGGTCTTGGATGTGTTCTAATGCAACGAGGAAAGATCATCGCCTACGCCTCAAGACAACTCAAGGCGCACGAGGTCAACTACACTACCCATGATCTTGAACTAGGAGCAGTCGTTTTCGCGCTAGAGATCTAGAGACACTATCTTTATGGCACAAAATGCACGATCTTCACCGATCATAAGAGCCTTCAACACATTCTCAACCAAAAAGAACTCAACATGAGGCAGAGACGATGGGTTGAACTACTGAATGACTAAGAATGTGAGATTCGCTATCACCCGGGAAAAGCGAATGTAGTAGCTGATGCTCTTAGTCGAAAAGAATACTCAGGTCGCCGAGTGAAATCCTTAACCATGACGATCCATTCACATCTGTCCACACAAATCAAGGAAGATCAGAGAGAGGCCTTGAAAACAGAGAACGTGGCAGGTGAAGCCCTAAGAGGAATGCACAAAAATCTTGAAGTGAAGGGTGACGGAGTCCACTACTTCATGGATCGGATCTGGACACCGAAGTTTGGTGGATTCAGAGACGTAGTCATGAACGAGGCTCATAAGACTCGAAACTCTGTGCATCCAGGTTCGGACAAGATGTATCTGGACCTCAAGAAACTGTATTGGTGGCCGAACATGAAAGCAGAGATCGCTACCTATGTGAGCAAGTGTCTGACTTGCGCTAAGGTCAAGGTAGAGTACCAGAAGCCATCGGTATTGCTGCAACAACCCGAAATACCCGAGTGGAAGTGGGAACGGATAACGATGGACTTCATAACCAAATTACCCAAGACAGCAGGTGGACTAGACACCATCTGGGTAATCGTTGATAGGTTAACAAAATCCGCACACTTCCTGCCAATAAGAGAAGCCGACAAGATGGAGAAGCTAGCTCGAACCTACATCCGAGAGATTGTGCGACTACATGGTGTACCAATATTCATTATTTCCGACAGAGATAGTAGGTTCACCTCGCGGTTCTGGAAATCGTTACAAAAATCTCTAGGCACGAGGCTCGACATGAGTATTGCTTACCATCCACAAACCGACGGTCAAAGTGAGAGGACTATACAAACCTTGGAAGATATGCTAACAGCTTGTGTAATCGATTTTGGTAAAGCATTGGATGCCCATTTACCACTAGTCGAATTTTCATACAACAATAGCTATCACTCCAGCATTAAAGTTGCTCCATTTGAAGCCCTCTATGGACAGTAGTGCAAATCACCACTGTGCTGGACTGAAGTAGGTGACACACAACTAGCCAAGGGACAAGTACCTGACAACACTCTCACTGGCCCAAAAATCATAAGAGAGACAACCATGAAGATTATATATACAAATCAAATGCTCCATTTTTACATTAGGTATATGTGATCAGTCAAGTCACTTTACGTGTTATACTTTACATAATGAGTGAGCATTACACTAGGGTTTGCTATACAAACGAAACACATTTTGAAAAACTATAATAGGTATAGTACGAGGAAATCACGAACATTTACATACTAAGAACACTACATCAAAGAGATATTCTCATATACAAGAACAAATGGACCTTTTCATACGTAAATCTGTTTTATACTAAATTCCGTGAGACATTTCACGTACACTCGAGTATGCATTTTAAGTCCTGTATTATATACCATAATCCCTTGTAGGGGGAGCGTGATACTTGTGTATAGATCTATACGGGATTGACAATCCCATACGTAAGTTGTTGGCTATAGCTAGGCCGGCAGGCCTAGGGTGACAAACGTCATAACTTTCCAACGCTTGAAGAACGTTGATATAGGCATCCTGGTCTAATAGTATGTTTATAAGACTCACATGAAGTATTAAAAACACATTGATTTCTCAGGGATTCAGTAATACAGGTAAACTACAACGTTTGAAGAAGGGACGTTGCGGCGTTAGTTTAATTTCATTTTAAACATGATATTGTAATTTTATTTTGAAACAAGTACCTTTCAACAATGTAAACTTTTAAATTACATATGTGATGGTTGTATTGCTTTCTTTACTATGTATTCAATTGTTTCGATACTACATGAAGTCATCCGCCCTCGAACGATTCCGCCATTCTGGTTTGGGGGTGTGACACAAGCAAGCAAGGTACAAACTTTATACCTTTCAAGGACTGCAAATGATGAAGCAAACTCGAATCCTTCAGTCTCCTCTTGATCCTTCTTGCTCTTCCTTCTTCCTTGAGGTCAATACCCACAAAAATCACTCAAAAGCCTTAGATCTTGCACCAAAACACTTAGGGTTTACTAGGGAGGGTTTATGGGAGCATTAGGGACGAGTGGTGGCTGAATGAGATGATTAAATAGGGTGAAAAACCCTCAGATTAGGGTTTTTATCCAATTAGAGCCTACTCGTCGAGTCCGGGACCCGACTCGACGAGTCCATCACTTAAATCCCGCGTCCCATCCCGCTTCTACTCGGCGAGTTGGTCCTTAAACTCACCGAGTCCAAGGCCAAAAATGCAAAATACTTAAATAAAAATACATACCAAGAACCAATTGCTACAAGTGAGGGTCGAATTCGGTGTAACGCTTGCAGAAACTACACGATGGAGTTCCGCTCCAAGGGTTGGATTATCATTAGGATCAGAATAAAGTATTACATCATGTTCTCAGGATGGTCAGGGGGTAACTCAGGAGGAAGTGGTCAGGATTCCTCCAGATGTTTGCGGATATGCTATCTTCTGTCATTCCTGGTGTATATCGAGAATTTGCATTGCTTTGGAATGGTGATAAGTTGGATCTCGATTCGGTTCTCTGATATTTCCTGGGTTAGCCAGGGTTGTCAGATGTTAGTCAGCATGCCGAGGAATTTTGAGGAACCTCCAAACAAATATATCTCACGGAGCGGGTCCCGTATATGTCGTGATTGCTCCGAGTCGTTGTCGGAATTTTTTTGGTGATCTAGATTGCTACGGGTATAGTAGCTTTGGCCACGTCAGCAGGTACTGCTCGTAGGGGGCAAGACCGTCATATTGTCATTGTGGGCAGGTGGGTGACGAGGAGGTTGACTACCTGACGATAAAGAGAGGAGCGGTGAGTGTATCCACTCCGGCTATTTTAAGGATCACCAATGGATGAGAGGGTAGAGTCGGAGCCCAGCAGAGAGGGGCCCTACTTTGCAGGATCGGACAGGAGAGATCAGAATTTCGATAGGCAAGGGTTCGAGGTATATACCCTTTTGCCTCCTAACCACCATGAGTAGGCATATCGTTGGTTGTTATCTCTGGTTGTGGTTGAGTTATATGTACCTTCAAGAAGAGTTAAATGCCATCTGCATGCCATGATTTTGGGTAAAATAGTACGTGGTCATCTTCTTGTATATCGCGGATTGTCTAGTGTTTGAGTATCATCTTGGGGAATGGTCGAGTTTGGTTCAAGGGTCGGTACGAGATAATTATGTCTACGTTCCAGTAACCTTAGATATTATTTTTGGAAAGGCTTTTAGGGTTGTCAAAGGAAGAGAGAGTTGATGCTGAGGTTTTGATTGGAGCATCCGACATTTGGACTTTTGATAGTGATATCAATCTGGGCAGCTAGAGTCATTGGCATTATTCGGATTCAAGAAGTGTTAGTGGGTTTTCGAAAGACGTGTTGTTTGGGAAGATTTATGCACGGTGTTCTAGCTTTGGTAAGTACCGGTCGTCAGCAAGGTGAGCGTTGGAACGTAATAAGGATTGGGAATCCTGTAATTTTCGTGTACAGAATGGACTTAGTTGAATCTAAGTGGGGGAGAATCGCCCCGGTATCCGGGTCAGAAGCAAGGGTGAAGGTGTTGTAAGACTACAAGGGAGTCGTAGCATTCACTAATGTTCAGATGGGGTGAAAGTGATGTAAGACTACGGGGGAGCCGTAGCATTCAGTAATGGTCAGTTAGGGTATGGTGTTGTAAGACTACGGGGGAGCCGTAGCATTCACTAGCGGTAGAGAGTGTTGTAAGACTACGGGGGGAGCCGTAGCATTCACTAGTGGTAGAGAGTGTTGTAAGATTGCGGGGGTGCCATAGCATTCATAGATTCTTTCAGGTGAGGTGGACTAGGGTAGGCTAGTTCGCAGGGTTGTGGGAGAGTCACAACTTAGTTAGGATCAGGACCCGAGGTGGTTGATAGTCAGTTATCTGGAGGCAAGCCCGGACGTGTATAGGAGTTCAGGTTGGAACTGGTAGAGACTGTTGAGCTAAGGGTTGGACCTTGTGATACAGGATCTTGTGATCGAGTGGTGCATGTTTCTGTAGGGCTACGGCTCGGTAGCCCTGTTTTGGGATCTCATAGGAACCTCGTGGTTAGATCGGGTGCAAAACTGGAAGTCTTAAGGAATCGGCTAAGGGTATTTAGTAACCGGTCAAGTAAAGGAGGGAGGGAGGTCATGGTGCATTATGCAAACACCAATTCGAGGATCTCTAGATAGGAGCAACGATTCAGATTTAGATAGGAACCTAAATCGGAATTCGTGCAGGATCTCGTTTGTAGCACCCGATTCCTGGTATGAATTTCATTCAAGTATTATTCATTTTTTGGCCTAGAACTCGGCGAGTTGATGGCCAACTCGACGAGTAGGAGAGACTTGGACCCAAGAGTTTAATGACCTACTCGACGAGTCGGCAGCCAGACTCGACGAGTAGGCCCTGACTAGAAAAAACCCTAATTTAAGGGATTGCACCCTATTTAAGCATCTCATTCAGCCTCCCTTCGGCCCTATTGCTCTCAAGAACTCTCCATATCAAACCCTAATCATTTGTGTAAAGATCTAAGGCCTTTGTGGTGGTTTTTGGTGATTTTGGAACACAAGAAGGAAAAGAAAGGCTTGAGGAATCAAGAGGAGGCTAAAGGAGTTCTAGTTTGTGCACCCTCTGTAGTTTTTTAGAGGTATAAAGGTGATACCTTGCTCTTTCATGTGTTAGATCCCTTTTGGGACAATTTAGGGATTTTAGGAGCCACTCTTGGTGACCAATCATGAGTGCCAGCATGGTTGGGGGCTAAGACTTCATATCCAAGGTCTTTGAGGGGTTACAAGGCAGAAAGGGACTGATTTTGGAGCCTTAGAGAGCCCCATGCATCTTAAGAGTCTCATTTAGGGCCTTTTGAGCTCATAGTCCCATGCATGCACGTAAAGTTTGTAACTTACGTGCTAGATCTATCTTAGAAGCCTAGATCTATCTTTTGGTCAAGTGTTGTACATCATAAATCGAGAAATGAGACTTGGTCATTCTCAACTCGACGAGTCGTTCTTGGACTCGACGAGTCCATGGCTTGACTTCCCTTTTCTGTTGCGGTTCGATGGAACCCATTGAGTGTTAGAGTGGTCTTATAGGGGTCCAGGGGAGTGACAACGCTTTGGACTTAGCCATCGACCTGGAAATCATAGGACTCGTCGAGTTTATGAACAGACTCGGCGAGTCCAAGGCAATCTCCCAACTTTCACAGATGAACTCGACGAGTTGTTCATACAACTCGGCAAGTCAAGGGCAGGACTTGTTCATAGGATGGGGATGAACTCGACGAGTTGTTCATACAACTCGGCGAGTTGGATGAAGGTTCTTTCGAGGATGTTTTAGAAGGAGAACTCGTCGATTCGTTGCTAAACTCGACGAGTAGGGACGTAGAAGGTCAGATGAAAGGATAGGGACTCGACGAGTTGGCGGCCCAAATCAACGAGTTAGGTCAACTGGATGTTGACTTTGACTTTGACTTGGTCAGGGTTAAAATAGTCATTTTACCCTAAGAGTAGTTATCAGTGTCTGATTAAGTGTTTTATGGATTTATAGCCGGAGGATCGCTGGAGCAGCAGTCAGACATCTGCCGATCAGCTTTTCAGCAGTCAGCCTTACGAGGTGAGTTACCTTCCAGTAGAAGTGGGTCTAAGGCACCAATGTCGACCCACCAAGAGGAGTCGTATCTTAGATAATTGTCTTGGTGATATTCATCTAGGTTTGCTACTACCTGATATGTTGTGTGCTAGTATGATATGATGTTATATGCTAGTAGCGGTAGGGGAGATATTCCTTAAGATTTCTGGTCGATAGGGCCAAGGGGGGGGGGGGGGGGTAGTCATACCCAGTCATGCTAGCTAGAATATGATTATGTGTTACATGTTATGTGGTAGTAGTAAAGGGGTGAAATATTCCCCAGTACCCGGTCGAGAGGACCGAAGGGGATGCCAACACCCAGGTATGCTAGGCAGTATCCGGTCGAGAGGACCGAAGGGGAGGCCAACACCCAGGTATGCTAGGTAATATCCGGTTGAGAGGACCGAAGGGGAGGCCAGCAACCAGGTATGCCAGGCAGTATCCGGTCGAGAGGACCGAAGGGGTAGGTCGGGCACCCAGATATGCCTGACAATATATGTATGTTATGTGATCGTATGGTATGCGATACGGTGGGGGAACTCACTAAGCTTCGTGCTTACATTTTTCAGTTTTGTTTCAGGTACCTCTTCAGCGAAGGTGAAAGAGTTGGCGCGGTAGCTACACATCATACACACACGCGTTGGATTTCCGCATCATGAGATTCTTGGGATTGTACTCTGACATTATGATATTTATGGTTTGGTTTTCAGACATGAGATATTAGTTTTATGAAATGTTTTGTCTTCACCATGTTTTCTTATGGAAGTTTTATAAATCAATTAATTAAAAATGAAATTTTTGGACTTGAGATTTGGGATGTTACAAGTTGGTATCAGAGCCATGGGTTGAGGGATCCAGACACACCCTCGGGGATGTCTGGACTCAAACCGAGGGATTAAAATATTTTTACAAAGAAAATGGTTTTCTAAAAGCGAAGTTAAAAAGTGTTAAGCAAGAACAAGGTGTGTGATGTGTGCGACTGGCCGAGCTCAAGTAAGTTATTCCCCAAAGTACCCATACAAGTTTATGTTATGATTATCAGTTTCAGTAGAACATCATGCTAGATTAGGACTAAGGATCTAGGAAGGATGCCTTATGTTCCTGTTATATGTGCTTTTGAGCGGCATGATACTGTTGATTAGACAGGGATAGGATAGCATGTTTAGGTTATGCTTGATTATATGAGCTTATATCACATGCTAGTACAGATTCTTGTTATGTGGATAGAATTGCTCGAGCTTGTTTCCTTTTTGTCTAAATGTTGCTTGCTTTGTGCTTTGTGGGACTCAGAGTGATGGGAGTTATCTATTAGGTGGGTACGTTAGGTCACATGCAATCAGGGTTGAATAATCTCAGAGTGTTGGAATTGACCCTATTACGTAGCTCTTGTTTGAGTCCTAACAGTTGTAGGGATGAGTCCCTTACTCGAAGGATTATCTGAGCCTCGTGGCATGTGATTGTATCCATATGGTGGCTAATTGGCGTTGCAAGGAGGCCTTCAGTAGCTGAGGACTGGTTTGGGTGGAGTTAGAGGTACCCTAGGGCAAGCCTAGGATGAGAGTTGCAGAGATCAGTAGCAGTAGAAGAGACTTGGTGGAGTCGAGGTAGTTCTTGAGGAAAGTACGGATAGATGTGGAAAGTAGTATGGGCCCGTACTACTGAAAGAAGAGGATCTGTACTTGATTCGAGGAAGGCTGAGACGAGACCAGGAAACTTGTGATAGATGTGATCCCTCTAGATGTATCAGTATCACTGACAATTTTCATTATGTATTGCAGAATGGTGGTACTACGACCGAGGCCAGCAATTGGCAGTTCAGGAGAGGGATCGGGATCGGGATCGGGTTCGGGTTCGGGTTCTGGTTCGGGTTCGGGTTCCGAACCAATGGATGAGAGGCTACATGAGTTCATCGTGTCTGAGATCACTAGAGGCATCCTAGATGCGACATCGGTCATCTTTGGTTCGATCAAGGAAGGGATCATCGAGCTGATGGAAGATCACCTCAGGGCTTTCAGGAGTGACATGGGGACCAACCAGTTAGGATCACGCACACTGTCCTTTAAGGACTTCAGGGGCAGTGGTGCGTCGGATTACCATGGGGCGAAGGACCCCATTGCTACCAAACGATGGATTGCAGACATTCAGTCTGCATAGTTGACTAGCTTCTGCCCCGAGGGGTCGAAGGTGCGATATGCAACAGGATGCTTGAGAGACCGGGCCAGGGATTAGTGGGAGTCAGTTGGTGACTCTCTAGGAAACTCGGATATTGAGGTTATGACATGGCCGGATTTTGTGACCCGGTTCAGAGCTGAGTTCGTGCCTACGGTGGAGCTCCAGCAGTTGGCCTGGGAGTTCCTGGATATGAGACAGACGACTGAGACAGTGGCGGAGATCACCGCCAAGTTCAGGGAGAGGGCATTACTGGTGCCCCAGTATGCGGGAGACGAAGATATGAGGAGGACCTGCTACCATAACATGCTGTGAGCCGATCTTAGCTCTACCATAGGGCATGGAGGATTTTGTCATATACTGCGATGCGTCCATCTCGGGTTTGGGCGCGGTTTTGATGCAGAGAGGACATGTTATTGCTTATGCTTTGAGGCAGTTGAAGCCTCACGAGGCGAACTATCCGACGCATGATTTGGAGCAGGGGGCTGTTGTTTTTGCCCTCTAGATTTAGCGTCATTACCTCTATGGGGTTCGTTGTACCATCTACACTGACCACAAGAGCCTGAGGTATCTCATGGACCATCTGAATCTGAATATGAGGCAGCGTTGGTGGCTTGATGTGGTGAAGGATTATGATTGCAAGATCCTCTACCATCCGGGGAAGGCCAATTTTGTGGCCGACACGCTTAGCCGCAAAGCAGCGCCGTTCAGGGGTATCTATATGAGAATGACCGTGGTGGCTCCGCTGTTGGAGCGGATCCGAGAGGCCCAACAGGAGGCGATGAAGGAGGAACACCGAAAGAGCGAGAGTATTGTGGGTCATGTTTCCTCCTTCGACTATGATAGCCGAGGGTTATTGACACTACACCGCGGTGTGTGGGTTCCATACCACAGGGGTGTACGCTAGGTTCTGATGGAGGAGGCGCACAAGTCCCGATTCTCCATTCATCCTGAGGCGATGAAGATGTTGGATTAGGTGTCTAAGCCCATAACTATAATTGGTATGTACTTGAATTGATAGCAGCACAGTCCTTTTGGGTTGCACTCAAACCTAGCAACTAGACAAGGAAATTATAAAAGGAGAGATATTAATTTATTATAAGATTAATAAATTAATATAAATGAATTTATTAATATGTTAAAAGATTAATATATTAATTAGAAATCATTATGTTTAATTAATAGTTAGCCAAAAATTAATCAGAATTAATTTTGGGGTTAAAAGTATTAATTATAAAGTGCAGGGACTAGTTTGCAATTAACTGATAGTTGAATGGAAGGATCCAGAACCCCCTTGGAAGGAGGTGGACGAAAACCCTAGGGGAAACCCTAGAGAATTCGTCCAAGGGGTCCAAGATAAGGCCCTTGGGTTTTGCTTAGGCCCTAAGCAAAGGATAATTAGGGTTTTCCCTAAACCCTAGATCCTTCAACTATTTAAGGAGCCTCCTGGCTCACATTTTAGGTCACTCTTTCTTTTGAAGAAACCCTAAGGGCCAAAATTTTGCATACTCCCTCACCCCTCTCTCTTGTACTTTCCTTCTTGCTAGTTTGGGTGTGATTCCATTAGATGCATTACACTTGTGGTGCTAAGCTTCCAAGAAGATCAAGATCAAGGGAATTATCAATTGTTTGCTATAACAATTGAAAGGTATGTAACTCCTAAAACCTAGTTTGTTAAATTTCGAAATTAGCCTCTCTCCTCTAGGGTTCTTGTTTTGCAATTCAAAGTTGTATGTTCAATAGTTAAAACATAGATCCAAAGTAGGTTGCATGTGAACTTAGGAATTGTTTTCTTGTTTATTTGTTTGACCTAAAACCCATCAGTGGTATCAGAGCCATTGTTTGTTTTAAATTGAATTGCTATAATTGTTGAATTGCAAATTAGGGTTTATAGCTATTAAACCCTAAAGGCCATTTTTTCGATTTCTAGGGTTTTGGATCAAAGGGTTTTCGAAAACCCTAGCCTCCAAAGAACCCTAATCGAAATTAGGGTTAGGGTTTTGAAAACCCTAGCCTCATCCCTTGTAAATTTCGAAATATGCTAGATATTTTAGGGTTTCTTGTTTTGGATAATTGTTACTTGATTAGATTAATTGGATAATTATCCTTACCCTAATTTTTGAAATTTAGAGGGATTAGGATTAGGATTAAATTAATTGTTTAATTTAATTAGATAATCCTTACAAGATTTAATAAATTAATTAAAAGTTAATTAATAGATAAATATTAAATCTAGTTAATTGGTTTATTTAATTTTAAAATTTAATAGTTTAAATTTCGAAATTTGTATAAACCCTTGGAGTTTTAAAATCTTTTAAAACACACCTTATATATATTATAATTAAAAGTTTAATATTATATATGTATAAGAATATGGTGGCTCTGCATGAAGCGAGATATAGCATGGTATGTGGAGCGGTGCTTGACCTGCAGGAAGGTAAACGCCAAGCATCAGAGACCACACGACAAGATGCAGCTGTTAGATATTCACATGTGGAAATGGGAAGATATTACCATGGATTTCATCACCAAACTTCCCACGAACGCGCGGGGAGTAGATTCCATATGGGTCATCGTGGATCGATTGACCAAGAGTGCCCATTTCATACTGATCCAAGAGATTATATCGGTCGAGAAGCTGGCCGACATCTACATTCGAGAGGTGGTGGCTCAGCATGGAGTGCCAGTCTCTGTGATTTCCGACAGGGATGCGCGGTTTACTTCCAGGTTTGGGAAGAAATTCCACGACGAGTTGGGTACTTCAGTGGTAGACGGATGGGCAGAGCGAGCGGACCATCCAGCCATTTGAGGATATGTTGCGGGCGTGTGTGTTGGACTTCAGTCGTAGCTGGGATACCTATCTTCCATTAGCTGAGTTCTCCTACAACAACAGCTACCACGCAAGCATCGATCGTCCTCCCTTTGAGATGTTATACCGGAGGAAATGCAGGACCCTGATATGTTGGGGTGAAGTGGGCCAAAGGGTCATGGGGAGCACCGAAGTGGTGCTCAAGACGACAGAAAGAATTCAGCAGGTCAGGAGCAGGCTTCAGACTACACAGAGTCGATAGAAAAGTTATACCGACAAGCGTCGTTCAGACCTAGAGTTTCAGGTGGGGGATATGGTTCTCCTGAAGGTGTTGCCTTGGAAAGGCGTCATCCGATTCAGGAAGTGGGGCAAGTTGGGCCCCAGGTATATCGGGCCCTTCAGGGTTTTGCCCCGGGTGGGCAAGGTGGCATATCGGTTGGATCTGCCAGTGGAACTCAGTTAGATCCACGACACTTTCCACATCTCCCAGTTGCGAAGGTGTCTGGTGGACGACTCGGCAGGGGTGCCCCTGGAGGATATACAGGTTGATGGTAGCCTGAACTACATTGAGTGGCCCGTGGCGATCCTCGACCGGAATTCGAAGGATCTGAGGAACAAGAAGGTCGAGCTGGTGAAGGTGAAATGGCAGCATCGGAAGGGCTCGGAGTGGACGTGGGAGCTGGTAGATGAGATGATGGAGCATTATCTAGAACTTTTTCAGGACCGAGCAGCACACTTCGAGGACGAAGTCTAAGATAAGTGGGGGAGATTTGTAGCACCCGATTCCTGGTATGAATTTCATTCAAGTATTATTCATTTTTTGGCCTAGAACTCGGCGAGTTGATAGCCAACTCGACGAGTAGGAGCGACTTCGACCTGGGAGTTTAATGAACTACTTGACGAGTCGGCAGCCACACTCGACGAGCAGGCCCTGACTGGACAAAACCCTAATTTAAGGGATTGCACCCTATTTAAGCATATCATTCATCCTCCCTTCGTCCCTATTGCTCTCAAGAACTGTCCATATCAAACCCTAATCGTTTTTGTAAAGATCTAAGGCCTTTGTGGTGGTGTTTGGTGATTTTGGAACATAAGAAGGAAGAGAAAGGCTTGAGGAATCAAGAGGAGGCCAGAGGAGTATGAGTTTGTGCACCCTCTGCAGTTCTTTAGAGGTATAAAGTTGATAGATTGCTCTTTTATATGTTAGATCCCTTTTTGGGGCGATTTAGGGCTTTTAGGAGCCATTCTTGGTGACCAATCATGAGTGCTAGCATGGTTGGGCGCTAAGACTTCATATCCAAGGTCTTTGAGGGGTTACAAGGCAAAAAGGGACTGATTTTGGAGCCTTAGAGAGCCCCATGCATCTTAAGAGACTCATTTAGGGCCTTTTGAGCTCATAGTCACATGCATGCACATAAAGTTTGTAACTTTACGTGCTAGATCGATCTTAGAAGCCTAGATCTATCTTTTGGTCAAGTGTTGTACATCAGATATCGAGAAATGAGACTTGGTCATTCTCAACTCGACTAGTCATTCTTGGACTCGACGAGTCCATGGCTTGACTTCCCTTTTCTGTTGTGGTTCGAAGGAACCCAATGAGTATTAGAGTGGTCTTAGAGGGGTCCGGGGGAGTGACCCAACGCTTTGGACTTAGTTATAGACCTGGAAATCATAGGACTCTATGAGTGTATGAACAGACTCGGCGAGTCCAAGGCAATCTCCCAACTTTCAAAGATGAACTGGACGAGTTGTTCATACAGCTCAGTGAGTCAAGGGCAGGACTTGTTCATAGGATGGGGATGAAATCAGCGAGTTGCTCATACAACTCGGCGAGTCGGATGGAGGTTCATTCGAGGATGTTTTAGAAGGAGAACTTGTCGAGTTGTTGCTAAACTCGACGAATAGGGGCGTGAAGAAGTTCAGATGAAAGGATAGGGACTCGACGAGTCATGTCAACTGGAAGTTGACTTTGACTTTGACATGGTCAGGGGTAAAATAGTCATTTTACCCTAAGAGTAGTTATCAGTGTCTGATTAAGTGTTTTATGGATTTATAGCCAGAGGATCACCGGAGCAGTGGTCAGACATTTGCCGATCAGCTTTTTAGCAGTCAGACTTACGAGGTGAGTTACCTTCCAGTAGAATTGGGTCTAAGGCACCAATGCCGACCCATCAGTAGGAGTCGTATGTTAGATGATTGTCTTGGTGATATTCATCTAGGTTTTCTACTACCTGATATGTTATGTGCTAGTATGATATGATGTTATATGCTAGTAGCGGTAAGGGAGATAGTCCCCAATATTTCTGGTCGATAGGGCCGAAGGGGGGGGGGGGGGGGCGGGGTAGTCATACCCAGTCATGCTAGATAGAATATGATTATGTGTTACATGTTATGTGATAGTAGTAGAGGGGTGAAATAGTCCCCAGTATCCGGTCGAGAGGACCGAAGGAGAGCCAGCACCCAGGTATGCTAGGCAGTATCTGGTCGGGAGGACCGAAGGGGAGGCCAGCACCCATGTATGCTAGGCAGTATCCGGTCGAGAGGACCGAAGGGGTAGGTCGGGCACCCAGATATACCTGACAGTATATGTATGTTATGTGATTGTATGGTATACGGTACGGTGGGGGAACTCACTAAGCTTCGTGCTTACAGTTTTTAGTTTCGTTTTAGGTACCTCTTCAGCGAAGGGGAAAGAGCTGGCGCGGTAGCTGCACATCATACACACACGCGTTGGATTTCCGCATCATGAGATTCTTGGGATTGTACTCTGACATTGTTATATTTATGGTTTTGTTTTCATACATGTAATATTAGTTTTATGAAATGATATGTCTCCACCATGTTTTCTTATGAAATTTTTATAAATCAGTTAGTTAAAAATGAAATTTTTGGACTCGAAATTTGGGATTTTACATCGTTTCAGTGAGATGGGATGCAGGGCATCTATATATCAAGGGCCTCGAGGGTAGAATTCCATATTGGTGAACGGGTTGGTTTGATGGTGGTTTAAGTCATTGGGATGTGATTCGGGTGGCTCTAGTTGTTATAGAGCCACGACATGTCGGAATCAGGAAACGGTAGGTCGAAGGAGACTGTGTATGATGTAAGACTACAACTATTCTGGTTGTACTCACCTTGTTGCGTCGGATTCAGTGGCGATAGGTTTTCAGCCTATCACGAGCAGATGGATCAGTTGGATGGAAGGAGATAGGGCAGTTATGGTTAGACGAGGTATCATTCGGAGGTCGCAGGGGACTGTTGAGTGTGGTTTGGCTCAGCAATCGGGTAGGTGTACGGTGTTTCGGGCAGTGGGTAGACAAGTTGGGGTCAGGGAGGTCCCCGGTTGCTCTTCTGGAAAACAGCCATGTGGCAGCAAGAGGAGTAGGAGCGACTTCATTGATTTGGGGTATGTGTGTGAATTGCTAGTTATTCGTTAGCCGTGGTTGATCGGTGACTTTGTTCTTTAGGAAGCTTCTAGGTATTGCGATTGGGAAGTATTCTATTCAGACTGGTTTTCTCATGGAACCCGTTTGATGATGAATCAATGTGGGCAATCTGTCGAGGAGACAGACCATCTTGAAACTTTAGATTTCAGATGAAGCAGATGTGATCAGGTTGCAAGTAATTCATTCATTCTTGGATTTCGCGTTGCCAAGGGTGTCTCCCAGGAAAGGGATTATTAGGTTTCAGAAGAGAGGCAGGATGGGGCCTCGGTTTTTAGGCTGTTCAGGATCTCAACCCGGGTGGGCAATGTGGCATATCGCTTTGACCTGCCATAGGAGCTTAGCCAGACTCACAACACCTTCCATGTGTCTTAGCTTTGGAAGGGTTTCATGGTCGATTCCGCAGACGTTTAATTGAATCACATTCAGATGGATCAGAGTTCGAACTAAATCGAGAAGCAGGTTGTGATTCTTGATAGGAAGACCAAAGGTCTTCAGAATGGGGAAACAAGATTGGTATAGGTGCAATTGCAGCACCTAAGGGGCTCTAAATGGATTTGGGAGCAAAAAGAAGAGATGCGAGAGTTTTACCCAGATTTGCTTGGGACGGCAGACTTCAAGGACAAAGTCTAGTTCAAGAGGGAGAGACTTGTAACACCTGTTTCGAGTATCAATTAGAAGTACCATTTAAGGGAATGTTATGCATGGACTCGGCGATTCGGGATTCCAACTCGTCGAGTAGGGTTGAGGAATTTTGGGCACGGGTCAAAAGAGAATCGGCGAGTCGGAAGGCCAACTCGGTGAGTCAGGGCTGTTTAAGGAAAACTCCAATTTTAGGGTTTGTCCCTATATAAACATCATTACAAACCCTAGTAGCCTCCATTTTACACCCTAGAAGTTGTGTATGGCCGTAAACTCCCTAGTGTGTGAAGTGTGTGCATTTAAGAGCTTGACTTTGGGAATTTGGGAAGGAATCCAAGTTTGGAGAAGAAGAATCAAGGGGAAAACACTAGATCTAGCACCTATTTCATGTTGGGCATCTGTCTGATGTATTAATCTGCTACTTTTAGCTTTGATTTCTTTGTGGAGATTATGGACATTCTTGAGGAAATGGAACCAAGTTTGGATCTGGACCTATCACAATGATATGGTTCCAGATCTGGAACTTCTTAGGTCCCAGATGTCATAAATTTGTCTCCTTAGTGCACCCTAACTCTTATTCATGCATTTGGGACTTGTAAGAAGCTTGTTGATGTGGTTTTGGCATTATGAGACTTAGTATGAACGTAAAGTTGATAACTTTACGTGGTATTATCACTAGGAGATTATGGATCTGAAGTTTGGGACCTTAAATCCCACTCGAAAGGATCGAATACGTGGGAACTCGTCGAGTCGTTCTTGTGACTCGGCGAGTCGAGATGGTTCACGGCCAAGGGTGTACAACCAAGGGTTTACGGTCAAAGGTGTACGGTTGGTGGTTTACGGCCGTAAATACCAAGGAACTCGACAAGTCCCTCGGGTGACTCGGCATGTCGGCGAGTTAAGCAGGGAACCCGACAAGTGAATGATTGTACTCGACGAGTCAAGGTTAATATAGACTGTTGACCTTTACTATAGACTTTGACTTTGACCAGGGTTGACCCTGGGGGTAATTATGGGACTATGTTGAGATATTTACTCATTGATTATAAACAGTTTGGGAAGAGCAGCATAGGTCATACCTGAATCCAGTTTGCCTGTTCAGCCTTTAAGAGGTGAGTCTTTTCACCATACTATGGGTTTAAGGCACCAAGGCTGGCCCATTTTATGATAGTTGGTATACTTGCTATGTAGATGTGTGTGATACGTATGTATGCATGATATGCAGTAGAGATAGCCTTTGTGGCTAATGGTAGAGACAACCTTTATGGCTGATGGTAGAGATAGCCTTGTGGCTAATGGTAGAGACAGCCTTTATAGTTGATGGTAGAGATAGCCTTGTGGCTAATGGTAGAGGTAGCCTTTGTGGCTAACAGTAGAGATAGCTTGTATAGCTAATTGATATGTGCCAATGGTAGAGATATTTTTTATAGTTATTTGATATGTGATATGTGGCAGAAGTAGCTTTTATAGATAATTGATATGTGCTAATGGTAGAGAGAGCTTTTATAACTATTTGATATGTGATACATGGTAGAGTAGCTTTTATAGCAGATTGATATTTGATAACAATATATATATAGCTTTTTACAGCTAATACGATATGTGTTATGTGGATTGTGTGTGGGGTATGCTCTGGGGGACTCACTAAGCTTTGTGCTTACGGTTTATAGTTTTGGTTTCAGGTTGCATCGATTTGGAAATGCAGGGCTCAGATTGATCGCAGTGCACACACCTATAATTTCCGCAATGAATGGTTTTTGGACGAACTCTGATAATTGTTTTACTTAATGAGGATTTGGAATGTTTGAAATAAATGGTATCAACATTTAGCTATATAAAAAAATAAAACTTTTATCCCTGATTTTCGGGTCGTTACAATTTTCCCCTAACGAAAATTGACATTGTTTGTGACAATCTTTATTTTTTTTAAAAATCAAAAAAGTCCAAATGACATCGTTTTAATATTTTTGACTGTGAAAAAATACCATTAGCGGTGAAAATATGAAGTGGGTTGTGAAAATCTCAGGTCCAGTTCAGCTGTAAGTGTATAATAACTGAATTCCCCTCGCCGAGGCACGCCGTGACAACACGGGCTACCAACCACGATCGACGCAACGACGTCTCCACTAGCCTATCAACAGTCCAGGCTTTGGCCGCCGCACCAATCTGCACCGGTCCACGCCCCGAGTCGATCGGCAGACTGACTTACTGTGACAATTGTCAATTCAGGTCATTCTCGGACTCATGCATCTTTATAAAAACCATTCATGCACAACATTCCATGGCCTAGTAGTATAGATTAGGTCAAAATCTTGCATAAACTAGGATCCAACTAAGATCTAGGACTAATATACTTGACACTTACGATTCTAGTAAGTTGCTTAACTACAATAGGAAATGTCAATACTATAATTAGAATGAAACTTCAAACTTGTTACAATTGAAAAATGGTATAAAACCCTAAAAATAAATTAAAATATTTTAATTATATTTCAATATGATGGTGAATATCAAACAATATTCCAAAAACCCTAAGGAGCCAAAAATCCAAATTTATATATCTTAAAGCTTAAAAACTTTATAAAATTTGGCTATAAACTTCCTAATATAAAATTCTTATTAATCAAATTATGGATTATATCAATGAAATAAAAATTTAATTTATCAAACATTAAGCATAATTTATTAGTTAAAAACAAGATTTTTAAATAAATCAAAAATTGCTTAAAGAATCACTTTTATAAAAATTTGGGGTATTATAAAATTTAAGAGGGAATTTTATAAATTTTGAATTTAGGAGAGAGAGGAGGCTTTAATGCTCAAAAATCCGGCCACTCTCCCCTCCCCCATGCTCTCTCTTCCCAAAACTCAATCATTAAGGTCATTCCCTACACTCTTCCACTTCTCTCTTCACTCCATCTCACACTCCTTCTCCAAGAAAACTCTCCCACTTCCAAGACCACTCCTACACATCAGAAAATCCTCCATTCTCTGCCATAATTTCGAAATTGAGAAGGCCTTGAAGTGTTCTTGCTTCTCTCAAGATCAAAACCAAGGTAAACAACACAATCCTCCCTCATAGTTTCATGATTTTACTTCCTCTTCTTCATGGTTCTTCTCTACTCTTCGGATTCTATGCCCTTCCATGGTTAGAAATCCTTACTTTTTCCCTTGTGGTTTGTAAATTCTCACCATAACACAATGCATGTGTTTGAGATGGTGAAAATCCGGGATCAAACCCATGCAAGGAGTGAAAAAGATGCACATGTGTTCATGTGACTTCAAAACCGAGTATTACATCTTCTTCTCCATTTCTTTTGTGTTCTTGCATGACCAAAAGAATTTAAACCATTTCTAGTACATCTTGGATGCTCATTCACTCCATTCATGTGCTAGAAATCGGACCTTAACAGAAGCATGCATGTTGTTCTTGTCAAAATGCCCTAAGAATGCACTCAAAGCAAACAGGGAAGACATGCAATCTGCCAGACTACTTTGTTCAGCTTTGAACGACCATAACTTAACCAAATCATGATATTCTTTTTGTATTGGATAGTTCCACGAGTTAACTTTCAAACCCAACTGGTCTCACTGTAAAATATTAAATATCGGATTTTTGGCTATTTTTACAAAATGGTTGCGCGAACTACTCTTTTTCTGTGATCACCATTTTTGCCTTACGTGATCAGTGGCCTTAAAACAAACCATAAATCTGGGGAAAAATAATTTAGAAACTTAACATATCCAGTGAATGCTGGCTGAAATTTCGTGGCTTAAAACCCCATAGAAGGTGCTACTCATATTCATGAACTCCAGCCACATTTACATCTCATGCACTATAATGTGCAACATTTCTTAACTTGTTTGGGTTCAATACCCCTATTTTCCCTTCTGAATAAATTTTTAACATTTTTCCTTTTGAAAGCCCTCAGATGCATGTTATAATCTGTAAAATACCATGGGCTAGAACCAATTCCTTAATTATTTATAGAAATAGTTATTTAATGGCTTTAAATTACAAATAATCATTTTCAAAAGGTATAAAAATCTAAAAATTTGTATTATGAATATAATCATTTTCAGACAATTTGGACACTGTTTTATATTTATTCCATATTTTCATTAAATTGGAGCATGAAATTATAATCTCGGGTTATTGGTCCCAAAGTTCCTAAACAATATTTTTCTCAACCTTAGGAACATTATAAGAACCTGAAAAAATTAAATTGGTTAATTTTGGAAACTGTTTTCTATTCATTTCAATTTTTATTGGAATAAATGCTCAAAAATCATAAAATATAATTAAACAGCTTGGAAATCCATTTGTATATTTTTCCCAGCTTAATCTTGTGTAATAACAGTTAAATAAAAAGTTTTAGAATTTTTATCCTTTGAATGCTATTTTTCGTGAATTTATGTTGTTATAAAGACTTAAAATTTTGAAAAATAGTTAACCATATCAAAAATTCAAGGAAAATTTTCTGGAAAACCTCTATTGTATTTACAATGAAAATACAAGGTTTGACAATTTTTGGAAACTGTTTGATAATATTTTACATTTTTAGGAATATAAAACACCTTAAATGTGTAGAAATACCTTTAATTTATATTACTAAATCTGGAAAATTAATATTCCAAAGTTGTAATTAATCGCACGAATTGTAGAATTTCATCATTTCAGAAAAAGTGTAACTAATTAATATAAAATCCAATACTAAAACATAAATTGGCATTTCGCTATATGTAGAGTTTAGTATATTAGCATTAGATTTCGACATGGAAACTCACTAGTGTGTGTTTGATGTCGTAGGATCCCGGTAGTAAGACGTTGGTGCATTCCGAAGCACCACTTGTACCTACACGAAACATTGTGAGTATTCACCACTCCCTTATTTTCGGTTTTAAAATGTTTTGGGGTGGAAAAGCATGTCCTAAACTTTTTTTGTTCGTTGTATTTATTTTGACTCATATGAAACTTGGTTGCTATATTTCATATGTATGTGTATGTTACTTTAATTCATGAGGACTTTATCGCGGTTAAGTCCCTGGAATCTCTAGACACAACTCATTAACTCTTTTGAGCCTATGGTTATTATGGATAGCGCTATCAGGAGGTAGACAACTCCTCACTCGCACGATTCGCTTGAGTGCATTTTACCATTTTATACACTATGTTTGCGATACACATAGTAGTCAATAGGGCACGATTCGGTCATTAGGCATGGGTTGTGAACTCATGAATGGAAACTTGATGCACATACTATTCTTTATGCACATACGAAACTTGTATTCCCATGTTAGCAACGACACTTGTATACTTATTTTAGCAATGAAACTTGAATACTTATTTTAGCAACAAAACTTGTTACTCATTATAGCAATAAACTTGTTATTTATTATGGCAATGAACTCGTTTATCAATTATAGCAATCAACTTTGTTTCTCATTAAAGCAATGTACTTGTATTTACAAAAAGCCTTATTTCAAGCTCGATTTTATAAACTTGTGAACTCACCAACTATTTTCATAGTTGACGCTCATTTTACATGCTTTTTCAGGAAATAATTAGTAAGTGGATATAAAGATTCATCATCATAGAGCATGCTGCATCGTGTTGAAGCTATTATGAAGTTATATTATGAACAATGTTATTTTGGAAAACTTGTACTTTGTTTCTTTTTAAGCTATGGGTTGTAAACTTTTAAATACTGCTATGGTGATGTATCTTTATCTTTTGCAATGAAACCGTTATCGCTGTCATATCTTGCGTTTCCGCTTTAGCGGGGTGTGACAGAAGTGGTATCAGAGCTAAAGTTATAGAGAACATCGGTTTTTCTTTAAGAAAACACAACCTATAACTAAAACTTACAAAGAAATTCTTTTTACATCAAACATATTACTAGTATAATTAGGTCGGGAGTTGTATCATTGGACCTCGATTAAACATAGCCTGATCACCTATGTTTAATTAAGGAAAGATTTTTACAAAGCCTGAGCTAATTATAATGGGAATATGTTCAACAAAATTTTTGAGAAAACTTTATTTCAAAAAAATTCAAAAGGATAATTTTGGTGTGTGTAAGCATTGCATATTATAGGCATGCATTGTCATTTATTTCATATCTCATTGAAACTATGTCTCAGTCCACTATGTCAACATCGTCATCTTCCCGCGCTACCGCCTCAGCCGATGAGTCCGGCTACGTCACTATTATCCCTCGACGTAATCCCCCCGCCTCGGTAGAAGAAGACCCATCGGAGGACACGGAAGATACAGGAAACTCGGTGGAGATCAGCAATGACAACGCCCCGAGTCAACGACACGAGGCATCACCTGCATCGGTGTTGCCACAGCCGCCACTTTATGGACTTCGCATTCGGAGGACGGCGAGGAAGAGTGTTCCCATTCCAGGAAGGATAGCCACCAGCACAACAGGACTTGGCACGGCAGGACCTAGCGGGGTAGGACCCAGCGTTGCAGGATCGAGAGCACCCCCACCACAGCGAGTCATAGGGATACCTGTCAGGCAGCCAGGTATGACCCCGGAGGAGTCCCGGAGATTGCAGTCGATGGCAGCGGGCCTACGTCACAGTCTCGTTGTGATAGCTGGGCACGAGGAGGTATTGAACGAAGTGATGACAAGGATGTAAATCCTATTTCAGCATTCGATGGAGGCTGCTGACACTGCTAGTGCTGCTAGACGAGAGGCAGGTCATGCGATGACAGCATATTATGCGCTTGGTGGGCTATTACTGATTGTGGTGTTGATGTTTCTTGTTGGGATAGCGATTGGCATTTGGTTCTGATTTCAGTATTTTATTTTATTTTGTCATGAAATGAAAACCCATGTTGGGTGTCTTTTGGGAAAAACATTTAAAACTTTATTTTGGGATCGATGTATTGGTTTGGTTTTAAGATTATTTCAAATGGTAATGAAGAATTTTATTTTATGTTTGAAAATTTTTACAATGAGGTCAAACCCTAGAATTTATTTAGTCAATGGTTTAATAAAAAAAAAGATTTTTCTTTTTTTTTTTCTTTCCTTTCTCAAATCTATATGCATAGTATTAATGCAACCCATTAATTTGACAACACTTATGGTTTTCAAAATAGTAGTGAACTAAATATTATACATTATTTTATGTATTTATACGTATTTCTACTCTTGTGTCATAAAACCATGTCAGGAAGGCCTAATCGCGGGCGCCCATAGAACGAAACACCCGATGTTGCTCAAGTTGTAGCACAACAGCTCTCGGAAGCAATCCCAAACATCGTTACTCAAGTAACTGCAGGACTTAATGCTAACCAAGGAAGTAGTGGAGGAAACCGGGGAAACAATGAAAGAGAATGCAACTACAAGTCCTTTATGGCCTATAAATCTAAGGAGTTCCATGGAAAGGAAGGTGCGGTCGGGTTTCTGAAATGGATTGACAGCATGGAGTCGGTCCTTCACATTAGCAAATGCCTCGAGCGCAACAAGGTTGAGTATGCATCTTGCTTACTCCAAGATAGGGCATTGACCTGGTGGAATACTCTAGTGCAAACCCGAGGCCGTGCAGCGGCATATCAGCTAACTTGGGAAGACCTGAAGAAGCTACTGATAGAGGAGTATTGTCCCAAGGATGAAATTCAGAAGCTTGAATCTGAGTTTTGGAACCATTCTATGGTTGGAACACAAATAGAGAAGTACACAGTCCGATTTCATGAATTAGCAAAACTGGTACCTCACATGTTTACTCCTGAGGAGAAATGGATAGATCGTTACATCTGGGGTCTGGCACTAGATATTCGGGGAATGGTTACTTCAACAAACCCAACTACCATTCAGAGTGCAGTGACTTTGGCAAATCGATTGACTAAGGACATGATTCAAACTAAGAATTCGGTAAAGGGAAGTTGTGGTGAAAAGAGAAAGATAGAAAATCAAGGAGAAAAGAAAAATGATGGTGGTTCAGGGAGGAAGCAAAAAAACACAAGGAATTTCATGGTGAGAACACAGGAACAAGAGCCGGTGAGGACTCAGGAACGGGGGCAGTACATAGGGCCGCATCCAAAATGCGATAAGTGTAGGTTCCATCACGAAGGAGCGTGTGCAGTGTGTCGAAAATGTAATCGAACGGGCCATATAGCCAAGTATTGCAGGCTGAATAAGGATGAAAAAAGGGCATGTTACGAGTGCGGGAGTACTGATCATCTTCGTAATGCATGTCCCAAACTGAACAGTGGGCCTGGTAACAACGGACAAGGCCAAGCTAGGCATAATTTCCAAGGAAATCAAGGCGGGCGGCCAAGAGGTGTAGCCTTTGTGATTGGTGCAGAAGAAGCTCGTCAGAACCCTGAAGTGATTACAGGTACGTTCCTCCTAAACAATCACTTTGCATGTGTAATATTCGATGCGGGAGCAGATAGGAATTTCGTTTCTTTAGCATTTAGACCGTTGATTGACTTGAAATCGAGAAAAATGAGGAATACTTTTGCTATTGAACTTGCTGATGGGTATGAAATTAGGGCTAATGATATAATTCCTGGTTGTACTCTGAACTTAGCTGATAAACTCTTTAGCATTGACCTAATTCCTATAGAGCTAGGTAGTTTTGATGTGATAGTAGGGATGGATTGGTTATCCAAAAATAGAGTGGACATTGGTTGTTACGAGAAAGTCATTAGAGTGCCTCTCCCTAATGGAAAAACCCTTATCATACATGGTGAGAAGCCAGGAAGAAGTTTAAACATAGTATCAAGCATGAAGATTCACAAGTACCTGAAGAAAAATTGTATTGCATTCATGACCCATGTGCTAGAAAGAGAACCTGAAGCTAAGCAACTCAAGGAGATTCCAGTGGTTCAAAATTATCCCGAAGTGTTTCCGAAGGAATTGCCCGGTCTACCCCCTCACAGGCAGGTCGAATTTCGGATAGACTTAATTCCCGGAGCGGCACCGGTAGTAAAAGCACCATATCGCCTTGCACCATCCGAGATGCAAGAGCTATCCGGATAACTTCAAGAACTTCTAGACAAAGGGTTTATTCGACCAAGTTCTTCACCTTGGGGAGCCCCAATGTTATTCGTCAAAAAGAAAGATGGATCGTTCTGAATGTGCATTGATTACAGAGAACTGAACAAGTTGACAATCAAGAATCGATATCCCCTCCCTCGAATAGATGACTTGTTCAATCAGTTGCAGGGGGCTTCCTACTTCTCAAAAATTGACCTTCGGTCAGGGTATCATCAACTAAGAATTCACGAAGGGGACATTCACAAAACAGCATTTAGAACCCGTTATGGACATTATGAGTTCTTAGTAATGCCTTTTGGACTAACGAACGCACCCGCTGTTTTCATGGATTTGATGAATAGGGTCTGTAGACCATACCTAGATAAGTTTGTAATTGTATTTATCGATGACATACTTGTTTACTCGCAAACCAAAGAAGATCATGAGAGACATCTGAGGCTAGTGTGGGAGCTGTTGAAGGAGCAGAAATTGTATGCCAAGTTCACTTGTGAATTTTGGATTCGGGAAGTACATTTCCTTGGTCATGTGATCGGCGAAAGAGGAATCCATGTAGATCCGGTTAAGATTGAGGCAATCAAGAAGTGGGAAAAATCCAATTGCCCCAAGAGTTAAGCGCCATTCACGACACATTCCACGTCTCCAATCTCAAGAAATGTCTAGCCGACGAAGCATTGATAGTACCCCTGGAGGAAATTAAGATCAATGATAAGCTAAACTTCGTTGAGGAACCGATAGAAATCCTTGACAGGGAGGTAAAACAACTTAAGCGGAGTAAGATCCCGATTGTGAAAGTTCGATGGAACTCAAAACGCGGGCCGGAGTACACTTGGGAGCGCGAGGACTTCATGAAGGAAAAGTATCCACAACTTTTCCCATGCGATGACAAGCGATGACATAGAATGAATTTTGGGACGAAATTCTTTTTAAGTGGGGGATACTATGACAACTGTCAATTCAGGTCATTCTCGGACTCATGCATCTTTATAAAAACCATTCATGCACAACATGTCATGGCCTAGTAGTATAGATTAGGTCAAAATCTTGCATAAACTAGGATCCAACTAAGATCTAGGACTAATATACTTTACACTTACGATTCTAGTAAGTTGCTTAACTACAATAGGAAATGCCAACACTATAATTAGAATGAAACTTCAAACTTGTTACAATTGAAAAAGGGTATAAAACCCTAAAAATAAATTAAAATATTCTAATTATATTTCAATATGATGGTGAATATCAAACAATATTCCAATAACCCTAAAGAGCCAAAAATCCAAATTTATAAATCTTAAAGCTTAAAAACTTTATAAAATTTGGCTATAAACTTCCTAATATCAAATTCTTATTAATCAAATTGTGGATTATATCAATGAAATAAAATTTTAATTTATCAAACATTAAGCATAATTTATTAGTTAAAAACAAGATTTTTAAATAAATCAAAATTGCTTAAAGAATCACTTTTATAAAAATTTGGGGTTTTATAAAATTTAAGAGGGAATTTATAAAGTTTGAATTTAGGAGAGAGAGGAGGCTTTAATGCTCAAAAATCCGGCCACTCTCCCCTCCCCCATGCTCTCTCTTCCCAAAACTCAATCATTAAGATCATTCCCTACACTTTTCCACTTCTCTCTTCACTCCATCTCACACTCCTTCTCCAAGAAAACTCTCCCACTTCCAAGACCACTCCTACACATCAGAAAATCCTCCATTCTCTGCCATAATTTCGAAATTTAGAAGGCCTTGAAGTGTTCTTGCTTCTCTCAAGATCAAAACCAAGGTAAACAACACAATCCTCCCTCATAGTTTCATGATTTTACTTCCTCTTCTTCATGGTTCTTCTCTACTCTTCGGATTCTATGCCCTTCCATGGCTAGAAATCCTTACTTTTTCCCTTGTGGTTTGTAAATTCTCACCATAACACAATTCATGTGTTTGAGATGGTGAAAATCCGGGATCAAACCCATGCAAGGAGTGAAAAAGATGCACATGTGTTCATGTGACTTCAAAACCAAGTATTACATCTTCTTCTCCATTTCTTTTGTGTTCTTGCATAACCAAAAGCATTTAAACCATTTCTAGTACATCTTGGATGCTCATTCACTCCATGCATGTGCTAGAAATCGGACCTTAACAGAAGCATGCATGTTGTTCTTGTCAAAATGCCCTAAGAATGCACTCAAAGCAAACAAGGAAGACATGCAATCTGCCATACTACTTTGTTCAGCTTTGGACGGCCATAACTCGGTCATTACTTAACCAAATCCTGATATTCTTTTTGTATTGGATAGTTCCACGAGTTAAATTTCAAACCCAACTGGTCTCACTGAAAAATATTAAATATCGGATTTTTGGCCATTTTTACAAAATGGTTGCGCGGACAACTCTTTTTCTGTGATCACCATTTTTGCCTTACGTGATCAGTGGCCTTAAACCCAACCATAAATCTGGTGAAAAACAATTTAGAAACTTAACATATCCCGTGAATGATGGCTGAAATTTCGAGGCTTAAAACCCCACAGAAGGTGCTACTCAAATCATGAACTCCAGCCACATTTACATCTCATGCACTATAATGTGCAACATTTCTTAACTTGTTTGGTTTCAATACCCCTATTTTCCCTTCTGAATAAATTTTTAACATTTTTCCTTTTGAAAGCCCTCACATGCATGTGATAATCTGTAAAATACCAAGGGCTAGAACCAATTCCTTAATTATTTATAAAAATAGTTATTTAATGGCTTTAAATTCCAAATCATCATTTTTTAAAGGTACAAAACTCTGAAATTTGTATTTTCAATATAATCACAGAACAAGAAAGCCATGTAAATTTTCAGACAATTTAGACACTGTTTGATATTTATTCCACATTTTTCATTAAATTGGAGCATGAAATTATAATCTTGGGTTATTGGTGCCAATGTTCCTAACCAACATTTTTCTCAACCTTAGGAACATTTTAAGAACCTGTAGAAATTAAATTGGGTAATTTTGGAAACTGTTTTCTATTCATTTCAATTTTTATTGGAATAAATGATCTTAAATCATAAAATATAATTAAACAGCATGCAAATCCATTTTTATATTTTTCCCAGCTTATTATTGTGTAATAACAGTTAAATAAAAGTTTTAGAATTTTTATCCTTTGAATGCTATTTTTCGTGAATTTATGTTGTTATAAAGACTTAAAACTTTGAAAAATAGTTAACCATATCAAAAATTCAAGGAAAATTTTCTGGAAAACCTCTATTGTTTTTACAATGAAAATACAAGGTTTGACAATTTTTGGAAACTGTTTGATAATATTTTACATTTTTAGGAATATAAAACACCTTAAATGTGTAGAAATACCTTTAATTTATATTACTAAATCTGGAAAATTAATATTCCAAAGTTGTAATTAATCGCACGAATTGTAGAATTTCATCATTTCAGAAAAAAGTGTAACTAATTAATATAAAATCCAATACTAAAACATAAATTGGCATTTCGCTATATGTAGAGTTTAGTATATTAGCATTAGATTTCGACATGGAAACTCACTAGTGTGTGTTTGATGTCGTAGGATCCCGGTAGTAAGACGTTGGTGCATTCCGAAGCACCACTTGTACCTACACGAAACATTGTGAGTATTCACTACTCCCTTATTTTCGGTTTTAAAATGTTTTGGGGTGGAAAAGCATGTGCTAAACTTTTTATGTTCGTTGTATTTATTTTGACTCATATGAAACTTAGTTGCTATATTTCGTATGTATGTGTATGTTACTTTAATTCATGAGGATTGTATCGCGGTTAAGTCCCTGGAATCTCTAGACATAACTCATTAACTCTTTTGAGCCTATGGTTATTATGGATAGCGCTATCAGGAGGTAGACAACTCCTCACTCGCACGATTCGCTTGAGTGCATTTTACCATTTTATACACTATGTTTGTGATACACATAGTAGTCAATAGGGCACGATTCGGTCATTAGGCTTGGGTTGTGAACTCATGAATGGAAACTTGATGCACATACTATTCTTTATGCACATACGAAACTTGTATTCCCATGTTAGCAACGACACTTGTATACTTATTTTAGCAATGAAACTTGAATACTTCTTTTAGCAATGATACTTGTTACTCATTATAGCAATAAACTTGTTATTTATTATGGTAATGAACTCGTTTATCAATTATAGCAATCAACTTTGTTTCTCATTTAAAGCAATGTACTTGTATTTACAAAAAGCCTTATTTCAAGCTCGATTTTATAAACTTGTGAACTCACCAACTATTTTCATAGTTGACGCTCGTTTTACATGCTTTTTCAGGAAATAATTAGTAAGTGGATATAAAGATTCATCATCATAGAGCATGTTGCATCGTGTTGAAGCTATTATGAAGTTATATTATGAACAATGTTATTTTGGAAAACTTGTACTTTGTTTCTTTTTAAGCTATGGGTTGTAAACTTTTAAATACTGCTATGGTGATGTATCTTTATCTTTTGCAATGAAACTATTATCGCTGTCATATCTTGCGTATCCGCTTTAGCGGGGTGTGACAGAAGTGGTATCAGAGCTAAAGTTATAGATAATATTTTACATTTTTAGGAATATAAAACACCTTAAATGTGTAGAAATACCTTTAATTTATATTACTAAATCTGGAAAATTAATATTCCAAAGTTTTAATTAATCGCACGAATTGTAGAATTTTATCATTTCAGAAAAAGTGTAACTAATTAATATAAAATCCAATACTAAAACATAAATTGGCATTTCGCTATATGTAGAGTTTAGTATATTAGCATTTGATTTCGACATGGAAACTCACTAGTGTGTGTTTGATGTCGTAGGATCCCGGTAGTAAGACGTTGGTGCATTCCGAAGCACCACTTGTACCTACACGAAACATTGTGAGTATTCACCACTCCCTTATTTTTGGTTTTAAAATGTTTTGGGGTGGAAAAGCATGTCCTAAACTTTTTATGTTCGTTGTATTTATTTTGACTCATATGAAACTTGGTTGCTATATTTCGTATGTATGTGTATGTTACTTTAATTCATGAGGACTGTATCGCGGTTAAGTCCCTGGAATCTCTAGACACAACTCATTAACTCTTTTAAGCCTATGGTTATTATGGATAGCGCTATCAGGAGGTAGACAACTCCTCACTCGCACGATTCGCTTGAGTGCATTTTACCATTTTATACACTATGTTTGCGATACACATAGTAGTCAATAGGGCACGATTCGGTCATTAGGCTTGGGTTGTGAACTCATGAATGGAAACTTGATGCAGATACTATTCTTTATGCACATACGAAACTTGTATTCCCATGTTAGCAACGACACTTGTATACTTATTTTAGCAATGAAACTTGAATACTTATTTTAGCAACGAAACTTGTTACTCATTATAGCAATAAACTTGTTATTTATTATGGTAATGAACTCGTTTATCAATTATAGAAATCAACTTTGTTTCTCATTAAAGCAATGTACTTGTATTTACAAAAAGCCTTATTTCAAGCTCGATTTTATAAACTTGTGAACTCACCAACTATTTTCATAGTTGACGCTCGTTTTACATGCTTTTTCAGGAAATAATTAGTAAGTGGATATAAAGATTCATCATCATAGAGCATGTTGCATCGTGTTGAAGCTATTATGAAGTTATATTATGAACAATGTTATTTTAGAAAACTTGTACTTTGTTTCTTTTTAAGCTATGGGTTGTAAACTTTTAAATACTGCTATGGTGATGTATCTTTATCTTTTGCAATGAAACCGTTATCGCTGTCGTATCTTGCGTTTCCGCTTTAGCGGGGTGTGACACTTACGCCATTCCATATCCGACAGGGACGCATTGCCGCCCCCATTCACTTTGCTCCCGAAAATTTCAAGCACTCGTTGACTCTCTTTTCAAAGTCCTTTTTCATCTTTCCCTCGCGGTACTTGTTTGCTATCGCCATTGGTCTCACGCCGGTATTTAGCCTTGGACGGAATTTACCGCCCTATTGGGGCTGCATTCCTAAACAACCCGACTCACAGACAGCGCCTCGTGGTGTGATAGGGTCCGGGTACGACGGGGCTCTCACCCTCTCTGGCTCCCCCTTCACGGGGACTTGGGTCACTCATGCTTTTAAACATGTCTTACTTTCTATTTGTTTAATCAAAAGCCCATAACTTGTCTAGCATATAGGAAGTCATGGTTTTGACTAATAAAAGATATAGAAAGTTTGTGAATTTTATAAACTCTTTTATAAAATATAAACCTTAACTTTTTGGTAAAATACAAAAGTGTCTTTCTAGTACAAAATATTGTATATAACTTAATAAATCACACCATTTGATATATATTATGTTAATTGCTAATTAAAATTATTATTTCCAAGAAATAGATAATTCCCAATTAATTATAAGAGTTTATTGAATATTTATTAAAATAAATTTCTAATAAATAATCAATTGTATTAAGTTGTTGTTAGTGTGACCCATTGGTATCATATGTTATTTAGCAATATCACTTTAATATGATTCTTGTGCATACTAGATCTTTCAATCTCCCACTTGCGCAAGACTCATATTTGACTAATACAGACAGTGGTGAATGTCTAGCAACATATCACTGCTCCTGACAACATACGACTTTTGTGCCATTCTATTAATACCCAATTCCCAAAAGCTTAAAGTTTCAATTTGTGTATAAGGTAAGTTATTAATTATCCCTTTGTCACATTCATCATGTTGAACATAAGATACATATCACAATCAATCTCATATGATGTTTAACTTTTGTTAAGACGCCTTAGATGCCTAACTCTCAAGACATAAGAGAAAAAAATCCCATCTTGACTACACAATCCTCTTACACAGTTCATACCATACCTGAAAATGTCTTTTATAACTACCTGGTTAAGGATCAACATGTGACAATATCAAAGCATAACACTCCCTACATTTAAGTCATACTATGTATCTCAGGTCTTAAGGATACAAAGATAATACCTTTAAATCATGTATCACTTGTGATAGTGATCCATGAGGTGATCTTGATGCGGGTCAATTCAATACTAGTTTTCTGACAAGTACCTATGAAACTTGGTTACAACCACTTGCCTACTTTCATCTGGTGAGAGTCAACCAATCCAATTCATATCATTCTTACTTTATAATATCTCCTACATTTATAACTGACTATGAACTTTTAGAATAATAAGATTATTCATGGATTAAACATGTTAATGTAGAACACAACAAGTATTGATGTTATGATCATATCCCACTATATCAAAACAATATATAATCGTTGTTACAATGTTCCAATATTCAAATACAAAATCCAAATCCCATTTCTAGAGTAATAAAGTCTTATAGCTGAAATGTGACCATTCATACTTTGCTCATAAGAAGGACTTTATTAACGAGTTTGACTAAACTTAATTTGAGTGAATTCTGCGAATACTATTATCTCCATATTTGACTTACTCTAGGCATAGTTAGATATCTTGGAGAATATGATTGGTGTTCTTTCGTGAAATAGAGTCTATTAGCTTGATTAAGTATGTTCTTGAAGTCATAAGGATTTCTTTGTGATCCTTGAATGGTAGAAATCAACATAGTTTTTCAATGAACTCATTCATCCAATCATATTTGATTTGAACTTCTAAAGTATTGTATTCTTATCTTGTAGTAGATTGTGTCATTTTGTTTTGCTTGGACCTCATTCCATCTAAACTTACTCTTCATTCCATAATGAAGTCATAATCCAATTATAATCCACAATTATCTATATTTGCTTAGAAATCAGAATCATGTGTAGCTCTTTACATGAACATTTTATTCTAAACTAATTATCTCATATACATTCTCTTAGTTATTCTTAAGTACTCTTAGAATGTTCTCATAATCATCCAGTGAATTAACCATGTATTCAATTGGTATATCATGATGTGCTTATAACATGATCATATATCAGGCCTTATGTATAATATGGCTTAAATGATGGATTCATTTGCCAAACAAATCGAATATAAATCAATTCAACTAGTTGAAACCTATGAGCTAGGTCCTTTTGAGACTGGCTCAAACTTAGGTTCATGTGACAACTCCAAGATTCCTCCAAAAGAATCTTCAATCTTGATCTCTTTCAAAATATTGTCAATATATGCATTCAAATAAAACTTTTAACATTCATTTGATCTATCTCTATAGAATTTATATTCCAAAAATGTATTTTGTCATTTCAAAGTCTTTCATCTTAGAAACACATTCCGAGTCAAGGCGAAAAGACATGGCATGGTCAAAATGTAATTTCTCATGATTAAGTATGTCTTGTTCATACAATATTAGGAATGTCAATATGCCCCCCACTAGTTCTTAACAAACACACATGTTCTATTCATTTTGATATAAAAGCATATATTGTGGTTTCATATTGAAATGATGATTGCAACCTTGAGATGTTTTGTTTATATCCACAAGTGGATCTCAAGCTTTACACATTTTGCTAGGATAACATGGATTAAGAAAACCTCCAGGCTAATCTATATAGATATCTTCTAGTAGATGTCTATTAAGAAAAACAATTTTTCTTGAAATCTATTTGCTATATCTCATATTAAGAATATGAATTTATAATAAATAATATCATTTCTTATCTAATCATAGCTACTTGTAAAAAAGGTTTGATCATATTCAATGTCATTTGTAACATCCAAAATTCAAGACCAAAAATTTCTTTTTAAATAAACATTACTTTAACCAAAGACATCATTCCAAAACATAATCTGAGTATAGGTTTTCAAAACACATGTTTATTATCAGAGTAAACATTCCCAGGTTGACTAATCTATGGTGTGTGCCATGCGATCACCCCGAGCTCCTCCCTCCGCTACCGGAAGTACCTGAAAACAAAACTGAAAACCGTAAGCACAGAGCTTAGTGAGTTCCCCCAACGTACCAAATACCATACAATCACATAACATACATACTGTCGGGCAATTCTGGGGTGCCCGACCTACCCGTGTCAAGCCATTCTGGGGTGCTGACCTACCCATGTCAAGCCATTCTGGGGTGCTGACGTACCCATGTCAAGCCATTCTGGGGTGCTGACTTACCCATGTCAAGCCATTCTGGGGTGCTGACTTACCCGTCGGCCCTAACAACCGACCATCGGGGACTATTCCACCCCCCTACTGCTACTATCACATATATCATAACATAAACGTACTATCAGACATATCTGGGGTGCCTGAACTACCCTTCGGTCCTAACAGCCGAACACGGGGACTGGTCCCCTCATACTACCTCTATCGCATGTACATAACAAGCCATCATGAAAACATATCATCACATACTGTCAGACGTATCTGGGGTGTCTGACTACCCTTCGGTCCTAACAACCGAACACGACTGCTATCACGTACAACATATCATGCTGGCATATAACATATCAGGTAGTAGCAAACCTAGATGATATCACAAAGACAATCATCTATCATACGTCTCCTACTGGTGGGCCGGCATTGTGGCCTTAGACCCACCACTACTGGAAGGTAACTCACCTGATACTGCTGAACTGCTGCTGCTCACCCCTTTGACCGCTACCTGACCACTAACTCCGAACTGCTGCTCCGCTAGCTCCCCGAGCTACCAATATCAACATAACACTTAGTCTAACTGACCTTCAAAGGTCAACCAAGTCAACTCTGGTCAAAGTCAACGTCCTGGTCAAAGTCAACCTTCCAGGTCAGCCCTACTCGTCGAGTCACCCTACTGACTCGCCGAGTTCATAAGTCCAGAGTCCTTCCACTCGCGACTCTACTCGCCGAGTCAGCCCCTGACTCGCCGAGTCTACTGATTCCCGATTCCTGACCTGTCCAACTCACTGAGTCCTGGCTCGACTCGCTGACTCGAGACTTAACTCGAAGGGTTTGGGACCACTCGACCTGACTCGCCGAGTCTAAGAACAGACTCGCCGAGCACACGGCAATCTTCATCCAACTCGCCGAGTTGTTCATTCAACTCGCCGAGTTCATGCCCATCTTCATCCGACTCGACGAGCTGTTCCTCCCACTCGTCGAGTTCCTCCTCTTCTTCAAGCTACTCGCTGAGTCTACTCGAAGGACTCGTCGAGTCCACTAAGATCCACTTACATGCAGAGGACTTCCGAGTCATGCATGAGCTCCAAACTATAGATCTACCCTCCCCAAGCCTATTTCCCACGTAAAGTTGCAACCTTTACGTGTAGAGAGTGAGATCTAGGCAAAATACACCCATGGCTAGGGTTTAGGACCAAGAGACTCCAATTTCCACCCAATGGCTGATACTTTATGGGATTACATACCAAAATAAACATGGATCTGAGGTAGCAACCTCAGATCTGGACCTCAAGCTCAAGATTGGTCTTAAACATTGCTTAAAAGCCCCAAAACTCATAACCAAGGAAAAATATGGAGGAGAGAAACGAATTGATACCTTCCAATGCTCTGAAATGCTTCCCAAACTTCAGATCCAAAGCCACTCCCTGATGCTTCAAGGATTCCCACTCCTTCTTCTTCCTTAAACCCACTCAAAAGTGGCTAGAAGCTTGAATGAACACAATGGGGGCTTAAGGTGCGGCGTTCTGGGTGCAAGAGGCTGTAAAGGAGCCCTAGGAAGAAGATTAAGATGCTTAAATAGGCTCCAAGCTCCGGATTTAGGGTTTTCCTCGCACAGACCAGACTCGCCGAGTCCACTTGGCCGACTCGTCGAGTTGGTCACTTTCTTATCGACCCGGATCCCGCTCCGACTCGCCGAGTCCTTCCTTTGACTCGTCGAGTCCCTCTTAAATTTAGGGTTTCCTTTACTTTCTTGGCTTTCAAAATCTTGGGTGTTACATCATTAGTATGATGAGGACCATAGTCAATGACATGAGTATGAGAAAATCCTTCTATAACAAGTCTTGCTTTAAATGTGTATAGTTATCCATGTAATATATTCTTTCCAGAAGATTCAATTACTCTTTCTAGCCTTGCTATAGGGATGAAGTTTAATGAAGACTATATACCTGATTAAATGTGTAACATCCGCATATTCGGGCTAGTCAATTTAGAGACAATATGCGTTAAAAATGATTTTTTATATAAGATTATTTAGAATAAATAATTTTAACCAATGTATAGTATATGTCACAAGGATTTCGTACATATAAAGAACGTTGAAATCTGACGTATAACGAAGAGGTTATGACCCGTCGAAGTTTTGCGACAAAACCGACACGGCTTTGTGTATCGTAAAAACTGAATTTTTTATGAAATACTTTTTAGCCTTACAAATCTAAACAAAAGTCATAGTATATGTTAAACCGAGATCGTGCATATAGAGAACGTCCAAATCTGATTTCGTTTGAGGAAGTTATGATTTTTCTAAGATTTTGCATAACAATATACAGCCCAGAAATCGAATTTTAGATCGATCGAAGATCTCGTTAATAGGAGCTCAACGATATAAAGATAGTCGAAAACGGACGTCGGATGACAAAGTTATGAATTTTTAACGGACTTTAACTGTCCAAGTCTGTTAAAATATAACTTTAAAAATAAAGTCAAAATTAGCCGACGGAGTCTAAACGAAAGTTGTAGATCACGTCTCTACCTATGCGTGGATATAAAAAACGTCAAAAAGTGGAGCTTGTACGCGAAAGTTACAGATTTAGAAGATAATTAGTTTTTGGAGTAACCAGCGAGTAACACGTGGCGCGATCAGGGCCGCACCTTCTTCCCCACGGCTTGCCACTAAATGGTTACATCTTGCACCAGAACGACCATCGTTCAGCTCTTGAACCCCCCACGTTCGTGGCTCCTCAATCCTATAAATGGAAGGCACAAATCACTTTATTCCTCAGACCTTTCTAACTCATTCTCTCTCAAACACCCCCAAACCCTCTAAGCCTTTCCCAAGCACCTCCTAGGTGTTAGTAGCGAGTATCAGAGCACCAGAAGTGATGAGTTTATAAAACTGTTGATCGATTAGATCTTATAACAGGCGACACAAGAAAGTAATAACAGTAAGATAAAAACACAAGAATGGAACTGAATCAGTCGAATGATTAAAGCAATCCTCAGCAGAGCTCGATGAAGAACTTCCGTTGTAGAGGATTCTAGGGTTACAAAAGATAAGAACGTAAACGCTTTAAAAAAATCTCTATCAAATCTTCTCTAATCTTTTGTTAAAGAATGCATGCAAGCATCTATATATAACAAACCCTACAAAGAACTCACGGATGGACAGGCCCATACCGGAGACAAAACTGGACTAGCTAACGAGCCCAAAGACGCAACACTTGACTGGACCTAACAATCTTCCCATTTGCGTCAATTTGGAGCAAGACTATCACTTCTTCTTGCTGGGTCCAGCTGCCGGAACCTTCTTGGTGGTATCATACAGACGAGAGATAAGAGCGAGGATTGTCTGTCAGAAGCGAATATACCACTGGATCATATCATCAAAGTACTTCTTGTCGCCAGCTGAGTTTTGCTTGCAACGATGAATAATCCCTAAGACATGTTCCAGGCATGTAGTGGTGTAGAGATGTTTGTCTGCCAAAGCGAACAGGCATTTTTGGCCTTCGTTTCTGGTAAACATAACGGAATTTCTCTTCGGGTCTATCTTCCCCATCTGCATCATGTTGAGATCACTTGCTGAGCCAACAGGAGAAATAGAAGGCTTTTTCTTGAAGACACTCGCTATCTCCTGATCCATCTTGGCGACTTCCATGATGTAGCAGACAAGCATCCTCTTGAAGTGGTCAATGATCGGACCATATTCTGCTTCATTTGTAAGCGAAATGGCATGTTCTACCAAATCCTCGCAGCACCTTAAACCGAATGTTGGTGAAGTTTCCTTCCCGATACGGCTTGAGGACCCGAACGTTGACTATCTTTTGAGTTCTCCATGTTTGATACTGTGGTTGAGCAGCCCTCATATAGAATTCTACCAAATCCCGGTCAACCTTTGGATGAGGATGAGGGAACTCTGCAATGTTTTCAAAGGCATGGAAGACGAACGCCTTTCGGGTCAGTGGCATGTCGAACTGAGAATCGACAGAATTAACGCGATCTAGAGATATCACTGGTTCGAGCCACAAGATGCTTGGAGTCTCAATAGCTTCTTTCAGCAACTTCTCAAGAGTGCAAGGAGGAAAAAGAGTTTTCCTACTCTCAAGAAGGTCATGAGCCTCTTTCTATTTTCTTTCGGCTTCTTCAGCCTCTCTAGCAACCCGAGCGCTGATGTCAGCATCCTTGTCTCGACCTTGCTTTTTCAAGAGAACAACAATCGTCTCCTTGTCATCGTCACTATCTTTAGCAATTTGTTTCCCTTTGTCTTTTACACCCGAACCTGAGGCTTTGCCTGTTGGAGGAGGTTCGGTTGTTTTTGTTGCTGTAGAAGTGGGAGGCGGTTGAGATACATTTTCTCCCCCTTGTTTCGGAATGGACACGAAGTCAAGGAGCCCTTCAATCTTGCTCAGGAGAGAAAGGGCAGGAACAAGCTTTTCTGCAAGATCACGCCTCACAGAATAGTTTAGTATTGGGTCATGTGCTTCCAGGATGTTTGAAATGGCTGCGTGGACATCCGAAACACACGAAGACACAATCTCTCGTTCAGATCGAAGAGATTCAATCTCCTTTTGAGAATTAGAGAGTTGAAGACTCTTGACCTTAAGAGCAGTGGTCTTTCTAGCAAGAGCATCCATGAAGGAGTTCTCAGCAGCTAGATCTTCTTGAAGCTTGGTGAGGCGCTCCTCAATGGTCGCCTTAAAAGCGGAGTTATCGTCGGTTAGAGTTTGACGAAGAGCGGCAAATGACTTCAGTTCAGAGGCAACTGAGGTAGCCAGCGAGTTGACGATGGGGTCAAGCTTCGTTTTGGTGGCTTCGGCAGTTTCCTGTAAAGACTTCAACAGAGAGGAAGCATCATGTAACAGCCCAAAATCTCAAGTATTGTTAAATTGTATTGTGGGGTGTTTTAAAGGGGAGACTCGGTGAGTTGGAGCCAGACTCGCCGAGTAGGGTCGCAGAGTTGGTCGCGGGTTCGCGACTGGACTCGACGAGTCCAGGTATGGACTCGGCGAGTCGACGCTGTTCAAGCTGAAACCCTAGCCGTTTCGATTCTGGATCGTATATAATGTCTTTAGGGCCGTCATGTCTCGTCTTTTGGCCGATTGAAGATAACCTAAACGGCTGTGGGCATCTGGAGCAAGGGTGAAGGCTAGTGGAAGCTTAAAGAGATTGTTAGTCAAGGTGGTGATCAAAGGAGGATCAAGGGGTTGAGCTCTGAAGGTTGGGGACGCAGGGATCACGTTTTCCAGGTAATCCTCGGACCATTTCTGTAGTTTTGGTGTTGTACACGAATCTAGGGTTTAGGAAACCCATTTAAGGATTTGATAGATTATAGAGTTGTTACAAGTGTTTAAATCCCAGTGATAGTATGTGTAAAGGTCCAGGAAGTCCCATATCTATATATTACGGAATCATGCGAATTACAGGAGGCAGTTGTTTGACTGCATGGCGTGGACTCGCCGAGTCGGATGATCAGACTCGGCGAGTAGCTTGAAGATTCACTGAAACTCGCCGAGTTGTTCTTCAGACTCGGCGAGTAGCTTGAAGATCTACTGGAACTCGTCGAGTCGTTCTTCAGACTCGGCGAGTGGTGTCAGGATGCTTATACTCGTCGAGTTACCCTTTGCACTCGACGAGTCCAGTCAAGATTGACCGTTGACCTGTATATATCTTAGAGGGGTCAGTTGCCTTGTTTGATAAGATCATTAACTAAGGCTGTGGTACTATAGGGAACCTGCGGACTAGCGGATTGTGTGCGAGTAGCTCGAAGAGGTTATAGCCTGCGTACTACGAGGTGAGTCTTCTCACTATACCTCACCCGGAAGGGTTTGACTGTGTGACCGGAAGGTCAAGTATGTTGTGTGTTATGTTTATATGCTATGAATGGAAAGTTAGCTGCTACGCGTGATATACATGCTTATATATGGGCCGGAAGGCAAGGTATTATGTGACAGGAAGGTCAGGTATGATATGTGATATATGTGCTTTATGTGTTAGAGTATTTGTATTATGTGTTATATATGTGTATGGGCCGGAAGGCGATTATCTTGTGGACCGAAAGGTCCGGGCCGGAAGGCAAAGTTATGTGGATCGAAAGATCCGGGCCGGAAGGCAATATTATGTGGATCGAAAGATCCGGGCCGGATGGCGTATGTGCGTAAGGTATATTGGGGAACTCACTAAGCTTCGTGCTTACGTTGTTTACGTTATATTGTTTCAGGTTCTTACAGTAACGCGGGATGGCAACGTTTCGATTGTACACACCGAAGAAAGAGTTGTGTTTTTGGAGGATCCTGGTCTTCTATTATAATGAAAATGAAACCCTGTTTTGTAATTCGAATGTGAATACGATTTTAAACAAGTGTTTTTAATATTAAATTGATTATTTAAATAAAATTTTTGTTTTTGGAAATCTTGGTGTTACAAATTGGTATCAGAGCCTTGGTTTGAGGGATTCGGACGCGCCTACGGGTAAATCTGGACTCAAACTGAGGAAGTAAGAAAAAGTTTTCCAAATAAACGGTTTTCTAAAAGTGAATAAGAGTTCAAAGAGGAAGCAAGAAAGAGCAGTGTGTACAATCAGCCAACGCCAAACGGTGATTTCCCAAAATACCCTTACTTTTGTATTATGAAATATCTATTATGCACTTTATGAGACATTATTGCATGCTAGAGACAGGCTAGGTACTTCACATCTTAGGACTAGAGTGGCCTGATTTGTGATGCCTTAGTCTAGGGTTTGCTGTTATATGTGCGTTATGCTTTTGTGTGTATGTGATGAATGAGAGTATCTAGTTAGAACGCACAAGGGGAAAAGCTACGGGGTACAGAGGTACTTCCGAGGATGAGCCGAGAAGGTGGAGCTACCACAGATGGGGAGTCCTATGTATGCTTCAATGCTCGAATGCTGCTTGCTTTGTGCTTTGTGGAGTTGTCGATGATGGGAGTTAGCTACTAAGTGAGTATGACGATACTCAGGAGGTAGAGGGCTGGCATCATTAGGAACTCTTCAGCAGCTGATAGCAAAGAAGTGGGAGGACAGCGGAAGGGACTAGGGAGTAAACCTAGCCAGATGAGTGCGCTGGTAGAGTAGAGGATTTCGCTGGAAAGCGAGCACGCGCGATGAGATGGGTGAAAGAGCAGGTTTATCAGCTACTTAGGAACTCTGGGATGGTCCGTGTGGAAAGTATGGGTAGATGTGGCAGGTAGTATGGGCCCGTACTACTGAAAGCAGAGGACCCATACTTGATACAGGGGGCATTCTGGAGGTCCTAAGGAACAGATTGAGGGGTGATGTTATGGTTCGAATACCATACATCGGAGTGGATACAGAGTGATGTTATGGTCAGGGCACCATACATCGGAACAGATTGAGATAGATGTTGGGGTTCGAGTGCTATACATTGGAGCAGATTGAGGAGTGGTGCTATGGTTCAGGTACCATACACCGAAGCATGATGAGGAGGGATGTCATGGGATGAGTACCATGGTTCGTAGTGGATGATGCTTGTGGTTATTTTGTTATCCGGTTATCGATCGGACGAGCACGAGTGAGCGGGATACGAGGATTCGCGAGATCCGGCGTGGTGAGGTTGCTGCATTGTTGCGGGCTGAGTCGCCAGAATTGTCTGGGTCGATCAGGACCACTATGATTGAAGTAGTTTGATGAGCGATATGCGGTTTTCGCAGAGACGGCTGCCGCGGCGGTTACAGCGGCTGCAGCAACGGCAAGGAAAGGGACTAACCGGGGTTTTCAGTATCGGGACTTCTATTGCACGAAGCCTCCCACATTCGATAGGGTTCAGGACCCGATTGTTGCTATGAGATGGTTATCAGACGTGGAGGGGTATTTCTCCATGAGATTATGCCCTGCTGGTCAGAGGGTGAGGTGTGCTCTGAACCTATTGAGGCTCGGGGCGAAGGATTGATGGAGATTGACTACGAGGTCATTTTCCGATGCGCAGAGGACTGCGGTTTTATGGGATCAATTCATAAAGATGTTCAGTACTCGCTATGTTCCGCGAGATGAAAAGGAGAGATTGGCTCGGGAATTCCTTGAGCTGAAGCAGGATTTGGAGTCGGTGACTGAGATCACCAGGATGTTTATTAGGAGGGCGATGTTTCGCCCTGAGTTCGCTTCGGAGCAGGCTCAGATGCCCCGATATCCGAGTATGCTCAAGGGGGTATCAGACAGTGCGTGTCTGCGCAGAGGCGCGAGACCGTGTTGGTATCGCAGGAGGCCGCCATGTGGCGTGAGTTAGAGGTGAGTTGCAGTTGCGTGAGATGAGGCAGGCCCCGATGCAGTCGCAGTCGGCGCCGAAACGGTCCATGACCGTAGACGTTAGAATGGGGGATCGGAGCGGTCACACTTGTGGGAAGTGTGAGAGAGATGGCACCGGAGCTTGTTGGCCCAGTGGTGCATGCCGCAAGTGCGGAAAGGAGGGGCATGGTGCACGGGATTGTCGGCAGTCAGTGCCAATTCGGGATTTCAGGATTTGTTATCAGTGTCGGCAGGTTGGACATTTGAGGGTCAACCGTCCACAGTTTCCTGCAGGACCGGTGCAGGCTCTAGCATCGGCCACCTCGAGGAGTTCAGGAGGAGGACAAGATGGAGCGGAGCCCCAAGGGCTCAGGGTTGTGCTTATTGGCTTGCGGCAGAGGGAGACGGTACAGTGCCGGAGGCAGCTGCGGGTATGAGGCTTTCTTGATGTATTGATTGCCTCGCGTTGTTTGTGGCGTATTGTTTGTGCTGGTAGTGTGGATTTCGATGCGGTAGTCGTTGTTTCGTGGGATTGGCATGGTTATGGATTGGTGCTTCAGGTTTCGTTTTGGCATTCGTTGTTCCCTGATGGTTTGGTATGGTTATAGTCTGGTGTTTTAGTGCCGATAACTTTGTGCGGTTTTCGAGGTGGTATTCAACCTTTGGCAGGTTGTGGGTTTGGTTATGGATTATTGCTTGGGAATTCCGTTGGTCATCGTTCGTGAGGGTTGATAGTGGGGATGCGGCACTGGGTTGAATGACGGGTAGCATCTGCGGTTGTGGAGTGGACGATTGAAAGATCGGATTCTTTTGAGCGGATTGATCAGGGAGGAGATGTGTTTTGCTGAGGGTTGCTTACGCTTGTGGGAAGCAGTCAGTGGGAAAATGTTCTCTTTGTGCAGGTTGGTTCTGAAAGGTCGTTAATGACGATCGGTGGCAGTTAGTCAGTGCTTTAGTGGGGGAGAATTGTAAATTCTCCGGGAGATCGATGAGTATGTAAGGGTGCTTAGTTGTTGGGTTTCAGCAGGGTTTGTCAGCGCAAAGTATAGGCCGACGAGAGCGAGTGTTGAGTATGCGGGGCGAGATACAGACCTAGGGCATGTGATTGTGGAGGCCTGAGAGGAGGTCGGGATTAAGCTTGAGTAAGTAAGCGGAATTTTGCGATCAGAGTATTGGTACGTTTGAGGTACGTGATGGTTGTACTGCATTGATCCCACGGGATTATGTTGTGCATGTTTCTAGAGCTGGAATCGGAAGGTTCCCAGAGTTAGAACCTGAGGGTTCGCAGAGTTTGGGTGTACGGACCCACAGAGATATAGCCTCGAGTGGCTAGTATGTGTTATGAGAGTCGGTCCAGTCATACTGGAGACTCTGTTGGTATTGCTGGATTAGTTTGAGATTTGCGGATCGCGTATGTTGCAGTGTGATTGCATTGGAAAGTCTGGCCCCGGGTTATTGATCTTGTTTAGCGGAGGCAGCGATTTTGATGAGTGGAGAGAGTGCATGGGATTGAGAGCCCCTGCAATGAGAACCAGAGTATGTGAATAGCGGTTATGCAAAAAGGGTGGTGTCGCTTGGGGCGAGCACCGTGGCACCGGTTGGAGTGGCGTTATGTTCAAGAGAGTTCCGTGGAAAAGGAAAAGAGGAGGGTATGTAACTCCGAAGGGGGTGCAAGTTCACGAAAGTGAAAGCTGCAGAGCAGAGTTATGATTAGAGTACTTCGAGTATGGTTTTGAGTATCGTGTTTGCGGCAGTGGAGTAGGAACCCATCCGGTTGGGATGTCTGACGAGACTCAGGAAGGATGCAAGTGAGTAGAGAATCTTGAATTCTCAGTGTGAATCTGATCAGGGTATAGGACGGATATTAGTGGTTCGTTTTGGGAGATGTTCAAGGATATCATCAGTGTATCGGGTTTTTCAACCTGCGAGTGTTGGAACTAGTTCAGTATGTGTATGTGATGGCAAGAGGGAACTTGTGAGAGTTGATTTGAGAGGGAGAATGGATCTCTCAGTCGGTTCGGAATGGACAAAGTGGGCTTTGGATCGGGGATCCGGTGGTTCATGGTTTCCTAACCCTTATGGGTCGAGTGATCGTCGAGATTTAGAGCAGAGTTGCATCTTGGGTAATTTTCGGTTACAGAGAGTGATGTGCAGTACGGAGATCGGGCTTTAGATGGCAAAGCAGACTCAGCAGGTTAAAGAGAGTTAGTGATCGTCTAGAGTTAACAGGAAAGTTATGCAGTCAGACGCCGTTACGAGTATGTGATTCAGGTCAGCGACTTCGTATTTCTGACGGGGTGCTTCGATTTAGGAAGAGAGGTAAATGGGGGGCCCCGGTATGTTGGGTCTTTTCGTGAAGGTGCGAAGGTAGGAAGGGTGGCCTATCGTTGGAGCTGTCAATGGAATTGGGACGGATCCATGACACTGGTATGTGTCGCAGTTGTAGAGGTGTATAGCGGATGAGTCAGCAGTGGTTCTACTAGAGAACGATTAGGTGGATGCGAGCCGGTGTTACGTCGAGAGGCCAGTGGCCGTCGGAGATCGGAAGATCAAGGTTCTGAGGAACAAGGAGGTACCTCTGGTATTGGTTCAGTGGCGACCTCGGAAGATATCGGAAGTGTTTAGGGAAGCCGGAACGTGTGATGCGGGAGCAGCATCCAGAACTATTTTCAGAGTGAGACTTCGAGGGCGAAGTCTAATTCTAGTGAGGGAGAATTGTAACAGCCCAAAATCTCAAGTATTGTTAAATTGTATTGTGGGGTGTTTTAAAGGGGAGACTCGGCGAGTTGGAGCCAGACTCGCCGAGTAGGGTCGCAGAGTTGGTCGCGGGTTCGCGACTGGACTCGACGAGTCCAGGTATGGACTCGGCGAGTCGACGCTGTTCAAGCTGAAACCCTAGCCGTTTCGATTCTGGATCGTATATAATGTCTTTAGGGCCGTCATGTCTCGTCTTTTGGCCGATTGAAGATAACCTAAACGGCTGTGGGCATCTGGAGCAAGGGTGAAGGCTAGTGGAAGCTTAAAGAGATTGTTAGTCAAGGTGGTGATCAAAGGAGGATCAAGGGGTTGAGCTCTGAAGGTTGGGGACGCAGGGATCACGTTTTCCAGGTAATCCTCGGACCATTTCTGTAGTTTTGGTGTTGTACACGAATCTAGGGTTTAGGGAACCCATTTAAGGATTTGATAGATTATAGAGTTGTTACAAGTGTTTAAATCCCAGTGATAGTATGTGTAAAGGTCCAGGAAGTCCCATATCTATATATTACGGAATCATGCGAATTACAGGAGGCAGTTGTTTGACTGCATGGCGTGGACTCGCCGAGTCGGATGATCAGACTCGGCGACTAGCTTGAAGATTCACTGAAACTCGCCGAGTTGTTCTTCAGACTCGGCGAGTAGCTTGAAGATCTACTGGAACTCGTCGAGTCGTTCTTCAGACTCGGCGAGTGGTGTCAGGATGCTTATACTCGTCGAGTTACCCTTTGCACTCGACGAGTCCAGTCAAGATTGACCGTTGACCTGTATATATCTTAGAGGGGTCAGTTGCCTTGTTTGATAAGATCATTAACTAAGGCTGTGGTACTATAGGGAACCTGCGGACTAGCGGATTGTGTGCGAGTAGCTCGAAGAGGTTATAGCCTGCGTACTACGAGGTGAGTCTTCTCACTATACCTCACCCGGAAGGGTTTGACTGTGTGACCGGAAGGTCAAGTATGTTGTGTGTTATGTTTATATTCTATGAATGGAAAGTTAGCTGCTACGCGTGATATACATGCTTATATATGGGCCGGAAGGCAAGGTATTATGTGACAGGAAGGTCAGGTATGATATGTGATATATGTGCTTTATGTGTTAGAGTATTTGTATTATGTGTTATATATGTGTATGGGCCAGAAGGCGATTATCTTGTGGACCGAAAGGTCCGGGCCGGAAGGCAAAGTTATGTGGATCGAAAGATCCGGGCCGGAAGGCAATATTATGTGGATCGAAAGATCCGGGCCGGATGGCGTATGTGCGTAAGGTATATTGGGGAACTCACTAAGCTTCGTGCTTACGTTGTTTACGTTATATTGTTTCAGGTTCTTACAGTAACGCGGGATGGCAACGGTTCGATTGTACACACCGAAGAAAGAGTTGTGTTTTTGGAGGATCCTGGTCTTCTATTATAATGAAAATGAAACCCTGTTTTGTAATTCGAATGTGAATACGATTTTAAACAAGTGTTTTTAATATTAAATTGATTATTTAAATAAAATTTTTGTTTTTGGAAATCTTGGTGTTACACATCAGTAAATAGTTTTTCGACTTTTTCGGTCGCAGCCGCACAGGCTTTGGTGGATGCATCAATGGCGGCAGTAGCTGAGTTTAGAGAGACTTCATGAGCTTTTGAAAAAGCATCAACAATCTTCTGAATTGCGGCTTCAGAAATGGTGGACTGTGATGAAGAAGATGAGGAAATGAGCGAATCTATCTTCTCGTGAAGCTCCTTTAGATGCTTCTTGGTGACGGGAGCATCATCATCGTCGTCACTTTGCACCTGAAACAGACTGTAATAGACCGAATCAAATGTCATGTCCTCCCCACCAAGAAATGGTTCTTCGTCCTCTACTTCCTGAGCAGGAGATGAGGGTGGAGGTGAGGGTGGAGGCTCGGTGGTGGAAGTAGGTTCGGGTTGTGATGTAGGTTCGGTAGTGGGAGTGGGTTCGGGGGCTTTAGTAGGAGCCCCCGTATCAGATACGTTGGTTCTTACTTCAGCGGTTGTGGTGGTAGCGTCTGTAAAAATGGGAGGGGGTACTGGGATGGAGGTAGGTGGTATTAGAGTGGTGGAGGTTATGGGGGGAATAGAAATAGGAATGGTAACTGGTGGAGAAGAGATAGGTGAACTGGAAAAGTGAACTTCTGGGGTAGGCGATCGTGGAGGAGTGTTACCACGAGGGGACTCGTCAGAGTCTGAATTATCTTCTTCAGATTCGCTTGAGGAGGAGGCTAATATCAGCTTTCGCCTGGGTTGGGTTTTTCTCTTCTTCATTAGAGGGGATTGGGCAACCTTGGTGGTTTTACTTTTCTTGGGAGAAGGGCCTTTCGCTCCCTTGCCAACCTGCTTGTCTTTGCCTTTTTCATTCTTCTTACCCCTTGGAGCTGGCTTGTCGGCTTCATGAATGGATTTGATCATCTCAGGAGTTAGCTCTCTAGGACCAGAGCGACGAAACTCCTTGTAGGTTCGGATGATCCGGCTGTCGGCAGGAACATCTCCATACATCGACTCAAGGATAGAGCCAATGAATTGAAATTTTGAGGCATCGGAGACGATGATCTTCGTGGTATGGAAAGTACCAATCGAAGACAGTGGAGCACCAGCAACAATGGGGACGTGATACTTGTCCATCACCCATTTTGTGACCAACGTCCAGAATCGAGCATAGGAGATCTCTGAATGTTGAGATGTGGATGCAAGGCTCTGGATCAGTTGCTGCCATAACACCGACCCATAATCCAGGTTGATACAGTTGTAAACCACATACAGAATCATGATGAACAGACGACTCGCTCCGTCTGACCCAGCACTGCGTTCAGATAGCCCCTTAAACAGCACAGTAAACAACCTGTTCCACTGAGGAGGAAGGCACGATTTCTTGAACTTCGTGACTATTGTCAGCACCTCAGTATACCCCATATTGTAGAACATAGAGAACATGTGACCCACTGGAATGGATTCAGGGTTAACCCTAGATGAATCGGGTTTGAACCCTAAAAGTGAGCAGAACCGCTACTTGGAGATTGACGCCTTGTGATCAAGAACGTCGAAGAAGATCCTATCAACAGACTTGTCGTAATGAGCAGTGGCGAAAATTTAGGATAAGAACTCCATAGGAACAGCTTCAGCTTTGGTGAGAGCTGGAGCAAGTGGCGAGTACTAGAGGCATTCGATGATCGGGAACATGAAGGCGTCGTAAACCTGAGGAGTAAGATCGATGATCAAACTCTGTTGGCGACGAATCGGCAGGATGTGGGAAGTGGCATGAACAGATGAAGAATCCGCCATTGGAGTGAAGAAGTTGGGAGAGATGATGAACAGTATAGTACTCGAAGGTTTTCTTGCTCTCTGAAATTTAGGTGCAGTAAAGAGGTAAATAATGGTGAAGATTACCTTTTATACTGTGGCTAAAGGAGAGAGAAGAATCCGGTCCCAAATCTTCGAAGGAAATACGGAAGGTTTTTCGGAGGTGATTGATAGGTGATAGTTGGTATCCCCGATGATTACGCAGGAGAGAGAAAATTGTCCCGATTCACACGCCTTCCCATCAGGCGCCATTTTTAAACGAAACGGTTCCACTTTGCACGCCTGTCTTTCAAGTGCCGTTTGAAAATCAAATCGATTGGACTCCCGCCTGAGTCAGCATCTTATCCTTTTAGAATGAACGTCGTTTTAAAGCAAAAATACCACGTGGATCAATATTAGCCACAACTCCCTTATAACTTCAAATCCCATTAAAAAAACTTGTAACTAATGAAACCATAATTTTGGAAAATTAAAAAGATTTTCGTGCTTAGTGTGTAAAAGAAAAGGAAATAAAGCAACACATATGAGGGAATTTGTGATGTCAGTAAAGACACGAAACAATGGATCCCAGGTACGAATCTCTTCCTTCAAAGTCAAGAGAGACTTTAAAGTGTTTGTATGGTTTCCCATTGAATAACGATCAGACACTTATTGAGAAGTGTTGAAAGGCTTCTTTTAATGAGGCTGATTTGGGTGGCTTTCGCTTCAGTTTAGAATTCCTGATATTGACATAAGACCGAAATCTACTGAAGTACTTGTGAGACCAATGTAGTCTGTTGAACAAGTAGGTTTGAAATATTTTAAGTGCCAATGTAAAATAGTTTATGTAAAATCTCAAAAAAATTAAAATTGGATTCCAAGGGAAGAAATGTTATGGGATTTAACAATTTCATAGGAATCACACAAAAGGAAATTAGAGATTTCACTTTCTATCCGCATGGATAAGTCCGTCAATTCGTTAGTGAAAGCTAGAGCAAAGTTGATTGTTCACCGTCAATGCATAGTAGGTATTGAATTGTGGGTTTCACTTAGTACGTAGTGGCACGAAGCTAAGATCATGAACACAGAAATTGTGTAACCATAAACCTCAGTGGTAATTTCTGAGAGTCTCAAGGGTTACGTTTATGAAGCGAATGAGATGGAGAAAAGTAGTGTAGATGGTGTAAAGAAACCAAAGTACCTCTGCTGTTTAAAATAAGGACCAAGCAGAAAACTCTTATCTCATGTGAGAAGAGAGTCAGGTAGCTCATGATTAGAATAAATATGAAAGCCTAATTGGGAAGACAAGGTTTGTATGTACCAAGTCAGTAAGGCTATTATTCTGAATCGGGTGAGGCTTTGGACACATACAGCAGCATGCTTCTAGGGACACTTAACTAATGACAAAATTTCCACACAAATAGCCACACAAAAAAAATATTAACGAACACAAATAAAAAAATATTTTTGGAGTTTTTGATTTTTTTTTTAAATTTGGAATTTTTGAAATAAAGAAAGAAAAAGAAAAAAAATAAGAATAAATAAAAAAAATGAGACACAAAAAAAAAATTTGGAACCAAACCCGAGCGTTCGGTCTATTTCGGTTAAAAAAAATTTGGAACCGAACCCGAGCGTTCGGTTTATTTCGGTTACAAAAAAAAAATTAAGTTTGAAAAAGAAAAGAACTTTGAAAATAAGAGAGATGAATTTGAGAAAATGATACAAAAGGTTTACAACCAAAGAAACTACCTTTGAGTGATAAGCGAAGATCAGATAATAGGACCGAACCCGAGCGTTCGGTTCATTTCGGCACACATGTGAACCGAACCCGAACGTTCGGTTCATTTCGCTTCCAACTTTTAATTTTGAGAAGCAGTTTTTGGTACTGACTCTGATTCCATCATTCCAAGTCCTTGTAGAATTTTATTGAAACTCTCTTCAGGAAGAGCTTTGGTGAAGATGTCAGCCAGTTGATCAGTGGTTCGAACAAAGTGAATTTCGACGTTCCCATCTTCCACATGATCCTTAATAAAGTGATACCTCAGTGCTATATGCTTGGTCTTGGAATGTTGCATTGGGTTATGACAGATCCTAATTGCACTTTCTGAATCGCAATATGGTGGGATCTTTTTCATATTGATTCCATAGTCCCGGAGCTGGCTTTGGATCCAAATCACTTGAGATGTACAAGAGGCAGCTGCGATGTACTCTGCTTCGGCTGTAGACAGAGAAACACATGTCTGTTTCTTTGATTGCCAGCTAACCAACTTCCCGTCTAGGAATTGGCAGCCTTCAGTGGTGCTTTTCCTGTCTAAACCACATCCTCCAAGGTCTGCATCTGAGTAGGCTTGAACGAAGAAACCTGAGTTTGATGGATACCATAGACCGAGGGAGGTGGTTCGTTTCAGATACCGAAGTATGTTTTTCACTGCTAGCATATGTGGTTCACAAGGATTTGCTTGAAACCTAGCACAGTAACACACATAAAACATTATATCAGGCCTGCTAGCAGTAAGGTACATTAAAGAACCAATCATCTGGTGATATAACGTAATATCAACTGCTGGTTTTTCCAAGGATGGTGTGAGCTTGGTGCCGAACGCCATTGGATCTTTAACCTTTGAGTCTCCCATCATGCCGAATTTAGCAAGAAGAGTCTTGGTGTATGCTTCCTGATTGATAAAGATGCCTTCAGGTCCCTGTCTAATATTTAAACCAAGGAAAAAGTTAATCGGACCCATTGATCTCATTTCAAATTTAGTCTCCATCAGCTTCCTGAATTCAGCTGGTAAGCTAGGATTCGTTGAGCCAAAGATGATATCATCGACATAGATTTGAACTATCATAAGGTGGTTACCTTCCTTCTTACGAAAGAAGGTTGGGTCAACCGAACCTTGTTTGAATTTTGACATCTTTAAGAACTTAGTTAGCATTTCATACCATGCCCTAGGTGCTTGTTTCAGACCGTAAACTGCCTTGTCCAGAATATAGCAGTTATTTGGGTACTTTTCATTGACAAAACCAGGAGGTTGCTCCACGTAAACCGTTTCTTCAAGTTCTCCATTCAGAAAGGCGCATTTCACGTCCATTTGGTAGACCTCGAAGTTCTTGTGTGCAGTGTAGGCCAGAAATATTCGAACAGATTCTAGCCTCGCTACCGGAGCAAAAGTTTCCTCATAATCAATTCCTTCTTCCTGGCAGTATCCTTTCACCACGAGACGAGCTTTGTTTTGAATCACATTGCCTTCCTTGTCCATTTTGTTTCTGAATACCCATTTGAGACCAACAACTGAGGCATCTTTAGGAGTTGAAATGAGGAGCCATACCTTGTTTCTTTCGAACTCGTTGAGTTCATCTTGCATAGCTTGAACCCAGTCAGAATGATCAAGAGCAGTATTTACTGTCTTCGGTTCAACTTTTGATACAAAAGAATTATACATGCAGAACTCTACTTTGGAGAATAGAGATGTTTGCTTTGCCTTCAGTTGAGATCGGGTGAGGACCTTTTCAGAGACATTACCCACTATCTGAGATACAGGATGATCTCTGGTCCATTTTACAAGAGGAGGGTAATTTGGATCATAGGATGGATCCAACTCAGCATTGACCATTTCTTCCAATTCAGATTGACTATCGTCATCGAAAAACATATCGGAGTTCTCCCCCTCGACTGATGAGCTTTCAGGTGTAGCTGGACTTTCTGGTACTATAGGACTTTCGGGTGCTGTTGAGCTTTCGGGTGCTACAGGTCTTTCGGGTGTAGTTGAGCTTTCAGGTGTTGTTGAGCTTTCGAGTGTTGTTGAGCTTTCAGGTGTTGTTGAGCTTTCGGGTGGAACTGGAATATAATTCTCCCCCTCAAATTGTGAGCTCGGTTGTTTTGAAGAAGGTGGATTCTCCCCCTCAACTGAAGTGCCTTGCTGAGGAGGTTCATTTGGAACTTGTTCTCCTTCACCCATTCGTTTGGCGGCATCTTCAACAATTTGCTTCAGATGGTCGACTTTGTTGTCTACTATCTTGGCTTCCGAGAGAGTAGCTTTCTCAGGTTCATCGAATAATTCCACAAACTGATCGAACAGATTAGCAATCGAGGCCGTGACTTGACCTGTTTGACTGAAAATCTCTCCAATTGCTTCTTTAGTAAGCTTTATCTTCTTGATGTAGCTGTCATCAAAAGTCACATAATATGTTTCTTCAATCTTCCTAGAACGCTTATTTAAAACCCGGTATGCTTTTAAAGTAAGAGAGTATCCCAGAAAAATTCCTTCATCAGCTTTAACGTCAAACTTGTTACGATGTTCTTTGGAGTTGAAGCATCGTGAACCGAACTCATGGAATAATTTTATGTTCGGCTTCCTGTTATTGATGATCTCATAAGGAGTAAGAGAGAAGCGCTTGTTGAGATAAGACATGTTCTGTGTAAAACATGCTGCAGCAATAGCATCAGCCCAGAAATAAAAAGGAATAGAAGCGAAACTTAGCATCGTTCGGGCCGCCTCACACAAGGATCGGTTTCGTCTTTCGACAATTCCGTTCTGTTGAGGCATGTAGGGGGCTGAGAAGTTATGACTGGTTCCTTTTTCTGCCAAAAAGTCTTCAAATTCTTTGTTCTTGAACTCCAGTCCATTGTCGCTCCTGATGTTGCGAACGACTTTTCTCAGTTGCACTTCAACCTGCTTAATAAACATCTTTAGCTTAAGAGTAGCTTCAGATTTGTGCTTCAGAAAGAACACCCATGTAAAACGTGAGAAATCATCAACAATAACAAGAATATACTTGCTACCGCCAATGCTTTCTATTGATGATGGACCACACAAGTCAATGTGAAGCAACTCAAGTGGTTCAACAACTTTTGTGTTTATCACTACTAGAAAAAAGGCCTTTTACGACGCTCATTGCGCGTCGTAAAACGCTCAGACGACGCGCAAATGCGTGTCAAGGAAGGCCCTGTCATAAAGAGAGACGACGCGCATTTACGACGCGCATTTATGACGCGCAATTACGACGCGCGTTTATGACGCGCAATGCGTATCAAGGAAGGCCCTGTCATAAAGGAAGACGACACGCATTCGCGTGTCGTAACCTTACGACGCGCGTGTTTATGACACGCAATGCGTATCAAGAAAGCCCATGTCAAGAAAGGCCATGTCATAAATAAAGATGACACACATTTTTGCGTATCATAAATTTAAATGTTAAAAAAAAATATTTATGGATTTACTAATTTTCAAATTAAATTTGCATTTAATGTCCAATAATAGAAAATAATATATCATATATAAAAAATATAATCCATTACATAAAATTTATTGTCATACAAAAATACAATACATTGTAATACATTGGTATTAAGGGGACCTAATTGTACATTGCTATTAAGAGGTTTTCCCTAACTATATAACTTATTTGTATAACCAAGTCCAAATGAAAGTATCCACAACCTTCTTCCAGCTGTGTTAGATTCCGAACGAATTAACCTATATATTAATAAAAAAAATAACATTAACATATAGCAATAAATAATAATAATAATAATAATAATAATAATAATAATAATAATAGCCATATTAATAAGTGCATTAAGTCAAAAAGAAAACACAACTACGTATTTGTCTATTTTGTTGACTGGATGAACTATGTGAATGTGAGTAAATGACCCTATTACCCTTCTGTACATATGAATTCAAAAAGAAACACCCCTTTGTATGTACTATGTCAAAAAGCATCACCCCCTAGTGAACTATCTGAATGCAAGTAAATGACCATTCTACCCCTTTGTATTTGTTAGGTCAATAAGAAACACACCTATATATATGTCCCTTTTTTTACTAAATGAATAAACTGTTTGAATGCAAGTAAATGACCATTTTACCCTTCTGTATCTATACCCATCAAAGTAAAAGATGCTGAATGATAAATGATACATTAGTGGATGATATGTCACATAACACATACCTAAAAAAAGCAAGAAATGGCTTCATTAACTTTCTTTTCAATAGAACCCCATGATGATTGAAGATGTGCTTGTGAAAGAAGACAACAGCCAAGAAGGTGAAGAAGTGTGCACCATTCGTTGTTTACACCCTGCATACCACTAGATGTTTTCTCCTTGAGTGTATTTTGGTTCACCATAGCTAGAAGATGCTTCAAAAAAAACAAATATAGAAATGAAAGAGGTGGGATTTGGAAGGACTCCATGAGAGTGCACTTATTTGTTCATCACCATGGCCTCGAAGAAAATCCACAAGAGTCCATCTAACTCCAGAACCTATATGAAGCAGACCAAATGCAAATTGCACCCCTGTTTATACATTAATAGAAACTCATGAGCTTCCACATGCCAAGAGTGCAAGGTTATGGATGTCAAATATACTAACTTGCAGCCTATTGAAAGTGTCTTCCCTGCATCATCTAAGTATATAAGTACTCATCTAAGTATACACTCAACTCAAATCCCTAATAATCCAATTCCATCCATTCATACCTTTTTGGGTTTTGGGTTTTGATTGTTGAAGTTTGTTACTTTAGTAGTTGTTAGGCCAGTTGATTTGAGTTGGTTGGGGTTGTTGCTGCTGATAGACACTAGCTACTGCTGCAGGTCCCACAATGTCCACACTACCCGGTCCACCACCAGCCAATGGGTCAACTGCACCAGTGGTTATCGGTTGAGGCGGGTGATAAATATTAGCAAATACTCTGCAAAATACTGCTGCAGCACCTCCACCTCCACCTTATTTGTACAAAATACTCTGCAAAATCATGAAAGTCATTTGGCCTGAGATAAGAAAAGAAAAATATGTAATATTCATGCCCATAAACATAATTATGATACTGCCCTTCCATAGCAGAGAAGTTAAAGGGTGCATCAAGGGTAAGGTTGTCAATCAAGATGTAAGGTTGTCATTCTTGTACAGGTACTCAGGGACACAGAAGGTAACTGTTGCTGGCAAGGCTGGTGGAGAAGCTTGATGTCTGCCTGAACAGCAACCAGCAATAACCCATTGGAATTAGTGTTTAAACACAAAGTTCTGCTTAAAACAATACAAAAATAATTTACTCCAATTAGAAAATTACAAAATCTAGAAAGGCTATATTACAAAGAATAAACCGAATTGAAGATACATAATACAAAAGGGATAAGCCCAGTATTTGAACATGGTAAGGTCAGAATTATAACTATCATATATAACTACTGACATATAACAAGCCATAAACTTATATACTGGATACAACCCAACTGGATTATAACCTAAACAAAGGAAGATAAAAAGATCCAAATTTCGAATGAAACAACTACCTGTATTCAACCAAATTAAATAAAAATTGGTTTATTCAATATTTCATGGTGGCCATAGATAGGTAACAAGCAACAATGACGATGAACAAAGAAATATTGGACCCAAAAAAATCGGGAGAAAAGGGTGAAGAGAGAGAGAGAGAGAGAGATGGCTACAGGCCTTCAAATTAATTTTCTAATGGTTCATGTGATATGATGAAAGAAACTTTGAAGTTTGGCAAGTAGTAAAGAGAAAATGTGTGGCATCAGCAGGAGGTGGTGAGGAGCGACGTCATCTTATTGTCTCCTGGAACAACAACCAAATCAAGAGGTGACAAGAAGCTCTCTGGAAAAGACCGTATTCTTTTCCTAAAAAACAGAAAATAGCCATAAAGGTAATACAAAAAGAATTGTCACTCACAACTGAAAATGAGAAGAAAAAAAAAAGTAAAAAGTATGATAAGGGAAAAACTTACAGTTCCTAAACGAGATTTCCCCTTTACAATGCAGTAAGGGATTTCCATCTTTCTGCAGAGTGCAGGAAGCCAGACAACCAATTCAATTGGATCAACATCATGGGCAATGATCACCAATTGTGCCTTGTTCTGAAATGGAACATAATATGTCATTAAGCACTTTAGAAGAAAAAGAAATAGAAGATTACAGTGAGTGTAAATGAGAAAAACCTGCTCGATAAGGTAGGTAATATGGTTAAGACCATACTTCACAACAATGGGTTTCTTAGCTTCAACAGTCTTTCCTTCTGATTCAGCTTGAGCTCTCTTCAACAGGCGTTCCTTTTTGGCTGCTTTGTCTTCCGGCCTGTACTTGAGTAGCATCTTGAACAAAGTCGTTGCTTCATAATTTCATAAACAGAGATTTGCCTATCAGTTTGATGAAACTCGGTGGATTGTAAAAGGAGTAAGAACATAGTTGGAATTAGAACAAAATTATTGTTAAGGATGAGCATTATACCGAGATTCTTGTCAAGGGTTTTGGTAAACTGGTTCAATGCTGGTGGGACCTTCAAACGCTGCTTGAGGATTCTCCTCTTTCTCTGAATTCGGACGACTTGAGGCCATCTTACGAATCTGTGAAGATCCTTCTTAGGAGGCAAAGCTCCACCGATTCCAAATTGCTTTGGTCGTTTCTCGAACAATGGATTCGCGACCTTCTCCTGGGAAATTAGATAGACTCGTAGATATTAACAACGGAACAATTCCAATCATACTCCAGGGGTTTTCAAAATATGTAGTTATGAGTAAACGAATTTCGGTTTCAAAATCTATGTTATCGATTCGAGTTTACTGCCAATATATAAATGCTACTTTAGCTCTCTGGATATGATACCATGAGGCAGGTGACAAAATAGGTGCGAGTCTATAGGAAGGAGAATATCATATGAGGATTCTGTTACAATTTATATAATTTAACCCGGGTTGTCCTATTTCCTAGTCCTTAAATTTTCACATTTATTTAGAGGCTCCTTATTAAAAAAAATCACATCAAAATCAAATCTCTTTTACTATGACTATAGTCAATTTGACATAACCATTTGTAACTCTTCTTTGTTCAATGAAGTTGCATATAACCGTCTATCTCTTAAACTTTATATGGGCTATACATACATTGAAGTTTAGCATGTATTCAATAACATAATAATTTAAATATGATCCAATATGCTCATAACATAGATTAAGTCAACAAAATCCACAACTAAATTGAGATTAAATGTAGTAATGCATGATCTAATAACTGACTGGAATGAATCCAAAAACCTGGTTCAAGCATTTCATCGAGCAGTTGGAGTGCTTCATAAAACTTTCTTTCAAATTTCAAACAAATCCACACAGAAGAACACATAATTTGAGAATGTGAAAGAAGGGTACCAGTAAGAGAAACACCAACTAAAAGCAAATCAAAATTATTACCTTGGTTTTCGCAAACCCTCCATCGATATCGACTGATATATTCAGTTTGCCTTTTAAATCATAACCATAACCAATCATTCTTGATTGATAATCCTTCAAATTGTGTTCTTCGTCATGAGAGAGAGAGAGAGGGAGGTCAGATGGTTAGGATCTGTATCCCACAGTAAAGAAGGTGTGAGACCAAACCACCAACATCCATTGTTTGCGGTGGTGTTGGTAGTCTGATGTAAATGGGGTGTCAGGGGCCTGAATCTTGAAGAGTTAATACTTGGGTGGCCTTCCATATCAAGGTTCCTTGTTTCATCGATGCATATATATCTGAACAGAACACACTACAAATATGGTGGTGTGAGTGACGGCTAGGGTTCTTGAGAGAGAAAAAATGATTTTTTTAGAAAGTGTGTGAGAATGTCTTTGAAGACATTGTGGATAAAAGAATACAGAAAGAAGCAGGTCAAGGAATAGTGGAAGAACACTGTTGGCGAGTATTCTCAAGAACAGAAGAGATGAAGCAGGTGAAATCACAGCAGAGATGAAGCAGATAATGGAAATCAGAAGCCTTTTTTCTTCATTGAGATGATGAAGTCGAGAGATGGAGATGAAATCGTTACCTTGGAAAAGGTTGCACAGCAGTGTGAGGAGAATGAAAGATGCGTCAAAACGCTTAGGTCAAAGAGTTAGCGGGCTTTTCTAATTTTTTCGGCTTTTCTTTTCCCGCTTGTAACTAAAGAACGCGCGTTCATAAAAATTATAAAGCGACACCTCCAGAGGGCGCGCATTTAAGATACAGCGCCCTCCGTGTTTTTAATTTTTTTTCTTATGACAATAATTTAAGGGCGCGCAATAATGCGTGACCTAAATCCTTAAATTTTCTGAATAGATGACACGTTTTTAATGTCACTATCGGTTGCGTAACATAAATTAATGAGTGTCATGGTTTGCGCGTCGTAAAAGGCTATTTTTCTAGTAGTGTATAATGGATGGGTGGCTTTGACGATTTTGCTTCCCCTTTTCACATGCAGCACACAAATGTTCTCGATCAAACTTAAGCAATGGGAGACCCCGAACATAACCTCTGGTGACAAGCTTGTTGATGTCTTTGAAGCTGAGATGTGAGAGCCTTCGGTGCCACAACCATCTTTCGTCAGAATGAGCTTTGGATAGAAGACATATAGCTGGATTTCCTTTGATTGGTTTGAGATTGAGAGGAAACATTTCGCCTTTGCGTTCTGATTTGAGAATCACCCTTTTTGATTTCTTCTCTATGATTTCTGAACCTTCATCGTCAAATGAAACTTTAAGACCGGTACCTCCTACCAGTTGAGATACACTGATGAGATTATGTTGTAGCCCTTCAACGTACGCCACCTTTCTAATTGAGAAGTCTCCATTAGTTATCATCCCATAAACCTTTATCGTTCCATAAGAATTGTTGCCGAACTTGACATTCCCACCATTCTGAAGAGATCGAAATTCCCTTAGCTCTTCCTTCCTTCCTGCATGTGACGTGAGCAGCCACTGTCAATGTACCATTCTTCGTCGAACTGCTCGTCACTTATAACCTGCATAAATTAAACAAATTTAGGAACCCAAAGTTTCTTGGGTCCACATGAGCCTTTCATAGGAACAGGAATAGTAAGAGAAACATCAACAAGATATGTTCTTTTTATTAATGTTGTTTCATCTTTTCTTTTAATGGTAAACACTTTGATTTTGTTAGGGTTAGCAACAGTTGGTTTGGTTTCAGGTTTTGGTGTTTGGGACTTAGACTGCTTTCGGTCTTCCTGGACAGAGGAAATCTTCGATTTTCCTTTCAGGTTCGTTGACGATTTAGAGTTTTGTGCAGGAACAGAATTAGGTTTAGATGAGAATTGAGAATGAGAAGAATTAGAATGGGAATTTCTTCTGACTTGCGGTTCGATATGACCCTTTTGTTTTTGGTCATTGGAGGGACCGAACCTGGACCTTCGGTAGCTTGTTCCTTCGTGACTGAACCTATCCTTTCGGTTGTTGTTGCTCTCGGAACCAAACCTAACCTTTCGGTTCTGTTCCTCATGTGGCCCGAAAGCCTTTTTCTCTAACTTTGAATTTCTATCATGATAAGAGAAATGATTGTTTTGAGAATGCCAAAACTGCTTTCGCTCAGAGAGATTCTTTTTGTATATTAGGTTTCTTTGTTGCTTTTGATTTTTCACTTGTTTTGGCTATCTGTGGATGTTAGCCTTTTGCTTTAACTTCTTGACAGCCAGTTCGCTCTTCGTAGATGAGGTTTCGCTTGTGGAGGTGTCTTCTTCTACAGGTATTTCCTTTGTACCACTTGTGCTTGGCACGTCAAAGTTGTCAGGCTTATTCAGCGGCTCTGGAACATATCTTCCTTTAGTTTTCCATGATGTTCGCTCTGACAGACCAACTGTTTCGTCGGCATTATCTATAGGAGCAGACCAGAAGAACTCATCACAGCCATCTACGTTATCTTCGTTCACTATGGCAGTGAGTTCAGCTGTTTGATGTTCGGTTACTCCTGTGACTTTATACACCTGATTTGGAGTAGTTCTAACCTTCTGATACACAACAGCCTTTTCTTCAAGAATCGGGGACTTATTTTGGGACAAACGAGCGAACTCCACAGAATTTTCAGAAATCAGATTTTTCTGGTTTTCGGGTTCGCTCTTGACAAACTCAGAACAGTCGACTACATCCTCTACAGAAATTTCACTCATATCATCGTCCTCATTAAGTTCAGATGCGTTTTCAACATCAATTTTATTTTCTGAACTTAAATTGGCACTCAATGAGTCGAATTTTTGTATGGTTTTGGTCCTTAGTTTCAGCTTATCATTTTCATCCAAAAGATTTTTCAGCATGTCCTTATGGTCTTTGGACTTTATAAAAGATTCTATTTTTTCCAGACCGTACATGTAAGTAGGATTCACATCATCAGATGAAACAACACTCTCACAGTTGTATGCTTCAGCATTGATTTCGTCCTCCCTAAACTCAAGGAAGGGTAAAATCATGCGATGTATTTTCTGCCCTATTTCACAATTCAAATGCAGTTGAGTAATGTTAGCGTAAAGTCTTTTAGCAATCAAACAAAAAACATTTCTTTGTTTTAAAAGTTTCAAATTGTTTCTTTGTAAATAAATGTTTTCATCCTTAGACTTAATCAGCTCCTACTCCTTCTGCTCAATCCACATCCTTCGCTCCTCACTCTTCGATGACACCCTGCTTATTTGGTCAGTTAGGTTAGAATTGGTGACCCGTGTTTGAGTTAAACAACTATCTAGATTTGAGATTCTTGAATTTAAGTTATTTAATTCTTTTTCATATGATTTATGTGGAACTTTGAACGAGATAAAAAGAGATTGTACCTTCTTGATCAATTCATCAAGTTCATTGATCTGCACACTGAGCGGTTTTGCTGTGAAGCATAAGTCCTCTCGCTCCTTAGTGTCCTCATTTCCACCATCTGTATTGTATCCCCTCATGTGAGATACGCCAGTCACCATCAAACACTTTCCGCTGCTTTCACCACCTCTTGCCATATACGCCTTTCCATGTGAAGGCTTTCTTACCTCATCATCTTCTGAGTCGGTCGACCACACCTGTATGACACCGAACTCGTCATCCTCTGCCGAACCCTGTACAATAAGAGCATTCATAGAAGGATTAGTAGCAGCTTTCTTCCTCTTGATCTCTTCTAGCTTTTTCATCAGGATTGCCTCTTCATCTTTCTCCTCATCTTTCTCTGCCATTTTCTTCATAACACAATCTTTGGCATAATGATTCTTTCCTCCACAGTAATAGCAGCTGACACCAGAATCTCCTTCAACCTTCGCCTCTTTCTTTGGTTCCTCAGTCTTCGGCTCCTCCCTTACTTTTTCAGAACTGTAGCTTCCCTGCCAATTTCGGTTCTTATTGGTAGGAAACATCTTCTTGATGAACCTTTTTGGATTGGACACCATCATAGCATAATCTTCTGAAGTAAGATCGTAGTCCTCCAGGTTCAGATCTTCATCGTCTACTACATTCTTGCTTTTGGACAGGAGGGCCAGGGACCCCAAGTTTGAGACCACATTCTTCTCTTGCATCACAATCTTTTCTTGGGATTTTAGAATTCCCACCAGTTTTGCCAGTGAATATGACATGAACTGCTCATGAGCTTTAACTGTAGACACAACAGCTCTCCATTCGGATCTTAAACCATTCAAAAAGGTGACCTTCTGTTCAATCAACTTCCTTTCGATATCATGTTTGATCATCTTGCTAAGAAGACGATTGAAGCGATCAAACGTCTGAGTGACGGACTCGTCGGAATTTTGCTTAAATTCTCCAAACTCAGACAAAAGCAAGGTCTGAATAGAGTGCTCCAAATCTTCATCTGTGGAATAAAACTCTCGCAGTCGATCCCATATTTCTTTAGCGGTACTGCAGGAACTCACCAACCTAAACGTATCAGACTGAAGAGCAAATCGGATCAGCCTCAATGCTTTGATGTTGCACTAAAACTTCTCCTTTTCGTCTTGAGCAACGTCTTTTACATCTTTTAACAGATCATTATACTCTTTCTGAGTTTTAATGATTTTGGATGTTCCTGAGTGAGCAAATGGTCCAGACACAATAGCTTCCCATATAAGATACCCATTGTCTTCAGATCCGATGACATAGTCTTCAAAATGATGCGCCCAAACTTTGTAATCCTGGGTGTAAAGAATAGGAATCTTTGTTGTTGATCCAATACTGTTTGAGATGTTGATAGGATTAGATTGAGAATCATCCATGCTTGATCGTTTTACCTGTTTTAAAGATCAGACTTGTAATATGTAATATTAGGGCAAACGAATCAATAAAGAGATACGTCAATTATGGAGTGACGGCTCAATAAATATCAGTTAATGCAGAATAACCCTAATCACTTCTTTCACAGAAGAGATGTGTATGAATTACACAGCCTCCTGCTCTGATACCAATTGATGAGTTTATAAAACTCTTGATCGATTAGATCTTATAACAGGCGACACAAGAAAGTAATAACAGAAAGATAAAAACACAAGAATGGAACTGAATCAGTCGAATGATTAAACCAATCCTCAGCAGAGCTCGATGAAGAACTTCCGCTGTAGAGGATTCTAGGGTTACAAAAGATAAGAACGTAAATGCTTTTAAAAATCTCTATCAAATCTTCTCTAATCTTTTGTTAAAGAATGCATGCAAGCATCTATATATAACCTGCCACCCTCACCATGTCAAACCCTAAACCTAAAAGGTTCCAGCCGCCATGAGTGAAGTTAGCCGCCACCACCTCCCTTCTGTTCGCTATTCCTATTGGATGAAGCTTCTCGCCGAGGAGCGCCACCACTGCGTTGCTGCCGGTGATGTCTTGGGCAGCCGAAGAATCGCTGAGTTTTGGGAAAAAAACCCATTGTATCGTCGTTGTGCTCGTCGTGAGCCGGCGGGAATGCACAGTAAGTCGCTCTTAACCTATCCTTCCTCTTTTCTCTTTCGTTCTTTGATGGGTGTGGCGCCGGAATTGTCACTGCCACCGTCGGTGGCCATAAAGGGCTGCTGGTGCGTTTTTCCAGCGACATCTGCCGCCTAGGCTGTGGCTATGTGTCACACCCCAAAACCAAGAACGGCGGAAACGTTCTGGGGCGGAGGACGTCATGTACAGTATCACAACAATGTAAAGTAGTAAACAAGCAACAACATCATCCATTGCATTAATAATATAAATATTATACAAATGTGTTTTGTCAAATTTTGATAAACACTAAAGCATAAATCAAAATGAAAGATGAGTCTTCAACGAGCTCCATCTTCCCAAATCCTTGCATTTGTACCTGTCTATGATGACCTGAGGATACAAGTAATTTTGAAAGCGAGTATCAGCTTTGAAGCTGGTGAGATCATAAGTATTTTAGTGTCTTAATTTGTATGAAAATACTTGTATGTATTTGAAATGTAAGTATTTGTATGTATACGAATTGTAAGTATTGAAAATGTAAATGAACTGTAGGTATGAAAATGTTTGTAAAACAACTGTAAACGTTTGAAAAGCCCTAGAAATCCCTATGATTCCTATTAGTAACAAAAGGAGTCTTCTACCAAGACTTAACTGTTCTCAATGTAGTCTTCTACCAAGACCTAACTGCTCTGCATGTAGTCTTCTACCAAGACTTAACTGTTCTGAATGTAGCCTTCTACCAAGGCATCTAGTGTCTGTGCGTGTGTCTCTTGTAAGAGTATGTATTTTCCCAGGTATGACTATCATTAACCAAAAATATAGTTTCTACATTACCGTGCGTCGTGTGAATGTTCATGAAGTGAATGTAAATGGGAAAACGAAATAGTACTATGGTATAGTGTCGAACTACAACCGTACCAATTACCTTAAGTCTAAGGTAATCTTGTAAGTACTGTAGCATTTGTAATAAATAACTACATCGGTACTCAGCTGCCTTATTTGAGGGATAAGGTATAATGTGATGTCTAGATCCCAGGCTGTACGCTCCCCTATCAAAGGGATTTTGGGACCTACCCACGACCCCTGCATATCTGCAAGCTGTGAGCATCCACATTACTATGATCATGTATACTCGATATAATTATCACAATTGCGTTGTGATTCATCAGTATAGTTAGATCTGAACTGGGTCCATGTTATAGCACCTAGTGACGTCTGTCCTATGTATATGTAAGCATATTCATGTAAGTGTGATCATATAATTGTACTTATGTAAATGTGATCATGTAATAGTATAGTAGTGTACTGTAATGTTCTACGTGTGCTAGCTGTATTGTGTGTTCTCTCTCTACCTAGCAAGTATAGTAATGTAATCGTTCTGGTATCGTTGTATATGTTCCCTTTCTAGTATAGTTGTATATGTTCTTCTCTAGTATAGTTGTATATGTTCTTCTCTAGTATAGTTGTATTGACTCATGAATGAACTGACTCATAGTATGATATCGCGTTCTAGTAATAGTTCTATGACTATATATGTACATATGTTATATAACTAATATTTAAACGACCTTCGGACGAGTACCCGATATCCCACCACACCACATCTCAAGCGCGAAAAGGAAATAGGGTGGATAGCCGTCCTAAGTCTTTTAAACATTTCTTATATAACTATACATATAGAGGCATGCAATTTATAATTTAAAAGCATAAAATATGATTTGTAAAACCTTTGAACATAAATATTTTCTAAGAAAAGACCGACTTGGTGTCGATCTATAAAATGGTTTTGAAGGCATGGGTTTGATAAAGCAGTTTAGTATAAAGAAACATTTGTTTGAAACACAATTGAAAAGTAATATAGAGAGTAAAATGTATAGAGAAATTAGGAGTTTTAAACACATAGAGTGTTTATGAAAGACATTGGAAGGAAACTGTTTAGTAAAACGGCTAATGAGTAGCCAATCATTTGAATGCTGCTTATTAATCACATGTGATTGATATAATAATTAGCATAATTCTACTTGTATCCTCCCCCATAAAACATTTAAAAACAGTTTAAAACATTGATTAAGGGGTATGAACTCACCTGTAGTGAGTGGTTCTGATGAAAATGTTGGATCAGTTGCTAAGTATCAAGTGGTGACTTGAGTACACACGCGAATCCTATTTAGCATATATTGACACATATATGAATATAAATAGTGTTATGAACAACTAATTAATGAATTGGGACCACCTTAGGGACTAGTGAACACTTATATTGAAGTGTTACAACCATAAATGATTGTACGAAGGGTTAAAAGGCTATATAAGGGAGTGTATGGCCAAAATACACACTATATGTGTGTGTGCGGCCAGGTGTGTGGCCTAGTGTGCTGCCAGCACATGTGTGCGGCCCTGTGTGCTGCCAGATGGTGTGTGTTGCTATGTGTGCGGCCAGATGGTGTTCTTGGTACCTTTTATGAAGATCTTCACGGAGAATGGATGATACTTGATAGGATTTCGTGTTCTATGCTTGAAGAAGTGAAGGAAGTGTTCAAAAATGACTAAGTGTGGTATATATATATAGGTGGAGTGTGCGGTTGGGAAGGGTGTGAGGCTGCAAACACATGTGTGTGGCCGCACACTCAAGTGTGTGGCCGCACACTCCATGTGTTGGAGTGTTTGGCCTCTTTTTGATTCCTACACTTTGAGTTAACCCATTTCCACACTCCAACCTTGATTATAACACATTTAGAACACTCCAATAGACCCTAAATTGTACTACAAGATAGCAAAACGAGTCTATTATTGATAAGAAATGAACAATGCAAGCTAGAAATTTTCGGGTTGTCACACTGTGGGAGTGCGTGTTCGAGTATACAGGTTGCTTTCGGAAATTGTGGTGTAGCATGCGTGTTTTTTTGGCCGGAAATACCTGAGAAAAACCGTGATGGCTGCCAACCATGGTGGCTACACCGTGTCATCTCTTCCTGCCGCCACCATCTTGTAAGGATAATGTTGTGTAGATTTTTGATTGGCCAGGAATCGATGGAAACTCATCCTTACCGCCTGTTGTCATCGTTCTGCCGCCTGCTGCCACCGTTCCGCCATTGTTAGCCACCATCTCGGGTGGTTATGGGCTTTCGGGTGCGTTTGGAGTGATATTTGGAGTACCTTTGGTGTTGTATTGGCCGAAGATCATAGTCACCACCACCGTGAGGTACTGGCTCCGCCATGTACCACCGCTGGCCACCACTAGGGTGGTTGTGTGTGTGTGTTTATGTTAGTTAGTGTGTGTGTTTATTTTTTTTAGATTAAGCATTGTACTTGTAACTAGAACAAAGAATAATGAAACGAAACTCAAAACCACCACCGTGAGGTGGTGGCGGCCGCCTCCTGTTGCCACCGGCCGCCGTGTCGGGTGGCGGTGTGCTCTGTTTGGATGGTGACTCGTTTGGAATGTTTGGTCAAAGGGACTAAATTGTACCACCCAGGTCATAGAAGGTGTCATCTCCTCTATCGACTGATTGCTCAACTTAGACCAAAATTCTCCCATCCCTCTGACTCCTTACCAAAATTCTCTGAAAGGCTCTCGACCTCCCTCTCAAGGGACGCCTCTTCGAACTCAATCATGGCCCACGGGCCTAAAACCCATAACGCCCAATCTCTACCTCATCAATCGCGACCGGACAACCGGAGAACCACAAGTATCATTCACTACGAACCATGGTACTCATCCCATGACATCTCTTCTCAATATGCTCCGGTGTATGGTACCCGAACCACAGTGTCACTGCTTCATCTGTTCCGATATATGGTACCCGAACCATAAAATCGCTCTTCAATCCGCTCCGATGTATGGCACTCGAACCATAACATCACTCATCAGTTTGCTCTTATCTATGGTACTCGAACCATAACATCACTCCTCAATCCGCTCATTAGAACCTTCAGAATACTCCCTGTATCAAGTATGGGTCATCTACTTTCAGTAGTACGGGCCCATACTACCTGCCACATCTACCCATACTTTCCACACGGACTATCCCGAAGCTCCTAAGTAGCTGCTCGACCTTCTAGTTCATTAATTCCGTCGCGCGCTCGCTCCCTAGCGAAATTCTCTACTCCGCCAGCGCACTCATCTAGCTAAGGTTACTCCCTAGGCTCTTCCTAGATTCCCACACTTCTCTGCCATTAGCTGCTGAAGAGCTCCTAATGATGCCAGCCATCTACTTTCTGAATATCATCATATTCGCTTGGTAGCTGACTCCCATCATCGAGAGTTCCACAAAGCACGAACCAAGCAGCATTCGAGCATCGAAGAATAAATATGACTCACTTTGGGTGATAACTCCGCTTGCTCTGCTCATCCTCGAAAGTACCACCGAACTCTGCAACTCTATCCCTCGCGGGTTCGGACTATTCTTTTGATAAGCACCACGGTACTCATCTAGGCATCTCCCTTCGATTACTCCTCTACTCAAATCCCCTAAAAGGATTCCAACTGAATATTCTCAGTCATCACATACTCAAAAACACATCACATATAACAGCAAATCCTAGGCTAAGGCGTCACAAATCAGGCCACTCTAGTCCAAAGATATGAAATACCTAGCTTGTCCCTAGCATGCAATAATATCTCATAAAGTGCATCATAAATATCTCATAACACAAAAGTAAGGGTATTTTGGGAAATCACCGTTCGGGCTCTGGCTGATTGTACACACTGCTCTTTCTTGCTTTCTCTTTGAACTCTTATTCGCTTTAGAAAATTATTTCTCTGAAAACTTTTCTTACTTCCTCAGTTTGAGTCCAGATTTACCCGAAGGCGCATCCAAATCCCTCAAACCAAGGCTCTGATACCAACTTGTAACACCGAAATTTTCAAAACAAATTTTTCATTTAAAATCGTTTATCTCTTTAACACTTTTCACAAAAATCTCCATTTTGTTTAATTTACAATACATGAATCTTTTGTCCAATCAAATAATAAACCAGGATCCTCAAAATAAATGATTCCTCTGGTGTGTACAATCGAGTCGGTGTCGTCCCGTGATACTGTGATAACCTGAAACACATAACACAAAACACTGTAAGCACGAAGCTTAGTGAGTTCCCCAAAATACCACTCTAACACATATTAGCCACTCGAGGCTATAACTCTGTTGACCCTCCGGTCAGTGTGTCTCAGTGGGACCCTCCAGTCCCAGCTCTCTGTGGGCCCTCTAGCCCTAACTCTATGGACCCAAGGGTCCTAACTCTAAATCATGCATATCACATATCACAATAAATCTCAACATATAAATAGCATACAAATATACTGGCACATAATACGAAAAACACCACATATAGCACATATTAGCCACTCGAGGCTATAAATCTAAGGGCCCTTGGGCCCTAACTCTGCGGACCCTCTGGTCCTAGCTCTATGGACCTTCTGGTCCTATCTCTGATATACACACAGCATAAATCATATAGAAATAATGTTGTGCCACACGTCACATACAATAACTCTGTCACATAACTCTGTTACCACTCTAGGTAAAGTATAGTGAGAAGACTCACCTCGGGTATCTCGGTAAATCTCTGACTCGGTAAATGCTGGCCTAGCCTCCGTCTAATCATATAAAATAATACTCCATTTAGTATAACTCTCAAAGGCTAGACTATGTTCTCTTATGACACTCTCAGAAGGGTAAAAGACCATTTTACCCCTCTCATATCTCAAAGGCCCCACATTAGACCATACCCTAAAAGTCAACAAAAAGTCAACTCTCCAGGTTACGCTGCACGTACCAGATGTGTACGCTGGGCGTACCCGGCTGCACCACAGAATCAGGGAGCGCCACCCAGTACGCGGCGCGTACTAGGGATTACGCCCGGTGTACTCCCCTGCTTCAGCCCTTTTGCTCTTGAGGTCTTAAACAGTTAAGACCTACGTCTATATTTTAGATCTAACCCCTTCTAAGCCCCTTAATCCATAAAGTTGATGACTTTTAGCCTTTGCATGGCTGAACAAGTCACTAACTCCCAAAATGATCCAACCTTTAACTCTAGAAGGCTTAAAACACATTCATGACTCCAAAGTAACATCCAAGATGGGAACTTTATGGCTCTACATCACTAATAACACTTAAAAGGGACAGATCTCGGACCATGGAGTACTTTACACTCATAAAGTCTCCACCTTTGGGGTTTTTAGCCCTAAAAAGGACACATACAACAACAACCAAAAGAAGAGGAAAGTTTTGAACTTTATACCTCCAAGAGTAGCTCTTTCCTCTGTAGATCTCAGATCCAAAATGGTACCTCAAGCTTTAGCCTCCAAGATCTCCTTTCCTTCTTCTTCACCAAGCCACTAAAGCACCAACGAGCTCAAATCAACACTCTCACAAACTAAGAACGATGGGGCTCTCTTTTAGGGTTTCACTCACTGATATGGAGGCTAAGGAATGAGCCATAACACCCTTTAAATAGTGCACAAAGAGGATTAGGGTTTTTGCACCTAGGTCGGGTACGCCCGGCGTAACTCCAGGTACACCCAGCGTACCTTGGCGATTCCGTGTCCAAATTAAGCGTGTGAGTACGCATAGCGTACCCCTCTGGTACGCCCAGCGTACTCACTTGCTACACATCCTCCACTCAAGGACTAAACATGACAATCCAATAAAGAACAAGGATGAAAGATATGCACCTGAATCTCAGGGTGTTACAATTCTCCCCCACTAGAACTAGACTTCACCCTCGAAGTCTCATTCCTCGAACAACTCTGGATGCTGCCCTCGCATCTCCGACTCTGACTCCCAAGTCATCTCGGATCCCTTCCGATGTTGCCACTGAACCAAAACCAAAGGCACCTCCTTGTTCCTCAAAACCTTGATCTTCTGATCTCTGATCGCCACCGGTCTCTCAGCATAATTCAGGCTCGCATCCACCTGAATATCCCCCAATGGCACCACTGCCGACTCATCGGCTATACACTTCTGCAACTGCGACACGTGAAAGGTGTCATGAATCTGACCCAACTCTCCAGGTAGCTCCAAGCAATACGCTACCCTGCCTACCCTTGCGATCACTCTAAACGGTCGAATAAACCGGTGTCCTAGCTTGCCCCTCTTCCTGAATCGGATCACTCCTTTCCAAAGAGATACCTTCAGGAGCACCAAATCACCGACCTGAAATTCGAGCTCAGACTGGCGCCTGTCCGCATAACTCTCCTGGCGACTCTGAGCGGTCAACAACCTCTGCCTGACCTGTTGTATCTGCTCTGACATCTGAAGCACGATCTCTGTACTTCCCATCACATGTTGCTCTACCTCTCCCCAGTAAATGGGGTCCGATACCCCCTTCCCTACAATAGCTCAAAGGGTGGCATACTGATGACTAATGATGGCTGTTGTTGTAGGAAACTCTGCCAAGGGCAAATACGGGCCACAATTTCCCCCCGAAATCTAATACACATGTCCGAAACATACCCTCAAGTGTCTGAATCGTTCGCTTGCTCTGAAGTGTCCACTGACATCACCATGGAAAACTCTAGCTCATTACTCATATTCATCTTTGATACCGAGCACCAGGTCAGCTTTTAGCCCCACAGCTGAACCCCCAATGGTCACACATAACCTGATCCAAAATATCTCACTAACTTCCTCCCCATGACCACTATCACGGCCCAGTGACACGCAAGTCACAAAATTCCCTTTTCCTCATAAAATTACAATCCAATCGAAGATCGACTCAGCTCTAACCTCTGGCGTCTGCTGCGCCTATTCTCCCGCATCATTACGACAGCCTCTGACTAGTGAGTACTACGGCTCCCCGTAGTATCACAACGCCAACTAACTAGTGAGTACTACGGCTCCCCGTAGTACCATGACTCCCTCCCTCTAACTTGTGAGTACTACGGCTCCCCGTAGCATCACAACACCCTCTGACTGGCGAATACTACGGCTCCCCGTAGCATCACGACTCTCTCTCTCTCTCTCTGACTGGTGAGTACTACGGTTGCCCGTAGCATCACAACACCCTCTGACTGGCGAATACTACGGCTCCCTGTAGCATCACCCTATACTCTCATTCTCATTACAACGCCACACTATGTTCACTAACTCATGCACCGAAGACTATCATAGATAGTTACACACACTTGCCCCGATATGCATTACAGACTCTGGCGGCAACCGCCATAACACAGAACCTACCTCTGCGGAGATCCACTTCCTTAAATAATCCCTCTTGATGACAATATACGAAGGGCTCCCACTGGAATCGTGGATACATGATACATCACTAGTCATCTTAAACCCAAGACTCTAAATAACTTCCGATATCGGGACGCTATACGTGGAAACCACGGAACACCCTAACAGAGCATCACAATGTCCTGCCTCTACCACTGATTCCCTGACTCCCAGCACCATACACATACAACAATACATTTCCTCTTTCACTCAATGCGCAACTTCAATGCATCCAAACACTCAATTGGAATACAAGGAAGGCGCTAACTCTACAGAACACACTGATGATCCTCCGAAACCCTTTCCACTACTGATCAAAATCCAAGAAAAAATACACATCCCAGCCCGAGAGTTGGCTACTTGACAATCTTCTACCCATCTTTCAACCCAGAAGTTCTCAACTGCCCATACCATCATTACGAGTCTTCCACTTGAAACGACTCTGACCACCACTAGATTCCTGACCATTGACCACTCACCGTGGAAACACCTATTCTTCTCTCAGACATATACCACATGCATTATCTCGCCCTGCACCTTTCTTTGATCATCAATGACCCTGATCTCATGAATTCAAGCCGCAGGTTTCTGTATCCAACCCCTAACCGCTCTTGCACAAATCTTTGGTTCTCTCAATAAACCACCCGGTTCTCCCCCACTTAGGGTTCGAACCATCACTATCTGACACATCAACAACCTCACAAACTATTTTCACCAGAAATAACACACATGCCCCTGGAACGTGCTACACAACGCCCGATAATCCCTATTAAGGAAATCAATCGATCTCATAACTCTGAACCTCAGACGAATTCCTCAAGAACTTCTCGTCACGACTGCCTCTAGTCGTTCCAAGTCTCGTACCAATCCAATTCCAAACAACTCAATTATCCAATAACATCACTAACTCTGGACCACGAAATCATCGTACTCCCCCACCTCAACTCATCAACCGACGTTCCAACACATGGATCATCCCAAGAACAAGGACCCACTCCTATCTTCAATACCCAACATAGATAGAAAAACCACTTCACTGATTAACTCGACTGGACTCCCCACTGATACCTCTACAATACGCCCTACTATACTCAAATGGGTGCAACGTGGTCCTCGACTATCTCAGTCCCAAAGGACTATCTGCTCATGGTAAATCACTGTCTCGTGGAACACATGCTACCTGATACTCTGATGGACAACCATCACCAATGATAACCTCCAGGGTTTACCCCCAACCCATAACTTAAACATCATACCCCTAATGTTTCGCACATGAACATAAATTGTACCACCCAGGTCATAGAAGGTGTCATCTCCTCTATCGACTGATTGCTCAACTTAGACCAAAATTCTCCCCTCCCTCTGACTCCTTACCAAAATTCTCTGAAAGGCTCTCGACCTCCCTCTCAAGCGACGCCTCTTCGAACTCAATCATGGACCACAGGCCTAAAACCCATAACGCCCAATCTCTACCTCATCAATCGCGACCGGACAACAGGAGAACCACAAGTATCATTCACTACGAACCATGGTACTCATCCCATGACAACTCTTCTCAATATTCTCCGGTGTATGGTACCCGAACCACAGTGTCACTCCTTCATCTGTTCCGATAAATGGTACCCGAACCATAACATCGCTCTTCAATCCGCTCCGATGTATGGCACTCGAACCATAACATCACTCCACAATATGCTCCGATCTATGGTCCTCGAACCATAACATCACTCCTCAATCCGCTCATTAGAACCTTTAGAATACTCCCTGTATCAAGTATGGGTCCTCTGCTTTCAGTAGTACGAGCCAATACTACCTGCCACATCTACCCATACTTTCCACACGGACTATCCCGGAGCACCTAAGTAGCTGCTCGACCTTCTAGTTCACTCATTCCGTCGCGCGCTCGCTCCCTAGCAAAATTCTCTACTCTGCCAGCGCACTCATCTAGCTAAGGTTACTCCCTAGGCTCTTCCTAGATTCCCACACTTCTCTGCCATTAGCTGCTGAAGAGCTCCTAATGATGCCATCCATCCACCTCCTGAATATCATCATATTCGCTTGGTAGCTGACTCCCATCATCGAGAGTTCCACAAATCACGAAGCAAGCAGCCTTCGAGCATCTAAGAATAAATATGACTCACTCTGGGTGATAACTCCGCTTGCTCTGCTCATCCTCAAAAGTACCACCGAACTCTACAACTCTATCCCTCGCGGGTTCGGACTATTCTTTCGATAAGCACCACGGTACTCATCTAGGCATCTCCCTTAGATTACTCCTCTACTCAAATCCCCTAAAAGGATTCCAACTGAATATTCTCACTCATCACATACTCAAAAGCACATCACATATAACAGCAACTCCTAGGCTAAGGCATCACAAATCAGGCCACTCTAGTCCTAAGATATGGAATACCTAGCTTGTCTCTAGCATGCAATAATATCTCATAAAGTTCATCATAAATATCTCATAACACAAAAGTAAGGGTATTTTGGGAAATCACCGTTCGGGCTCTGGCTGATTGTACACACTGCTCTTTCTTGCTTTCTCTTTGAACTCTTATTCGCTTTAGAAAATTATTTCTCTGAAAACTTTTATTACTTCCTCAGTTTGAGTCCAGATATACCCGAAGGCGCATCCGAATCCCTCAAATCAAGGTTCTGATACCAACTTGTAACACCGAAATTTTCAAAACAAAATTTTCATTTAAAATCGTTTATCTCTTTAACACTTTTCACAAAAATCTCCATTTTGTTTAATTTACAATACATGACTCTTTTGTCCAATCAAATAATAAACCAGGATTCTCAAAATAAACGCTTCCTCTGGTGTGTACAATCGAGCCGGTGCCGTCCCGTGATACTGTGATAACCTGAAACACATAACACAAAACACTATAAGCACGAAGCTTAGTGAGTTCCCCAAAATACCACTCTAACACATATTAGCCACTCGAGGCTATAACTCTGTTGACCCTCCGGTCAGTGTGTCTCAGTGGGACCCTCCAGTCCCAGCTCTCTGTGGGCCCTCTAGCCCTAACTCTATGGACCCAAGGGTCCTAACTCTAAATCATGCATATCACATATCACAATAAATCTCAACATATAAATAGCATACAAATATACTGGCACATAATACGAAAAACACCACATATAGCACATATTAGCCACTCGAGGCTATAACTCTATGGGCCCTTGGGCCCTAACTCTGCGGACCCTCTGGTCCTAGCTCTATGGACCTTCTGGTCCTATCTCTGATATACACACAGCATAAATCATATAGAAATAATGTTGTGCCACACGTCACATACAATAACTCTGTCACATAACTCTGTTACCACTCTAGGTAAAGTATAGTGAGAAGACTCACCTCGGGTATCTCGGTAAATCTCTGACTCGGTAAATGCTGGCCTAGCCTCCGTCTAATCATATAAAATAATACTCCATTTAGTATAACTCTCAAAGGCTAGACTATGTTCTCTTATGACACTCTCAGAAGGGTAAAAGACCATTTTACCCCTCTCATATCTCAAAGGCCCCACATTAGACCATACCCTAAAAGTCAACAAAAAGTCAACTCTCCAGGTTACGCTGCACGTACCAGATGTGTACGCTGGGCGTACCCGGCTGCACCACAGAATCAGGGAGCGCCACCCAGTACGCGGCGCGTACTAGGGATTACGCCCGGTGTACTCCCCTGCTTCAGCCCTTTTGCTCTTGAGGTCTTAAACAGTTAAGACCTACGTCTATATTTTAGATCTAACCCCTTCTAAGCCCCTTAATCCATAAAGTTGATGACTTTTAGCCTTTGCATGGTTGAACAAGTCACTAACTCCCAAAATGATCCAACCTTCAACTCTAGAAGGCTTAAAACACATTCATGACTCCAAAGTAATATCCAAGATGGGAATTTATTGCTCTACATCACTAATAACACTGAAAAGGGACAGATCTCGGACCATGGAGTACTTTACACTCATAAAGTCTCCACCTTTGGGGTTTTTAGCCCTAAAAAGGACACATACAACAACAACCAAAAGAAGAGGAAAGTTTTGAACTTTATACCTCCAAGAGTAGCTCTTTCCTCTCTAGATCTCAGATCCAAAATGGCACCTCAAGCTTTAGCCTCCAAGATCTCCTTTCCTTCTTCTTCACCAAGCCACTAAAGCACCAACAAGCTCAAATCAACACTCTCACACACTAAGAACGATGGGGCTCTCTTTTAGGGTTTCACTCACTGATATGGAGGCTAAGGAATGAGCCATAACACCCTTTAAATAGTGCACAAAGAGGATTAGGGTTTTTGCACCTAGGCCGGGTACGCCCGGCGTAACTCCAGGTACGCCCAACGTAACTTGGCGACTCCGCGTCCAAATTAAGCACGTGAGTACGCGCAGCGTACCCCTCTGGTAAGCCCAGCGTACTCACTTGCTACACATCCTCCACTCAAGGACTAAACATGACAATCCAATAAAGAACAAGGATGAAAGATATGCACCTGAATCTCGGGGTGTTACAAAAACCCTAATGGGCCTAATGAACCTTAATTGATCAAAAGACCTAACTATTGGGCCTATGGGGCTAAGATGGGGTTGGAAACCCTAATTAGGGTTTAGAAAACTCTAATATTGGATTTATGGGCCTTGGACTTATTGGGACCCACTTTTGGGCCATTGGAATAGAGTTGTAAATTACACCCAATCACACCATATGTCTTATCTAGTAGAGTGATGGACTTAATGGATTAAGTCCTTAATGGGTTAAGTGAGAAACACTTAACCCTAATTATCTTTTTATGTTAAACCCTAATTTCACTTGGGTTTATTGTTGGGCCTTTCTATTGGGCCTTGATGATTGGGTTATTGATGGGCTATCCAAGAACAAGTTAATGGACCAAAATAATTAGATGAGCTTTAGGATAAGGCCCATGTGAGAGACTTGGGCCTAATTTGGAAAATTGGGCCATAGATGGGCCATAACTAGGCCTTTATGATTATGGTATATTGGGCCATGGGAATTTGACTGGAATAATTGGATGGGCCTTAGGAAAGACCATGTAGAGGTCTGGGCCCAATTTAGAAAATTGGACCATATGTTGGGCTTTGGCCGATTATTTGACTTTGGGCTTTTGTAGTGTGAGTTGGACCTTGGGCTTGGAACCCAAATATTAATTGGGTATTGTTTGATGTTGACAGTTCGAAGATCTGTCAACCAGCAGCTGGAGTTTTATCCGCGGGACTTCGGCGATGCCAGGTGAGTTATCCACACTATACTAAGGGGTCTAAGGCACCAAGGCCGGCCCATTGGATTCGATATCCCAGTAGTTATTGATATGTTGAGTTTGAGTTAGTAATGTATGCTAGTTGATATGCTAGTCTGGTAGATCTATAGGACTACCTGTGATACTGATTATGTCACAACTGGCATTTTAGCCAGAAAATTATGTAATCATGTAAACATTTACTATGATAATCCTTGTAACCCTAGCTTGATGATAAGCATTATATTCATTCTATGACAACAAACATAGTCAAGATCCACAATTGTAGTTCAAAACTCTATGCAAAACATTTCAGAAAGTCAATTGGGAGTTGAAAACCCTAAAAGTCCCGGTTCAGGTTCTTTATGGACTAGGATTTTCTTAAATGGACTCAATTCACAAATCTATAACATTTTAAACCATTTGGGTCTAAAGTGATTCATTCTAACCCTAATGGGCCCTAAATGGACCCTCATTCATAACACTTAACATTTTGGGCCATAATGGGCCTAAAATGGATTGGTTTACCTATATTGGACCTTGATTGGCCATAAATGATTCCGTTCTCCTTGATGGACTCTTATTGGGCCATGAACCATCCTAAGGGCTCAATGGGCCGAAAAAAACATATTGGACCTCATGATTTCGGTCAAAGCCAAGGAGTGAGCTCAAAACTAATTTCCTTCATTTCCATTTGGCCATTTTCGGCCCATGTGTTAAAAAATGGCTAATTTACCCAAACCATGACACATCATTTTTGTTTAGAGGACAACAAGGAATTTTATACAACATACAACAAGATACTTCTCATGTTTCCTTGCAAAACCTCCCCTCACCCTCTCTCTTTATCTCTCTCGGTCGAGAGCTAGCAACACACACACACACACACTTTCAAATTCTCTCCAAAACACTTTGAAGATCATCCTCCTTCTTCCATCAAGGATCTTGAAATTTTGCTTGTGTTTCAAGGATCATCATCAAGTATTTTCAACCTTTGGTAAGTTTTCATCAAAACACAAACATCTCTTTCCATTTTAGCTAGAACTCCTTCTTACATAGCTTTACTCCATGATCATACTCTTAGAAACTTCCTACATTTGAAAATCACTCAAGAAAGCTTGCTAAAGGCCAAGATCTCTCCATTTCTTCTTTAAAACCGAGAAAAACAAGCAAAGGTGAGTTCATACCCCCTTGTTTTCGGTTTTTACATGTTTTGGGGGGAGAATACAAGTGTTTATGTGTAGATCTATGTATTTATGCATGCTATGTGTGATTTTCTTGGTTTATGTTTTGATTATGTGATAAATCTTGATGAGTCTCGAATACTCTAACAAAAATGGGCAAGATTCATAAACTAAAACACTCTAAACATCATACTACAAGGATAAAAGTGTTATACATGCCTAAGATATGAAAAACAAAAAAACATCTTGTATAAGGATCATTTTTGAAAAGTAAACAAAAGATTTGGGAAAATTTTGCCACTTACGGTTTTTATAATGATCAAAAAGGTCATATTTGCATAAAATTGAGTTAGTTTAGGAGTCATTCAGGCTAGATCTAAAAAAATAACATAGCTTTTATATGATCCCTTTCTAGTACCCTATCTTGAGTTTATGATAATCACACTTTTCCAATTACCAAAGGGGTAAATTTTAGCATAATAGGCTTAAAAATTGGTCCTCACGGTTTTTGGGCCCAAAAAGAAAAAAATATGAGAAAAATGTTATTTAATCAAAACTTGAGCCAAAAATAGGAAATGAACAAAAATATGGGCTAAAAACAACACCAATTGCTAAATTGGGCCAAAAATGTAAAGTTTTCGGAAATTGGGCCAAAAATTAAATTTTTATAAAATAAGGGCTGGAAATGTCAATAAACGTATTTTGGACCGAAATTGTAAAACAAATTTATAATTGGGCCGAAAATGCTAAGTTGATGGTCTAATGGGCTAAAAATGTTATTTTCACCAAAAAGGACCAAAAATGTCATTTTATTTAAACAAGGTTTAAAAATAAAATATTCGGTGATAAAGGGGTTGAATTCGCCAAATATGTATATTTGGGCCAAATATGTCAATTATTAAACAACTTGACTGAAGATATAAATATTTATAACTTAAGGGTTAAAATGGTATATATATTTTTTATAAACTAAAAATATCGTTATAACCAAACATTTGACTTTTATAATAATATAGGTAAACATTTCAACCAAAAGAATCCATACTATAACAAACAAACGAAATACAACAATGGTACGAATATTGGGCCTACTACTTACTATACATGCTTATTAAGCCTTCGTGGTCCATTTGCATGTTTATTGGGCCCAATATATTCATTACATGTCTATTGGGCCTTAGTGACCCAATTACATGCTTAATGTGCCTAAATTAGCCTTTACATGTTATTGGGCCTTAGTGGCCCATTTACATGCTAATTTAGCCTGAAATAATTCGTCGTATGCATAATGGGCTTTAATGTGTCCATGACATACTTAACAAGCCTGGAAATAACTTACATGTCTAATGGGCCATAGTTGTCTTTTCTTCATGTTTGTTGGCCCTTATCCTTTCATATCCATGTATCATCTAGTGTTCGAAATTCTAAATACATATAACATATACATATTCATGTGGCAATAATTGGAATCTAGTGAGACTTGTCGGTTGACTCCATTGAGTGTATGGTCGTAGCCTATAGTTATAATCAGAGTCTCCTAGAGGGAGAGCGAGAGTTTGTGTATAGATCTATACGGGGGTGACTCCTCCACACCTGAGCTGTTCGCTACAGTTAGACTAGGCCAGTCTAGGGTGACAAAACCTTGATCAAAATCCAGTGTTTGGAAAAAAAAATGCCAAGACGGGCAAATCAGTCACTATCATGCATGGTTATAACGACTCATATAGAGATCCATTACCATCACAACATTACGGAAATCAAAACACGTAAATCATATTGATACAAAACAAAATCATACGATAATACAAGGACCTCAATATTTTTATAAATCAGAAAATATCGAATTTTCTTGGGAAATGCTATCATTCAATTACCATCTAATTACAACATGAAGAATACAAAGAAATTTGGACTGCATACTTATACATGTTTCTACTATGAAATTCAAACATGGATCTATACTTGATTTTCACATCATTTTTCAGACTTTTTACAAAAAATATCGGACTTTATGGGTTTTACAAACAATACAATGACTTTCATTCAAACATGCTTATGAACTCACCAACATTATATATGTTGATCGTTTTCAAAATAACTTGTATTCTCAGGTAACCGTTAAGTAGGGGAACTTTCAATTGTAGGAAATTTATTTTGTGCAATGTCAAATGATTGTACAATTAATATTTGGGAACATGTAACCTAAGACAATGTACTTGATGTGAACAATACCAGTTGTAATATGTAATGTTTGGTGATGATTGTGTTATGTTTCATGTATATTCATTGTGATGATAATTCGATTTATAGTCACACGAGCCCCCGGATGATTCCGCCGTCTGGTTCGGGGGTGTGACAGATTGATTATATGTATGTGCATTTATCTATTACGTGTCGACATGTTATGTGAGATGGGTTGAGGTTATACTGCTACGTGCGGTAGCCAACAAACCCTAGAGTATTCCAGATATGAGCTGAGGGCCGAGAAAGGCATGCCAGACTCATACTGAGGACTCAGGAGCATTCCAGATACAAGATGAGGGTCGGGTAGGGTATGCCAGACTCATACTGTGGGCTCGGAGGCAATCCAGATGTAAGTTGTGGGCCCGGAAGGCAATCCAGACTCACACTGTGGGCCAGGGGTAATTCAGTTTGTAAAGTTGTGGACCGTTGCATGCAGTATTGTTTCGTTATGCTATGTATTACTGTTATTGTTATGTGGACTGTATGTATATCAGTATTTTGGGGGTAACTCACTAATCTTTGTGCTTACGGTTTCAGTTAATTGTTTCAGGTTCTTCAGATAATTTGGCAAGGCGAAGGCGTGACCGTACACATCCTCGTGTTTTGGACTTATGGTTTCAGGTATACTCTGATATTAAACTATTTTGAAAACACTTTGTAATAACTAATGGCTTTTGGATGTTTGAAAAAAATTTAAATTGGCTTGATTTTTATGGGTGTTACACTATAAGTGCTTATTATCTTTGTTCCTGATATCTATGCTAGATGAACGATTTATACATGTTTTACTTGATTTAAATTGTATATGTATTTTTATACCTATAAATATATTGGGTAAAAATGGATAGTTGAAAGATGATATGGATGATGAAAGATGATATAGAGGTTGAGAGGTGTAAAATGATAAGAAGCCTTGACCTGAAAGTTGATACAATCATCTAGTAGAGTATAGATGACCACAAACTGTTCTAGAAAATCCAGTGGAACACTAGCAGCCTCGCAACCTGTAGGTGTTTGTGAACGACGTGTTCACCAGATGTGTAACACCGTGAATTTCAAGATAATTTTTCGCAAAATATAAAAACATTTTTCATTTAATTTTCATAAAACATCAAGTTTAAATCTTCAATTCACATCATACAAAATCCTAAGATCATATCACATAAAAATCCCTTGCGTGTGTACAGATCAAGCCGGCGCCTTCCCACGGTCATCACTAGTACCTGAAACAAACAACACTAACACTGTAAGCACAAAGCTTAGTGATTTCCCTAAAATACCACATAAACACATATTAGCCACTCGAGGCTATAACTCTATGGGTCCGTGCACCCAAGCTCTGTGAACCCTCAGGTTCTAACTCTGGGAACCTTCCGGTTCCAACTCTATAAACATGCACAACATAAATCACATAGACATCATGCAGTACAACACATAGCATACACATAACATACACATACTCTGACACATAACTCTGATTACCTACTCAAGGTAAAGTATAGTGAGAAGACTCACCTCGTATATCTCGATAACCCATGAAGCCTGGAAATCACTCGTGCTCGATCCTCCGAGCTATAATCCTCCTATAACATCATACATCTCTAATCAACACTTTTACCACTAAGGTTGACTACCCCTATCAAGTCAACTCTGGTCAACGGTCAATGGTCAACTTTGACCGGACTCGACGAGTGCACTAGGGCGACTCAGCGAGTCTATATGTATTCACCAACTCTCTAGGATTCTCTTTTGACACGTCGAGTAATCCCCTGACTCGACGGGTTCCACCTGACATGAATCGCGGGGCCACCACGACTCAACTCGCCGAGTCTCAAGAACAACTCGGCGAGTCCCATCTCGACTCAGTCCAACTGTCAACCCTCCCTAACTCTCCCTGATTCACTGAGCCGACCCTTAACTCGGCAAGACCACTCGCTGAGTGGTTAAGGACAATCTTCATGCTACTCGCCGAGTCTGTTCTTCAGACTCGGCGAGTCCATGCCATGCATCAACTCAAACTAGCTTCTGAGGTCAGATTCGCACCATCCACTCATAGATCTGGCCCTCCTAAGCTTATTCATCACATAAAGTTCATATCTTGGTTACCATACAACACCTACAAGGCTCTTTTTGGAGAAATGACCTCTAAAATGGCAACCCTAGCCTCCTACCCAAAAGGGAGGACATAAAGCATGACATTAAGGACTCTCTGGACCTACTAAGGTCCAGATCTAAGCACCATATCCCCATGGGACCTCTCACACTTCCAATACAAAGCAAATAAGGCATGAAGAAACCCTAGATTTGACCATATCAACAAAAATACGGAAATAAGCTCTGAATGATACCTCAAGAAGCCTCCTCTGATGAAATGAAAGAAGATCCAAGCTCCCCAACTCTTCTAGCTTGACTTTCCTCTTCCTTTCTTGCAAAAACACACAAATTTGCTGAACAATGGCCTCTTATCTCACTCACACGAATCCCTCAGCTGCTTTGGTGCTCTCAAGATCCAGGTAGCCGCAATGAAGGGCCATAAGGTCCTTTAAATAGGGCTTAGGACCGGGAAATTAGGGTTTCATTAAATAGCAAGGACTCGCCGAGTCCATTCCCTGGACTCGTCGAGTCCGGGCGCGAACCCGCGTCCTGAACTGCGATCCTACTCGGCGAGTTTGAGCTCCAACTCGCCGAGTCCCCTCACAAAACTCCAAAAATATAAGCATAAAAGATACCTGGAAATCCGGGCTGTTACAAGATGTACTCTAAAAGCCTTGGCAGCTATGGATTTAGTGTCCTATAGATGAACATTGGCAGTTGTAGATTTAGTTCCCTACAGATGAAAGTTGGCAGCTATGGATTTAGTGCCCTATAGATGAACGTTGGCAGCTATGAATTTAGCTCCCTATAGATGAACATTGGTAGCTATGGACTTAGTTCCTAATAGATAACATCGGCAACTATGGAATTAGTGCTTGATATATAAACCCTGGTAGCGATGGACTTTGTGCCTACTCCTTAGGACAATCCTTAGGAGTGAATAAATGAAAAATAGATGATTCGTAGGGTAGATCCTTAAGAATAATGAAGATAATGGGGATGAGAAATTGGGTTAATTGTTTGATGATTAAACATAATAATTATATTAGTATGGGTTGAAACCCTATGTACACACTAGGTTTCCCAACTTGACCCACTCAGTTTATTGTATCACACGTGGCTATATGAAATATACATTTTGCTGAGAGATTCAAGGAATATTAGGCCACTAGTTTAATTACTATAAGTCTTGTAATATTTCATTATGCTTATGTTTCTGTATTGACGATGACATCCTAATGTTTTAATATAAATAAAATACATTTCTTCGGAAATGCTTTGATAATATATTTATCATATTTTGGGGGACAAATTTCGCAATAATATTCTTTAAAAAGGATACTCTAATTTTAAAATAAGCATAAACAAATCGGTCTTTTCTGGCCGCGAAAATGGGGATGTCACAGTTGGTATCAGAGCATTAGTTTAAGTGAACTAGGAGTAAGGAACTATTTCTAGACATAAACTTAGAATTCTAAGCGATGATTACGAGATGAGTGTCTGCTATATTTAGGATGTATGCCTGAATAGACGCGAGCACTAGCTTATTTAGGGGAGATGCCTAAACTGCTTTTATGTGCTAAATGATTTATGCTATAATATGCCTTATATGTTTTATGATGCTATCAGATGTATGGTCTAGTGCTGACCGGATCTGGAAATTTTATGTGTTCAAATTTCTAAACGTTTAATTACGGTATTAGAACTGGCATGTAGCTTTTCAGAGTAATAAGGAGGATTATGCGTCTAAACCTACTCTATCTTAAATTTCTCGTCTTGAACAACTATTACGGTGTATGGAACGTCATGATAAGGACTCGTACTAGACTAAGAAAATAGAGGAAATAAGAAAGCTAATGATAGTGAATGATACCTATCAGAAGATATCGTAAGAGAGGTATCTTGCCTTTAGAATGCATCTAATAAATACTACATCTAGTACGGGATAAATACACTTTCGATTTGCAGAAAGAAAGATTTATTGTATAATCCATGAATATATTCTATCACCTGGCATTTCCTCCACCAACCGAGTTGAAGCAGAATTGATGATTGAAGATACGCATGGAAGAAGTCCTAGTAGAGTCTAGGGAAAATTTTATGATTGTTTGGACACATTTGTATGTGTTAAAATTGTTTTTGTGATAATAACTTGGAGAACTAAGAGACAATACTTGGGACGAGTATGATTAGGTGTGAAAGGTAGTAGAGGCCTATACTACCAGAAGCACAGGACTCGCACTTGGATCAGGGAAAGTCACAAGGTTACCAAGGTGCTAGTAATTGATTCCGTTTTGTTCATGTATTATGATACCATCGTTTCGGTAATGACTAAGAAGATGATTTTTATTCTGAACCTAGTGGTCATATCAAATCGAGTCTAACTAAGATGAGTATGTTATGTGGTTCAGAGAACCAAGTTCGATGTAGCATCCGACTTAAGCCAGCAGATTGAAGTAAAAGATAATTGGAGCAATCAATAGGACTATCGCGGTCGCTATTAAAGTAAGAAGCTTGTAGCTAGAAGTGCTTTATGCTAGAATGTGATTATATCACATTGGAACATGAAGGAAGGTATCTTCCATTTTGGAATCTGACTCTATAAGACCTGAGTCTAAGCATTGCATCATACGATGAGAGATCATTAGAACATGACCCATTTGTCTATTATGGTAATCGAAGTAAAGAATTTATCTTAAGTTAAGTCTATTAAGAAGAAGAAAGAGTCTCCAATAAAGATCGATTTTGTAACTTAAAGGTTACGATTGAAAATCCAACATAGTACGGAGAGCAGATGCAAGATTGAGCACCGTCAGCAGTCAAGAAGTCCAAGAGTTAGATACTCGTTTGAAAGGACATAAGAGTTACGGTTATTACCTACGATGAAAAGATAATGTATGGAGTCAATATACAAGCCCTGTTTTATTGATGATTCCAGGAAGTAATCATCCTAAGGGGGAGATAATTGTAACGCCTGCAGATTCGAGCTAGTCGGTTTAGAGATAATAAGCGTTAAAAATGGATTTTGATAGAATATTATTTAGAATAAATAATCTTAACCAAAGTATAGTATATGTCACAAGGATTTCGACATATATAGAATGTTGAATCCAACTTATAATGAAGAAGTTATGACCCGTCGAAGTTTTGTGACAAAAATGGCACGACTCTGCGTATTGTAAAAATTGAATTTTTTGATGAAATATTTTTTAGCCTTATAAATCTAAATGAAAGTGGTAGTATATGTTAAACCGAGATCGTGCATATAGAGAACGTCCAAATCTGACTTCGTTTGAGGAAGTTATGATTTTGCATAGCAATATATAACCCGAAAATCGAATTTTAGATCGATTGATTTTTAGCCAACACAACCTAAACGATAATCGAAGATCTCGTTAATAAGAGCTCAACGATATAAAGATAGTCGAAAATGGATGTCGAATAACAAAGTTATGAATTTTTAACGGATTTTAACTGTCTAAACCTGTTAAAATATAACTTTAAAAATAAAGTCAAAATCATGCGACGGAGTCTAAACGAAAGTTGTAGATCACGCCTCTACCTACGCGTGGCTATAAAGAACATCTCTACCAGTTTATGACAGTCTTGCCTCATTACTTACTTCCAAAGTATGATCGACTGTGGATAATTTGAACAATCCAATTATTCAGGAAGTAAAACATGCAAAAGAAAAACAATAGTAAATAATTGACACAAGATAGTAAACAATACTTATATATAAATATCCATTATATAATCACCAAATGTCAATTACATTTATATATTACAATTTTCTAACATCTATATAATCACTAAAACTAATATCATCCTTCAGACCAATGCTCCTCGCATGTTAAACGTGTCTTGATCCTACTTAGACCCTTTGTGAGGGGATCTGCAGGATTTTCTTCTGACGATACCCTCTTGACCATGAGGAGTCCTTCTTCTACCTGATGTTTGATGAAGTGGTATTTTCTGTCAATATGTCTGGATCTACCATGATCCCTTGGTTCCTTGGTTCCTTGGTTGAGGCAACCACTCCTTCTTTCTCATAGAAAATCTTCATGGGCTCCTTTGTGGCCGGTACAACTCCAAGGTCTCCAATGAAGTTCTTAAACCATATAGCCTCCTTTGACACTTTGCTTGTTGCTATGTGCTCTGATTCGCATGTTGAATCAGCCACGGTCTCCTGCTTGGAACTTTTCCAAGTCACTGCTCCTCCATTAAGGGTAAACACCCAACCTGACTAAGAGCGTAAGTTATCTCTACCAGTCTGAAAATTAGCGTCACTATACCCTGTCACTCTCAAGTCATCACTCCCACTAAGTATAAGGACCCAGTCCTTAGTCCTTCGCATGTACTTAAGAATGGTATTCACTGTTGTCCAGTGAGCTCTACGCGGGCTCCCTTGATACCGGCTAACCATGTTCAACGCAAAAGCCACATCATGGCGAGTACATGTCATAGCGTACATGATCGAACCAATAGCGGAAGCATATGGCACTCGACTCATTTCTTCTATCTTGGCACCAGTACTCAGACTCTAAGTCTTACTCAGCTTGGTATTGCTCTGGATTGGTAACTCCCTTTCTTGGAATTCTCCATGCTAAAACGTTTCATCACCTTCTCTGATACTAGAAAGCTAACTATACTCCCACTAGCTTTTACATATGCGTAGGACTCATCCTCAATTCGATGGAAACCAAACTTTTTGACTTTCTCATCGAAGCAAAGATTCCATCTGCAAGACACTTGCTTTAATCCATAAATGGATTTCTCAAGCTTACACACTCTATTGGGGTATTTAGCATCCAAAACCCTCTGGCTGACACATGTAAACACCTTCAGGCAGCTTCCCATTAAGGAAAGTGGTTTTGACATCCATCTGCCAGATTGCGTAATCATGAAACGCAGGGATAGCTAACATGACCCTAATAGACTTAATCTTTGCCACTGGTGAGAAGGTCTCATCATAGTCAACCCCTGAGGTTTGAGTAAAGCCCTTCGCAACCAGTCGTGCCTTGAACGTGTGCACCTTTTCATCCATGTCGGTCTTCTTCTTGAAGACCCATTTGCACCCAACTATCTTTCGACCTGGTACATTGTCAACCAAGTTCCAAACTTGATTGTCATACATGGACTGGATCTCGTTGTCCATTGCCTCTTTCCATTTTGCAGACTCAGGGCCTGCCATGGCTTCCTTGTAGCTATTAGGTTAATCCAAATTTATCAGTGTACTATCAATGATAAACGTATCACCTTCCGCGGTTATATGGAAACCATATAATACAGTTGGAACGCTAACTCTACTGGAACGTCTAAGAGGTAACGACTCGTCAACTGGTTCAATAGGAATCTCTTCCTCGGGTTGAGTGCTAGTGTTAGAGGTGCCTTCACTGCTTGATTCTTGAATCTCTTCAAGATCAATTGTCCTCCCACTATCCTCTTGGCATATGAGTCCCCTCTCATGAAAAACTCCTATCCTCGCTATGAAGACCACGTTATCACTAGGTCTATAGAAAGATATCCAAAGGAAATATGTGGGTAACCAATGAAAATACACTGCTCACTTCGAGGTTAGAGCTTGCCGTGAGTCTCTCGTCCTACGAAAGCTTCACAACCCCAAACCTTGATATGTGCTAACGAGGGAACCTTCCCTGTCCACATCTCGTGAGGTGTTTTGGCAACCTTCTGAGTTGGGACTAGATTAAGGATATGGGCCGCAGTCTCTAACGCATACCCCCCATAATGAGATTGGTAGCAAAGCTCGACTTATCATGGAACGAACCATGTATAACAGGGTTCGATTGCACCTCTCAGCCACACCATTGAGCTGCGGTGTTCTAGGAGACGTCAATTGTGAAACAATTCCACATTCCTTAAGATAGTCGTGGAACTTGATACTAAGATACTCACCACCCCTATCGGATCTGAGCATCTTTATCTTCCTGCCCAATTGATTCTCCATTTCTTTTTTAAACTCTTTGAACTTTTCAAAGGTTTCCGACTTGTGCTTGATTAAGTAACGTAGAAGCAGTTTGCATCCCTTGTGGTGAATCTGAAGTGCCTACACACATCTGTGTGTATGAGATCTGACAATCCCTCACCTCTTTCACAAGTACCAGTGAAAGGTGATTTAGTCATCTTTCCAAGTAAACAAGACTCGCAAGTGTCATCTGACTTTAAGTCAAATGACTCCAACACTCCAACCTTTTGGAGTTAGGCTATGCACTTCTTGTTGACATGTCCAAGACGACAATGCCATAAGCATGCCTTGTCTGAAACATTATACGAATCAATATGTAAAACATTATTTCCTAATTTATCTACAACCATCACAATTTCATCTACACCATTACAAGGAAATGCTTCAAAATAAAATAAACCATTATAATAAGCATTAATAGAACCAATTTCATTATTAAATGAAAATCTAAAACCTTGTCTGTACAAACCATGAAAAGAAATAATATTCCTCGTCATCTCTGACGAGTAGCAACATTCATTCAAATCTAACCCTAACCCACTATTAAGCACTAAAGAATAAACTCATATCTTGGTAACATGCGACGATTTCCTATTTCCCATTATCAGGTTCATCTTCCCATGCTCTACATCCCTACTTCTTTTTAGCCCCTGCAAATCATAACAAATATGAAAACCACATCATGTATCAAGGACCCAATAACTAACATGTGACGAGTTATTAGATAGAATAGTATAAATACCTGCGAATGAGGGCTTTATCTTCCCATCCTTGATGTCCTGCAGGTACTTTGGGCAACTTTTCTTCCAATGCCCCTTATCATGGCAGTAGAAGCACGTTACTTCTTTAGGATCGGAGGAGGGAGTAGCAGAACTGGGTTTTGCTTTGGATCCACTTGAAGAAGATCCATCATGGGACTTTCCCTTCCAGTTCTTTGAGGGAGCTTTCCTCTTTTTCCATTTTCCATGTCCAATAGCCGGGACTAGGGTAGCAGTAGAAATGGACTCAACAGCTTTTCATTTAAGTCCACTTTTAGCAATTCCCAACAAACCTTGAAGTTTGCTCAAGGTCACCTTCTCCTTGCTCAGATGATAATTCATCTTGAACTGATCATAGCAGGGAGGCACAGAGTCTAGGACTATATCAATAGCCAACTCTTCGTCAAAGTTGAAATTCAACTTGAGCAAACGATCCACATATCTTTACATTCTTTGCAAGTGGGTCATGATGGACTCTCCATCCTTCATTTTGGTTGTAATGAACGAGGTGACTATCTCGTACCGCTCTTGACATGCTCTCTGATGGTACTTTTCCATCAGGTCCTGGCACATCTCGTAAGGCCAGTAGTCATCATAGAAATGCTGGAGTTCTGGCTTCATAGTGACCACCATAATGCACGACAACTTTGTCGCTTCCTTGCATTGGGCCCTATAGTTCTCCATTTCTTCTGGAGTAGCAGTAGCTTCATCAATCTTGGCAAGTTCTTTATCGAGAATCTGTTCCTTATCCTCATATCGCAGGGCCATTATGATGTTTCTGATCCAATCATTGAAATTGTATCCATCAAAAGTAACCCTCCCACAAATGTTTAGGAGCGAGAGTGGGTTCGAGGAGTTGTTGTTGGAGGTTGATCCGAAAGCGTTGTTTGGGCCAGACATCTGAAAAAGAAGAAAGACAAAGTTTTGATTAGATAAGGAGTCCTTAATATAACACCCAAATGAAATATTAAGGCTAGGACCCAACACAATAATTCACAATCCGAAGAGGGATGTCGTAATCCTATTGTAAATTATTTGAAGGTAGGTAAATGATGATTTACCAATTCCACCACAAAAAAACAAAATTAAGAGAATTAGGTTTTAAATGAAATGAAATTCCTAGATTCTTTTTAGATTTATTGAACTTTTCAATGGCATGTTTAATCTCGATTATGCCCTTCAAGTTTTTGACTGGGATATCGAGGATCACAAACAAGGTGTGAATAACCATGCAAATTATCTTGGTACTCTCGAGGTCATTTATCACCTAATCAATGTGTCGGTTAACCACATACGCTCCATTGATCTATGATAATTTACGAGCTACCCATTGCCACCCTTGTTAGTCTAAGTTAGTGTGTCGGTTAACCACACACACTCCACTAACGACTTGACAAGGTGTAATGTGCAATTTCATGGATTAGCATCAAATTCACATTATCCTAAAGTAACTAAGATTTGGAATTTATAAAAACATTTAGTTACTTTGTATTTGTCATTATACTTATTAATGAAAGAATTAATGGCCTATCCTACTCGTTCGGCTAATGACCCTCCACTAGTCAAGAGTGTTGTGGGTAAGAGTGGATACCAATGGCAGTCATTTTATAGGCCGCTTCCTTACACACCCCTTATAGACAAACTTTGTGAATGAGGCCTACTAACGGTAAGACTGACTCATCTTATACATATATATACATATTATTCTTTTAATATTATAATAGTATAAGGGTTGTATTTTAAACTTTTAAAATACTAGGGTTTAAGAATTTAACATTTCAAAATTAAACTTTTAATTTAAATTCCAAAACATGAGGGTGCAATTTGAAACTTTTCAAAATTATTCAAATTAAATTTTAAATAATTAATTAATCAAATAATTAGCCATTATCTTAAAATTTGACCAAATCCATCTATTTTGATAAGGAAATCAGATTACCATTTAATAAAATCAATTTACTAAGATAAAAACAAGTTATGGTAATTATCCTAATCCAAAACAAATCAAAAATTTGGAAAATTTGTTGTCAGACGAGTCAACTCGTCGAGTCAGGGCTTGGACTCGTCGAGTTCACCCAACTCGTCGACTTCAACTTTGAACTCGTCGAGGTCATCAGATAGAGAGCAAAAACGGTTTTGTTCCGGCTTTAGACAAATCACTATTACATCAAATATAACAGAAAAACATCCTAGGCTTTGATACCACTAATGGGTTTTGAGCATTACAACATTCCTATGTGCACATGCAACCCTAATTGCTTTGGATCTAGGTTTTTCTCAAGTTATACATGCAAACAAAATTTCCAAAGCAATAACCCTAATTCTAAGATATAAAATCGAAACTAATAGGGTTTAGATCTCACCTTTCTTGTTATTTTGTAATAACAAGTAATCCTTCTTCAATTACTTGACCTCCGGAAGCCTAGTGCCCCAAGTGTTGCACCTCTAATGGACTCACAAACACCACAAGAAAAGAATGAGGCAGAAGGAGGTAGAAATCGGCTAGGGTTTCTCTTGGGAAGCTGTAAAACCGTGAAATTTACAATAAATTTAAACTTTTCAAAATCAACCCATACTCATAAAATCATTACAAAAAGGTTTCCATTTCATTTATTATCAGAGTATCCCAGAACATCAACATAAAATTTGAGGAGCGGTACGATCATGCCTTTGCCTTGCCACGATCCCCTGAATTACCTGAAACATTACACTGAACTGTAAGCTCGAAAGTTTAGTGAATTACCCCCAAAATACCACACGCAACACATACGCCTTTCCAGGCCATAACTCTATGGGATCTTCCGATCCGAATGTCTCAGGGGACTTCCGTCCCAAACCAGGTAGGCCTTCCGGCCTTACCCATAATGACCTTCCGGACCATACTCTATTGACCTTCCGGTCCGTGCTCCATTGACCTTACGGTCCATAACATACAGTTCATACATACATACAGTTCATACATGACATATACAGATCACATATCATAAGACAACCTATATCGCATGCTCTTTGTAACTCATAAGACCTCCCCGTCGCACATATAACTCATACCCATATCGCATCCCTACTCATACGTATCACATATCATATATGTCACACCCCAAAACCACGAACGGCGGAAACGTTCAGGGGTGGAGGACGTCATGTACAGTATCACAACAGTGTAATATAATAAACAAGCAACAACATCATCCATTGCATTATAAGTAAAGTTTTAATACATGTGTGTTCTTTCATTGTAGTAAGACACCAAAAATATACAATCAAAATAAAAGACGAGACTTGTCTGCTCCGTCTTCTCAAAACTTGGCCATCATACCTGTCTACTGTTGACCTGAGAATACAACTTATTTTGAAAGAGAGTATCAGCTTTAAAGCTGGTGAATTCATAAGTATTTAAGTTTCATTGTCTTGCTTACTAAAAGCTATTTTAAAAGTCATGTAAACCTTTAAATGAAAATGTTGATGTAAGTATGAAAAGCCCTAGAAAATCCCTTATTTTCTATCAGTTGGAGATGTAGTCTTCTACAAAGACCCGAATGTTTTGTTATGACTATGTAGTCTTCTACCAAGACCCGAATGTTTTGTAAGTAAAATGATAGTTTTTCCTTTCTATTGACTAGTACTAAAAGTGCTTAGTCTAACTCATCGTTTATGTGAATATATCACAAAATAAAGTAAAGTAGAAAAATATAATCATGCAAGTGTTATCCCTGGGTGACCAGGATTAACACGACATCGCCGAAGCGAAAGATAAACCCTATGGACATCCGAAGAGTGTCCCCTCATCCTCTGTAGCGGCAGCAGGGTGGAGGGAGGGTTAGTCCCGATATCGATCTCCTAATACAGATCGCTAACCTAATGATCCTCCGAAGATTCACATCTCATCCACTGTTGCAACAGTTGGACAGAGGGATGGTTAGTCCCGTCACTGACTACTAAATAAGTGACAACCTTAGACATCCGTAGACGTTCATCAACCACTGGTGCTAATCAGTGGGGTTCAGAATGGTAAGTCCCGCCGAAATATCCCATTGAACCGGGATAGGAAAGATAATTTACACAGTAAGTACTAATAAATCATCCTTGTAGTTCTAAGTACAAGTATCCAGGTAAGTAAATACAGGATAATGCACCTATGTAGAAGTGTTCTTGTATGGTATTCACGTAAGTGTGTTCATGTAACAGGTAAGTATATGTAAACATATTCATGTATCATGTAATCCTAAGTAAATGTACTCATGTATCATGTAAGGTACAATATAGACTCATGAATGAACTGACTCTTGTGTGATTCCTTGTAATAGGAATAATGTTTTGTTTCTTCTAACTATCCCTATGATAATTAACTGGAAAGTAAGTGGTTGTTCAAGTAGATTTATGCACCCTCGATACACCAGGGTGTGGGAAACTGAACGAAGGATGAAAACTATAATCTCTAACATATAAATGAACATATGCGCATAAGTATAGTTTGATTCAAGAAGGTAAAATAATGGTTTTGCAAGATATCTAGGAGTTTTGAACAATAATTAAGAATGACTTGATGTCATTTTAATAAACATTTCAAAACTAATACTTTTGTTATCAATGTATTTTAAGATAGAAAACCACTTCATGTGTCACCTTTTGAAATATGTGAAATCTACTGAGTGAAAACATAGTTATAAAATACATAAGATTGATTTAATAACACATTGTTTTCTACTTGTATTCCCCCCCCCCATTAAGCCTTTAAAATCATTTAAAACATTGATTAGGGGTATGAACTCACCTGTAGTTGGTGGTTCGGATGAACTGGACGGTGTAGGATTGCTAGGTGTCAAGTGAGGACTTGTACACACACTACGATCCTAATGAACATATAATCACACATATATGCACTCAATTAGTCTCAAATCACTAATTGATAATGCTAAGACATCCTAGACATAATAAACACTTTATATAAGTGTTTTAAGCCCTAAGGATTGCATCTAAGCTATTGTGGGACAAGGTACTTGTGTTTAGGGTTCCAAAGGACCCCATATATGAGTTTACTCCTCATATACTAACACACATGGAGTTTACAGTTGTAAACTCTTGAGTTTACGGTAAACTCCCAATCATGGGTGTATTGTGTGTTTTGAAGTTCCAAATGATTCCTTGAATTATTCCAACTTGGTGGTTAAATTCTTGGAAGGGTTTAAGGTCTAGAAACACTCCTTAGAGGAGTTTACGGACCTAAGGCCATTTCCTTTGGAGTTTACGGCCGTAAACTCCCTTGGAATGGTGTTCTTGTTGTTTTCAAGCCTCAAGCATAGGTGGTATAAGTTCTAGGCTTTTATTCCAAGCATATGAAGACATTAGGCACACTTTGGTGCCCTTCTTTCATGTTTACGGCCCAAGAACAAAGTCTTGGCCGTAAACTCTCTTTGATAGGTGATTTTGATGTGCTTAAGGCCTTAGATTAAATGGGAACAAGTCTAGATAAAAGTCTAAAGCTTTAGGTGCCTTAAAAGCACCATTTTGAGTTTGAAATTGGAGTTTACGGCCTAAGAAACTCTTGGGCCGTGAACTCCCAAACTTGGGTGATTCTTGGTTTTTTTCTTGTCCCTAACACACATACATATGAGTCTAAGGCATTTGCATAACACAAGGGTCCATCTAGGCTCGGTTTCGGGAGTTTACCGCCCAAGAACACCTTGGGGAGTAAACTCCTAAATCTAGTGATTTAGCCTTCTAAATCATGTTATTAACACATATAAAGCTTTCTAACACTACTAGAAAGGGGTACTCACGATTTGGGATAAAAACCCGAAGATCCGTGAGAGAGAAAATGGCTTTTCTCTAGTTGGAAATGTGAGTAATGAATGAATTTGGTTCAGAAATCTATTTATAGTCCTGAGATATTTTTGGCAGAAAATATTTTTATTCCTGTAATGATCTCTAATATAATAGAGTGTTGGAATAACAGTGTTGCACAAAACCCTAGTGCACCCACTCTCCTGATATTTCCTGAAGTATAAACCCTGAATTACTCAAACTTACGTGAAAAGTCTGAAAATTAACGGTGACTGCTATAACTTCTATTGAAGTGATATAGTTTGTACAGAATGGAAATTTCGGGTTGTTACATCATATAATTACTTATCCATAGCACATAAGACCTTCTGGTCACATGTATATCTCATGCTCATATCGTAACATAACTCTACAATAAAGTACTCTACAACTATCCGGCTTTCCATCCGGTAAAGGGGGCCGGCCTTGGTGCCTTAGACCCCATCGATATAGTGAGGATAACTCACCTGCAACTACCGACTTGAAGGATTAAGACCATGCTGCTCCGACCACCAGCACGAACTCCACCACTGATCATTACCATATAGCCAAACCAATAAACACCAATAATTACCAAAATACTCCTGGAAGTCAAACTGGTCAACCCTTGGTCAAAGTCAACCTTCCTGACTGACTCTACTCGTCGAGTCAACCCGCTGACTCGTCGAGTCCCTATACTCTGAGAAACCCCATATCACGACTCAACTCGCCGAGTCAACCCGATGACTCGTCGAGTTCCTATGCTTTGAAAACTCCAATGCCTTGACTCTACTCGCCCAGTCACCCCGAGACTCGCCGAGTCCAAGAATCCTCGAGTCCTATCCTGTTCAACACACCGAGTCGTCCCTCGACTCACCGATTCACGACTTAACCAGAAAAGTTAGGGTCCCACGACCAGACTCGCCGAGTCCAAAAACAGACTCGCCGAGTCCAAGGCAATCTTCAACAGACTCGCTGAGTTGTTCTTTAAACTCGTCGAGTCCATGATCATGTTCATACAACTCGCCGAGTACCCCCATGTGACTAGCCGAGTACCTCTAGTTCTTAACCCATACAGTGTCCTTCCAAGTCATGCAAGGGCTCCAATCCGTAGATCTACTCTTCTACAATCCATCCATCACGTAAAGTGGCAAACTTTACATGAATCCAAAGAGATCTAAGCCATAAACACTCAAGGCTAGGGTTTGGGACAAGAAGGCTTCACCAACAACTCAAGGATAGGGACTTTATGCTCTTCTGAATCATCTCAATCCCAGATCTGAGGTAGCAACCTCAGATCCATCCTCCAAACCCAACATAACACTAGATATGCTCCCAAAACTTCCATAAATGATAGATCTAGATGCACAAAAGCTCAAGTAACGAATTATTACCTCAAAAGAAAGCTCCAACTAAAGAATAATCCCAATCTCTGCAAAGCCCCTTGCTCCAATCCTCTAAATCTTCAAAATCTCTTCACCAATCACTTCTCAAAGCTCCAATTGCTCTCCAATGCTCTCACCAACGGATCTAGGGTTTTCTGGACTTCAAAGGGGTCTAACGGGACTGAAGGGAGGACTTTAAGTCCTTTAAATAGGGTGCAATCCCGAAGATTAGGGTTTTTCTCTCTTCAGCACTAACTCGCCAAGTCCAGCCGCCGACTCGCCGAGTTGGCCACTTAACACGCGACCAGAATCGCGACTCAACTCGCCGAGTCTACCCATGGACTCGCCGAGTTGACCATCCTTATTTACACTTTGAACCCTGAACTTACACTTCTAAACTTGGGATGTTACTCAAGCAGGTTGGCCGATTTCTAGAGGTTGGGGTTCCTTTTATAGTAGAGGTTACTAGGGTTTTCAGCTGGAAACCCTAATTTCCTTGCTTAGGACCTAAGCAATCATGGACCCCCATATGATAAGCCTTGGACGAAAAATCTATAGGGCTTGCCATAGATTTTCATCCACTCCTTTTCAATAGAGTCCATCAGCCTAAAACTGCAACTCTCATTGATTTACATAATCAGTCCTCATTCTTTTAATCAGTTCCTTTAACCACTAAATTAATTCCAAATTAATTTATGATTAAACACTAATTAAATAATATGATTACTAATTAATATATTATTCTTATAATATATTAATAAACCATTTATTAACCTCTTTCTCCAAAACTCATCATGTCCAATTGCTATGGTGAAGGCAACCCATAAGGACCATGCTACAATCAAATCAAGTATAACAATTATAGTTATGGGCTTAGACACCTAACCCAACACGTCGCTAATTGTTTTTATTGATGATATTTTGGTCTAATCCAAGACCAAGGAGCAACATAAGGAGCACTTGCAAGAGGTTTTAGAGACCCTGAAAAGGAAGAGGTTGTATGCCAAATTCTCCAAATGCAAGTTCTGGTTACATGAGGTGCAGTTCTTAGGGCACATCGTCAACTAGAAGGGTATATCGGTTGATCCGACCAAGATTGAGGTGGTGATGAGCTGAGAGGTTCCAAGGACACCATCTGAGATCCGGAGTTTTCTTGGTCTGGTGAGTTATTATCAGAGGTTTATCCAGTATTTCTCAAAGATCATTATACCATTGACCCATTCGATGGAGAAGAATGTCACTTTCCGATGGGAGCATGATCAGCAGACAACCTTTGAGACACTGAGGCAGAGATGATGCGAGGCCCTTATTCTCACTCTACCCTAGGGTATGTATGGTTTTTTGGTTTATTATGATGCATCTATCTCGGGGTTGGGAGTTATACTCATGTAGAGAGGTCATGTGATTGCTTATGCTTTGAGGCAGCTAAAGCCTCATGGGGTCAAGTACCCTACACACAATTTGAAGTTGGGAGCTTTGATTTTCGCCCTCAAAATATGGAGACATTAATTGTATGGGGTTAGGTGCACTATTTACACTGACCATAAGAGCCTGAGATATCTGATGGACCATCCGAATGTGAATATGAGGCAGCGGAGTTGGTTGGAAGTGGTGAAGGATTATGACTGTGAGATTTTGTATCATCCTAGAAAGGCCAATGTTGTGGCCGATGCCTTAGGCCACAAGGCAATGAGTGCACCTATTAGAGACATATGTATGAGGATGGTTATTGTCTCCCCATTATTGGAATTGATCAAGAAGGCCCAAATGAAGGGACTGAAGAGGGAATTTGGAAGGAAACAGGATTAGGGGTCTGATTCTATTGTTTATTAGGGATAGTCGTGGGTTATTGACTTAGTGTGCAGGGTTTAGGTTCCAGTTATTGGTAGGGTTATGTAGACACTATGTAACGACCCAAAATTTTTTTTTTGTTTGATATTACTTTAGAAAACATTAATAAATAAAATCATTGTCTAAATAAAAAGAAACATTGTTTGTTCACACCATAACACATTGCAACCATGTTCTCAAAAGCCAAACCGTACATCCCATCAAATATCAGAGTACAATCCCAGTAAATCTCATAAATGCGGAAACCGAAGAGTGTGTGTATGACGTGCCGCTACCGCGCCGGCTCCTTCCCCTTCGATGCAGAGGTACCTGAAAACAAAACTGTAAACGTAAGCACAAAGCTTAGTGAGTTCCCCCAACGTACCGCATACCATACAAACACATAACATATATACTGCCAGGCTATTCTGGGGTGCCTGACTACCCGGTACGGCCATTCTGGGGTGCCGACCTACCCGTGTCAAGCCATTCTGGGGTGCCGACCTACCCGTGTCAAGCCATTCTGGGGTGCTGACTACCCATCGGTCCTAACAACCGATCCTCGGGGACTATTTCACCCCTACTACTACGATCACATATAACATAACAAGCCAGCATGCATACATATCGTCACATACTGTCAGACGTGTCTGGGGTGTCTGACTACCCTTCGGTCCGAACAACCAAACTCTACTACTATCACATACAGCATATCATGCTAGCATATAACATGTCAGGTACTAGCGAACTTAGATGATATCACAAAGACAATCATCTATCATACAACTCCTACTTGTGGGTCGGCATTGTGGCCTTAGACCCACCGCTACTGGAAGGTAACTCACCTCAAAGTAGCTGCTGAACTGATCGGGAACTAACTGACTGCTGCTGCTCCGGGAGTCCTCCGGCTGCAATTTCCACGACATACTCAATCAAACCCTGCTAACTGTCCTTTAGGTAAAATGACCATTTTACCCCTGGATTAACTCTAAGCCAAAGCTGGAGTCAACTTTCAGTTGACTCGACTCGCCGAGTGGATCACCACTCGCCGAGTCCCTAGCAAACCAATGTCCTGGGTCCCTGGTTCTACTCGTCGAGTCGGGCTATGACTCGACGAGTTCACCTTCTATCTGCCATTCAACACCTTCATCCTACTCGCCGAGTTGTATGAACAACTCGTCGAGTTTATCTTCATCCGATGAACACTTTATGCTAAGACTCGCCGAGTTGTATGAACGACTCGCCGAGTCTGTTCTTGAGCTATGAAGATTGCCTTGGACTCGCCGAGTCAGGGCATTGACTCGTCGAGTCCTAACATGGGTGAGTTCAGCTCCCAACTCACCGAGTCACCCCCTGTGACTCAAGGCTCAACTCGACACATGAAAAAGGGACCAATTCGGTGACTCGCGACCAGACTCGCCGAGTCACCTATGCGACTCGCCAAGTCGTCGCCATGCACTCCTTAAATATACCGATTTGCTCGGTTCCAGACCATGCCATTCATAGATCTGGACTTCTAGGACACGAATCACACGTAAAGTTTCCAACTTTACGTGTGGATATTCACCAATATGGATTATAAGGCTCAAAATGTCTCAAAATGGTAGATCTAGGGCTAACAAGCCTCATGAGGCCAAAAAGCTAACAGATCTGAGCTCCTGGAGCTCAATCTTACATAGATCCAAAGGCCAAACGCCTTATTACAACATATAATGAACATGCAAACTTGGGGAATTGACCAAGAAGGACCCAAATGAAGTTTTAAGCATAGAATCAAGGGGAAAACGGGTTATACCTCAAAGGAAATGTTGAAATGACACAAGGATGGCTGATCTCCTTCTCCTCTTCTTGATCTACTCCTCTTACTCTTCAAAACCTTCAAGAACACACCAAGAACACCTCAAACTCTCAAGAAAACAAGGGAAAACGATGAAGGGGGAGTTCTGGGGGTGAATGGGGACGAGTTGGGGCGGAAAGAGAGTTTAAATAGGGTGCAAACCCTTGAAACTTAGGGTTTCATCCCGCAGCGGTGACTCGCCGAGTCCAGGATATGGACTCGTCGAGTCGCCTACTTAAAACGCGTCCTGAGTCTCGTCCCTACTCGGCGAGTCGGACCCTATGACTCGCCGAGTCTAAGGCTAAATTAGGGCAATGCTCAAATAAAATTCACATACCGGAAACCAGGTGCTACAAATCTCCCCCACTTATTTTAGACTTCGTCCTCGAAGTCTGCTGCCTGATCCTGAAACAGCTCGGGGTAGTGCTCCATCATCTCGTCTACCGGCTCCCAAGTCCACTCCGAACCCTTGCGGTGCTGCCATTGCACCTTCACTAGCTCCACCCTCTTGTTCCTTAAATCCTTCGACTTCCTGTCGAGGATTGCGACTGGGCGCTCAATGTAGTTCAGGCTGTCATCAACCTGAATATCCTCCAAAGGTACTACTGCAGAATCGTCCACTAGGCACTTCCGCAACTGCGAAACATGGAAAGTGTTGTGGATCTGGCTAAGCTCGGCTGGCAGATCCAGCCTATATGCTACCTTGCCCACCCGGGCTAAGACCCTGAACGGTCCGATGAATCGCGGGCCCAACTTGCCCCGCTTCCTGAATCGGATGACGCCTTTCCACGGCGACACCTTCAGGAGGACCATATCCCCGACCTGGAACTCTAAATCGGATCGACGCTTGTCGGCATAACTTTTCTGTCGACTATGAGCAGTCTGAAGCCTGCTCCGGACCTGCTGTATCCTCTCAGTCGTCTTGAGCACCACTTCGGTGCTTCCCATAACTCTCTGGCCAACCTCACCCCAGCATATCGGGGTCCTACACCTCCGTCCGTACAACATCTCGAAGGGAGGGCGGTCGATACTCGCATGATAGCTGTTGTTGTAGGAGAACTCAGCCAAAGGAAGATAGGTATCCCAGCTACCACCGAAATCCAGAACACACGCCCGCAACATGTCCTCCAAAGTCTGGATGGTCCGCTCACTCTGTCTATCTGTCTGCGGGTGAAAGGCGGTGCTGAAATGCAGACGAGTGCCCAACTCGTCATGGAATCTCTTCCAAAACCTGGAAGTAAAACGCACATCCCTGTCCGAGATCACCGATACTGGCACCCCATGCCGTGCCACAATCTCCCTGATATAGATGTCGGCCAATTTCTCGGCCGATATGCTCTCCGGAATCGGAATAAAGTGAGCACTCTTGGTCAATCTATCCACGATGACCCAAATCGAATCCACTCCACGCGCGGTCCTGGGAAGCTTCGCGATAAAATCCATCGTGATATCTTCCCACTTCCACAGTGGAATGTCCAACGGCTGCATCTTGCCATGCGGCCTCTGATGTTCGGCCTTGACCTTCCTGCAGGTCAAGCACCGCTCGACGTACCATGCCACATCCCGCTTCATGCAGGGCCACCAATAGTCTAGACGAAGATCCCTATACATCTTCGTCGCCCCGGGATGAATAGAGAATCGGGACTTGTGCGCCTCCTCCATCAAAATCTGGCGCACGCCTCCGTGATACGGCACCCACACCCTATGGTGTAGTGTCAATAACCCTCGGCTATCATAATCGAAGGAGGAAACCTGACCTACTACGCGCTCGTTCTTCCGATGCTCCTCCTTGATAGCCTCCTGTTGAGCTTCCCGAATCTGCTCCAACAGGGGAGTCACCACAGTCATCCTCAAACAGGCGCCCCTGATCGGCGCCGTCTTGCGGCTAAGCGCATCGGCCACCACATTGGCCTTTCCCGGGTGGTAAAGGATCTCGCAATCATAATCCTTCACCACATCCAACCACCGACGCTGCCTCATGTTCAGATTCGGCTGATCCATGAGGTACCTCAAGCTCTTGTGGTCCGTGTAGATGGTACACCGAACCCCATAGAGGTAATGTCGCCAAATCTTGAGGGCAAATACCACCGCCCCCAACTCCAAATCGTGCGTCGGGTAGTTCGCCTCGTGAGGCTTGAGCTGCCTCGAAGCGTAAGCAATGACATGCCCCCTTTGCATCAGCACCGCGCCCAACCCAGAAATGGACGCATCGCAATAAACCACGAAATCCTCTACGCCCTCTGGCAGGGCTAAGATCGGCGCCTCACACAATCTCTGTCTCAGCGTCTCAAATGCAGCCTGCTGCTCGGGTCCCCACCGAAAGACCACGGCTTTCTTCGTCAGCCGCGTCAGGGGCACGGCTATCTTGGAGAAATCCTGGATAAATCTCCGATAGTAGCCTGCCAATCCTAGGAAGCTCCGAATCTCAGATGGGGACTTCGGAACCTCCCATCTCATCACGGCCTCGACCTTGGCCGGATCGACCAGAATCCCGTTCTGGTTGACGAGGTGCCCCAGAAATTGCACCTCGCGCAACCAAAACTCACACTTGGATAACTTGGCATACAAGCTCTCCCTCCTCAGGGTCTCTAACACCTCTCTCAAATGCTCCTCATGTTCCTCCCGGGTCTTGGAATAAACCAAGATATCATCGATAAAGACTATCACAGACCGGTCCAGCATCGGTCTGCATACACGGTTCATGAGGTCCATGAACGCGGCAGGAGCATTGGTGAGCCCAAACGGCATCACCACAAACTCGTAATGGCCATAGCGCGTCCGAAACGCGGTCTTCTGCATATCCTCCTCCCTGACCCTCATCTGATGATAACCCGAACGCAAATCAATCTTGGAAAACCAAGATGCGCCCTGAAGCTGGTCAAAGAGGTCATCAATCCTCGGAAGCGGGTAACGGTTCTTCACCGTTACCTTGTTCAGCTCCCGATAATCTATACACATCCGATGCGACCCATCCTTCTTCTTCACAAACAGAATCGGGGCTCCCCAGGGAGAGCTGCTCGGCCGAATAAATCCCTTGTCCAGCAGCTCCTGCAGCTGCGTAGACAACTCCTGCATCTCGGGAGGAGCCAACCGATACGGTGCTTTGGCTATCGGAGCCGCACCGGGAACGAGGTCAATCCTGAACTCCACCTGTCGCTCCGGAGGTATCCCAGGTAGTTCCTCCGGAAAAACATCAGCAAAATCTCGAACCACCGGGACCTCGCTCACGGTCGCCTTACCCGCCTCCCGGGTGTCCATCACGTACGCGACATAACCCGCGCATCCCTGCTGAAGGTAGCGCCTAGCCCTCGCTGCTGAACATACAGTGGGTCCACACTGCGGCCGCTCTCCATGAATCACTAACTCTCCCCCGCTTGGGGTCTTGACTCGCACTAGCTGCTGTGCGCAATCTATCACTGCCCCATTAGGGCTCAACCAATCCATACCAATAATCACCTTGTTCCCACGCAATGGAATGGGAACCAAGTCTACCAGGTAACACTCCTCAAACAGTCGCAGGACACAATCTCGAAACACCATCGATGCTCGCACCGATCGATCATCGGCAATCTCTACCTCTAACGGGCAATCTAACTCGCCTGAAGTCTCATGAAATCTCTTGCTAAGAGCAAGAGAAACGAACGATCGGGATGCACCCGAGTCGAACAATACCTGAACCGGGATGCCGTTCACATGGAACGATCCTAATACACATGTATACACACGGAGCACATATCAATATCATAACAACGTAAAATAAAAGATAGAAGGAAGGAATCATACCCGTCACCACATCGGGCGCGGCGCGTGCCTCCTCGGCAGTCAACTGAAATGCCCGACTCCTCACCACTGGAGCCTCTGCCTTGCCCTGACGGCCATCCGTGATCCGCAGGGTCGCTGGAGCTGGCGCCTTCACTGGCGCTGAAGCTGTCAACATGGGGCAATTGGCCTTCTTGTGGCCCCTCTGGTTGCAGTGGAAACACAGCAACTCCGATGTCTGAATAACGGTCGCAGGAGCAGTGCAATCCCTGCTGATATGCCCAACCTTGCCGCACTTGTAGCAGCCTGACGATCCCATCCTGCACGCCCCCTCGTGCGGCCTGCCGCACCTCCTGCAGCGGCTCGGTCCCGACTGGCCTTTCGGCCTCCCATCTGATCCCTTGGGCTTCTTCCCCGAAGCCCCTGATGCCTGACCATCCTCAAGTTTCCGTTTCCGGATGTGCTCCAAATCTATCTCTCTCTCCCTAGCCCTGGCAATCATGGAGTCCAGGGTAGGGCAAGCCGAAAAGCTAACATGCTCCCGAATGTCAGCTCGTAGCATATCATGGTAACGAGTCCTCCTCATATCCTCGTCGCCTGCATACTGGGGCACCAACAAAGCCCTCTCCCGAAACTTGGCGGTGATCTCCGCCACGGTCTCTGTCGTCTGCCTCATGTCTAGAAACTCCCTGGCCAGCTGCTGAAGCTCGACCGCTGGCGCAAACTCTGCCCTGAACCTAGCCACAAAGTCCGACCAGGTCATTGCCTCGATAGCCGAGGCTCCCATCGAGTCACCCACTGACTCCCACCAATCTCGGGCCCGGTCCCGTAAACACCCTGCTGCGTACCTCACCTTCGACCCCTCGGGGCAGAAGCTGATCAACTGGGCGGACTCGATATCCGCAATCCACCGCCTGGCGACAATGGGGTCCTTCACCCCATGGAAATCCGGCGCACCACTGCTCCTGAAGTCCTTGAAGGACAGTGTGCGAGATCCTGACTGGCTAGAGGCCAAGTCGCTCCTGAATGCCCGTAGGCGATCCTCCATCATCTCCACGATCCCTTCCTTGATCGACCCAAAGATGATGGGGGTCGACTCAAGGATGCCCCTAGTGATCTCCGACGTGATGAACTCACGTAGCCTCTCCTCAATCGGCTCGGTGCCAGATCCCGAACCTGACCCCTCTCTTGACCCGCCATCTGTCGGTCTCGATCGAAGTACCACCATTCTGCAAAACATCAATAATAATCATTAGTGGTACTGCTACTTTCTGAGGGATCTCAACTACTTACAGGTTCCTTGGTCTCGTCTTGGCCTTCCTCAGCTCGGGTACGGATCCTCTGCTTTCAGTAGTACGGGCCCATACTACCTTCCACATCTATCCGTACCTTCTCCGAGGAATTCCTCGACTCCACCAACCCCCTCTACTACTGCTACTCTCCGATATTCTCACCCTAGGCTTGCCCTAGGGAGAACTCAAGTTCAACACAACTGGTCCTCAGCTGCTGTAGGTCTCCTCATAATGCCAGTTAGCCACCACCTAAACACCATCACATGTAATGAGGATTAGATAATCCTTCAAGTAAAAGATCCGTCCCTACAACGGTTGGACTCAAACAAGAGCTGCGCAATAGGGCCAGTTCCAACACTTTGGGATTATTCAACCCTGATTACATGTGGTGTGACGTGTTTACCTAGTGGCTCACTCCCATTACTCAGAATCCCACCAAGCACGAAGCAAGCAGCATTCGGATAAGGAAAAACAGACTCAAGCCAAAACTGTTCTTAGAACAAGAAACGACACTTAACATAGGATGCTAAGCTCATACTATCAGGCATAACCTAAACAGGCTACCCTACTGCTGTCTACTCAATTCTAACATGCAATATTCAATAAGCTGGAACAAATAAGCAGGCACATAAGGCATCACTCCTAGATCCTTAGCCTATTCTAGCATGCAATATTCATAAAGCTGATAAACATAACATAAACTTGTATGGGTACTATGGGGAATACTTACTTGAGCTCGGCCGATCGCGCACGTCACACACTTTACTCTTTCTCGTGACTCTTTTCCGGGTTTTAAAGAATAATTTCTTTTCGAAAAATCTTTCAATCCCTCGGTTTGAGTCCAAACATTCCCGAAGGCGTGTCCGAATCCCTCAAACCAGGGCTCTGATACCAACTTGTAACGACCCAAAAAAAAAATTTTTGTTTGATATTACTTTAGAAAACATTAATAAATAAAATCATTGTCTAAATAAAAAGAAACATTGTTTGTTCACACCATAACACATTGCAACCATGTTCTCAAAAGCCAAACCGTACATCCCATCAAATATCAGAGTACAATCCCAGTAAATCTCATAAATGCGGAAACCGAAGAGTGTGTGTATGACGTGCCGCTACCGCGCCGGCTCCTTCCCCTTCGATGCAGAGGTACCTGAAAACAAAACTGTAAACGTAAGCACAAAGCTTAGTGAGTTCCCCCAACGTACCGCATACCATACAAACACATAACATATATACTGCCAGGCTATTCTGGGGTGCCTGACTACCCGGTACGGCCATTCTGGGGTGCCGACCTACCCGTGTCAAGCCATTCTGGGGTGCCGACCTACCCGTGTCAAGCCATTCTGGGGTGCTGACTACCCATCGGTCCTAACAACCGATCCTCGGGGACTATTTCACCCCTACTACTACGATCACATATAACATAACAAGCCAGCATGCATACATATCGTCACATACTGTCAGACGTGTCTGGGGTGTCTGACTACCCTTCGGTCCGAACAACCAAACTCTACTACTATCACATACAGCATATCATGCTAGCATATAACATGTCAGGTACTAGCGAACTTAGATGATATCACAAAGACAATCATCTATCATACAACTCCTACTGGTGGGTCGGCATTGTGGCCTTAGACCCACCGCTACTGGAAGGTAACTCACCTCAAAGTAGCTGCTGAACTGATCGGGAACTAACTGACTGCTGCTGCTCCGGGAGTCCTCCGGCTGCAATTTCCACGACATACTCAATCAAACCCTGCTAACTGTCCTTTAGGTAAAATGACCATTTTACCCCTGGATTAACTCTAAGCCAAAGCTGGAGTCAACTTTCAGTTGACTCGACTCGCCGAGTGGATCACCACTCGCCGAGTCCCTAGCAAACCAATGTCCTGGGTCCCTGGTTCTACTCGTCGAGTCGGGCTATGACTCGACGAGTTCACCTTCTATCTGTCATTCAACACCTTCATCCTACTCGCCGAGTTGTATGAACAACTCGTCGAGTTTATCTTCATCCGATGAACACTTTATGCTAAGACTCGCCGAGTTGTATGAACGACTCGCCGAGTCTGTTCTTGAGCTATGAAGATTGCCTTGGACTCGCCGAGTCAGGGCATTGACTCGCCGAGTCCTAACATGGGTGAGTTCAGCTCCCAACTCACCGAGTCACCCCCTGTGACTCAAGGCTCAACTCGACACATGAAAAAGGGACCAATTCGGTGACTCGCGACCAGACTCGCCGAGTCACCTATGCGACTCGCCGAGTCGTCGCCATGCACTCCTTAAATATACCGATTTGCTCGGTTCCAGACCATGCCATTCATAGATCTGGACTTCTAGGACACGAATCACACGTAAAGTTTCCAACTTTACGTGTGGATATTCACCAATATGGATTATAAGGCTCAAAATGTCTCAAAATGGTAGATCTAGGGCTAACAAGCCTCATGAGGCCAAAAAGCTAACAGATCTGAGCTCCTGGAGCTCAATCTTACATAGATCCAAAGGCCAAACGCCTTATTACAACATATAATGAACATGCAAACTTGGGGAATTGACCAAGAAGGACCCAAATGAAGTTTTAAGCATAGAATCAAGGGGAAAACGGGTTATACCTCAAAGGAAATGTTGAAATGACACAAGGATGGCTGATCTCCTTCTCCTCTTCTTGATCTACTCCTCTTACTCTTCAAAACCTTCAAGAACACACCAAGAACACCTCAAACTCTCAAGAAAACAAGGGAAAACGATGAAGGGGGAGTTCTGGGGGTGAATGGGGACGAGTTGGGGCGGAAAGAGAGTTTAAATAGGGTGCAAACCCTTGAAACTTAGGGTTTCATCCCGCAGCGGTGACTCGCCGAGTCCAGGATATGGACTCGTCGAGTCGCCTACTTAAAACGCGTCCTGAGTCTCGTCCCTACTCGGCGAGTCGGACCCTATGACTCGCCGAGTCTAAGGCTAAATTAGGGCAATGCTCAAATAAAATTCACATACCGGAAACCAGGTGCTACACATTACTAGAAGAGGCACATAAGTCGAAGTTTTCGATACATCCGAGAGCCCCGAAGATGTACAGAGACTTGAGGTTGGATTATTAGTAGCCCTGTATGAAGAAGGAGGTAGCTTGGTTTGTGGAACGGTGTTTGACTTTCCGGAAAATCAAGGCCGAACATCAGAGACCCTATGGCAAGATGTATCTGTTACCTTATTCCTATGTGGAAATGAGAAGAGATAAACATGGATTTTATCACAAAGTTTTTGAGGATGGAACGTGGGTTTGATTCTATTTCGGTTATCTTGGATAGATTGACCAAGAGTGTTCATTTCATACTTATTGTCAAGAGCACTTCCACTGAGAAATTGGCTGACATCTACATCAGGGAGGTGGTGGTTCGGCATGGGGTGCCAGTGTCTGTGGTTTCAGATCGAGATGTTCTCTTCACCTCCAGGTTTTGGAGGAAACTTCATGAGGAGTTGGGTACTCAGTGGAATTTCAGTACAACATACTACCCCCAGACCGATGGGCAGAGTAAGAGGATGATTTAGACACTCAAAGATATGCTCAGGGCGTGTGTGATAGATTTTGGCAGGAGTTGGGATACTTATCTCAAATGGCTGAGTTTTCCAACAATAATAGCTACCACACCGATATCGATTTACTAGGGCGAGTTCGGGCATCGAGTTATGGGGAGTATTGAGGTAGTACTCAAGACTACCGATTTGATTCAGCAGGTGCGCGATCGGCTGCGAACCACACTAAATCGCCAGAAGAGTTATGGTGATCGGCGACGATCGGACCTCGAGTTCTAGGTAGGAGATCTGGTGCTTTTGAAGGTGTCACCTTGGAAAGGTGTCATTCGATTCTGGAAACGGGGCAAGTTAGTCCCCCAGTTTATTGGATCCTTTAGGATTATTGCTCAGGTGAGTAAGGTTGTATATCGGTTGGACCTACCGGATGAGCTCAATTAGATCCACAACACTTTCCACGTCTCTCAGTTGAGGAAGTGTTTAGCAGATGATTCGATAGTGGTTCCCTTGGATGACATTTAGGTTGATGAACGTCTAAACTACGTAAAGAGACCGATTGTGATTCTCGACAGAAAAACAAAGACCCAAGTAAGTCAATCAGAACCAATACGTGTGTTTGGAGTTGTTACCTAATTGTTATTAGGGTTTATGATGTGTTATTCAGTATGGGGAGTTTCAATTTAGGCAGCTCGGGTGTGTGATTCATTTGTCTAACATCAGATTGAGGTGAGTCTTCTCATTGTACTAATGGGTTGAAGGCACCAATGTCGGCCCATTGGATTGTGCTAGTTGTCTTTGTGACTCTTACATGTTTATGTTGGGTTGGTCCCATTATTATTCATATTGGGATGTGCCTATTTGTATGTTAGGTTGGGCCCATTATTATTTATATGGGGTTGGGCCCATTATTATATATGTTGGGTTGGGCATATTATTCTACATGTTGGGTTGGGCCCATTATCATGTAGGTTGGGCTAGGCCCATGATTATGTTGGGATGGACCCATTTATGTATGCTAGGTTGGGCCCATTTATATGATATGTGGTATTTTGGGGAAAACTCACTAAGCTTTGTGCTTACGGTTTTGTGGTTTAACATTTTCAGGTACTTCCAGTTTGAAAGGGAAGGGTCCGACGTGATTACATCGCATCCACTAGAGACTTACATTTATTATTTGTTAATACTCTGATGTTCTTTTGGAAACATTGTTGATAATGATGATCTTTTATGAAAAATACATTGGATATTTTATTATTTTAAATTGAAAAATTTTCTATGAGTTTTGGGATGTTACATGGTTGCGCTAGCAATTTCATTGCAAAGGCTACTGTTGATATTTTGTTGCTAAACTCGGGTGAGATTTCTCATTATACTATGTAGGAAACTATGTGTCATGATATGATAGATTGTCTTTGTGACATGTATGAAAGACTATGGGGGAACCATAGCACTTGCATGAAAAGACTATGGGGGACCAAAACACTAGTATAAAAGACTATGGGGGACCATAACATTTGCATGAAAGACTATGGGTGTGGGGGCATAGCAGGAGAGACTGTAGGGGAACTGTAGCAAGCAGAAATGAGTGTAAGACTATAGGGGGACCATAACATTCACATGTATGTGTGGTATCTTAGGAAACTCGCTAATCTTTGTGTTTGCGATTTGAATTTCAAATGTTTTAAATTGTTTTTTATAGTAAGGGAAAAGGCGCGACGTAACTGTAGCATACCCATGGGAGTTGTTTTGGAGACTTCCATTGATATGATTTTACTATGAGTTATTATTACTTGGTTTTGGTACTCGGTATGTTATGTCTTGAGCAAATTGATATTATATTATACTTTTGGAAAATGGTTTGAGATGTTTATTCTTATTTAAAATTGAAAATTTTGGTTTGAAATTTGAGACTTTACACGTATTATTTTACAGCTTAAGTTGTGTATGATTTTTTCTATTTCAAATTATTGTAACTAAGTCTTGTAATGCTGAAAAGTTATTAATTTTCATCGAAAAAGCATAGCTCCTTTCTTCTAGTAATTTTTTCCTTTTATCTTCATGTAGAAAATTTTTACCCCATTTTAGAGAAGCCAATTAGGGTAATTTGTTTATCCTTTGTTTCCAACACCACCACCCCTTCCTTCCCACGATATTATAGATTTGTTCTCCATACACCTCAGCTTAGGGGTTCTTAAAAAGACTAATACCCCCATCCAAAGTAGAAGTATACAAACATATGTTTCTATGGGGAACTACAAGATACAGAGACAAATGCTTAGGTGAGATAATGTTAATATACAAAAACAATGTATTTATAGAGAGATGTCCAACCATTTTTCTTCATGGTTCTTTTATACCAAGTAATCATATATTAAATTCTAACATATAGAATAAAATTTTAATAGAAAGAAACATATTGAAGCCCTTTCAAATGAGTTAAACCGTGTATCTCTTATTATTCATTAAAGTTTACAACGATCCTAATATATATATATATATATATATATATATATATATATATATATATATATATATATATTGAAAGATACTATTAGTTAAATACAATTAGGTACCCTCTAATATAAAACAATGTATTAAACTAAACTAATTAAATTAGTCTAAAATTCCCCCGCGAGCTAAGGGCGGGAAATGACCTGTAGCTTGGATCGTAAGAACAAAAATCTTTGAGAGGGCAACGACTTTGTAAAAACATCAGCGATCTGATCAGCAGTGGAAATGAACTGAACACGGAGTTGATCGGAAGCAACTCGTTCACGAACAAAGCGAAAATCCACTTCAACATGTTTAGTGCGTGCATGAAATACCGGATTAGCAGAGAGATAAGTAGCACCAAGATTGTCACACCAAAGAGTAGGTGGATGTTTCACTGAGACACCTAGTTCACTGAGAAGAGCTTTTAGCCAGATTAATTCAGCAACTGTATCCGCAAGGGCCTTGAACTCCGACTCAGTTGAGGATCTTGATACAGTACGTTGTTTTCGTGCAGTCCCTGAGATTAAGTTTGAACCCAAATATATAGTAAATCCTCCCGTGGAACGCCGATCATCGGGACAACCAGCCCAATCCGAATCCGAGAAGGCATGAAGGGAATCAGGGGCAAAATGATGCCAATGAACATCCGTAAAAGCTTGTAAAGCAGAGCCCGAATTGTGTCGAATAAGAAGTCCGAAATTAGTTGTGCCCTATAAATAAAACAAGATACGTTTGACAGCAGACCAATGGTTTTTGGTAGGTGCATGCATGAATTGACACACTTTATTGACAGCTTAAGCAATATCAGGGCGAGAAATAGTAGCGTACTGAAGAGCTCCAACCAATTGTCTGTAGATAGTCGGATCCGGCAGAAGAGGACCGTCGTCAAGAGATAAGACCTGAGAGGTAGTCATTGGAGAGCTCACCGGTTTGCAATCCTTGAAACCCGAATGATGAAGGATGTCCAAAATATACTTCCTTTGTGATAGAATGAGATCAGAATCACGAGAAACAACTTCAATACCCAAGAAGAAATGTAAGCGACCAAGGTCCTTAATGGCAAAAGTGGAGCCCAACTGATGAATGATGTGAGCAATCATTGCATCATCATTACCTGTAATAATAATATCATCGACGTATACAAGAATATAGATTAGAATTTGACCTGTCCTCTAAATAAATAAGGACAGATCTGTGCAGGAACCCAAAAAACCAAAACGATGCAACGCAGCAGACAAATATTGAAACCAAGCCCGTGGAGCTTGCTTGAGGCCATATAAAGATTTGTGAAGGAGACACACATGGTCTAGTTTAGAAGGATCAACAAATCCTTGTGGTTGTCGAATGTAGACCGTTTCATGTAAATCACCATGCAAAAGGCGTTCAGAACATCTAATTGCCGAAGAGACCATTTGTTAGTCACAGCAAGAGAAAGGACAACCCGGATTGTGGTAGCTTTAATTACGGGACTGAAGGTTTCATTGTAATCAACACCTGCCTGTTGTTTGAAACCTTTGGCTACAAGTCGGGTTTTGTAGCGAGAAATATTGCCCTCTGGATCTCGCTTAAGTTTATAAACTCATTTGCAATCTATAATGTTTGCATGAGGAACTGGAGGAAAAAGAGTCCAAGTGACGTTTGTGGTGAGAGCAGTGTATTCCTCTGCCATGGCATTGCACCACTCTGGAGACTTGCTAGCAACCAAAAAAGACGTGGGTTCAATAATAGAGGTAGTAGCATGATAGGCCGAGGGGCTATAAGGGGAGGTAGGTTTGGGGTTAGGCTGTAGGTTAGGGGGCGAGGGCGTGGAGCAGGAGGTGGAGTGGCAGCTGGGGGTGAAGGCGACTCAGCAAAGCTAGTGTCTGGGGTCTGTGGCGGAGATGCTGCAGGAGTAGTGGTGGTAGGAGAGGTAGCGGGTGTGGTTGGTATCGTGTCATCAACAGTAGTGGTAGAAATCGGAACAGGTGTATTAGACATATAGCATGGAAAAGACAAAACATAGGTAGGGGTAGGTGTAGAGGTAGTAGGAGTTGGTGTTTTGAACGGGAAGACATGCTCATTGAATCGAACATGGCGAGCAATGTAGATTCGATCCGTGGAGGTGTCAAGACACCGATAACCATGGTGAAGTGGACTATAACCAAGAAAAGTATAAGGAGTGGAACGGAAATCCATTTTATGTCTGTTATAGGGGCATAGGTGAGGAAAACACTCACAACCAAAAATCCGAAGAAAAGTGTAGTCTGGCTTTCGATTGAATATATGTTGATAAGGTGATATGTTTGATGAGGTTCGAGATGGTAGGCGATTTATAAGGTATACTGTTGTCTCAAATGCAAATTGCCAAAAAAGTTGGGGAAGATTGGCATGAGCAAGAAGTGTGAGACCAGTTTCAACCACATGACGATGACGTCTCTCAACAAAACCATTTTGCTCGCTAGTATGAGGGCGTGACCGACGATGAATGATTCCAAGGGATGAGAAATACGAAGAAAGATTGCGAAATTCCCCTCCCCAATCAGTTTGAACACTTTTGACTTTAGAATTGAATTATCATTCAACCATTTTAACAAAATTGATGAAGGTTAGAAAAACATCAGATTTATGTGGTAACGGGTAAAACCACATATAACGAGTGTGATGATCAACACAAATCATAAAGAAACGACAACCATCAAAAGATAAAGTTGGTGCAAGACCCCAAACATCATAATAAATTAAGTCTAAAATGTTATTACTTCGAAAAGATGAACTAGGTAATGAAAGTTTGGAAGATTTCCCTAATTCACAAGAAGAACATAAATCTAAACATTGTTTTGTGGAAACAGGAAGCGAACAACTAGAAACAACGGTATTAAAAAACTCGTTCATATGGGTGACCAAGGCGGTGATGCCAGACACTTGAAAAAGCATTAATTGATGTGTGAGCGGTCTTTGGTATTGGCTTCAGACTAGGAAGACACAGCTAGAGAGTAGAGACCATTATTACTTGGTCCAGTGAGAAGAGTGGTGCGAGTAAGTTCGTCCTTCACAACAAAGAAAGAAGAGTGAAACTCAAAGAAAACATTGTTGTCAATACAAAATTGTTGGACAGATAAAAGATTTTTCTTAGCTTCAGGAACATGAAGGATATTAGAAAGATCAAAGGTTTGATTGGAAGAATAAATTTTTGAAGATCCAATATGAATAATAGGGAGAGAATTACCATCACCAACATGAAGAGAGTCTGAACCATGATAAAACTCAGAAGTGTCAACATTGGACAAGTCTGGTGTGGTATGAGAGTTTGCACCTATATCAGGGAACCAGGTAGTGTTTGAAGTGGCGAAATTGGCTTGTAAGCTCGATCTTGTAGGGATGCTAGCACCTTGATTATTTGGACACTGAGATGGTAGATGGCCAATGCCACATCGATTGCAATGACCAAACACAGTGTTTTGTGTGGAGGCCCAAGCAAATTGCCTAGCAGAGCTCAAATTGTTGTTATCACGGGATCGATTTTGGAAATTTCCACGTGAGTTACCTCAACGATTGCCTTGATAGTTGTTTGTGGGTCGTGAAGCATAAAACGCTTGAGGAGTTGCACTCTGTGGGGCAATCGGGTTAAGTTGGAAACCAAGTTGGGACGTCATAGTATGTAGAGATTGAAGTTGGCTTTGAAGGTTACTAATGTTGGGTGATGGTGTTTCTTTTAAGGCAGTAAATACATTGATGGGTTTTAGCCATAAGAACTTTCCTATGTGCGCATGCAAAACCCTAATGCTTGGATCTAGGCTTTCTAATAAACATGCATTGAATCCAAGTCTTCTAATGACTAATTAGGTCAAATAACAACATTGAAACAGATCTAGAATCATACCTTTGAGTTCCTTGTTGATCTTGAGGTCTTGGAGCTTCTAGAGTCACAAATGTCACTCCTCTAATGGCTTACAAACACCAAAGCAAGAAGAATGATTTAGGAGAGAGGAGAGGGGAGGAATTTCGAGCAGAGGTTCCTTACTTTAGGTCAAGTGTCGAATTCCATCAGCCATAGGGTCTATTTATACTTGTAGACTCCTTAAGGGTTACAACTTAAACCCTAATTGGATAACTTAGACTTTAAGTTAATCCATATCCTTTCCTTGATAACCCTTTGGAAGATTTTGGCTTATCATAGCCCTAGAAGTCGTCCAATCCTATATCAATAAGGATTTACAGTCTAAAGTTTAACTATCAACCAGTTGACAGTTTATACCCCTTTATTTAATTAATCTCTTTAAGTCACCAAATTAATTCTAATTAATTCTATGACTTATATTAATCAAATAACAAATATATTATTCATTATATTATTCTCATAATATATTAATAATATTTACTCTCTCTTAATAAATCATCCTATCAAGTTGCTATGGTGAAGGCAACCCAAAAGGACCATGCACAACCGGATCAAATACTTGCCTAATATAGTTACAGCCTTAGACACTATTCCAACAGTCTCCCACTTGGATAAGTCTAGTAACTATACAAGTATAATTCGGTTTGCAATCGTAGCTCTCAAAGACGCTGTCAACTCTAATCTAATCAATCTTGTCCTTTAGATAAGGGAACATACAGTCCTCTGTTAGATATCATGCTGACAATCCTATGGAATGGTTAGTCAAGCATTTAGGTTTCTCGATCTCTAATTTATTTGACATAGAACTTAATCGAACACATCAATTCAGTTCTGACCGGGCCCGGCACATAAGTCAAATCAAATCATCGAGCGGCCGAGATATCGCTTTTACCTTCTTAGATAAAAGTTACAGATAAACTTCGACTTATATGCATTTACTTATTCATTAACCAACTATACACAACAATACGTTTTATAACACCAAGTTACTAATGCGTTTTCGTATTATCAATGTACAACCAATTAACAAATAACAAACCATATATCTAGGTTTTAAGACTATATGATATTATCGTCTTGCGATCACCTTTTATATCGTATTCCATAAGGTGATTCCAGCAAGCGCGGGTTTATTCCAATGCTCAAAACTAGTTCATAAGCACTCATGAACATTGCAGCAACCCTTTGCTATGTCTAACACCATTTAGACAATCTACACACCAATTCATGACAATCTTCATTCATATCTACTTCCAACATGTGAACGATTGTGGACCATTTGAATAATTCGATTATTCCTAATAAACTCAATTATTCTGGAAGTCAAAACATGCAAAGTGAAACAATAGCTAAACAATTAACATAAGATAGTAACATTACTCATAAATAAAACTCCTTTATTTAATCATCAAATGTCAATTACATTTATCTATTACACGTTTCTAATACTATCTAATCTATGCTAATATCATCCTTCAGCCCAATGCTCCTAGCATGCTGCAAGTGCTTAACCCTATTCAGTCCCTTCGTAAGCGGATCTGCTGGGTTATCTTCTGATGATATCCTCTTCACTACGAGTTTTCCTTCTTCTACACGATGTCTGATGAAGTGATATTTTCTGTCGATATGTCTTGATCTACCATGATCCCTCGGTTCCTTGGTCAAGGCAACCGCGCCTTCGTTATCACAGAAAATCTCCATGGGCTCCTTTATGGCAGGTACAACTCCAAGATCACCGATGAAGTTCTTTAGCCATACTGCCTCCTTCGACGCTTCGCTCGCTGCAATGTACTCTGATTCGCACGTTGAATCAGCTACGGTTTCCTGTTTGGAACTCTTCCATGTCACTGCTCCTCCATTTAGGGTAAAGACCCAGCCCGACTGCGAACGGTAGTTGTCCCTGTCGGTCTGAAAGCTGGTGTCACTATACCCTCGCACCTTCAAGTCATCACTCCCTCCGAGGACTAAGAACCATTCCTTCGTCCTCCGAAGGTACTTAAGGATATTCTTCACCGCAATCCAATGTGCTTTGCCAGGATTCCCTTGATATCTGCTAACCATGCTCAAAGCGAAGGCTACATCAGGGTGAGTACAAGTCATAGCGTACATGATTGAGCCAACTGCAGAAGCGTATGGTACTCAGCTCATTTCTGCTATCTCAGCTTCGGTACTCGGACTTTGAGTCTTACTCAATTTGGCATTACTTTGTATCGGTAGTTCTCCCTTCTTTGAGTTTTCCATACTAAAACGTTTTAGTACCTTCTCTAAGTAAGTATTCTGGCTAAGTCCAATTAGTCTCTTACTTCTTTCTCTCACTATCCTTATTCCCAAAATGTAAGAAGCCTCTCCGAGGTCCTTCATAGCGAAGCACTTCCCGAGCCAGGACTTAACCTCCTGCAGAGTCGGGATGTCGTTTCCTATGAGTAATATGTCATCGACATATAGAACGAGGAAGCTTACTATACTCCCACTGGCTTTGACATATACACAAGACTCGTCTTCGCTTCGTACAAATCCAAACTCTTTGACTTTCTCATTGAAGCAAAGATTCCATCTGCGAGACGCTTGCTTAAGTCCATAAATGGACTTCTCAAGCTTACACACTCTATTCGGATGCTTCGGATCCACAAACCCCTCGGGCTGAGCCATGTAAACATCCTCAGCCAACTTCCCGTTAAGGAAAGCGGTCTTGACATCCATTTGCCAAATCTCATAATCATGAAATGCGGCAATTGCTAGCATCACTCTAATAGATTTAATCTTCGCAACTGGTGAGAAAGTCTCATCATAGTCAACTCCGGGAGTTTGAGTAAAGCCCTTCGCAACCAATCGCGCTTTATATGTGTGTACGTTCCCGTCCACGTCGGTCTTCTTCTTGAAGATCCATTTGCACCCAACGGTCTTACGTCCGGGCACGTAATCAACCAAATTCCAAACTTGGTTATCATACATGGAATGGATCTCGCTATCCATTGCCTCTTTCCACTTTACAGACTCCGGGCCTACCATGGCTTCCTTATAGCTATTAGGTTCATCAAAATTTACTAGTGTACCATCACTAATATACGTGTCCCCTTCGGTAGTAATATGAAAGCCATAAAACTGGGGATGAACTCTAACTCTATCGGAACGTCTAAGAGGTAAGGATTCGTCAATTGGTTCAACCGGAGTTTCCTCCTCGGGTTGAGTGCCAGCGGTAGAGGTTCCTTCATCTATCGACTCTTGAATCTCTTCAAGCTCGATTTGCCTCCCACTGTCTCCTTGGCTTATGAGTTCTCGCTCTCGGAAAACTCCTCTCCTCGCAACGAAGACCACATTGTCCTTCGGTCTGTAGAAGAGATATCCAAAGGATGTCTGCGGGTAGCCGATGAAAATACATCGCTCACTTCGAGGTTCAAGCTTGTCGTGAGTATCTCATCTTACAAAAGCCTCGCAACCCCAAACCTTGATATGTGCCAACGAGGGAGCTTTCCCTGTCCACATCTTGTGAGGTGTTTTGGCAACCTTCTTGGTAGGGACTCGGTTAAGGATATGGGCGGCAGTCTCTAAGGCATACCCCCAAAAAGAGATAGGTAGTGAAGCACGACTCATCATAGAGCGAACCATATCCAATAAAGTTCGATTACGCCTTTCTGCCACACCATTCAACTGCGGTGTCCTAGGAGGCGTCAATTGTGAAACTATTCCACACTCCTTAAGATAATCGTGGAATTCAAGACTTAGGTACTCTCCTCCTCGATCGGATCGAAGCATCTTGATTTTCCTGCCCAATTGATTCTCCACTTCATTCTTGAACTCTTTGAACTTTTCAAAGGTTTCTGACTTTTGCTTGATTAAGTAGATATACCCATATCTACTATAGTCATCGGTAAAAGTCACATAGAAGCGGTTCCCATCCTTCGTGGTTGATCTAAATGGTCCACATACATCGGTATGTATTAAGTCCAATAGACCCTCGCCCCTTTCACATGTACTTGTGAAGGGTGACTTAGTCATCTTTCCAAGTAAACAAGACTCGCATGTGTCATCTTCCCTAAGGTTGAATGACTCCAACACTCCATCCTTTTGGAGTTGGGCTATGCGTTTCTTGTTGACATGTCCAAGATGACAATGCCACAAGGATGCTTTATCCATACTAGTGGAAGAATCAATATTCAAAACATCATTTCCTAAGTTATCAACAATCATAACAGTTTCATATATTCCATTACATGGTATAGCTTCAAAGTAAAAGACACCATTTAGATAAGCTAAAATAGAACCATTCTCATTATTAAAAGAAAATCTAAATCCTTGTCTATATAAACCATGAAATGAAATGATGTTTCTAGCCATTTCTGGCGAATAGCAACAATTGTTCAAATCTAAAACCAAACTATTCCTAAGCACTAAAGAATACACTCCAATCTTGGTCACATGCGACGATCTTCTGTTCCCCATGATTAGATTGATCCTTCCGTGCTCCACATCCTTACTTCTTCTTAGTCCCTGCACATTAGAACAAATGTGATAACCACAACCGGTATCAAGAACCCAAGAAATAGCATGATTAGAATCGTTATATTTGATTGTGTATATACCTGCGAAAGATGGCTTGATCTTTCCCTCTTTGATTGCTTGCAGGTAATCCGGGCAGCTTCTCTTCCAATGTCCTATCTTGTGGCAGTGGTGACACTCTGCCTCCTTCGGGTTAGAACAGGGCTTAGCGGGATCAACTTTGGTCCCACTAGAAGAGGCACCATCTCGGGCTTTCTCCTTGCGATAGTTCTTCGATGAAGCTTTCCTCTTCTTTCCCTTTCCTTGACCAATAGCCAAGACAGGAGCAGCGGGCGGATTGGGAGTAGGTGCAACAGACTTGTCCTTGAAGTTGCTCTCAGCGACTCTCAAGAGACCTTGGAGTTTGCTTAGGGTGACCTCTTCTTTGTTCATGTGGTAGGTCATCCTAAATTGGTTGTACATCGGAGGCAAAGAGTGAAGCACCATGTCGATCGCCAAGTCCTCACCGAATTCAACATTCAACTTGCGAAGGCGGTCGACATACCTTTGCATCTTTTGCAGGTGCACGGTAAGAGATTCTCCATGACCCATCTTCGCGGAAATCATGTTAGTGAAAATCTCATACCGCTCTTGTCTCGCGTTTTGGTGGTACCTCTCCAATAAGTCTTGGTGCATCTCGTACGGGTACATGTCCTCGTAGGACTTTTGAAATTCGGAGTTCATGGTGGCGATCATGATGCAATGTACCTTCGTTGCATCTCGCTCATGAGTTTCAAAGGCGGTGATTTCGGCTGGAGTAGCGATTTCGGTGTTGATTTTCTCGAGCTTCTCATCAAGGACATACTCCTTGTCCTCATAGCGAGCAATGGTGCGAATGTATCTTATCCATTCGCTAAAGTTCGTTCCATCAAAGGTGACCTTTTGGCAAAGGCTCATCAACGTGAAAGAACTAGCAGCAGCGTTGTTTGCGTTTGACATCTACAATTAGAAAAGGACAAAGATAGATTAGAATAAGAATCCCTAATTATCACCCAATATGAAAAATTAGGGCTAGGATCCAACAATAACATTTACATATTAGAAAAGGGATGTCGTAATCTAACATGCAAATAAATTGAAGGTAAATGAATGACGATTCACTAATTCTCCATCACAAAACCTAAACTATTAGCCCTAAGTGTTTTTGAGAATTCCTAGGTTCGGATGAGATTCATTGAAACTATTCATTGGCATGTTTAAATCTCGATATGTCCCTCTCGTTTGTGACTGGGATGCCGAGGATCACAAAGCGGGTGTGAATTACCATGCAAATTCACATGGTGCCTTCATTGTAACGATCACCTATTCGATGTGCCGGTAAACCACACACGCTCCATCGAACTATGATAAACAATGAATCACCCTTTGCCACCTTCGCTTAGAACCAATTAGTGTGCCGGTAAACCACACACGCTCCACTAACATCTTAGCAAGGTGCAAAGTGTAATTTCATGGGATTGCATCAATTCACTTTTCCTAAAGTAACTAGGATTGGGAAATTTAAAAAATATGTGTAGTTACTTTATATTTCTTATTATACTTTTAATGAGAGGATGAGGTTACCCTATCCTACCCGTTCGGCTAACGACCCTCCACCAATCAAGCAAGCGGTGGGTGTGAGTGTACACCCATTAAGCGCCATTTTATAGGCCGCAACCTTATACCCACCTTATAGATTGGCTTCGTGAATGAGGCCTACTAACAGTAAGACTAGCATTTAGTTATACATATATATTATTCTAGTAATATCATATTAGGGTTGTATTTTAAAACTTTTAAAATCTAGGGTTTGAAATTTAAGTTGTCTAAATTAAAGCTTTTAATCACAAATATAAATTTCAAAACTTGAGGGCAAGTTTTAAACATTTAAAACATGGAGGATCAAATAACAAATAATTCCAATTAACAATTAATATCCTAATTATCTATATTTGATTTATTCAAGATTTCTTTTAAGATAATTACCAAAAAAATCAAAATAATTAATTAATTATCATATAAGGAAATTAAATATTTTATTATATGATAAATATCTTTGATTAGATCAAGATTGCAGTTATATTTATCAGAAAAACGAATTAACATTGATCTAATTAGTTTATGGAAAGTTTAAATAAGATAATTAAAAAGAAATCTCGAATTTGGCCATTCCTGATGCCTGGACTCGTCGAGTGCACAAGGGGACTCGCCGAGTCAGGCCTACTCGCCGAGTCCACCTTGGAACTCGCCGAGTCAGTGACTCAGAAACCTAAAAATCGAATTTTGCAGGTTTGTTTCAGTTAATCAAGCAACAATTTAAAGAAAACCAAGTTAGGCTCTGATACCACTGATGGGTTTTAGCCATAAGAACTTTCCTATGTGCGCATGCAAAACCCTAATGCTTGGATCTAGGCTTTCTAATAAATGCATTGAATCCAAGTCTTCTAATGACTAATTAGGTCAAATAACAACATTGAAACAGATCTAGAATCATACCTTTGAGTTCCTTGTTGATCTTGAGGTCTTGGAGCTTCTAGAGTCACAAATGTCACTCCTCTAATGGCTTACAAACACCAAAGCAAGAAGAATGATTTAGGAGAGAGGAGAGGGGAGGAATTTCGACCAGAGGTTCCTTACTTTAGGTCAAGTGTCGAATTCCATCAGCCATAGGGTCTATTTATACTTGTAGACTCCTTAAGGGTTACAACTTAAACCCTAATTGGATAACTTAGACTTTAAGTTAATCCATATCCTTTCCTTGATAACCCTTTGGAGGATTTTGGCTTATCATAGCCCTAGAAGTCATCCAATCCTATATCAATAAGGATTTACAGTCTAAAGTTTAACTATCAACCAGTTGACAGTTTATACCCCTTTATTTAATTAATCTCTTTAAGTCACCAAATTAATTCTAATTAATTCTATGACTTATATTAATCAAATAGCAAATATATTATTCATTATATTATTCTCATAATATATTAATAATATTTACTCTCTCTTAATAAATCATCCTATCAAGTTGCTATGGTGAAGGCAACCCAAAAGGACCATGCACAACCGGATCAAATACTTGCCTAATATAGTTACAGCCTTAGACATTATTCCAACATACATGTGGCTGTGAAGAAGGGACAACAGCAAGGTTTTTATTGATCATGTAGTCATGATCACTAAGAAAATCATGCAACTCGATGAAGGTAATAGGTGGGTGACGGGCTAGAAGGATGGACTTGAGTCCATTGTATTCTTCACGTAGCCCGGATATAACAAGAAGGACCAGATCCTTGTCTTTAACATGCTCACCAATGTTGGCAAGTGCAGTAGCATATTCTTGTGCACGTGCAAGATAGGTAAGAGGAGTTTCATCACCTTTCATGGAAATTTTTAGCAACTGATTTTTCAGAGTGTACTCCCTGGAGGAGTTGTTTGGAGCATAAACACGTTCTAAATGTAACCAGAGATCTCGTGAGGTAGTACCTTGGACGTGTTGGAAGGAAGATTCTGATATGGTGGAGATAATGATCATACGAACATGAGCATCGTTAGAGATCCAACGAGGGTAACTAGGGTTGTTTGTAATTGTATCTCCTGTGCCGACTTTGGGCTCTGGGCATAGTATTGTATCGTCAACATAACCAAACGGATTGTTGGAGATAAGAAAAGGTTCGATCATAGCCTTCCAATACCCATAATTCGTGGGTGAGAGGGTAAAAGCAAACTTGTGAGAGTTATGAGAGTTTTTCTCTTGTGTAGTGAAGGCCGCTATGGTTGCCATGAAGCTTCTTGATTGACCAGCGATTAGGATTTAGGTCGTGTCAAAGACTACAGACGTGAGGGATGGCTGATAATAGCGTTTTAGGTTTACTTGGCTCTGATACCAAGTTAAACCGTGTATCTCTTATTATTCATTAAAGATTACAACGATCCTAATATATATATATTGAAAGATACCATTAGCTAAATACAATTAGGTACCCTCTAATATAAAAAAATGTATTAAACTAAACTAATTAACTTAGTCTAACAAAATGGTTCAAAAATGGAAAGGAACAGTGTACATGACTCCTAGCTATTGTCGGATATCACTTATTCAATAAAAAGATTCATCAACTATATAGATTTTCTACAATTCTTGCTTTTGATTATGGAGTAACTATATTAGGCCTCGTTTGATAGTTGTTGTCTGGGAAAGTGTTGTTTGGGAAAGTACTGTCTGGGAAGGTTTACTGGGAAACCATGTTGTTTGATTGTACATCTGACTAACTTTGTTGAATGATGAAAAATGACAATATTACTTTGTTGCTATGATTGAAACATTATATGCGAAATGGTCCTCCTAAATCCTATGCTCTAAGAAAAGAAAGAAAGATGTGAGGTTTGGGGCATAATTGTCTTTCCTGCGAATTCAACCAAAGAGATATTATTTTAGGGCTTTATGGGAAAGACATATCTTACCGGGATAGACCATTTTTTTGCAAATCAAACAATTTTCCGACTCATTCAGCCAGAAAGATCTGTTTGGACTTAGAGAAATGTCTATCAAATGGGGCCTTACTCTCTTTGAATATTTTTAATCTTAAGGAGTACAATTCCATTTGGTGGCAAAATATGGAACAATAAAGAGGACCACTGATGGTAAACATACATAGTGTAATCAGAAGTCTTTGATAGAGAGTATTTGCAATTTTGTTTTGAGGTTTTTAGGTTTCTTTCGTTGGTGGAACGAATGGTGTAGAGGAGGAAAAGCTCATCGACAACCTAAATTGTAAGGTAGGGTTGTCAAATCGGGCAGTCGTGTCGTGTTTTTGTCTGAAACGATACGACACGACAATGTTTTGTGTAACACGACACGACACAATGTCGTGTTTTTTTTTCACTAACACGAAAACAAATCAAATAAAAAAACGACAACACGACACGACACAACAAAGATAATACTACATAACTATTAGTTTATTTAATTCATATTTAATCATATATAACACGATAAAAACGACAAACACGACAAAAACATGCTCAATCGTGTCAATTTCGTGTGGATTTGTAAATACGAACACGACACGACACGACATCGTGTTTTTTAAACTTGACACGAACACGAATTCAAATCCTGATTTCGTCCCAATTTTGTTTCTTTTCGTGTATTTTTGTCGTATCGTGTCATAAATTGACACCCCTATCGTAAGGGGGAGGGATGGTCATGGTACAATACTAGAGTTGAAGAGGAATGATAAGAGAATGGTGTAGGGTTAGAGGTGTGACCTCAATATTTAGAGCATGCGGTATGGGCCAAAAACGAGAAGCAACATGCTGATGTGGCATGCCTCAACGGTGTCATGACGGGGGGAACACCCCCCCCCCCCCCCCCCCCCCAACTTGTTGAATCTTGTTATGGTGGATCTTGTGGTAACGAGGACGAGATAAAACAAGAAAAATGATTGGTTATCTCATTCATCAACCAATCAAATAATTTTCTCTATTTTCTCTCTCTACCTCTTAACATGATATACCATCTGGAACATCATTTCCCCCTTGGTGTTATGGTGGTGTTATGGATGAGGTGGTACCAATTTGATGTTATATCCCGTTGCCCACACCCAATGCTCTTAAAATGGAATATATTATAAAATGAAGACGTCCTAAAGACAAAACATGAGTAAATTGGTCATTTGACACCATTTAACAGATTTTATCTAACGGTGCTAGTAAGAAACTGAAACTTAAAGAGTATCAATGCCAAATTTTTGAAAGCTGAACTCAGAGTGCAAATCTATGAAAAAACAAGAGACCATTTATATAATTTACTCTAAATTCAATAATACGTGCATACACGCAATTTCTCTCTCTCCAGTCTCCTGCTCACCTACTCCCCCACCCCACCCGGGGGTCCAAGTTTTAAGTTTATCCGACACCCCTTTCTCTCTTTCACATATATATACTGTAATTTCTGGTAGAACCCCAGTTGTAGGCTCCAGCGCAAGAGGGTATTGCAGACAAAACCATCACAAAAACAGAAAACGATTTCCCTTATTGATAATGTCGTTGAAACAGGCCTCAGGTTTCACAAAGCAACCTCTGTGAAAATGAGACTTCAAATTTACAACATTGTCGAAAATCTTAAAGATTGGTACAAAAAGAAATGGCTTTAAAGGCTGTACCAATCTGTGTTTCGTTTTCTGAATTGGGTCTCTGTGATTTCGTTCAAAACAAGAAAAGAATTCCCCTTTTTAGTTCTTATAGGGTTAATGTTGCAAAATTGAGGAAATGGGAGTGTTTGGGTTTGAAACTGGCCGAACCCGATAGGGCACAAACACATGTTGAAGGTGAGAAGACTTTGAGTCCATCTGATTTAGGTTCGAATTCAACAGATGGGGGAATTGAAGAGACCCAGATCACGGAATCCTCAGGATTTCATAAAGATTTGAATTCTTTGCCAAGTAAGTTAATTTGCATTTCAAAGATTGCGTTTTGTGGTTGTAACTTTAGGTTTTTTGCTCAGGAAATTTTGGATTTTTAGTTGGTTATCCCCAATTTAGCTCAATCAAATTCGGTTTATATAGAAATTTATCTAAAGACTGTTGGTAATTTGTGCTGGGTTTTTCTTGTTAATTTTATAATCCATTCATCAAATCGACAAAAAGCTACCATCTTTACTTTAATGTTACATTTAATCTTATAAAATTGATATGGAATCTGAACTTTTCAAGAAAACTACTGGTCGTATTACGCTTGTTCAGAAAGTTAATTCACTTTTAATGAATTAATATTGATGTGAAGTTGGCTACACTATCTTTTTGATGTGAAGTTGCATAGAATTGTATTAATCGACTGTTGTGATGTAGCAATTACAACTTATTATTCTCTTGCATAAAAAAGCGAGACATGGTGTTTAATTTTTTTAAACTAAATGCAAGAATTAGTAATACACTGTTCAGTTATTTATGTAATTGTACTTTCTTTTTTCTCTTATTAAGTAATTGTATCATGTAAATCTACTTGATTATAGCCTTATATTCCAATTTTTTTTTTCTTATTGCAACATTATATTCTGAAACATCTACCCAATTATGTCACGAATGTACAAATTGCAGAACCTTTATCGGCCACAGATCTTGTCTCTTCTGGTAACGATGGGTCAAAAGTACGAGTTGCTTATCAGGTAATAAGAATAATAATAATAATAGTATATTATTATTATTATTATTATTCAATATTAAATAAATGGTGTTTTTGTTGTAATATATATATATATATATATATATATATATATATATATATATATATATATATATATATATATATATATATATATATATATATATATATATATATATATATATGTCTTTTGTGTTACAATAGGGTTTGCCGGGTGCATACAGTGAGGCTGCTGCTCTTAAAGCCTACCCAAAATGTGAAACAGTCCCATGTGACCAATTTGAATCCGTATTCAAGGTTTCACCTTTTTTTTTTCTCCTTTTCTCTGAAATTTAATAATAAATGCCAATATATATATATATATATATATATATATATATATATATATATATATATATATATATATATATATTCTGAACAGCTACATATTTTCATTAATTTGTTTATTATATAGCTTAAATTTTTCTTATTAAGACATTGTACTTTGATTTTTTTTTTTCTAGGTGGACCGAAAAAATATGCAACATTGTGATCGGGATTTTACTTTTTTTTATCATATTTACACAACAATGTTTCATCAAAAAATGAAATGCGATTACATACTTTGTATTAAAAAATAAAAACACTTTGTTGCTAAATTGGGAAAAGATGAAACTTTGCTGGATAAATACACATTTAACCTCTGTTAACAAAAGTTTTAATGTATTTTTTTTTTTTTTAAATTTCAGGCAGTTGAGTTATGGTTGGTGGATAAAGCAGTGCTCCCAATTGAGAATTCTGTAGGGGGAAGTATTCATAGAAATTACGATTTACTCCTTCGTCATCGGCTTCATATTGTTGGTGAAGTGCAGTTGATTGTTAATCATTGCCTCTTGGGTATGCCTGGAGTAAGAAAGGAGGAATTAAAGCGTGTTTTAAGCCACCCACAGGTTTTTTTTTGAAATCTTTTGGTGCTTTTTCTCTTTATCAAATTTGTTTGTTGTAGTGTAAGGGTAAATTGGTCATTTAGCCACGTTTGGACGGTTTATTCGGTCCGAAGAAGAAACAGTCTTTGTGTAGGAGAAGAGTACATGTTTTACTTAATACATTGTGGTAGAACTAATAAAGATTTTATTTCGTCAACTATGAGTCAAAGGTCTAAAATACCCTCCTACACCCACAAAAAATGTTGGCATTTCTTATGTATGTTGATGAATGATGATACAGGCACTTGATCAATGTGAGATTGCACTTAACAAGTTAGGCGTTGTGAGAGTTAATGCAGAAGATACTGCTCTTGCAGCTCAGGTAACCTTTTAATTTCTATGTTACATAAAACATGATCATATGCAAGAAATACCAAATGTACTTTCATTGATTTGTTTTTATACCATGTCAATATGCCATCTAAATATAAGGCAAGTTTTACAGCTATTATTGGATACATTTTTTGTAAATGTAATGTCCTAATAAGAAAAAAAAAAGTTGAAAGTGTAATGCTATAATTAAGTGGATTTTTTAAACTACAATGTCTTTGTAACAAAAAAAAAAAAAGAAAAAAGAATTGTTAGTATACAATATTGTAATAGAAAGGAATGAAGTAGGGTGCAATAATAAACAAATAAATGAAACTATGTTGCTTTTTCTTGTGTTTAAACTTTTAATATTTTGTTTTTTTTCTTTGTTTAAAATTTATGTTAAGTTTTTTTGTTTTTTTTTTTAGATTGTAGCCTCAGAAGGCATACGAGACACTGGAGCAGTTGCAAGTTCTCGAGCTGCAGAAATTTATGGGCTTGATATTCTAGCACAAACAATCCAGGTGTCACCTAGTTATTAATGTTATATTTGTAAACATATAGATAAATACAAGGGCATTTCAGTCATTATACCCCCGTAAAAGTTTTTAAATTAATTTATGTATTGATAACATTAAAAAAAAAAAGTTCATAACTCATTGTTATATTGAATGTCCAGGATGATTTAGATAACATAACTCGTTTTCTAATACTAGCAAGAGAACCTATAATCCCAGGATTTGACAAGCCCCATAAGGTAATAAAAAAAAAGATAATTTATTTTATTATATTTTAAATCAAATTATCAAATCATATATAAACTACCCGAAACATTATTCAAATTTTATTTTATCTCTTCAATTTTGCAGACGAGCATTGTGTTTACATTAGAAGAAGGCCCAGGGGTCTTGTTCAAGGCTTTAGCTGTGTTTGCTCTAAGGGAGATCAACTTATCAAAAGTAAGTTATTTATTTTCTTCATCCTTTTATTTAATATTTTTGTTGATTATAAAAAAGCATATTTTATTAATATTTTTTTTGCCTCGAAATTTGTTTCAAGATTGAAAGCAGGCCTCAAAGGAAGCGTCCACTTAGGATTGTTGATGATAGCAACAAAGGGAGTGCAACGTGAGTGCAATTATATTTATATTTATATTTACTAGGATTGAAAATGAACATCCTAAATTTTGCAAATTCATCAGAGTTCACATATGACATGGGGAAGAATTGACCATATCACCTTTTTTTTTATGCAAATGATGTTGAATAAAAAATGAGTGGTTATATGAAATAGTTATATAAAAAGTGTTTGATGTGAAGGCTCAATGCTGATACAAATACAATATTTTTTAATCATACCAGAACTAATAACTTAAATTCAACATAATATCTAATATTCTAATCATAAGAAACCCATGTCATCTAAAAAACCATAATTTCCAACTATATATGGATGTTTATTTACTTAATGCAGAAAAAAGCAAATTAACAATGAAAGTTAGGGAAAGAGGTTTTCACATTAACTTCCAACTTTTTTACAAATATGCCCTCGTTTATTTATGTCCTCTCATTTCCACAAGTAGGTCGTTGTTTTATTGACTATTTTTTATAAACATCATTTATCCAGAAACATTAATTCTAAGCAAATTGAGTGACACACGAATATGGCAATATCAGTGGCCCAAGAGATTAGAATATACAAAATTGTTCCATATGATATATTATATTATATATGGATATGATATTAAATGTGACATTTGATTTTTATAGGTACTTTGATTATCTATTTTATATTGACTTTGAAGCTTCAATGGCTGAGCCTCGTGCCCAATATGCTCTTGGACATCTACAGGTACAATCTTGTATTTCATAACATATGCTTTCTATTTTAGATTATCATTAAAAATTGTGACTTTCCTTTTTGGGAAAGATTCTAATCAAGTTTGCATATGTGCTGATTAGTAATCGTTACAACATATATGTGAAAATTAATCATTATCCCCTTGAAAAACCAACCGAATTATTAGCAATGTCCTCCATTGCAAAATAATTTTCAGTGCTATAATTGGGTTGATTTTTCGTACTAGGATGTTCTTAGAAAGAAAAAAATTAAATCACGATGCTATAGTTGGTTGGATTTCTAAAATACAATGTTGTACTAGAAACAATCGAAAGTAAGATCTTATAATACACAAACAAATGAAAGTATATTTGCTATTTTTTGCATTTAATATTGAATTTTGTTTTACATCTTTTTGAATGATGATTATTGCAGGAATTTGCAAGGTTTATTCGTGTTCTTGGGTGCTACCCAATGGATACAGCTCTATAGATCATGGCTTAAACCCTAAACCTTTTTGTACGCCTTGTACTACATCAGTTTGACAGCTGTACGTTATCAACTATATTTGAAGAGAAGACCATCACATAAATCCTTTCTTTTATTCGTTTTTTTTTTTTTTTTCTCGTGTTGTATGCATTTTAGTTGGTCATTGCACAGCAAAGTAAATTTGGAAACCATTTTTTTTTGTTTTGTTTCGTGTATTTTGTGGAGGGAATGGTTGGATAGTGGTTGTGATAAAGATCTCATGCAAAGTTTTGTGACTTTGGATTCTTTGTAAAACAATAAATTTGGTTCCACATCTTTGATTTATTATTATTATTATTATTATTTGCAGTATTAGATGCACATGGATGAGGAGGGCATTTACGTCTTTTGTGGACAGAAGAGATCAAGATTAAGTTTTTTCCCCATGGAACCAACACTCTTGAGTGCAACAAGTAATTGCAATTTTTATCTTATTAATCATAATGTTAACCTTAGTCTAATGCAGAGTAAAACATCTACCCACAAAAAAAAATCCTAAAAAGCCAAGGAACACTACATCCATTTTGGTCCTCAGATTTCAAGGTTTTAATATTTTTACACTTATAGATTCGATATTAATATCCAAGGAAATGAACGTACAATTTAAAAGTGAAAATAATAAATGAACACAATTTCGTATATGTGTTGGAGCTAATGAGAACAATTTGAATTCCATGACTTGGTTTTCTCTATATTAAGTCTAATTCATGTGTATATACTATATAGCTTATGTGATTATATCAAATCTCTATCATGTCCATTAAATAAATAAAAAATGTTGACTCAATTCGAGAAGTTGGGGTCTTTGATTAGCTTAAGATTGAAAATAAAATTCTTGTATTTTACTTAAAAACGCCTAAGGCCCTATAAACAACAAAAGCAAATGTATTCGGGGTCTGAATCAATGACACGGCACAACACACGTGACAAATGACACAATGCAAAAAGTGTAGGAAACTGAAACTAGAATCTGTGTCGTGTTCAAAATTGCAACTTTTTCTTTTGTCTAGCCAAAAAGAAGAGACAAAAAAAACATACTCACAATCTCTCACCCATTTGTGCAAAAGACATAAATACTCTCTCCTAGTCCTTATTCATGTAACAAACACAGCCAAAGAGAAAGAAAGCATTAGAAAAACTAAAAGCAAAGCTTGAAATGAAGAACAAAAGCAATCAAAAACATTCCATGAACTAAATAGATGATAGTAGCCCAAGATTCCCTAACTTCTAGGACCAATCTTTATTCGGGTTTTTTTTTTTCCAAAAACAAAGCGACAGCCATATGAAATGTATCAATTTGTGGCGACGAAAACATCTTTGGCTGCAACTATAAGGAAGAGCCTCATTAAGACCAAGACTAAGCTGCGAGTCATCTCATGGTGAACATAATCTGCCAAAATCTCTTCAATTCCATTGTTTATATGCCAAAACAGAGCAAGATTTGGTAGGAAAGTTGAAGTCGCTGTTGAACCCAACCCTAGTTTAGCCGCCTAAAAAAAACAAAAAACAAAAAACTCTAAAATAAAATGAAAGATGAAGATACGGGGGGCAAAATAGTCATTTTACTTTAGGCTTGACATCAACCACTACAGAAAATAGTTAAACGGGTAAAATCAATAAAATGGTGAAAGTATGTTTGTCCTTTTCTCTATAAAACGCTTCCTAAAACCATGTACACATCAAATCATTGGAATTCAATGGAAGGAGTAAGAAATTTACTTTTATTGATATAATTTCAAATTACAGTAATTTGATGAGATGATATTTTAAATGGTAACAAAAGGATTTAAGTGGTTTACCTGTGGAGCATTTACAATGGAAGCACTTCCAACCACAGCACCAGATGCAGTAAAATAACCAGCGCCCTTGTGTGCCATTACCTGTGTAGGATTTACAATTATAAATTTACTTTTTATTTATAGTGTTAAATAACAATAAAGTTCTTTTTTTTTCTTTTAATTTCCAACTTTAATTAAACTAATTGTTTTATTATTAGTTCAAAACGTAACTAAAAATATATTTTTTTTTATTTACGATTTCTATTGTTAAATTTCATAGTACGTTGATCAATTTTATTTTTTGTTTTTGTAAGCAATTTTTTCAAGTAAAATATAATTTCTTTACTAATTCTTGAATATATACAATATATTTCAAGAAAAAAGTATATATATATATATATATATATATATATATATATATATATATATATATATATATATATATATATATATATATATATATATATATATATACTTTTTTAGTGGTATATCTTGCATTGATTAAAGTTTATTTTGAGAAAAGAGTAAATTACATAAATGGTCCCTATGGTTTGGGGTAATTTGCACATTTGGTCCCTAGCTTATTCTTTTAACTCGGAAGGTCCCTACTGTTTGTTTTTGTTACGCGCTTGATCCCTATCTTACCTAAAAAAAACTATTATTTAAATATGGGAAAAATGGTAGATTAGGTAAGGTAAGGTAAGGTAAGGGGGTAGGGTTGGGATGTGTGCTTATTTAAATAAATTAAAAAATCAAGGGCAAAGTAGTCTTTTTAGGTAAGATAGGGACCAAACGCGTAACAAAAAGAAACAGTAGGGACCTTCTAAGTTAAAAAAATAAGTTAGGGACCAAACGCACAAACTACCCTAAACCATAGGGACCATTCGTGTAATTTACTCTTGAGAAAATAACATTTTTGTCTTTATTGATCAGTTTGATTTCATTTAGGTGTGTGGTTATGCATCCTACTTCTAATTCTTCCTATTATAGCATTTTTTTCCTAATTAAGGCATTGTGCTTTGAAACATCAGCCCATTATAGCCTTATACTTAACAAAAAATCTACTCAATTGTAGCAGTGAAAAAAGCTTTAGTATTTAGAGAATAATATTGCTATAACAAGGTATATTTTCTAACTACAATACTATTAGCCTATTATATGAAGTAATGAAAGTAACATGCTAAAATAAACACATCAAATGGAAGTACATTTGCTATTCTTTTTCATATAGCAATGTTAGATACCTTATCTGTTTGAGTTTGGGCAATTGGTTCGCTGATATCACCACAAACTGTGGGCCCTGTTTGCAATATGAATGAAAATATATAAAGAATTGCATGGAGCATTATAATCAAAATTGTTGACACAATCAAAGAAGCATACCACTGTGTGAAGAAAAAGATCTAACCCATTTTGGGGTTAAAAATTCGGTTTTAAACGATGATACATCCCTGTTCCACACAAATTGTTGTAAAGAAATGTTAGGTTTTAGTGTTAATTCAACAAGATTAATGAACAATGAAGACCTAAATGCAAGAAATAGCAATGAACTTGCATATTTAACATAATGAAAAAGGCATTAACATTTCTTGCTTTTAGCCAATGATGTAAAAAAAAAAAAATTCAAAAGTGCAATTGCTATTTCTTGCATTTAGCAGCCTAGAGAAAAAAGAGTGTTTATTTTACCTTAAGGCTTTTGAATAAACAGGAGCACCTGTAATAGTGTAAGACATACATCATTTAGTGATTAAATTAAAAAAATTTGTGATTTTTTCAGTAGGAAAACAAAGACACTCTTATGTAGGAGAACGCATGCATACCTTGATGAATTTCAGGTACTAGTTTTGATCCTCTTCCAAATGCCTACCACAATTGCAAAATATATATATAGCAACAAGTAATCTCATAGGAAAGATTTTAATGCATACAAACTCTAAAACTAAAACTAAATTTAGCTCTAACAAGATGGATGAATACAAGAAATAGCAATGCTCTTTTGTTCCATTCTTGTGAAATTTAGTGACATAGTATAGTCCCTTAGATTTAAATATATAGTTCTTCATCATTACTTTTAATAATCATGTCTCCCTTTAACCAAATCAAAGACTAAAAAGGGTATAAAGCATATGTAAGCTAAAATATTATGTAAGTATACATACATTATTTGCAACTGCAGATGAGCACAGAGACAAAGCCTTCCGCCTGATAGCTCCACTCATCATCCTTATAATCTTCCCTACATAATATGAAGCATGCAGCATCAATATAAGCCAAAATGTTATGTGGGTATAAGTTCTCAAAATTAACTCCCCTCCCAAACAGAAGAAAAGAGAATCAAAACCAAATAGAAGTTATGGCTGCCTAGAAAAACAGGAATTCAACTTGGAACAATCAATGATTTGTTTTTGGACTTTAAAACTTAGGTGATTCCAAGCTTTTTGTTACAAAAGATGAAAATCAAACTAAAACTTATAACAAATCTTTCAGAAAAGTGTTTTAAAACAATACGAAGCAATTATATCAGATCAATTTTGTATTTTGAATGTACCGATTTGGGGTTTGAAACATCAGCAGTCTAGATTATCCTAATCGGGTATTAGTTACGATTGATGATCAAATGAACTTTTTAGTATGATTTATGCAATCAAAAAGAGCTACGGAGCTGTAGAAACAACAAATACGAAATGAGGATTTTTTTTTTTTTTGACAAAATATAGTTACCCTAGAATGATCTTTAGGACAATATGTATCAAGACCTAGATTCGATATCCGATTCACAGTGAACTACCGAAAATAGAGAAATTAAGACTACAGAAAAAGAGAAATCAAGAATGTTCGTCTAATCTGAACAGCAAAGAAAAAAAAAAACATACCGATTTGCTTGTAGTCGAAGAAGGAATACCGAGAAAGAAAAAGGATTAGCGAGGAGAAACGCAAAGAAAAATAGCGTACCGATTAGCTTGGTGTCGCAGAAGGAAGGCGGGTGACGATTTGCTTGCAATCGATTGCGATGGTTGAAGCCGACGAATGTGGGTGCTGATCTGCTTGGGTGTCGAAGAAGTGAGAATTAGAAGAAAAAAATAGCCTGTTCAGAGTTGCTCAAATCGCTGATTCGGACAGAGGGTAATAAATGGTTCAGAGATTTTTACCTCTTTACCAAACATAAATGTCATTCTTGCAGCATTTCCTCTATTTTTACCACATTGCCACACATTACCATAAAATAGAAGGAGTACCACACTTTTTTTTAATAATTGAACTCTATTTTAAATAAATAAAAAAGTATAAAATTTCATTACTTCAAAATAAAAAAAATAACATAACGTTGCATTAAATTAAAAAAAAAAACATAAAATGACATTAAAAAAAAATCTTAAACACTCAAAACAAACTAGAAACTTTAAACCTACAAACTTAAAAAAAAAAAATACAATCTTAAACCTACTTAACATAATGTTTTTTTATGTCGGCTTTCATCGTCATAACAACTTCAAAACAGGTAAAAGAATCAAACACAAAAAATGGAGAGCAAAGTTGTGTTGAATGATTAAAAAGCACTGCCTTAAAAGAGCTCGATGAAGAACTTCTACTGTAAAGGCAGTGTAGAGTTACAAGATCATTAATTCAAAGCACGGTGCATGCATGCATTATAAATAATTTAACCCTAGCACATTAATATCGGGTGGACAGGCTCAACCCATTACAAAAGATTAAGGGATAATGTCACTGTAGCACATGGAACTTTCTTCAATTGGCTAATCTAGTCCTTAAAGGTTTTTTTGGTACATTAGGCCAGTAAACTTGTAAGTGACCTTTTAATTACACCATTTTATCAAGTTTTAGAAGGTTTCCCGGTTGAACTTTTATATATGTGAATTAATATATATTTTTTTGTCTAATCCAATGTCACGTCAATTAATGATATAAGAAGCTTAAATCCTATCGTCTTCAACTATCGAACTTCAGTCGTCTTCATTATTGAGCTGTAAAAGAAATCGAGTTAGGGTTTGTGAAGCATTCATGTGATCGATCTGAAGAAACAAAGAAGTCGTAGGAATGGCACAATCGGAACCTAATGGATTGTTTGCGATGGTGGAACTCAACTACCAAGGGGTGTTTAATCGAAATCTTTTCTCTTACACTGGTGGTGTGAAAACCATGTTCACTGATGTTGACTTTTCTTCTATGACTTATTATGAGTTTGTGACCTTCTGCGAACGTTTCATGCATGAAGAGTGTAAAAAGTTTTACTACTGTGAACCAGGAAATTCCCTGATGGAAGGGCTTAATCCCATTTCAAATGATGTGGAATATGCTGCTTTTATTTTTGATGCTTATGGAACAGATGGTGTAATTTCGGTTTATGTGGATCATATTGGGGTTGGTGTTGATAGGTGGCTTGATGATGAAGATAATGATGATGATGAACATGAGCATTGTATTGATGGTGAAAATGAAGATAACATAGATGAACTTAGGAAGGTTGCCTTTGAAATTAATGAGGATGTAGTGCATATGAATAGGACATCAAATGATCCTTTCTTGAGTAAGTTATGTGTTGATGATGAGGAGGATAACTACATTGTAAATAATGACAATGGGAGAGAATTTGAACTTAACATTCAAACTCATTCCATATTTAATGAGCTATTACACTGGAAAAAACAAAAACCAATTCTAGGGATGAGATTTAAGGGTCCAGGGCAAGTAATATCAATGTTGTGTAACTATGTTGTAACTAATGGATATCAATCGTGTTTTGAAAAAAAATGATAGGACAAGACTTTTGGTGAGGTGTAGCAAGGGTGCTTGCACATTTAGATTATGGGCTTCTTGGATGGGTGATGAAGAGAGTTTCCAAATCAAGCCACTAAAAGTTGATCATAATTGTGCTAGCAACTTCAAGTTTTGGATCATTGGTGACATATGCATGGATTGGAAGTCACTATACCAAAGAGATTGTACAAAGTCAAAAAATAAGTGTAAAGAAGCTTAGGCTGAAGGTAATAGCCAAGTTTGGTATCCAAGTTAGTATGGGGCAATGTAGAAGAGCAAAGAAATCTGCACTGAAACTTGTTGAAGGTAGCCTTGTTGAACATTATGGTAAGCTATGGTCATATGGTCATGAGATTTTAAGGACAAATTCTGGGTCAACTGTGAAACTAGATATGGAGGATGGTCCAGATGGAAAGAAATATTTTAGCAAGTTCTATTGTTGTTTTCAAGGAGTTAAACAAGGTTGGATTGAAGGGTGTAGAAGGATAATTGGTCTTGATGGATGTTTTCTTAAAGGTGTTTGTAAGGGGGAATTGGTTTGTGCTATTAGGAGGGATGCAAATGACAAGATATATCTTATTGCTTGGGAAGTGGTTAATGTGGAGAACAAGCAGAATTGGAAGTGGTTTTTAGAGCTTCTCATTGATGATCTAAACTTGAATTTAGGCAATGGTTTCAGTTTAATGTCAGACCAACATAAGGTTAGTATTTTACATAATAATGCATTTATATTTATTTTACACTATTTGAATTAAACCTTTATACTACTACAGGGTTTGATAGAGGCTGTTAAAGAGTTGCTGCCATACGTAGAGCACAGGCAGTGTGCTAGACATATTTTCCAGAATTTACAGAAGAGATTCACTGGTGCCATATATCATACCTTGTTTTGGAGAGCATCTAAATCCACAACTGAGTGTGCTTTTAAAGTTATGATGAAATAAATTGAGACATTGAACCCAGATGCCCATCAATATCTAATGGAGAAAGATCCTAAAACATGGTCAAGAGCTTTCTTTCAAACTGGAAGGTGTTGTGATGCAGTTGAAAATGGGTTCTCAGAAATTTTTAATGCTCTAATAGTAGATGCTAGGAAGAAGCCCATAATAACCATGTTAGATGAGTTAAGATTATACATGATGGACATAATCTACAACATGAAATTAAAGGGACAACAATGGGGAAATCATATTTGTCCAGATATAAGGGATAAGGTGAATTTGTTGGATTAGTGTCTAAGTCCATAACTATTTTGGTATGTATTTGCCCGATGGTGCATGGTCCTTTTGGGTTGCCTTCACCAAAGCAACTTGATAGGATGAATTATGGAGAGAAAGGATTAAATATGATTTATTAATATATTATGAGAATAATATATTAAAGGAGAAATCATATTGTTTAATTAATATTAGTCAAGAATTAATAAGAATTAAGTTTGTGGCTAAAAGACATTAATTAAACTTAAGGGACTAGAACTGTCAATTATGTGATAGTTGAATATTAGGCTAATGGACTCCATAGAGGATGGAGTGGACGAATTCTATGGGGAAACCCATTAGAAATCGTCCAAGGCCTCTAAGGAAGGAGTCCATGGGTTACTTAGGGCCTAAGAATCCAAATTAGGGGTTTCCTTGTTAGATAACCCTAATAGCCTCACTATTTAAAGGACCCTTAAGCCCCAAAAACGTGGTGGACTGGTTCCTTAGGGTTTCCACACGTTTTGGGCAGCCTCCTCTCTCCTTATTCTTCATCCTCTTGCTCTTGGTGTTTGTGAGCCATTAGAGGAGTGACATTTGTGACTCTAAGCTTTCTAAAGTCATTACAAGGAGGATTTGTGATTGTTATTGCTACATAACAATCAATGTAATATCTTAAACCCATTATTATGTTAATATGGATTATCGTATGCTAGATTTAGGGTTTAAAGTCTTGGATGAATTGCATGTACAATAGAGAAACCTAGATCCAAACCTTAGGGTTGCATAAGCACATAGGATGTTCTTATGGCTAAAACCCATCAGTGGTATCAGAGCCATGATTGGTTTCTATTGTATTAATGCCTTGGTTATTTGTTCAAGCCTTAAAAAATCGTTTTTTGGTCCCCTACCTGATGAACTCGGCGAGTCCCATTGTGGACTCGGCGAGTAGCCCTCAACTCGGCGAGTCCATAGAGGAACTCGGCGAGTTCAAGCGTCAGAAAGAGGGGATTTCGGGATTTCTTGCTTTTTTGCTCATGGATACTTGCATCAACTGTTTTGGGTCATTAAAATCCGATTTTTAACATATCTTTATGTATATCCTTGATTAAATAATAGATAATTACCAATTGATTAGATAATAACTTCCTTATATGATTAAAATTTGATTATTTGTATTAATTGGGTAACTTATCTTGCAAGAAATTGATTTTAGGTCAAATTTAGATAATCATTAAATTAATTGTTAATTTAAATAATTTGCTATTTGATCCTTTGTGTTTTGAAAAGTTTCAAACTTGCCCTCAAGTTTTGGAATTTGAATTTTTTGATTAAAAGGTTTGATTTTGAAATATTTAAATTCTAAACCCTAATGATTTGAAATGTTTTAAAACTTGCCCTCAAGTTTTGGAATTAAAAGTTGATTAAAAGTTTAATTTAGAAATGTTAAATTCTAAAACCCTAGTATTGTTTTGAAAAGTTCAAATCACACCCTTATGGGTTTATTAATTAATTAAGGTGTATAATTAAAGGAGATTTAATAAATCCATAAAGTTTTGGTTTACATTTAATTAAATCAAAAGTATAATTTGTTAAATTAGAAAACCTAGTATTTTAAAAGTGTAAAATACACCCCATATTATATATAACATCAAAAGTCTAACATTATATATATGTATGAGTAAAAGTGAGTCTTACCGTTAGTAGGCCTCATTCACGAAGCTGGTCTATAAGGGGTGTTTAAGGAAATTGCCTATAAAATGGCGATTGAATGGGTATCCACTCTTACCCACCGCACTCTTGACTAATGGAGGGTCGTTAGCCGAACGGGTAGGAAAGGACAGAAACCTTCCATTATAAGTATAATGAAGTACAAAAGTAACTAAATGCTTTCATAAAATTCCCAATCTTAGTTACTTTAAGCAAAAGTGAATTGATGCAATTCCATGAAATTACACTTTGTACCCTTGCAAAGACGTTTAGTGGAGCGTGTGTGGTTAACCGGCACACTAAATGGTTCTAAGCAAAGGTAGCAAAAGGTGACTCAATGTTTGTCATAGTTCGGTGGAGCGTGTGTGGTTAACCGACACATCGAATAGGTGACTGTAACATGTGGGGGCACCATGTAGATTTGCATGGTTATTCACACCCGCTTTGTGATCCTCGGCATCCCAGTCACAAACTAGAGGGGCATATCGAGATTTAAACATGCCATTGAAAAGTTCAATGAATCTCAAAGGATCTAGGAGTTTTCAATACATTTAAAACTTAATCTGTTTTTCGTTTTTCATGGTGGAAAATTAGTGAATCGTCATTCACTTACCTTCAAATGTTCTGCAATTTGGGTTACGGCATCCCTCTCCCGAGTTGTGGAATATTCTGTTGGGTCCTAGCCTTAGTATATCATTTGGGTGATTTACTAAGGACTCAATAAATCAACTAACTTGAATTCGTTTTCTCCCGTTTTGTAGATGTCAAAATATGACAATCATGGTCTTCCCAAATTTCAAGGAAAAGGTGTTCCTACTAAAATTAAGTTGTTCTGCTATTCAAGTGAAGAATCAAAGTGGATTAGGTTGATTCCACTTCCTCCTCCTCCTCTCGTTGTTCTCCCTAACCCACGAGATCGAAGAATTGAAAGGTACAATGTCACTAAAGCCCTATTGCCAATGAAACATGAAGATGGTAAGCCCGTGTGTGCCCACGTTCTAGGAATGAAATCACACATCGATAGGTTGATTATGTTGGGTGCGTCATTCCCTGATAAGTTGGTTGTGGACTGGGTTCTGCAGTCACTCCCTGAATCATATAATGAGTTCAAAAGAAAGTATTATATGATGGATCATGACGCAAACCTCATTGACCTAACTTACATGCTCATTACTGCTGAATCAGAAATGATTTGGCAAAGCAATGGAGCATATTTGTTGGGAAAGTCAACCAACCATGCTTCCGAGGACGTTCTAGGAGAACCGACTTGCATTTGCTGCCAAGTGAAAGGGCGTTGGATACAAGTCTACCCTAAGAGCCTGAAGAATCCAGAAGATGGGAGAGTCAAAGAGTATGGATGTGCTTCAGGTAAAATCCACTATCTAACTCCATTAAGTTCCTATTCATTGATTCTTAATACATAATGTGATAAGATTGCATTTGAATGTTTTGCAGGATCAGTGAAAGAGAGGAAGCTAGATGAAAGAGCAAAATGAGTCTAATCACGAAGAAATGGATCTCGATCGCATGGATTCGAAGATTAGATTTTGAGCTTAGAAAGTTATGATAGAGTTGTTAGGAATATTTGATTACATAGTCGTTCAGTTGATTTTGCATTGTAAGGACAAATGTTTTTCCGCTGCTTTTATGAATAAAATAAATTTTGGTTTGACTCATTTATTTATTTATTTATTTCCTTGCAATGAAATCGTTATGAAAAATTGATGTTTGCATATTTCTACAATGAATGGATGTGATTCTTAATTATGTTATTTGTGGAAAGGTAAAAAATTTACCAAATAGGGAAAGTTTCTCATCGCCCAAGTTTCAATTGGATAGAGACATGGAATCATACAACAATTATTGCATGATGAATGAGAAGTTTCGTATTTGGAAATTAGACTAATTCGTTGACAAAGTGTCAAGTGAAGGACTAGGAGATCGAGTACACAAGGTTATGTGTTGATCAAGTCCACCACAAGAGTAACAAAGATATTCGTCATGATTTACTGAGGTTAAGTAAATATGATTACACTTATGAGATTAAGTGTAATTCTTAGTTGATTGAAAAAGTTTAAATCAATAGCAGAACGAATAAGAAGAATCAAGTAGGCAGAAGGATAAAAGTTTATCTATTCTAAGAAGAAGGGAGAGTTCCTTTTATTATGTTTTATGATAGGTCTTAATGATTAAGAACCATATCTCAATTGATCCTCTAAGTGAGTCTTTGTGCCATTGTATGTCTAAGAAGAGGAATCGAGAATTGAAGAAATGGTTAAATCAAGAAGTCAATCATACTTCGTTCCAAAACCAAATCTTAGAGTTAAGATTGTGACATTGAGTGACAATTCTTAAGAAGGTTTATAACATTCATCAAATATGGAAAGTTGTGATGTCTTTGATAAGACAAAGACCAACTAGGACCAATTTTATGAAGTGTTTTGTCTTGATAAAAGCTACACTAACTCTTGAATATTTGTTTGTCAAGAAATGTTTATTGACAAGAGAATCTTATATGTCAAGGAGTCAATGGGAGTCTTAATGATCTCGAAAAGTTTCAAGAACTAATCAAGAATAAACCTTATCGATCATCACTAGCACACGACTTGAGGTTTACAACCTATCATGTTGACACTATCTTGTTTTCTGTGCAATTCCAATTGAGTTAATTATGCATGGGAGTTCTATGAATTCTCATTTGAATACATAAAAGGCAAGGACCTTGATCAATGAAAAGTACATTGATAAGAAAGGGTGATCTGCTTGACTACTTGGAAGACATGGTGGGCAGCCGTGTTACCATAAGGCAAAAGTTCAAGATTAAGAAAGTTCGTTCCATAAGAGTTTGGATTTGTCGCAAACTTTGGTTTTGACAAATTCGCATGGATAGGAACACATACACCATTAAAATCTAAGTGTCATAAGATTCCCTCCTTCATGAAAATGATTGTGAGGAAATGCTTTCACTAAGAGAGATTTTAATAAGATAACAATTGAAAAATTATATTCTCAAATTTGATTATGGTTACGGTATCCCTTTCCATAATTCGAATTATGAGATTTGACAATTAGTCTGAATTGTTTAGACACACATATGAGCTATCTCAGACAAAGGTGTATGAGATTAAGAAGCTTAGATAAAAGATTATCAAAGCATCAAGTATTAGAAATATGAACTTAAGAAATTCAATACGTATTGTTTTTCTGTAAGTTAAGCTGTTTTCGAGATACATGTCAAAGCTAGTGGGAGCATAAGTGTTGTGCTTATTTGATAATAATCATCATGATAGTGGGAGCATAAATGTTGTGCATGTATGATTATTAAAACAAGTATTGCAAGTTAGCAATATTAATTATAGAAAACAAGAGTTATACTTTGCAAAGTCGTAAGGGTTGAATAGTTGTTTTGCTATAATTAAGGGAGAGAATATTATGCTTCATTTCAAATATAAAGGCTTAGGTTATGGAATGTTAATAAATTTAGTCAAAGGATACATAGTGTGTTCTTAAATTTCGATTATGATTACGGTATTCCTCTTCATAGTTCGAATTGTAAGAACGAGACACATAAAATATTATGGCAAAGTATCATATCTTTATGTAAGACATTATGCATCGTATCCCATACGCTTCGGGTATAGGATCGATTGCAAATGCTATAATATTTGACCATTCTAAAATTTTCCAAATGTCTAGCGCATTTAGAGGGAAAAAGGACTAGAATCGGTTTTGACTAAGATAATTAAACAACTATCAAAGGACGATCCAAAGCTTGCTAAGGATTAGTCGCTTGCGAGTAGCTGGAAGTATGATATTGGATGGAGCATATCGACATTATTATGAATAGATAAGATTCTATTAAGAATGAGTTGTCATATGGTAAGTATGGAAAGATTTCCATATTGGGAGTTGGATATTGAGAATCTATGTCTAGATTAGAAACTTTTATGCAAAAGGATGTTCAAAGGAATGTACTTTGAGTGAGAGACATCACATCTATGGAATTGTCTTGTAACAATTTCCGATAGAGAGCTTTGTAATTCATTGACAATAGTCATTGTTGTTGGATATAGTGTCTGAGTCCATAACTATATTTGGTATGTACTTGACCCGACTCGGCATGGTCCATTTGGGTTGCACTTCACTCAAACAATTTATGGATAATCTTTTTAGAATAGTACAAGTTATGATTTATTAATATATTATAAGTTCTAATATATTAATATAAGATCATATTATTTAATTAGTATTGATCTATAATTAATCTAGGATTAATTTTGAGATCAAAGATATTACTAATTAAATATGGACTTCTATATTTATATAGTGTGGGCTAATGCTTATTTGGAATGGGCTAGGTTTGCATGGAAAGTCCATGGATACTCCATGGAGCTTTAACCCATGGATCTCATGGAAATGAAGAGACATGGGTATTAGGGTTTACATGAATGTAACCCTAATCCACCACACTATATAAAGGAGACTTTGGTTCTTGAAATCACACTAGTTGAGGTGAGTAAAGCAAGAGGGTCGATTTCAAGATAGTAGTGACTATTCTCTCAAAGTTCCAAGTTTGTGGTGATTTGTGATTTCCATTTGAGGCATCCACACTATTGGTGCTAGGCTCTAAAACTCCAAGCAATCAACTACTACTACAAGGTAAGTATTTCTACTAGCTTTATTTGATTCATGTTCCCCATGCCATGCTAGTTAGGATATGAACCTTCGAAAAATAATTATTTGCATGTATCTTAGACAAACATAGATCCAAGGTTTATTAGGGTTGCATGTACACTTAGGAAGTCTTAGAATGCTCAAAACCCATCAGTGGTATCAGAGCCTAGGCTTGTTTGTTTGATACTTGATGCAAAATATTGGAAAAAGTCGGAAAACTTGCTGTCTGCCTGATGAACTCACCGAGTCCATGGGGGGACTCGCCGAGTTCATGTGTATCTTCAACCTACTCGCCGAGTAGGTTCATGCACTCGGCAAGTAGGAGCCACAAAGTGCAGATTTTCGACTTTTGCTGCTGGAAATGGACTAGAAACATTATCCTAAACTGTTTTGGTGTTATAAAACTTGTTTTAGATGATGTAATGTTTGTTCTAATCCATTTACAATGGCTAATATCAAATTTTCATGATTATATGTGTTCATATGGTCTTGAAACTTTGATATGGATATTCATGTTCTTGATCTTATGAAGTTAGATGATCATAGGAATTACTTGTAACCTACTTGGTAGTTTAATTCTTGATCATAATGTGTTTTAATGGAGTCCATAACTTGTCCTCAAGTTATGGAAAACCAAGAGTCACACTTGAATTAAAACCATTAAAAGAACACAAGAGTTAGAAAAATGAAGAGTCTTCATTACTCTATTTAACTCATAAGTTACAAGAAATGAAAAGTTTTGAAAGTTTACAAAACTTGCCCTCAAGTTTTGGAACAAGTAAAGTCATATTAACAACTTTAGTTCCAACCCTTAGAATTTTAAAAGTTAAAATTCAACCCTTATACTTATAATATTATAATTTAATAATAATATATATGTATAAGATCAAAGTCGTCTTACCGCTAGTACACCTCATTCGCGAAGCTAGTCTATAAGGTGGGTATAAGGTTGTTGCCTATAAAATGGCAACTTAATGGGTGTCCACTCTCACCCACCGCTTACTTGACTGGTGGAGGGTCGTTAGCCGAACGGGTAAGACAAGGACTTATAAATTCTCATTAAAAGTATGATGAATATTATAAAGTAACTAAATGTTTTATTAAATTCCCAAGCTTAGTTACTTTAGGAAAAATGTGAATAAGGTGCTAATCCATGAAATTACACTTTACACTTTGTCTAAGTCGTTAGTGGAGCGTGTGTGGTTAACTGGCACACTAACTTGGACTTAACAAGGTAGGTAAAGGGTGACTTAATATTTATCATAGTATCGATGGAGCGTGTGTGGTTAACCGGCACATCGATTGAGGGGTAATTTATTAAGGGTACCAAGTAATTTGCATGGTTACTTCACACCTCGTTTTGTGATCCTCGGCATCCCAGTCACAAAACTTGGAGGGCACACTCAAGATTGAAACATGCCTTTGAAAAGTTCATTGAATCTCAAAAGAATCTAGGAGTTTCTAAGAACTAAATTAAATATTTTTTAATATTTCGGCTTTGGTGGAAATTGGTGAATCGTCCTTCACCTACCTTTCAAATATGTTATTACTTAGATTACGACATACCTCTTCTAAGTATAATATATTGTGATTGGGTCTTAGCCTTAATACTACATTTGGGTGTTTTATTAAGGACTATCTCTATATCTAAACTAATCCTTCTATCTTCTCTTATCAGATGTCTGCAAACAACGCTGCTTCTGGATCTAATCCTAGTGGCTCCTTTTCTCTTATGAACTTGTGTGGGAAAGTCACTTTTGATGGATCCAACTTTAATGAATGGATCAAAAACATCAGAATGATTACTCGCTACGAGGACAAGGAATATGTCCTCGATAAGGAGCTTAAAGAGATTGATGAGACAGTTGCTACTCCTCAAGAGATCGCTGAGTTTAGGGCACATGAAAGGGATGCCACCAAAGTGGCATGCATCATGATGGCCACTATGACCGTGGATCTCCAAAAATCCTATGAAGATTTCTACCCCTCTGAGATTCACCAAGACTTGATGGAAAGATACCATCAAAGTGCTCGTCAAGAGAGGTATGAAATCATCTCCTCCATGATAACAACTTGCATGAAGGATGGTGAACCCATCACGGGCCACATGCAGAAAATGCAAAGATTTGTGGACCGTTTGCTGAAGCTAAATGTGAACTTCCCCGAGGAGCTTGCAATAGATATCATTTTGCACTCCTTACCTTCATGTTATGATCAATTCCGCATGACATACCACATGAACAAGGAAGAGGTCACACTCAGCAAACTTCAAGGACTCTTAAAGACCGCGAAAAATGGTCTTAAGGGTAAGGCGATTGTTACTCCTACTCCTACCAACACCGCCCCTGTCTTGGCAATCGGGAAAGGACGAGGGAAAAAGAGAAAGAGTTCTTCGAAGGGTACCAAGGTTAGGACCCTTGATGGCTCTTCTTCAAGTGGAACCAAGAAAGGTTTCATCACTCCTTCTTCTGACCCAAAAGAGGCTGAATGCTTCTTTTGCCATGAAAAGGCACATTGGAAGCGGAACTGCCCAAAGTACCAGCAAGATGTGAAGGATGGGAAAGTTAAACCCAACCATGCAGGTATTTACACTATCATTTCTAATAACTCACCCAATTCTAACTCTTGGGTCCTTGATACCGGTTGTGGTATTCATATTTGTTGTGACTTGCAGGGACTAAGAAGAAGTGAGAATGTGGAGCAAGAAAGGATAAACTTAATCATGGGGAATAGGAAAGTTACACCTGTCACCAAGATTGGAGTTTATACTTTGTCGCTAAGTAGTGGGTTAAATTTAGATTTGAATAAATATTGTTACTCGCCAGAAATGGCAAGAAATATTATTTCCTTTCATGCATTGTATAAACAAGGGTTTACCTTTTCATTTAATTATGAAGTTGGTTCTATTGATGCTTTCTTTAATAATGTTCTTTATTTTAAAGCATTACCTTGTGATGGTGTGTATGAAGTTATGTCTGTTGTAGATAACTTAGGAAATAATGTGATGTGTATTGATTCTATTAATAATAATAACTTGGATAAAGCATCATTATGGCATTGTCGTCTTGGACATATAAGCAAGAAACGCATAGGCCAACTCCAAAAGGATGAAGTCTTGGAGTCGTTTGACCTAAAGTCAGATGATAGTTGCGAATCATGCTTACTTGGAAAAATGACAAAGTCACCCTTCACAGGCTCTTGTGAGAGGGGTGAAGGTTTGTTGGACCTTGTACACACGGATGTGTATGGACCATTCAAATATGCCACAAGGGATGCTAATCGTTATTATTTGACTTTTTACAGTAGATATGGATATGTCTACTTAATCAAGCATAAGTCAGAGACTTTCGAAAGGTTTAAGGAATTTAAACAGGAAGTTGAGAATCAATTGGGCAGGAACATTAAGATGCTTCGATCCGATCGAGGTGGTGAGTATCTTAGTTCAGAGTTCCTCGACTATCTTAAGGAATGTGGGATTGTCTCACAATTGACACCTCCTAGGACACCGCAGTTGAATGGTGTGGCTGAGAGGCGTAATCGGACCTTGTTGGATATGGTTCGTTCCATGATGAGTCGAGCTTCGCTACCAATCTCATTTTGGGGGTATGCCTTAGAGACTGCCGCCCATATTCTTAATCTAGTCCCTACAAAGAAAGTTGCCAAAACTCCTCACAAGATGTGGACTGGTAAAGTACCCAACCTAGAGCACATCAGAGATTTGGGGTTGCGAGGCTTTTGTGAGGTGCGAGACTCATGACAAGCTAGAACCCCGAAGCGAGAGGTGTATTTTCATCGGCTACCCACAAAGATCCTTTGGTTACCTCTTCTACAGACCTAGTGATAATGTGGTTTTTGTAGCAAGAAGAGGAGTCTTTTGAGAGAGAGTTTATAAGCCAAGGAGACAGTGGGAGGCAAATTGATCTTGAAGAAATTCAAGAGTCAAGTGGTGAAGGAACTTCAAACACTAGCCCTCAACTTGAGGAGGAAACTCCTGTTGAGCCAATTGACGAATCTGTACCTCTGAGGCGTTCCACGAGAGTTAAGAATGCACCTGAGCATTACTATGGTTTACATATTACTGCAGAAGGTGAGACACTTATTAGTGATGAGACACTAGTAGGTCTGGATAAGCCTAACAGCTACACGGAAGCCATGGCAGGCCCTGAGGCTGCTAAATGGAAAGAGGCTATGGATAGCGAGATACAGTCCATGTATGACAATCAAGTTTGGAACTTGGTTGACCATGTACCTGATCGTAAGATAGTTGGGTGCAAATGGATCTTCAAGAAGAAGACCGACATGGATGGTAATGTACACACTTATAAGGCACGACTGGTTGCAAAGGGTTATTCTCAAACTCCGGGAGTTGATTAGATGAAACCTTTTCACCAGTGGCCAAGATAAAGTCTATTAGGGTTCTGTTAGCCATTGCTGCATTTCATGACTATGAAATATGGCAAATGGATGTCAAAACTGCTTTCCTTAATGGAAAGTTGGCTGAAGATGTTTACATGGTTCAGCCGGAGGGTTTTGTCAGTATAGAGTACCCCAATAGAGTGTGTAAACTCGAGAAATCCATTTATGGATTGAAACAGGCATCTCGCAGATGGAATCTTTGCTTTGATGAGAAAGTCAAGGAATTTGGCTTTTCAAGGAGTGAAGATGAATCTTGTGTCTATATCAAGGCTAGTGGGAGCATCGTCAGCTTTTTTCGTACTGTATGTGGATGACATACTACTCATAGGAAATTACATCCCAACTCTGCAGGAAGTAAAGTCCTGGCTTGGGAAGTGTTTCACTATGAAGGACCTTGGTGAAGCTGCCTATATCCTAGGGATAAGGATTTTGAGAAACAGGAGTAAAAGACTAATTGGACTTAGTCAAAGCACCTATGTGGACAAAGTGTTGAAAAGATTCAACATGCATTACTCCAAGAAAGGTGAGTTACCCATTCAGAGTAACGCCAGATTGAGTAAGACACAAAGCCCTAGTACTGAGGTTGAGATAGCAGAAATGAGTCGACTACCTTATGCTTCAGCTGTAGGATCGATCATGTATGCTATGCCGTGTACTCGACCTGATGTAGCTTTTGCTTTGAGCATGGTGAGCAGATATTAGGGGAACCATGGCAAGGCACACTGGACTGCGGTAAAGAATATCCTCAAGTACCTACGAAAGACTAAGGACTGGGTCCTTACCCTTGGTGGGAGTGATAGCTTGAGAGTTGTAGGGTATAGTGATGCTAGCTGCCAGACTGACAGGGATAATTTCCGCTCTCAGTCGGGCTGGGTCTTTACCTTAAACGGAGGAGCAATCACTTGGAAGAGTTCCAAGCAGGAGACAGTGGCTGATTCCACTTATGAATCAGAGTATATAGCAGCAAGCGAGGCAGAAAAGGAGGCAATATGGCTAAAGAACTTCATTGGAGACCTTGGAGTTGTACCGGCTATAAAGGAGCCCATGGAAATTTTCTGTGATAGTGAAAGTGTTGTTGCCTTAGCCAAGGAACCAAGGGATCACGGAAGATCCAGACACATCGAAAAAAATATCATTTTATCAGACATCACATAGAAGAAGGAATCCTCGTGGCAAAGAGGGTATCATCGAATGAGAACCCAACAGATCCCCTCACGAAGGGACTGAGTATGGTTAAGCATCTCCAGCATGCTCGGAGCATAGGGCTGAAGGATGATATAAGTTTTAGTAGTTAGATAAATTATGAAATTTGTAAAGTGTAATTGACATTTGATGATGAATAAAAGTTGTGTTTATTTATGAGTAAAGTGTTACTATCTTTTGTCAATCGTTTACTATATTTCTTTTGCATGTTTTGACTTCCAGAAGAATTATGTTTGGTATATGATATTATTCGAACCTCCACAGTCGGTCATATGTCGGAAGTAGGTATGAATCAAGACTATCATGATTGGTTGCAGAGGTCTAAGGTGTTGGACATGGCTACAACAATCATGAGTGCTCATAAGTTCTGACTATTAGAATCAAACCACGCTCACTGGAATCACTTCATGGAATTTTATCTCAAGTGATCGTGAGACGGTAATATCATATAAGTCTTCAAACCTAGAGATATGATTTGTTACTTACAAGTTGGTTATGCATTGATTGTACGAAAAACGCATTGGTAACTCAATGTTATATAACGTGCTTTTGTGTGTAATTCAATGAGTGGTAGAACAAGCATATGAGTCAAAGTTTATCTGTTCCTTCTTGGATTAGAAGCTGATATCTGGACCCCTCGATGATTTTGTTTTGACCTATGTACCGGGCCCGGTCAGAACTAAATTGATGTGTTCAGTTAAGTTCTATGTCAAACAAATCGAAAATCGGGAAACAAATACTGGACAATAAGTAAGACCATGTTCCATGTATTTGTCCGGCTGATATCTTGAACAGAGGATTATATGATCACTTATCTAAAATGGCGCGTTCTAGTTCAACAGAGTTTAAAGAGCTACGATTGCTAATCGGTTCCTGAAGTCATACTTGCAACTATAGTTATTAGACTTATCCAAGTGGGAGACTGTTGGATATAGTGTCTAAGTCCATAACTATATTTGGTATGTACTTGACCCGACCCGACATGGTCCATTTGGGTTGCACTTCACCCGAACAATTTATGGATAATCTTTTGATAATAGTACAGTTATGATTTATTAATATATTATAAGTTTTAATATATTAATATAAGATCATATTATTTAATTAGTATTGATCTATAATTAATCTAGGATTAATTTTGAGATCAAAGATATTACTAATTAAATATGGACTTCTATATTTATATAGTGTGGGCTAATGCTTATTTGGAATAGGCTAGGTTTGCATAGAAAGTCCATGGATACTCCATGGAGCTTTAACCCATGGATCTCATGGAAATGAAGAGACATGGGGATTAGGGTTTACATGAATGTAACCCTAATCCACCACACTATATAAAGGAGGCTTTGGTTCTTGAAATCACACTAGTTGAGGTGAGTAAAGCAAGAGGGCCGATTTCAAGATAGTAGTGACTATTCTCTCAAAGTTCCAAGTTTGTGGTGATTTGTGATTTCCATTTGAGGCATCCACACTTTTAGTGCTAGGCTCTAAAACTCCAAGCAATCAACTACTACTCCAAGGTAAGTATTTCTACTAGCTTTATTTGATTAATGTTCCCCATGCCATGCTAGTTAGGATATGAACCTTGGAAAAATAATTATTTGCATGTATCTTAGACAAACATAGATCGAAGGTTTATTAGGGTTGCATGTACACTTAGGAAGTGTTAGAATGCTCAAAACCCATCAATTGTGACATTAGTGCAGTGACACTACAAAAGGATCATTGCATAAAATGTTAGAATCTAACATATTTTATAAGTGGCAAGAATTTGATATTCTTACACTTGTGATAGGAATTGGGAGTTGTGAAATGAGTGTGATTGGAAATGTATTCATTTGACCTATTTCACAAAGTAAGGACCACAAGTAAACATTGTGTGCATGCTAAGAGCATGGGACAAGTATAGTTATAATTCAAGTAAGAAGTTGATTACCCGAAACAACAAATAATGAGTAATCGATATGGTGATAAATAAAAGGTGTTTTATTTATACTCAAAGGTTTGAGGCCATATGGGATTAATAATATTATTATTGCGTTTCACTTTGCATGTTTTGACTTCCTGAATAATTTAATTGGTTCAGAACAGTCAAATTATTCGAACGGACCACAATCGTTCATATCTTGGAAGTAGGTATGAATGAAGACTATCGTGAATTGGTGTGTGGATTGTCTAAAGTGTATTAGACATAAGCAATTGTTTGCTGCAACGTTCATGAGTGCTTATGATTTGAGCATTGGATTAAACCCACGCTCACTTGGATCACTTCATGACGAGTGATTGGTGAGACGATAACATCTTATATTCTTGAAACCGAGATGTGTGAGTTGTATCTTGCGAGTCGGTTGCACATTGATAATATGTAAACACACCAGTAACTTGGTGTTATAAAACATATTATTGTGTGTAATTCAGTAAGTGAGTGCAAGCGAGCATTGAGTCAAAGTTTATCCGTTCCTTTTATCCAAAGTAGGATAAAAGCGATATCTTTGGGCCCCTCGATGATTTAGTGATGGCACCTAAGCGATTGGCCAAGCCGGGACTAAATTGATGTGTTCAATTGTAGTCTGTTGTCAGTCGTCATAAATTGGAAGTCGGGAAATAGTATAGAGGGAATGATAAAGTTCATGTCTCATATCTATACGATATCTAGAATTGAGGAATATATGATCCCTTATCTAAAGGACACACGTATCTGATAAGATCAGAGTTGACAGCGGCTTTGGAAAGCTACGATTGCAGATCAGGATCTGAAGTCATACGCAGAATAGTTATTAGACTTATCCAAGTGAGAGACTGTTGGATTACTGTCTAAGTCCATAACTATTTTGGTATGTATTTGACCCGATGGTGCATGGTCCTTTTGGGTTGCCTTCACTAAAGCAACTTGATAGGATGAATTATGGAGAGAAAGGATTAAATATGATTTATTAATATATTATGAGAATAATATATTAAAGGAGAAATCATATTGTTTAATTAATATTAGTCAAGAATTAATAAGAATTAAGTTTGTGGCTAAAAGACATTAATTAAACTTAAGGTACTAGAACTGCCAATTGTGTGATAGTTGAATATTAGGCTAATGGACTCCATAGAGGATGGAGTGGACGAATTCTATGGGGAAACCCATTAGAAATCGTCCAAGGCCTCTAAGGAAGGAGTCCATGGGTTGCTTAGGGCCTAAGCATCCAAATTAGGGTTTCCTTGTCAGATAACCCTAATAGCCTCACTATTTAAAGGACCCTTAAGCCCTAAAAACGTGGTGGACTGGTTCCTTAGGGTTTCCACATGTTTTGGGCAGCCTCCTCTCTCCGTATTCTTCATCCTCTTTCTCTTGGTGTTTGTGAGCCATTAGAGGAGTGACGTTTGTGACTCTAAGCTTTCTAAAAGGAGGATTTGTGATTGTTATTGCTACATAACAATCAAGGTAATATCTTAAACCCATTATTATGTTAATATGGATTATCGTATGCTAGATTTAGGGTTTAAAGTCTTGGATGAATTGCATGTACAATAGAGAAACCTAGATCCAAGCATTAGGGTTGCATGAGCACATAGGATGTTCTTATGGCTAAAACCCATCAGAATTTGCTTAAAAAAGCTCAAAGGCATTATCAGGTACTACCAAGTGGATCAAACCAGTTTGAGGTAAGGGGAGAAACAAATGCATATGAGGTGGACTTAGAAAGGAAAACATGTTCATGTAGGTTGTGGCAATTGAATGGATATGGATGTGTTTATTCTGTAGCTAGCATATCCTTTCTTAATAGGGATGTAGAAGCCTATGTAGACAACATGTTTAGCATAACCACATTTAGGAAGGCATACAATTACATAATTGCTCCCATGAATAGCAGTGACATGTGGCCAGAGACAAACTATACTCCACCATTGCCTCCTATTAGTAGAAGGATGCCTGGTAGGCCAGCTACTAAGAGGAAGAAATCCACTACAGAGAATACAGGAACACACAGGGTTTCTAAGGCTGGAAAGAAAATCAGATGTAGTATTTGCAAGGAGATATGTCATAACAAGGCCACTTGTCCACAGAGAAGGCCCCAAAAGTTAAATGTGAAGAAACAGAAGAAACAAAAAGTTTGTGTGAAGCAAAATGTAGAACAGGTAAAACCATTTAAAATTTAAATTTATTTACATATGATTTGTTACTAACATAATTACATCATGCCATATAGGGTAGTACAAGTGAACAACAACAACATGAAGAGGTTGAAATGACTCCAATTGAGATGGATACTACTCAAAATGATATGCAAGTTACTCCTACTGATGTTGAATCCAATAGTGTAGGGGTTTTAATCATTCTATGCAATTTACTACACCTAGAAGTTATGAAGGTGATGAGGGTGTTGTGGGTGAGGAAGCTGATGTGGTTGAGGAAGCTGCTGTGGTTGAGGAAGTTGTTCAAGATGAGGAGGCTGAGGGGGTTGATCCTGTTATCCAAGTTGATAATGTTAATGTTCAAGAGGTTGATGAGGTTAATCCTAATGCCCAAGTCGATAATGTTAATGTTCAAGAGGTTGCTCCTATTATCCAGGTTCAGCAGGTAAGGGTTAGGCCAATTTCAGAGATTTTGAAGAGGATATGTAGAAGAAAGTTAGAGAGAATATTGAAGCTGAAATTAGGCAAAACAATTGGTGGTGTTGATGATCCAGGATATTCGAAGGGAAAAGCTCTTGTAATTGATTAGTGTTTATTGTAATTTGGATTTAAAGTTTATGTAATAGGATGCTGGTAATTTGGATTTAAATTTTATGTAATAGGATGATGGTAATTTATATTTAAAGTTTATGTAATAGGATGAAGGTAATTTGAATTTCGGTCAGTAATGGATATTTTGGTCATTTAAGTATGTATGAAAGAAAAGGGTATTTTGGTCATTTAAATATGTATGACATAAAAGGGTATTTTGGTCATTTATTTATGTATGACAGAAAAGGGTATGTTGGTCAATTATTTATGTATGACAGAAAAGGGTATGTTGGTTATTTAAGTATGTATCACAGAAAAGGGTAATTTGATCATTTATTTATGTATGACAGAAAAGGGTATTTTGGTCATTTGTTTACGTTTGACAGAAAAGGGTATGTTGGTCATTTATTTATATATGACAGAAAAGGGTATGTTGGTCATTTATTTATGTATGACATGAAGTATGAAAGTATGTTGCCTTTTAAGTAAAATCATGACATTTAGCTTTGAATATTCATGGAAAAAATTTGAATAATGTGCATGCATGGGAATGTTTTATATGGTCCCGGATATGGTTTTATAATGGCTTCACAGGTCCCATTTTTTCATTATTAAAACACCCACTGACTAGTAACTACAAATGGTCCCCATACACATAGTGTACTTTCACGTGGACCACTTCCTCATTTGTTCCCAAATTTAAAACAAGCACAACAACTAATCTAATTAAATATATTTGTTGGGAATACAGACCATGCATATGTTTGATTAACATCAACATCTGATTATACAAAATGCCATATAATTGAGACTTTGAATATTTTTTTACATTACTTATCATATGCCCTTTCATTAGGGACTTACCACCTTACAACATCAACACATCAAGGTTGATAACCCCAACTTATAACTAAAAGCAGCTTCAATACATATAAAATGCCCATCATTATTGATTTCTATTCTGCCTTTACAAAAAGTATAAGGGATCCCAAAAAACAAAAGCTTACACTAACCAACCTAACTAACTACAATCACCCCTAACTTCAAAACACATATGGCCAAGCAAGCAAACAACACGGCAACGATCATCCTGTACCTGCCTATTGCCTTCCTTGCATCATGAACTTCTTTCTCACTCTTTACCACCTTATACTACTCCTTTGACAGCAGAAACTCCACTTCAGCAATCATTCTCCTCAAATTGTTCATCTCAGACAGTTCCTCTTTGGCATCCAGTTTCTGCTTCAGAGAATATAGCAAGTTTTTGTAGTACCCGTCTGCCTGTTCTTCATCTTTCCATTCAAAGAAGCTACATTTCCTCAACCTAGTCTATAAAAAGCCAATAAAATTAGGGTTTGATTCACAATCACAAACCAACTACCTTTAATGTACCAACGAAATGGGTTTTATTCACAGTGATCGCCAAGAAGCAAATAAAATTAGGGTTTTTAACAGATGAAACAAAATACAAATACATCATTATCGTCTTTACAGAAAGAAACAACACATCAAACCATAAAATACTAACTTATCAAAACTAGGAGAATTTGGACCTACCATACTGTTTTGACAATTCCAGAATCGCCTCCCAGGGTTTGTTATCTTCCAACACGTTCGTTCTTTGGCTGGAACGACATAATCACAAAGCTTTACCCCTTCTTGCGACTGAACATGAGTGACTTGTAGCTGATTCCTTGACCTCGATGAGCTCGAAGACATTCTTCTTCAGGACGGAAATAGTCGGGGAGGGGGAAGTCTTTGACTTTTCAGAGAAGGGTAAGTAAATATTTAATGGAGGTCTGAATGAGGGTTTGAATTAATAAGCATATATCGACAACCGGACTTCTTCGACACATTGTAACATCCCAAAATTCGAGCCCGAAAATTTCATTTTTGAATTAATAAATTTTAAAACATTTTACCATAACATTGTCAATAAATCAACACATTACAAAATCATAATATTGTGTTCCAAACCACGACATCAAAATAATGAAAATCAGAGTGCAATCCCAGAAAATCCGATGCGGAATCATGTGTGTGTGTGATGCGATGCTACACCGCTGGCTCCTTCCCCTTAGACGAAGAGGTACCTGAAACCAAAACAAAAATCGTAAGCACAAAACTTAGTGAGTTCTCCCATCATACCACAAACCATAAAATATCGTCGGTATCTTTCAACTGGTAACTTCCATCGTTATCTTTCAACCGATAATCGTCATCGGTATCTTTCAACCGATAATCATCATCGGTATCTTTAAACCTGTAATCATCACCGGTATCTTTAAACCAGTAACTATCATCGATATCTTTCAATCGGTAACTGGGGACTATTCCACCCCTTACCATTATCATGCAACATTAAGATATAAACATACAGTCAGGCATATCCGGGTACTGACCTACCCTTCGGTCCTAAGGACCGCTGTCAAGGAGACTAATCTCTACTATACACATAACATATTGATGAGTTCAAAACTCTTTGATCGTTTAGATCTTTCACAAGTACGAAAAAAGAAATCTAACAGTTTAAGAACAAAATAAGAAAGAACACAGAACAAAATCAAATATGAGCTTATGATTCAAAACTGAGTCACGCCTCAGCAGAGCTCGATGAAGAACTTCCGCTGTAGAGGCGAGCTAGGGTTTACAAGCAATGAAATCGAAAATAATAAAAGCAATATCTTCTAAGTCTGCATGCATGCAGCTTATATACTAAACCCTAATACAAAATAATGCACGGCTAGACAGGTCCAATACTGGCATTCAAACTAGGCTATGGACCGAGCCCATGACGCAATCCACTAGACTCAACAATCTCCCCCTTTGCGTCAAATGAGGCGAGAGATTATTTCTTCTGAGAAGGCCTCACCATCTTTATAACCTTGAACAGTTTAGGAATAATGGCAAGAAGAGTCTATTGGAATAGAATGTACCACCTCAACATGTCGACGAACAACTTTTTATCAGCAGCACTGTTCTGGTCGCACCTCTGTATGATCTCCAAGATATGCTCAAGACAAGACGTCGAGAAGAGGTGTTTGTCAACAAGAGTGAACATACATTTTTGACATTCGCCCCTGAGAAACATTACCGTGTGATACTTGGAATCTATCTTCCTCTTGATCATGGAATTGACATTGCCAGCTCTGCCCATGGGTTTGATCATTGGTCGCTTGTGTATGGCAGAGGCAATTTCCTGGTCCATCTTCGATACCTCATGTATGTAGCAAACAAGCATACGCTTGACATGATCGATTATTGGCTGATACTCCTGAGGATTTGACAAAAGAATGTTGTTGAGGAGTATCCAGTCATGGGGGTTGAGGTTCGGTAGATCAGCAAGGGAAAAATGGTGAACTGAGCCTTTGTTTCCTCTAGTCACCCTGAATTTGACATTGATAAATTTCCCTGCTGAATAGGGCTTCATCACCTTGACGGTGGTTATCTTCTTTGAGCTCTAAGTCTGGTATTGAGGTTGAGCAAACTCCAAGTAAAACTCTAACAGATCCCTATCTACCTTCGGGTTTGGAGATGGAATGGCAGCAGTCTAGTTGAAACAGTGGAAGATAAATGCCTTTCGAGTGATTGGCATATCGAACTGCGCATCCTTGGAGTTGTCAAGGCTAAATGACATTATTGGCTCGAGCCATAGAACAGTTGGCTTGTCAATTGCACACCTCTGAAGCGAATGTTTTGTCCACTTAGGGAACATGGCATTTTTCTTCTCTAGGAGCTCCGCCTCCTTTCGCTTCTGTTCTAGCTCAGCTCGCTGCTTCATGGAAATTTCTTCAGTCTGTTTTTCAGAAGTGTTAACCTTTGGGACAGGCTTCTTGGGAATTTCAGCATAGACATCATCTTCGTTGTCTGTATCGTCTTCACCAATCTTCTTCTTTTTCTTATCCTTATTACTGACCAAAGCTTCATTACCCTTCAGTTCAGCAGCTGGCTTGGAGCTAGATGGAGGAGGTTGCTTCGACTCTTGCTTCAACTCTTTCTCTCCCGCTTGTTGCGGTTGGACTCCAGTCACCAGAACACCCTCGATACGGCTGAGAAAGTCCAGTGCCGGTCTGAGCTTGTCTGCCAAATGCCTTCGGATGGTGATAGTGATAAGTGGATCATGACCTTTAATAAAATGAAGAAGGATAGAGTGAACATCTGTAGCAGAACTCCGTATAACCTCCCTTTCTAACTTGAGGTCATCAATCTCAGCATTAGCAGTTCGCAGCTTGTGTGTTTGCAATTTAAGCTGAGCTGTATGTCTGTCAAGCTCATCCATAATCCGATTTTCCATAGCTAAGTCTGCTTGCAGTTGAGTCAAGCGTTCGTTGACATTAGCATGGAACGTGTCATTGGCTTGTTTAATAGCAAGGCGTGCCGCTTCAACCTTCGAGCACTCAGACTGAAGAGTCTGTACAGAAGAATTGACAGTGTCAGCATTCTTGGCAGCAGCAGCCTGCAAAGAATCTAAAAACAGGTGAGCTTGGGAAACTAGTTTATCGACTTTTGCGGTCGCTTCCTTGCACTCCTTAGTAGAGGCATCAATAGCACGAGAGGCCTGTTGACATTGGGAAGTGGAGGCTTCAATAGCCTTGGCTGCAGCAGATAATGAGGCTGAATGTTCAGCAACAACCGAATAGAACAAGGCCTTTAATGCAGCATCTAAATAAGCTCCTGAGGAAGAGGATGAAAGCAGTTGATCAAGCTTGTCGTTTACTGCTTTGAGATGACGTTTGATGATAGGCTCATCATCATCATCCTCACTTTGTACTTGATAAGGACTGAAATATGTGGAGTCGAACTCCAAGTCCTCACCGCCCAAAATCGGGGTTGTTTCTGTAGAAGGTGTTGGAGATAAGGGTTTTGAAGAAGTTGGAGGTTCGGTTGTTAGAGGAGGTTCGGTTGTTAGAGGAGGTTCGGTTACAGGTGGTTTGGGAATAGTGAATGTAGGTTTTGTAGTGGTGGTAGAGGTTGTATTTGTGAAAATAGGAGTGGGAATAGGTATTGAAGTGAAAGGTTGAGAGGTGTTTGTTTGAGAGATAGAAGGGATAGAAGTAGGAATTGTAATAGGTGGAGGTGAAGGAGGCAAAGAACGAACCGGAATTTCTAGAGTAGGGGAGCGAGGTGGAGTATCCCCTCGGCCCGAAGCCTCTTCATCAGAACTTTCATTCTCAGAATCTAAAGATGGAGCATTCTTCTGCTTAGGAGGAACATATTCTAAATCCAAATCGCTTGAGGATTGAAGAATAAGTCTCTTAGCAGGCTTCTTCTGCTTTTTCGGTTGAGGTTGAGAAGGAGCAGCTTTATCAGTTTTCCTCTTCTTGGGGGTCTGCCCCTTGGATGGTTTTGTTACCGGTCCCTCCTTCTGCGATTCAGGCTTCTTGCCCCTTTTGGCTGGTTTGTCAGCCTCTTCAATGGAGCGAAGCATTGTGGGAGTAAGATCACGCGGACCAACGAATTTACGTTTCCTGTAGTGTTGAAGAAGATTGCTTGATGCTGAGATACAACCGAGCATGGTTTCAGGAATAGAGCCGATGTATGAGAATTTTGTGGGATCGGTGACGATGATCTTCGTCGTATGAAAGGTGGCGATGGAAGAAAGCAAGGAATCCGCCATAATTGGGACACGTTTACGATTTGCCCATTTGGTGATGATAGTCCAGAAACGCCCACATGAAATCTCCAAGTGCCTAGACGAAGAGACTAGGCTTTGAACCAACTGCTGCCAAATAATGGACCCATAGTCAAGGTTAAGCCCACTATACAACCCATACAACACCGTCATGAAAGCCTTGCTAGCACCGTCAGAACCAGCACTCCGCTCAGACAATCCCTTGAATAAGAGTGTGAAAAGGCCATTCCATTGAGGAGGAAGGCAGGACTTCTTGAACTTGGTGACGGTTGTTAGGGTTTCAGAATACCCCATCTGATAAAACATTGTAAACAGTTGGCCAGTTGTAATGGAATCAGGGTTTACCAGAGACGGATCTTGAGAAAGACCAATTAGGGCACAAAATCGACTCTTGGTGATAGAGACCTTCTCATCGTGAAGCTCAAAGTGGATACGTTCATTAGCCTTGTCGTAGAACGCCATAGAGTAGACAAGTGACAAGAACGACATAGGAACAACTTCAACCTTTGTCAGTGCATCGACGAGTGGTGAGTATTTAAGACACTCAACCACATACATCATATACGGCTCATAAACAAAGGGAGTAAGATCAATGATTAGGTTTTGTTGGGGTTTTATAGTGAGTAGGGGTTGACGAACTGAGGTATCATGAATAGATGAAGATTCTGCCATTGTAAGAGCTTGAGAATGACGATGAACAGTTGCAGAAAATAGTCGGGTTTCTTTGAGAGATTTTTGGAAGTGATAAAGGGGAGAGAGTACCGTTCCAATTCCTTTTATACGTACAAGGAAGAGAGAGAAGAATCCGGCTGAAATCTTGGATTATTTCAAAAATAGCGCCTGAGTTGATGTGTGAACAGTTGGCGTGCCGAAGATGACGCAGGAGAGAGAAAAACGTTTCCCCTTTTTCACGGCTTTTTATAAAAATCACCTTTTTCAAATCGCCAAACCGTTTGGATTTCTGCTGAGTCAGCGACCTTTTTATCCCAATCGCTTCACTTGATGACGCTTGAGTGTTTGTGCCTTGATCATGTGAAACATGAATCTGTGTGAAACTCAGAATTTTGGAAAAATAAAAATTTTCGTGCAAAGTGTGTAAAAGATAAAGAAATAAAACGAGTATTTTGGGATTATCTGTGATGTCGTATTTAGACATAAAACAATTGATTATGGGCAAAAATCACTTCCTTCAAAGTCAAGAGAGACATTGAAGTGCTTGCTTGGTTTCCCATGAAATAACGATCAATAACTTGTTGAGAAGTTTTGAAAGGCTTCTTTTTAAAGGTTAAAGAGGGTGGCTATCGCTTCAATTCATAATTTCGATACTTAACTTAAGACCGAAACTGAATGAAGTACTTGTGAGATCATTGTGATCTGTTGAAAAAGTAGGTATGATAAACTTTATAGTGGTGAGGGAAAAAGGAAATCTCAAAAAAAAAAAACTGGATCTTTTAGGGTTAAAGAATCCTTGGTGAAAGACAAACTTATAAAGATCACTCAAAAGAAAAAGAGATTGCATAGGGTAACAAGTAAGATCTTGAATCGTTAGATTCACCGTCAATTCATTAGTGGTGTTGAACTTTGGGTTTCACTTAGTACATAGTAGCATGAGACTAAGATCATGAACACAGATGCTGTATAACCATAAACTTCAGTGGCTAAGACTGAGAGTCTCAGGGGTTATATTGATGAAACGAATTATAATGGAGAAAGATGATAGAGATTGTATAAGAAGCGAAAGTACCTCTGCATTAAAGAAAAGAAGGACCAAGCAGAAAACTCTAAACTCAATGTGAGTAGAGTAAGGTAGCTCATGATTAGAGTGAATCACATAGCCTGGATTGGGAAAACAAGATTGGTATATATCATGTTATAAAGGCTTCACTCAAAATCTGCCGAGGCTTTAGTCAACATACAACAACATGCTTCTAGGGACTCTTAACTAGGAAAACTATTTACTTGTCTTAGCAATGCCATTGAGAGCCAAAAATAAAAAACATAAAAAAAATAAAATTTTTGAATTTTTGTGAGAGTTGACCAATTTAACGAAAGAGAAAAATATTTTTGGATTTCTTAAGAGTTTTAAAAAAATATTTTTGGAATTTTTATAAGGAAAAAGAAGTAAAGGAAAAATATATATATATATATATACAAAAGAATACATTTGAAACGCCTTTAAAAAAATAAGCAAGTTCAGAAGGACCGAACCCGAAATAGACCGAACGCTCGGTTCATTCCGGTTCATGGACCAACTTCACCCGAAATAGACTGAACCCGAAATGGCCCGAACCCGAAATAGACTGAACGTTCGGTTCATTTCGGTTCATATAGGTTCGCTCTACTTCGCTTGTTACCTTTATGGGAGCGAAGGCGATTTCGGTACTGACTCGGCTTGCATCATTCCTAGGCCTTGTAAAATTTTATTGAAGCTTGCTTTAGGTAAGGCCTTTGTGAATATGTCTGCCAGTTGATCAGTCGTTCTGACGAAGTGAATTTCGACGTTGCCATCTTCGACATGATCCTTGATGAAATGGTACCTCAGTGCGATATGCTTAGTCTTCGAGTGTTGCATTGGGTTGTGACAAATTCTGATTGCGCTTTCAGAGTCACAATATAATGGAATTTTCTTCATACTTAAGCCATAATCCCGGAGTTGACTCTGTATCCACACGACTTGAGATGTACAGGATGCTGCAGCAATGTATTCAGCTTCTGCAGTGGATAACGAAACACAAGTTTGTTTCTTTGATTGCCAACTGACTAATTTTCCATCCAGAAATTGACATCCTCCTGTGGTGCTTTTACGATCCAATCCACAACCACCCAGATCTGCATCTGAAAATGCTTGAACGAAGAATCCTGAGTTGGCTGGATACCATAGGCCGAGAGAGGAAGTTTGCTTTAGATAGCGAAAGATGTTCTTCACTGCTTGAAGATGAGGTTCTCGTGCGTTGGCCTGAAATCGAGCACAATAACAGATAGAGAACATGATATCAGGTCTACTGGCTGTAAGATACATCAAAGACCCAATCATCTGTCGATAAAGCGTTGTATTCGCGGCTGGTTTCTCCAATGATGGTGTGAGTTTCGTTCCAAAAGCCATTGGCACTTTCACTTTGGAGTCTCCCATCATTCCAAACATGGTTAGCAAAGTCTTGGTATATGCTTCCTGATTAATAAAAATGCCTTCGGGTCCCTGTCATGCTCTGGGAGCTTGTTTCAGGCCATAGACAGCTTTGTCAAGGATATAGCAATGATCTGCATACTTCTCGTTTACGAATCCTGGTGGATGCTCAACATATACGGTTTCTTCAAGTTCACCGTTTAGGAAGGCACATTTGGCGTCCATCTGATAGACTTCAAAGTTTTTGTGAGCAGCATATGCAAGAAAGATACGAACAGATTCCAATCTAGCCACTGGAGCGAAGGTTTCTTCATAATCAATTCCCTCTACCTGACAATACCCTTTGACCACCAGACTTGCTTTATTACGAATGACATTTCCTTCTTTATCCATCTTGTTTCTAAACACCCATTTGAGACCGACAACCGAAGCATCCTTTGGTGTTGGAATAAGACGCCATACCTTGTTTCGTTCAAACTCATTTAGCTAATCCTGCATGGCTTGAACCCAGTATGAATGATCAAGAGCTGAATTAACAGTCTTTGGCTCAATTTTGAACACGAATGAATTGAACATACAAAACTCGACTTTTGAAAATAGAACAGCCTGTTTCGCTTTGATTTGAGAGCGAGTCAACACCTTTTCAGAGGATTCCCCAATGATTTGAGTCTGGGGATGATATTTGGTCCATTTCACAAGTGGAGGAATCTTTGGATCATAGATGGGATCCAATTCAGCATTGATTTCTTCTTCGAGTTCAAACAAATTGTCATCTTCACTAACTATTTTCTCCCCCTTGAAGAATGATTCCTGTCCAGGACCAACATTTGTACCTCCTTCATTGGTTGGAATTTCAGTGGAGGCTGTTTTATTTGGCGATGAGTTTTCCCCCTGGAAAGAAGAACCTCGATCATGATGAGGAGAAGAACCCTCCCCCTTGACAGTAGGATGGTCACCAGAAGGTTCGCTTCCGTCTGCACTTTCGGTTCCTTTGGATTGATCATCAGCCATTTTTCTAGCAGCATCATCTGTAACTTGTTTCATATTGTCAACTTTGTTATATTTTGCAGTTGATTCTGAGTCAATTGCTTTCTGAGGCTCATCAAACAAGAGCATGAATTGGTCGAAAAGATTCGAGATGGAGATAGTAACCTGGCCATTCTTTGGAAATATGTCTTGTGATGCATCTCCGGTTGTTCTTAATTTCTTAATATAACTATCGTCAAAAGTGACATAGTATGTTTCTTCAATTTTCTTCGAGCGTTTATTGAGAACTCTATATGCCTTGGAGTTCAGGGAGTAGCCTAAGAAAATTCCTTCGTCCGCCTTAGCATCGAACTTGTTTCGATTCTCTTTGGAGTTGAAAATGAAGCATCTAGAACCGAACACATGAAAGAATTTCATGTTTGGTTTTTGATTGTCCAAGATCTCATAAGGAGTAATGGAGAATCGTTTATTCAAGTAAGATCGATTTTGAGTATAACATGCAGCCGCAATTGCATCAGCCCAGAAGTATAATGGCAAGGATGCGAAGCATAACATGGTGCGAGCAGCGTCACACAGGGATCGATTTCTCCTTTCAACAATGTCGTTTTGTTGTGGAGTATAGGGAGCTGAGAAATTGTGAGTCGTCCCCTTTTCAGCAAGAAAACATTCAAAATCTTTGTTTTTGAATTCCAGGCCATTATCGCTCCTTATATTACGAACAACCTTTCTGAGTTGCGTTTCTATCTGTTTAATGAAGAGCTTGAGCTTTGGTGCATCTTCAGACTTTTGCTTGAGAAAGAAGGTCCATGTGAACCTTGAGAAATCGTCTACTATAACCAGAATATATTTGTTTCCTCCAATGCTTTTGATGGACGGTGGATCGCATAGATCAATATGCAGTAACTCCAATGGTTCTATTACCTTAGTGTTGATTATTGAAGGATGGCTCTGCCGATTCTGCTTTCCCATTTCACACGCTGCATAAAGATGTTCTTTATCGAATTTCAGAACTGGCAGCCCTCGAACATGATCACCTAAAACTAATTTGTTGATGTCCTTGAAGTTCAGGTGAGAGAGTCTTCTGTGCCATAACCAGCTTTCACCAGAGGGAGCTTTTGTGAGTAAACAGACTGCTGGTTTACCTCTTATTGGATTGAGGTTCAGTGGATACATTTCTCCTTTTCGCTTGGATTTTAATAGAACGTTGCTTGACTTCTTCTCGGCAATTTCTGAGCCTTCATCGTCGAATAATACTTTTAACCCGGTACCAACCACCAGCTGTGATACACTGATGAGATTGTGTTGGAGCCCTTCAACGTATGCAACCTTTCTTATAGAGAATTCGCCATTAGTGATCATTCCGTAGCCATTAATAGTTCCAAAAGAGTTGTTGCCATACTTTACAATACCGCCATCTTTGAGAGAGCGAAACTCCCTTAGTTCCTCCTTTCTTCCTGTCATGTGACGCGAGCAGCCATTATCGATGTACCATTCTTCGTCAAACTGCTCGTCACGAATAACCTGCAAAAATTAAGCAGATTTAGGAACCCAAAGTTTCTTGGGTCCTTGTGAGCCTTTTACAGGACAGGTAATTGTAAGAGAAATATCAACCATATAGGTGCGTTTAATCAAAGTTATTTCATCTTTTCTTTTAATGGTGAAAACTTTAATTTTTGTTGACTTAGGAGGACTAGGGTTTTTGACAGAAGGATTGGAATTTAGAGATTTGGAATTAGAAGAGACATTAGGTTCCCGGTTTTGTTGATCAGACTTGCAGGCAGGAGGACGGAAATTGCTATTCCGTTTGCCATTGGATGAGGGACCGAAGCTCTCCTTTCGGTTGTTGTAGGATGTGGGACCGAAACTGGCCTTTCGGTTGTTTTCAGTCGAGGGACCGAAACTACCCTTTTGGTTGTGTTCAGTCGTTGGACCGAAACCACCCTTTCGGTTCCTATTTATTGAAGGACCGAAATCATCCTTTCGATTCCAGTTGGTCGAAGGACCGAAACCTCCCTTTCGGTTCTTATTTGTTGAAGGACCGAAATCATCCTTTAGGTTCCAGTTGGTCGAAGGACCGAAACCTCCCTTTCAGTTCATTGTGTCTTCTTGTGATTTTTGCTTCTTTTCAATCCTTACAAAATCAGGATTTTGAGAATTCCAAAACCGTTTTCTCTCTGAGAGATTCTTCTTGTATCTCAGATTTCTTTGATGCTTACGATCAGCCACCTGTTTTGGATTTCTGTGAATGTTGGCCTTTCGTTTTGAAGCATGGGCACATTATGCACTTTTTGCTGAAGAAGTATCACTAGTGGTTTGCATAGGTTCATCTAAAGGAGTTTTAGTTCCACTTGTGCTCGGCACATCATACTTTGTAGGCTCATTTAGCGGTTCAGGTATGTATCTACCTTTTACTCTCCATGAGGTTTTCTGAGAAAGACCCTTCGTCTCGTCTGCGTTGTCTATTGGGGCCGACCAGAAGAATTCATCACATCCACCAACATTATCTTCTTTTACCATAGCAGTTAGTTCTGTAGTTTATTGTGGAGTGATACCCTGCACTGTGTAGACTTGGTTTGGAGTGGTTTGTACCTTTTGGTACACAACAACTTTAGCTTTGAGAGCTTTGGACTTGTTAGTAGAGGAACGAGCAAACTCAATAGAGTTTTCAGAGATAAGGTTCTTATTGGACTTAGGTTCATTTTTTGCTAACTCAGAACAGTCTACCAAATCTTCTACAAAAATTTCACTTATATCATCATCCTCATTAAGTTCAGATGTATTTTCAACATCAATTTTGTTTTCTGAACTTAAGTTGGCATTCAATTAGTCAAATTTTTGTATAGTTTCGGCTCTCAGTTTCAATCTATCATTTTCATCTAGTAGATTTTTGAGCATGTCCTTGTGGTCCTTGGACTTTATGTATGATTCAATTTTGTCCAGAACTATCTTATATGCTGGAGACACTTCGTCAGAAGATACAACGTTTTCACAGTTGCATGCTTCTGCATTGATTTCATCCTCCTTTAATTCAAGGAAAGGTAAAATCATACGATGAATTTTCTTCCCTATTTCACAATCAAGATGCAACTGAGTGATGTTAAAGTAAAGTCTCTTAGCAATTAAACAAAAAACATTTCTCTGTTTAAGAAGTTTAAGATTGTCTCTCTGCAAATAAATAGTATCATCCTTAGATCTAATTAACTCCTTTTCCTTCTGCTCGATCCACATTCTTCGTTCCTCACTCTTTGAAGAAATCCTACTGATTTGATCAGTTAGGTTAGAATTTGTGACACGGGTTTGGGTGAGATTGCTACTTATGCTAGAGAATTTTAACTTTAAATTATTTAGTTCCTTTTCATAATTATTAGCAGGTATTTTTAGAGAATCAAGAATGTCTTGTACCTTTTTAATCAACTCATCACATTCGTTGATCTGTGCACTAACAGGCTTGGCAGCAAAGCATCCGTCTTCTCGTTCTCTTTCTTCTTCAACCCCCCCCCCATCAGTTGTGTATCCTCTCATTTGGGACACACCCTCGGTCACTGCAAAGCATCTTCCCATTGACTGCTCTTCTTTTGCCATCATAGCTTTTCCGTGAGTAGGCTTCCTAACTTCATCATCCTCCGAATCTGTGGACCAGACCTCCACACCTCCAAACTCATCACTGTTTTTTGAACCCTGCACAACTAAAGCATTCATAGTAGAGTTATTAACAGCAGACTTTCTTTTCTTTATCTCCTCCAATCTTCTCAGGAGGCTCGTTTCCTCCTCATCTTCGCTTGTCTTCTCTTCTTTCTTTCTCAACATGCAGTCTTTAGCAAAATGATTTTTGCCTCCACAGTAATGACAGTCAAATCCTGAGTCGCCTCCAATTTTAGCTTCCTTCTTTGACTCTTCGGATTTTGATCCCATCTTCGGTTCTTCCTTGATCCATTCGGCGCTATAACTTCCCTGCCAGTTTCGGTTCTTGTTGGCTGGGAATTTCTTCTTGATGAATTTTTTGGGGTTTGACACCATCATTGCATATTCTTCGCCGATTAGATCAAAATCTGCAAGATCTAATTCCTCTTCTTCTTCAATCGATCTCTTTCCTTTGGAGACAAGAGCTAAGGAACCCAGACCCGAAAAAACATTCGTTTCCTTTGATAAGGCATTCTCATGGGATTTTAAAATAACCACAAGTTTTGCCACAAGTTTTTTACAGTTGACACACCGGCCATCCATTCAGGTCTGAGACCATTCATGAAAGTGAACTTTTGTTCAATCACCTTTCTTTCAATCCCATGCTTTATCATCTTACTCAAAAGATGATTGAAACGATCGAAAGTTTGGATAAGTTTTTCTTCAGGCTTTTGCTTAAAATCGCCAAACTTTGATAACATGAGGGTTTGAATAGAGTGTTCCAGATCTTCATCCGTGGAATATAATTCCTTCAATCTATCCCAGATCTCCTTAGCTGTAGCACAGGAACTTACCAAACGAAACGTATCCGATTGCAGCGCGAACCTTATCATCCTTAGAGCTTTGATGTTGCATTGAAACTTCACTTTTTCATCCTGAGGAATGTCTTTGACGTCATTGACAAGCTGATTGTATTCTTTCTGCGTTTTAACAATCTTTGATGTGCTAGAATGAGTGAATGGGCCTGAAGTGATTGCTTCCCAGATTAGATACCCATTGTCCTCCGATCCAATCATGTAATCTTCAAAATGATGCATCCAGACTTCATAGTCTTGCGTATACAAGATCGGTATTCCTGTTGTAGACCCTATGCTATTGGAGATATTTATCGGATTGGTTTGAGAATCGTCCATAGACATTGTGAATACTTTTGATCAAAAACCTGTAAAAGATCAGACTTGTAATTTTTCGATTAGGGTTAGATTAACAATTAATGAGATACGACAATAAAGAATGACGGCTCAATAAATATCAATCAATGCGGAATAAAAACCCTATGAACTTCTTCGACAGAAGAGGTGTGTATAGATTACACAGTCTCCTGCTCTGATACCAATTGATGAGTTCAAAACTCTTTGATCGTTTAGATCTTTCACAAGTATGAAAAAAAGAAATCTAACAGTTTAAGAACAAAATAAGAAAGAACACAGAACAGAATCAAATACGAGCTTATGATTCAAAACTGAGTCACGCCTCAGCAGAGCTCGATGAAGAACTTCCGCTGTAGAGGTAAGCTAGGGTTTACAAGCAATAAAATCAAAAATAATAAAAGCAATATCTTAAAAGTTTGCATGCATGAAGCTTATATACTAAACCCTAATACAAAATAATGCACAGATGGACAGGCCCATACCGGCATTCAAACTAGGCTATGGACTGAGCCCATGACGCAATCCACTAGACTCAACACATATCATACAGATAAATCTCATAACCAAGGCACATAACCAAACCAAGATAATTATCACAAAGACAATCATCTCCTAATTATTCCTCTTTGGTGGGCCGGTATTGTGGCCTTAGACCCACCCATACTGGAAGGTAACTCACCTCATACGAGTAGCTGCTAATAATCTGTGCTGGAAACCTCTGTCTGCTGCTACTCAGTAAATGCTCCGGCTATAATCCCCACAAAACACTCAGTCAGAAACTGATATCTACTCTTAGGGTAAAATGACTACTTTACCCCCAACCAAGTCCAAGTCAAAGTCAACTTCTAGTTGACCCGACTCGCTGAGTTGGGCCGTCAACTCGTAGAGTCCCTACCCTTTACTCGTTCTTATCCATGACTCGACTCGTCGAGTTTGGCAACGACTTGACGAGTTCCCCTTCTTTACAAACATCAATGAACCTTCATCCGACTCGCCGAGTTGTATGAAAAACTCGTCGAGTTCATCTTCATCTGATGAACAAATCCTGACCTTGACTCGCCGAGTTGTATGAATAACTCATCGAGTTCATCTTCATATATAAGAAGATTTCCTTGGACTCGCCGAGTCTGTTCTAGCACTCGTCGAGTCCCATGAACTCCAGGTCCAAAACTAAGTCTAATGCGTTGGGTCACTTCTTTTGTCCTGCTACAACCCTTCTATCACCCAACTGAGTTCTTTTGACCCTCAACAGATATGGGACTCAAAGCCTTGGACTCGTCGAGTCCTAAGAACGGACTCACCGAGTCGATAACGTCCACACCATAAATCCTCGATTTCTGATGTACAACACTTGTCCAAATGATAGATCCAAGCCCTTAAGCTCGATCTAGCACGTAAAGTTACAAACTTTACATGCATGCATGGTACTTTTGAGCCAAAAAGGCTCTAAAATGACTCTTTTTTTGCATGGGGCCTTTCTTGGGTGCAAAAGCAACCCAAATCTGTCTTGTGACTCTTCCCAAGTGCTAGATCTGAAGTATTGATCCCCAACCATGTTTACAAATCATGGTTGGTCACCTCATATGGCTTAAAAGCCTTAAATCTTCCCCAAAAAGGGATCTAACAAATAAACAAGCAAGGTATAGACTTTATACCTTTCAAAGACTACATATGATGAACCAAACTCGAATCCTTCAGCCCCCTCTTGATCCTTCTATGCTCTTCCTTCTTCCTTGAGGTCAAAACCCACAAAAATCACTCAAAAGCCTTAGATCTTGCAACAAAACACTTAGGGTTTGCTATGGAGGGTCTTTAGGAGCATTAGAGACGAGTGGTGGCTGAAAGAGATGATTAAATAGGGTGCAAACCCTCATATTAGGGTTTTGTCCAATCAGAGCCTACTCATCGAGTCTGGCCGCGGACTCGATGAGTCCATCACTTAAGTCTCGTGTCCAAAACCACTCCTACTCGATGAGTTGGGCCTTCAACTCGCCGAGTCCCAGGCCAAATATGCAAATACAACAAAATATATTACATACCAGGAACCGAGTGCTACAAATCTCCCCCACTTATTTCAGAATTCGTCCTCAAAGTCTTCTGCTCGTTCCTGGAAAAGTTATGGGTAATGCTCCATCATCTCATCCACCGGCTCCCAAGTCCACTCCGAGCCCATCCGGTGCTGCCATTGCACCTTCACTAGTTCCACCCTTTTGTTCCTCAGGTCCTTCGAATTCCGGTCGAGGATTGCCACTGGCCGCTCAATATAATTCAGGCTGCCATTGACCTGAATATCCTCTAAGGGTACCACTGCTGAGTCGTCCACCAGGCACTTCCATAGCTGGGAGACGTGGAAAGCATTGTGGATATGGTTGAGTTCGGCTGGCAGATCCAAACTATACCCCACCTTTCCCACTCTGGCTAAGACCCTGAATGGTCCAATGTACCTTGGGCCCAACTTGCCACGTTTCCTGAATCGGATGACGCCCTTCCATGGCGACACCTTCAAGAGAACCATATCCCCGACCTGGAACTCCAGGTCTGATCGGCGCTTATCGGCATAACTTTTCTGTTGGCTTTGAGCAGTATGAAGCCTGCTTCGGACCCGGTGAATCCTCTTTGTCATCTTGATCACTACTTTGGTGCTCCCCATTACCCTCTGTCCAACCTCGCCCCAACATATCGTGGTCTTGCACTTCCTCCCGTACAACATCTCGAATGGAGGACGATCGATACTCGCGTGATAACTATTTTTGTACGAGAATTCAGCCAACAGAAGGTAAGTATCCCAACTACCTCTGAAGTCTAAGACACACGCCTGCAACATGTCCTCCAAAGTCTGGATGGTTCGCTCACTCTGACCATTTGTTTGCGGGTGGAAGGCAGTCCAAAAATACAGACGAGTACCCAGCTCGTCATGAAACTTCTTCCAAAACCTGGAAGTGAACCGAACATCTCTGTCTGAAATCACCGACACTAGCACCCCATGCCGTGCAACCACCTCCCTGATATAGATGTCGGCCAGCTTCTCGGCGAGATGCTCTCCTAAATTGGAATAAAACAAGCGCTCTTGGTCAGTCAATCAACGATGACCCAAATTGAATCCACCCCTCGCGCTTTCCTGGGAAGCTTTGTGATAAATTCCATCGTAATGTCCTCTCATTTCCACAACGGAATATCCAACAGCTACATCTTGCCGTGTGGCCTCTGGTGCTCGACCTTGACCTTCCTGCAGGTCAAGCACCGCTCCACGTACCATGCTACATCCCGCTTCATGCAGGGCCACCATTAGTCCAGGCGAAGATCCCTATACATCTTCGTCGCCCTGAGATGAATGGAGAATCAAGATTTATGTGCCTCTTCCATCAGAACCTGGCACACACCCCTGTGGTACGGCACCTACACCCAACGGTGTAGTGTTAGTAATCCCCGACTGTCATAGTCGAAGGAGGAAACCTTCCCCATAATCCGCTCGCTCTTCCGATGTTCCTCCTTCATGGCCTCCTGTTGGGCCTCCCGAATCCGCTCCAATAGCGGAGTCACCACTGTCATCCTTCGACAGATATCGCTGATTGGCGCTACCTTGCAGCTAAGCACGTCGGCCACCACATTGGCCTTTCCCGGGTGGTAGAGGATCTCACAATCATAATCCTTTACCACATTAAGCCACCGATGCTGCCTCATATTCATATTTGGCTGGTCCATGAGATACCTCAGGCTCTTGTGGTCCATGTAAATTGTACAACGAACTCCATAGAGGTAATGACGCCAAATATTAAGGGCGAACACAATAGCCCCTAGCTCCAAATCGTGCGTCGGATAATTCTCCTTGTGAGGCTTCAGCTGCCTCGAAGCATAAGCAATGACATGCCCTCTCTGTATCAATACCGCGCCCAAAACCGAGATGGACGCATCACAATACACGACGAAATCCTCCATGCCCTCTGGCAGGGCTAAGATTGGCGCCTCGTACAATCTCTGTCTCAATGTCTCGAATGCAGCCTGCTGCTCAGGTCCCTAACGAAAGACCATGACTTTTCTCGTTAGCCTGGTCAGGGGTACGACTATCTTGGAGAAATCCTGAATGAATCTCTGATAGTAGCAGGCTAACCCTAGGAAACTCTGAATCTCAGATGGAGACCTCAGAACCTCCCATCTCATCATGACCTCCACTTTGGCCGGGTCTACCGAAATCCCGTTCTGGTTGACAAAGTTCCCAAGAAATTGCACCTCACGCAACTAGAACTCACACTTGGAGAACTTAGCATACAAGTTCTCCCTTCTCAAAGTCTCTAGAACCTATCGTAGATGCTCCTCATGCGTCTTGGAATAGACCAAGATGTCATCGATGAAAACTATCACAGAATGATCCAACATCGGCCTACACACACGGTTCATGAGATCCATGAACGCGTCAGGAGCATTGGTGAGCCTGAAAGGCATCACCACAAACTTATAGTGACCATAACAGGTCCGAAAGTCAGTCTTCTGCACATCCTCCTCTCTGACCCTCATCTGGTGATACCCTAAACGCAAATCAATCTTGGAGAACCAAGATGCTCCCTGTAGCTGGTCAAAGAGATCATCGATCCTCGGGAGTGGGTAACGGTTCTTCACCGTCACCTTATTCAGCTCCTGATAATCTATACACATCCGATGCGACCCGTCCTTCTTCTTTACAAACAAAATCGGGGCTCCCCAGGGTGAACTGCTCGGTCTAATGAATCCCTTGTCTAATAGATCCTACAGCTGTGTAAACAACTCCTACATCTCAAGAGGAGCCAACCGATACGGTGCCTTGGCTATCGGAGCCGCACCAGGGACTAGATCGATTCTAAATTCCACCTATCTCTCTGGAGGTACCCCGGGAAACTCCTCGGGGAATACGTCCTCAAACTCCCATACTACGGGCACATCGTCCACCGTCGCCCTACCCGCCTCTCGGGAATCCATAACATAGGCGAAATAACATGTGCAACCCTACTGGAGGTAGCGCCTAGCCCTCGCTACCAAACATAAAGCTAGTCCTCGTTGTGGCATTTCACCCTGAACCAATAGCTCTCCCCCACTAGGGGTCCTAATCCGTACTGACTGATGCGCGCAGTCGATCACTGCCCCATTGGGGCTCAACCAATCCATACCAATAATAACCTTGTTCCCCCGCAAAGGTATGGGAACCAAGTTCACCAGGTAACGTTCCTCGAACAGCCTTAGAACACAATCCCAATAGGCCTCTGACGCTCGTACCTATCGGTCGTCCGCAATCTCGACCTCTAGAGGGCAATCCAACATGCCCGAAGACTCCGGAAACTTCTTGCTAAGTACAAGAGAGACAAATGATCAAGTGGCACTCGAATCAAACAACACCTGAACTGGGATGCCATTCACATGGAACGATCATAAGCAAGGCACATAATATATCAAAATCACAGCGACATAACATAAAAGCATGAGATAAGAAATCATACCCGTCACCACATTGGGTGCAGCGCGTGCCTCCTTGGCTGTCAGCTGAAATGCTCGGCTCTGAACCACTGGAGCCTCCAACTTGGCCTTCCGTCCATCCACAAACCGTGTTGTCGCTGGAGTCGGCGCCACTGCCAGCGCCGCTGCTGCTGCTGTCAATCTAGGGCAATTGGCTTTTTATGGCCCTTCTGATTACAATGAAAGCAAATCAGGTCAGATATCTGATTCACAGGAGTAGATCCAATACAATCTCTGCCAAAATGTCCAACCTTGCCACACTTAAAGTAGCCTGAACCCGGCCCAGTGCAACAATCTCCCTCATGTGACCGACTGCATTTCCCACAACGGTCCCGCCCTGACTGGCCTTTCGGCCTACCATCGGATCCCTTGGGCTTCTTCCCCGAAGCCCTCATCATCAGCCCCTCCACTGCCTTCCTCTTCCGGATGCGCTCCGAATCAATCTCCCTCTCCCTAGCCCTGGCAATCATGGAATCCAGGATAGGGCAAACTGAGAAACTGACATGCTCCCGGATGTCAGCTCGTAGCATGTCATGGTAGCGGGTCCTCTTCATGTCCTCATCACCCACATATTGGGGCACCAGCAATGCCCTCTCCTGGAACTTGGCAATGATCTCCGACACAGTCTTCATAGTCTATCTCATGTCCAAGAACGCCCTGGCCAGCTGCTGAAGCTCCACAACTGGCGCAAACTCCACCCTGAATCTGGTCACAAAGTCTGGCCACGTCATAGCCTCAACAACCGAGGCTCCCAAAGAGTCACCAATCGACTCCCACCAATCTCTGGCCCTATCTCTCAAACACTCTGCAGCGAAACGAACCTTCGACCCTTCCGGGCAGAAACTCGTCAACTGCGCAGACTCAATGTCTGCGATCCATCTCCTAGCAGCAATGGGGTCTTTCACCCCATGGAAATCCGGCGCACCACTCCCTCTGAAGTCCTTAAAGGACAGTGTGCGTGATCCTAACTGGATGGCCACCATGTCACTCCTGAACGCCCTGAGGCAATCATCCATCAGCTCAATGATCCCTTCCTTGATCGACCCAAAGATAATCGACGTCGCATCAAGGATACCCCTCGTGATCTCGGACGCGATGAACTCGCGTAACCCATCGTCCACATGCTCAGATCCTGCGCCCGAGCCTGATCCTAACCCAGATCCTGAACCTCCTGCTCCATGTCGCGTGACCACCATTCTGAAAATAAACATACGAATGTCAGGGTCACATATACTTTTTAGAGGTCTCACACACTTTCCAAGTTTCCAGGTTCCATCTAGGCCCTCCTTGATTCGAGTATGGGTCCTCTGCTTTCAGTAGTACGAGCCCATACTACCTTTCACACCTACTCGTACTTTCCTCAAGGATTGCTTCGATTTCACCAAGTCCCTTTTACCGATACCCTTTCCACTGACCTCATCTTAGGCTTCCCTAAGGCACTCTCCGACCTACCCTTCCCCATCAGCTGCACTAGGAGTCCCCACCACCTCCCCCTAACTAGCTTGCGGATACTGTTACATATCCGTTCCTTAGCTAGTTGAAGATGGCCAGAACCCCCATAGCACAAAGAAAGCAGCATTCGTGCATTGGGTAACCAAATCAAGCATAACCTACACAGGTCATCATACTGCTGACTAAACAGTCCTAACATACAACTCATACAACAGACATATAAGGCATCCTCCCTAAACCCTTAGCCCTAACTAGCATGCAATTCTTAGAATCATATATCGGGCACACAAGGCATCCTCCTAGATCCTTAGTCCTATTCTAGCATGCAGTTTTCCGAATAAAAACCATACAACATAACATAGCAAGTATGGGTATCTTGGGGAAAACTTACTTGAGCCCGGCCGGTCGCATGCATCACACACTTCATCTTTCTTAAAATCCTTCCCTTTCTGATTTTAGAAAACCATTTTCCTTGTAAAAAATCTTTTAGTCCCTCGGTTTGAGTCCAGACACCCCCGAGGGTGTGTCCGAATCCCTCAAACCAGGGCTCTGTTACCAACTTGTAACATCCCAAAATTCGAGCCCGGAAATTTCATTTTTGAATTAATAAAATTTAAAACATTTTACCATAACATTGTCAATAAATCAACATATTACAAAATCATAATATTTAGTTCCAAACCACGACATCAAAATAATGAAAATCAGAGTGCAATCCTAGAAAATCCGATGCGGAATCATGTGTGTGTCTGTGTGATGCGATGCTACACCGTTGACTCCTTCCCCTTAGACGAAGAGGTACCTGAAACCAAAACAGAAACCGTAAGCTCAAAGCTTAGTGAGTTCCCCCATCATACCACATACCATACAATATCGTCAGTATCTTTCAACCGGTAACTTCCATCAGTATCTTTCAACCGGTAATCGTCATCGGTATCTTTCAACCGATAATCATCATCAGTATCTTTCAATCGTTAATCGTCATCGGGATCTTTCAACAGGTAATCATCATCGGTACCTTTCAACCGGTAACTGTCTTCGGTATCTTTCAACCGGCAACTGGGGACTATTCCACCCCTTACCACTATCATGCAACATCAAGATATAAACATACAGTCAGGCATATATGGGTACTGACCTACCCTTCGGTCCTAAGGACTGCTGTCAGGGAGACTAATCCCTACTATACACATAACATATCATACAGATAAATCTCATAACCAAGGCACATAACCAGACCAATATAATTATCACAAAGACAATCATCTCCTAATTATTCCTCTTTGGTGGGCCGACATTGTGGCCTTAGACCCACCCCTACTGGAAGGTAACTCACCTCGTACGAGTAGCTGCTCATAATCTGCGCGGGAAACCTCTGTCTGCTGCTGCTCCGGAAATCCTCCGGCTATAATCCCCACAAAACACTCAGTTAGAAACTGATATCTACTCTTAGGGTAAAATGACTATTTTACCCCCAACCAAGTCCAAGTGAAAGTCAACTTCTAATTGACTAGACTCGCCGATTTTGGCAACGACTCGTCAACTCGTTGAGTCCCTACCCTTTACTCGTTCTTATCCATGACTCGACTCGTCGAGTTTGGCAACGACTTGACGAGTTCCTCTTCTTTACGAACATCAATGAACCTTCATCTGACTCACCGAGTTGTATGAACAACTCGTCAAGTTCATCTTCATCTGATGAACAATTCCTGACCTTGACTCGCCGAGTTGTATGAACAACTCGTCGAGTTCATCTTCGTATATAAGAAGATTGCCTTGGACTCACCGAGTCTGTTCTAGCAATCGTCGAGTCCCATGAACTCCAGGTCCAAAACTAAGTCTGATGCGTTGGGTCACTCCTTCTGTCCTGCTACAACCCTTCTAACACCCAACTGAGTTCTTTTGACCCTCAACAGATATGGGACTCAAAGTCTTGGACTCGTCGAGTCCCAAGAACGGACTCGCCGAGTCGATAACGTCCACAATGTAAATCCTTGATTTCTGATGTACAACACTTGTCCAAATGATAAATCCAAGCCCCTAAGCTCGATCTAGCACGTAAAGTTACGAACTTTACGTGCATGCATGGGACTTTTGAGCCAAAAAGGCTCTAAAATGGCTCTTTTGTTGCATGGTGCCTTTCTTGGGTGAAAAATCAACCCAAATCTATCTTGTGACTCTTCCCAAGTGCTAGATCTGAAGTATTGACCCCCAACCATGTTTGCAAATCATGGTTGGTCACCTCATATGGATTAAATGCCCTAAATCTTCCCCAAAAAGGGATCTAACAAATAAACAAGCAAGGTATAGACTTTATACCTTTCAAAGACTACAAATGATGAACCAAACTCGAATCCTTCAGCCTCCTCTTGATCCTTCTATGCTCTTCCTTCTTCCTTGAGGTCAAAACCCACAAAAACCACTCAAAAGCCTTAGATCTTGCACCAAAACACTTAGGGCTTGCTATGGAGTGTCTTTGGGAGCATTATGGATGAGTGGTGACTGAAAGAGATGATTAAATAGGGTGCAAACCCTCAGATCAGGGTTTTGTCCAGTCAGAGCCTACTCGTCGAGTCTGGCCGCAGAATCGACGAGTCCATCACTTAAGTCCTGTGTCCAAACCCTCTCCTACTCGACGAGTTGGGCCTTCAACTCGCCAAGTTCCAGGCCAAAAATGCAAATACAACAAAATGAATTACATACCAGGAACCGAGTGCTACACACATGAGCTTCCCACGTAAGCTTATTGGATACATCAGCGTACCACATAAGCATTGTAATCGGGAAACCTTCTAAAACTTGATAAAATGGTGTAATTAAAAGGTCACTTACGAGTTTATTGGCCTAATGTACCAACAAAAACTTTAAGGACCAAATTAGCCAATTGAAGAAAGTTCCATGTGCTAAGTGACATCATCCCAAAGATTAATTAAAACGATACAATACAATTATTGACACAACACAAAATAACCCAACAATCTCCCCCTTTGTGTCAATAAGGAAGGCATATTCTTCATTGTTGTTGTCGCTTTTGAACTTTAAACAACTTCGGCATAATCCCTAGCAGAGTCTTACGAACTAGGACATACCAATTGATCATGTCAGAAAAACACTTCTTGTCCACAACATTGTTCGCTTTATTTTGACACACAAAATCCACAATATATTATAAACAGGAGGAGTATAGATGTTTGTCTGGTAAATAGAAGCAGACTCTGTGAAAGTTCGCATCTGGTTTTTCTCTTATCTGAAAAGCGACACTCCAATCCTTCTTTCGTATCCTCCCCAACTTCATCGTATCAAGATCCTTCCGAGGCTCCATGGGGAGAACTGTAGGTTTCTTATTCAGAATAGAGGCAATCTCTACGTCCATCTTTCCAACCTCTTGGATGTAACAGACCAACATTTGTTTCAGATTTACAATAATAGGCTCGAACTTCTGTTGATCCTTCAACAATAGAAGTAACAAATAAATCCAACCGAATGGGTTGAGGTAGGGCAAATCTGTGAGAGTAAATTTGTGTGTTGAACTCACAACCCCACGAGCAACCTTGAAACGAGCGAAGCTCTTAGTTTCAATTGGTCCGAACACCTTAACAACTGTGATCTTCTTTGAGCTCTACGTTTCATATTGTGGCTTCATGTGCTTTAGATAAATGAAAAGCGCAATTGATCAGCACTTTTTTCAGTAGGAGAAATGTTCGAAATCTTGTCAAAACTGTGAAACAGAAAAGCCTTCGGTGTCATAGGTAGATCAAGCTGTAAATCCGAAGAGTTCTACAATTCGAATGATCCAACAAGCTCTAGCTAGTAAATGTCTAGATTGTTGACTGCTTCATTCAGAATTCGTTCCAGTGTCCACAGAGGAAAGATAGAAACTTTTTGCTCAAATTCTAAATATCCCCAATGTTGAACCTTTTTACAAGGTTAACAATGCCCAAATTGTTCACATGTTTAATCAGATGGGTCATCAGCATGCTATGACCAAGATTAGTGATTTCAAGAAATCTGGTTTACCATGTATTTGGAACTTTATGTTTGGAATATATCTTCGTTGTTTAACTGGAAAAATAGTTGGGTTAGACAAAGGTCGTTTGGAAGTGTATGCTATGGTGGCTGGAATATATCAGATAATCCGCATAACATATAAGACCTTCCGGTCACACATAGTTACCACTCTAGGTAAAGTATAGTGAGAAGACTCACCTCGTATACTGTCTAGTAACTCACGTGCTCGATATCCCTGAACCTCGTAACAATGACCTAGCCCCGCCTAAACATATAAGCAATCATCTCAAATCAATAACGGCTCTCCAGGCTAGACTAGTTAATTCCAATGTTCTCTTAGAAGGCTAAAAGACCATTTTACCCTTCTAATGGTCCAAAAGTCCAAGTGTTGACCTAACCCTAAAAGTCAACGAAAGTCAATGGTCAAACTTTGACCAGACTCGTCGAGTGCACATAAGTGACTCGGTGAGTCCAAGTGTGTACTATGGATCTTTCTAAACCTCACTCGATTCGTCGAGTGAACCCTCCACTCGACGGGCTACAACCGGTCACGAGTCGCAGGGCAACCCGACTCGACTCGTCGAGTTCCCTTATGGACTCAGCGAGTTCCTTCCATAGCAACACTCAAACGACCTTCTGAGGTCAGATCTGCTTCTCTAACTAGTAGATCTAACCTCCTAGCACTCAAAAGTCACATAAAGGTTTAAACTTTACGTTCATGCAACATACACAAAGCCATAAATGGAGAAATAACCTTCAAAATGGTAACCTAACCCAACCCTAAAAGTCAACGATCAAAATTTGACCAGACTCGTCGAGTGCACATAAGTGACTCAGCGAGTCCAAGCGTGTACTCTGGATCTTTCTAAACCTCACTCGACTCGTTGAGTGAACCCTCCACTCAACGGGCTACAACCGGTCACGAGTCGCGGGGCAACCCGACTCGACTCGTTGAGTTCCCTTATGCACTCGGTGAGTTCCTTCCATAGCAACACTCAAACGACCTTCTGAGGTCAGGTCTGCTTCTCTAACTAGTAGATCTAACCTTCTAGCACTCAAAAGTCACGTAAAGGTTCAAACTTTACGTTCATGCAACACACACAAAGCCATAAATGGAGAAATAACCTTCAAAATGGTAACCTACTCTCAAAAATCTTATGAAACAACATAAAGCTGGAAGGTTGGGACTTTTTGGAACTCTCATGGTCCATATCTAACATCTACACCACCTAGGGACATCACATCCTTCATAATCCAACTCAAAATGATGCAAAGAAACCCTAAACTCAAGCAATCTATCAAATACACGAAATGGGAAAGGATTTATACCTCCAAAAGCGAATCTCAGTATGAATAACACAGATCCAAGCTCCACAATCGATCTAGCTTGGACTTTCCCACTCCTTCTTGCAAGAACACACCAAAAGGATGAAGAATTAGCCTTTCCCTTGCTCTCTAAGCTATCATCGCTCTCTAGGGTTTCTCAGGGGAGTAAGTGGCCGCAAATGAAGGCCATAAGGACCCTTAAATAGGTCCTAAACCCGAGAAATTAGGGTTTTCCTTGTCAGCACCGACTCGTCGAGTCAGATACCCGACTCGGCGAGTCCAGTCGCTAAAACGCGTCAAAAGTCACGATCCTACTCGACGAGTTGAGGCTCCAACTCGTCGAGTCCCTCCAATAACTCCAAAAAAATTAAATGATTAAATAATCAAAATAGCATAACTGAAATTTCGAATGTTACAATGACGATTTTATACCTCAAAAATGTTGCCTTTGAAGAAGAGTTTCTGGATCTAAAGCCCCTCCTTCAAGCTAGATGCTTCCCACCTTCAAGCTCCTTTCAAGAATCACCAAAAACCACTCTTTTAATCTCACCACACTCAAGATGCAAGATGGAGTACAAATCTACGATTTCTCTGGACAGGGAGACTGGTAAGGAGGCCAACCAAGAGGGTTTAAGTCCTTTATATAGGATGCAACACCCTAAAATTAGGGTTTCATAATTGGCCGTCAACTTGTCGAGTTGGGGCTCCCTAACTCGTCGAGTTGGATCCTTAAACTCCGCGGCCAAATAGATTCCTACACGACGAGTTGGAGCTCCCCAACTCGTAGAGTTGCAGCCCAAATCCTTTAAAAATGTTGATAAATGAATAATACCTGAACCAAGCGTTACAACTAGTTTATAACCTGTGAGGACCGCAGTTATAAAATTAATTAAACTTTCATATTAAAAAATCAAAATTATTAATCAATTATTTTAAATAAATTATTGTTTAATAGATATTTTTTAGTTATATAAAGTTATAATCGTTGATTTAAATAAATAAGTAAAGTTATATCACCTTATCATCTGTATTAGTTTTATTTTAATTTTTTATCTAATTTTATTAATTTAATATAATTTAAAGTGAAATTTTTTAAAATTTGAAATTTAAAATGGGTGTTGGGTCAAAATATGGTTTATACTTTACTCTTCTTGAAAAATGTATTTTTGTGTTTTGGATCGTAAACAACTTGGTGTTTACGGCCGTAAACGAGTTTACAGTTGTGTTTACGGCCGTAAACCCATTTACGGCCCATGTTCTCCGGCCCATGTTCCCCTTGTATATATATAGGTGTTAGAGTGAGGAGTAGATTTTGATGAAACACAAGGAGTGTACGGTCAAGAGAGAAACTAGAGAGAAGTTTTGTGTGTGTGAATCTTTTGTATCCGGATCCTAATTCTAATCAATTCATACAAAGATTTATATTATTCTTCTTCTCATTCTCTTATATTTGATCTGACATCATCCGTTTGATTGGGATTCCGCACCATCAAACGGATCTGATTGATACACAGACAAATTAGGGACTTACAATTGGTATCAGAGCTTGGTTGTATCGGTCAATTTTTTCAGATTTGGGGCATTATTTGATCTTATTTTCAAAATATTTTTGCGTTTTTGGATAGATCTCTGAAAAATAAGGGAGGTTTGTTCTTCGTGTTTTTCATAAAAAAAAGGTTTTTTTATCAAGTTTTGGAGCTTCAAAATCGAAAAATCGGAGTTTTTGGTCGAAACCTGCGAGGGTGTGGCGGAGTTTGCGGCCGGCGGCTAGGGTTTCGGAGTTCACAACCGGAGTTTATGGCTGGAAACTGTTCACGGTCGCCGGAGGTTTGCGGCCTCAGCTCGGATTTCGGCTCGGCTCGGATCGCGGCTAAGGAAGTCGGCTAAGCAGCAGCAAGCCTCACAGCGCTTCAATAAAAAAAGGGGCGCGATTTTGAGGGTGCTGGGTTTCGAACTTGCGACCTCCAAGTCATCAAATCAACGCCTTATCCAACTCGGCTACATGATCCTTTGTTATTTCCCTTCCGAATTTAATTGATAAAGCGTCTTTCTCGGTTATAATTTCGCATTTTTGACACTTTTTGTAACGCCCGTGTTTCTAGTCTAATCATTAATTTAATGGTGTAATAGTTAGGGTCAATACTTATAACCTACTTTGAAATAATAAATAGGAATTATTTGAATATTATGTGATTTTATGTGCCTTATACTTAATTATAAGATATAATAAGTTAAGAATAAAAATAAGGGTCAAAAATAAAATAATAAATAGGTCCAATATCTATGAAGAAATTTGTAGTGGTCGGGACAAGGATTCCGGAGATATAAAGAACGCCGAAATCCGAGTTATAACGAAGAAGATATGACCTGTCGAAGTTTCGCGTCAAAACCGGCACGACACTGGGAAACATAAAATTTAGTTTATGATAAACTACTTTTTATCCTTAGGAGTCTAAATGAAAGTTGTAGAGTACGTCTCCACCTACGTGTGGATATAAAGAACGTCAAAAACGGAGTTCATATGCAAAAGTTGTGACCTTCCGAAGATACAGCTGTCTAAGAGCATGACACGTGTCAGAAACCCTAAATTGACTGGACTCACGACGTGAGCCTCTTTTCTCACGACGTGAGGAGTCAAAAAGTCACATTTCGAAGCTAGAAGTCTACGGGAACGATAACTCAAAAGCTCACGACGTGAGTAATGAATTCTCACGACGTGAGGAGTCAAACAGACACTATTCAAGCCTAGAACGCAGAAGTCGAAGCTACGAGGTGATTCATCCATGGCTCACGACGTGAGCAATGGCTTCTCATGACGTGAATGGGCCAAAATCAGCCTATAAATAGCAAGTTCGACCTCATTCACTTCTTACACCAAATCTTCCTTCTCTCTCTCGTTTTCTGAAGTCGTTCCGCGTCCCGAGCCCGACGATCACGAGCCGTTGACCGTTTTTAGATTCTATCTACTCCCGCTACTAAAGTGAGTGCATATTTATTTTCATCTTACGCATAGATATGAATTATTTTATATAAATTACATGCTATGTGTGCATATTGTTTGTATACTTGTTATCTATGTTAAACGAACACTATTATACATGTTTTAAATGATTTAACTGTATATGTATTTTATATCTACAAATATGTTGGGGGTAAAACATGGGTAGATGAAATAGTTGGTGTGTGATGAAATAAAATGATGAGAGGCCTCGATGTTGTTGTTGATCCAGTCATCTAGCAGAGTATAGATGACAACCACGGACTATTCTAGACAGTCAAGTGGAACGCTAGTAGGCCCGCAACCTGTAGGTGTTTGTGAAGGATGTGTTCACTGGTGTACTCTATCCCCCTCATGGTTGCCTTACGGACATTTATTGTTGAGGAAACCCCTTAGCAATAATGTCCATCCCGATGATAATCCTTAGGCTAGATCCCTTACAATAGGTGTTTTAGGGAGGTAAAGTGAGGATAACAGGAATGAGTAATCGGGTTATTGTTGGTTGATGAAATTAATAAACTTATTTATTGCGGGTTGAAAACCCTATGTGCTCACCAGGCTCCCAAGCTTGACTCACTCAATTTTCTCATATACAGGTAGTGGAAAGAGAGCATAGGAGTGATGATCTTATGAGAGATCAATGGATTATAGGCTACTAGAATAAATAGATATTATAATGCATATGTTGTTTATGTTTATGCTTTTGATATGTATTAACAATGATATCCCAAAGTTTTTAATATAATACATTTTCTACGGAAATGCCTTGATAAATTCTTTTTCATATTTTTTGGGAACAAATTCCGCATTATATTTCTTTAAAAATGTACTCTGATTTTCAAATAAAGCATAAACAAATCGGTCTTTTCTGGCTGTGAATTCGGGGATGTCACACTTTTAACCAAAAAAATTAATTTTCTTTTATTTTTAAATTCCTTTTACATCCAAAATTAAAAAAAAAAATAAAATAAATAAAAATAATAATAATAAATAAATAAATTAAATTAAAATTAATAAATAAAATTATATTTTAATTTTTGACTTTTATTTTTTAACTTTTGACCTTAAATTTTGACTTTGATTTTCAAGTTTGAGCTTTGGCTTTAAACTTTGAATTTTTCGTTTAACTTTTAAATTTTCAAATTTAGCTTTTCGGTTTGACTTTTCAAGTTTGACTTTTGAGTTTTACTTTTTAAATTTGACTTTTAAGGTTGATTTTTGAGGTTTATAATCAAAGGGCATTTTTAAATTTTAGTTTGAGTTTTAAGTTTGATTTTGGCTTCTAGTTGTGTTTTTTAATTGATTTTAAGGTCTACGAGGGAGTTAAAAACATGAAAGATAGTCGTCAGGATATGTTAAGACAAAATTTCAACATTTTCGATTATATCCCTGGAGAAACCCTCGAAACTCAGTTGCAGCGATTTACTACACTTACTACTGAGATGAATATAGCTGGGATCTTCTTGTCTAAGTTTGAGATAAACAAAAAGCTACTGAATTCACTTCCGAAATCGTGGGATATGAATGTGGCTATCATCAAGAAGACAAAAGATCTCAATCATCTTAGTCTTGTTGATGTAATTGAAGAACTTGATGCTTTGAAGTGTAGAAAAATAATAAGTTCTGAAAACATTCCGGTCACTGAAGTTACATGTACTCCAGCTTGTGAAACTACGGTTAAATTTCTTCGGGAACAAATTGATTTATTAAAAAGAGAAGTTGAGGACCTGAGATATGAAGGATATCAACTCAGGAAAGGATAGAAACCTCTGAAGGCTGAATTAGAAGCAAAAACCAAGGACTTTAGGAAACTTCAGGAAGAGTATAGCAACAAGTGTGAAAATTATGACTATATTAAGAGACAACTTGATGCTGTAACTGAAGAACTTGACACATTGAAAATTAAGTGTGGAAAAACAGATGTCAGTTTCAAAAATTATACCGCGTCAAGTCAGACAGTCGAGTCCTTATTTGAAACCTAATTAAAATTTAAAGATAATCAAAACAAAGGTCTAGGGTATGATAGTGTTCCTCCACCTTTCAATCATAACTACACATCCATCCTTATGACTCAGGAAGAAATTGCCAGGGAGGCACATCTTCAATATGGCAAACGATTTGAATTTATGTCAGGATGAGTTATTAATGTTGAAAATACTAATATTTCTACTTCATGTGCAGGTAAAGTAGCAGAAGATGAGAACAAGGAGAGCACTACCGAACAAACCAATGACACATTGAACTCAAAATATGTTGCTTCGAATTCTGTTACTCCTAACAAACCTGCCGTTGAGAAATATAGGCCTCCAATTCCAGCGCAACAGAGTTCTTGTTGCAAGTGTGCATGTGGGATCAATAAGAGACAACGCATGGATACGCCACCAGGGGCAGGAAGAAACAACTTCACAGTGAAGAAAAAGACATGTTTTCACTGTGGAACACCTGGACACATTGCCAGAAATTATCCTAATTGTGCATATGTTCCGTACTATGCACAAGGCTGGCAGAACGCGCCAAGAGGGAGATTTTTCAAAAGAAACCCCTCAAGGTCACGTTCAGAAAATGCCGACTGGAATTCCATGAAGGCCAAGAATTCAACTCCCAAGGCCAAACATCCAACTCCCAAGGCCAAGCATCCAACTCCTAAGAACAAGAAGGGAATGTTGGCCCAGAAGTCTAGTTCAAGAGATGCTCCAGTGAAACAAAGACCGATTAGGTCAAAGTCATCTCGGCAGCCGACTTCAAGTTCCAAAGCAAGTGCCGAGTCACCCATCAGATCGAACAAGAAATGGGTTAAACCCGAATATAGATGGGTACCAAAGGTGAAAGCTCCCAAATCGTCTAACGACTCTAATATTTCATCATCTCCTGTTTGTGACAAGCAGGATATGTCATGGGAGAGGGTATCGTGCGTTGATGACAAAGGTCAACCCAGTTTCAAAATGGACTGGGTTCCAAAGACCAACTGATCTCGCTCTGTGTCGGAGCAGTTATGGAGGCATATCATCAGAGTTCAATTTGTTGGTAGTAGCTGTTCCAGGCACATGATAGGGGACATCTCCCAACTGTACATCATTCAGACTTTTGCTTGAGAGTATGTGTCGTTTTGTGGGAAGGGAAGAAAGGAAGGGATCACTCATGGGGTTAGTGCTTAACGACATGAAGAATTTTTGGATCTGTTATGAGATTATGCGTGTTGTTCTCAGACTTTCTGGATGCAAGTTCAATCGGTGACTTACGGTTTGAATTTTCTTCTCTATACTCCTGAGTTTTTCTTAAGCTGATTCGCTTTAAAGACTAATTTTTGTTTTAGGATAGTTTAAATTTGCGCATTTACTTTCGTTTCTCTCCTATGCACAAATTTAGGGGGAGAAATAAAATCAAAACAAAAATTAGAAATTTGAAAATCAAAAATATGGTGTTAATGGAATGTGCTTGCAGGAGATGTTTTGGGAAATGAAATTAGCAAGTGATAACGGGCAATCTGAATCTGCATAACGTACCTAAGTTGAATTGTCTACGCTCTATGCTTGATGCGCTGGTAGGCACGAAAGTTTTTAAATGGACTTGACTAGGGAAAGTTGAATCTAATGAATTTAAGGACTTGACAAACTTTGACCTAGTTAGATCCGTTTAGCTTGACATCACGATGCTCGGATAGGTTGAGTAGGGAGATATACATGGGAATCTACCGGTCACATTAAAATAGCCCGTATCTAGAACTGTGGATTCACTTTTCCTCGATGTGCGGATTTTGTCCTTAATTCCGGTTGGATGGGGTGACTGGGGAATTCCGATAAGCTAGGTCTATAGAAGGTTATTTTCTTTCTTTCTTTCTGTTAGACATATGTTGCCTCCTTTGTGTGATCGAAAGATCCGACCTGGACTGTAACATATGCAACTCTATCTCTCTGCATCTTCTATCTATGCAATTCTTTCTATCTGTTAGCCATATACTGTCTCCTCTGCGTGACTCAAAATCCGACCTGGTACACAGTATATGCAACGTTCTCTTCTCAATCCCTCTAAAACTTCAGTTAGTCATATGTTTCATCCTTTGCGTGATTGGAAGAGATCCGAACTGGATGTACAACATATGCATTCTAAATCTATCTTCTCTTTTAATGATTGTCTGCTCACCCGGTGTAAGGAGTATTTTAGAAGTCCTTGATGACTGGGCCATGCCAGGAAGCGGGAAACACATTCTAGTACAATTAAAATTGAACACATACATGTTGTCTGTAGATCTCGCTGCTCAATTTAGGTGGACAACAATATCCCTAGTCGTAGTCAGTTAAATGGTCATAAGAAAATTTTATTTAAGAATTAGGGCCAATCATGATAATAAAATTTTAATCATCTATATGTATGTGTATCATGTCATTGGTAAATTGTCCAAAATATTGTCACAAATTTTTCGTGTTTAAGTGGACCACAATACTGACGATCGATCAGACGAAGATGTGAAGATAAGGGTACCGACAAGTGGAATAAGGCTTTCCAATAACTTTGATCCCAAATCACTCTTAAAGTTAGCTATTACTTTGGTTTTTGTTAAGTTTGTTCATAGTGTTATTTTAATTTAAATAAGAGGGAGAATTAAAAAAAATTAAAAAAAAAACAAACAAAAATCAGAAAATAAAAAATAAAAAATAGTGTTATTTCTGTTTCATTTCTTGTTCAGAAAAATCAAAAATCCAAAAATATTTTTGTGTCTGTTTTATTTTTGTCCAGAAAATATGAAAAATCCAAAAATAATTTTGGTTTTATTTTAATTTGTGTGCTAAGTTTTCTTTTAGTTTTGTCTTGTCTTGAAAAGTGATTTCAGGTATAGATAAGACTCATGGAGTTTGTGTCGAAGATTTATGAGCCAAAGGCTTCGTCCATGAGCATTGAAGAATTCTCATTCGAAGGAGCAAGAAATGAAGATTATTCTTCCAACATTCAATCCTTCAACCCTAGAAGCAAGGAGAAGCTGAAATTGAAGATTATGTGACGGATTGCATTGAAACCTCCTCAATCAGTCTGCTGCTATCTTAAACCTGCTGAAGTGATCTAGAAGATTTGTTCTCTCTGATGTTGTCTCTGAAGATTCTCAAGCTGAAAGCGTTATCTTTCAAGAATCAGTACAAGAAGCCTCCTCACCCAATGTGCGTTCAATGTCAAATCTTGAAGAAAAGCTCAAGTGCTCAAGATGAAGTCATTCATTGAAGATTCATATGTTCATCATGATGCTGTGAAGAAATCGAAGGTTACAGCTGAAGCCAAGCTCCCATTGAAGATTGACAAGAAGAGCCAACTACTTTTTAGGGGGAGCTTGTTGAGTCATTTAAGAAAAGAAAGCTATAAACCAAGGGGGAGATTGTTGGGTCAAAATTTGGTTTATACTTTACTTTTCTTGAAAAATGTATTTTTGTGTTTTGGACCGTAAACAACTTGGTGTGTACGACCATAAACAAGTTTACGGTTGTGTTTACGGCCGTAAACCCATTTACCGCCCATGTTCCCCTTGTATATATATAGGTGTTAGAGTGAGGAGTAGATTTTGATGAAACACAAGGAGTGTACGGCCAAGAGAGAAACTAGAGAGAAGTTTTGTGTGTGTGAATCTTTTGTATCCGGATCCCAATTCTAATCAATTCATACAAAGATTCATATTATTCTTCTTCTCATTCTCTTCTATTTGATCTGACATCATCCGTTTGATTAAGATTCCACACCATCAAACGGATCTGATTGATACACAGACAAATTAGGGACTTACAATGGGAAATCAATTATTAATTTAATAAAATTAGAATGAGAAATTTTAAATTTTAAATTTTACATCGATAATTAATAGGTTAACAAGTAGCATAATAGGTGACATATAATATTAATAGAGAGTTTTAATATTATGACATTTGTCAATAGGCAGATAAACTTATTCATTATTAGAATATGAGGATATTTAATTAATTTATTTTTATTGTTAGATACTATGTATTTTTAAAATATTTTATATGCTTAAAAACAAAAGAAAAAAAAAATCATAAAATGCTATATAAATATTTCACACAACAAAAACATATTTATTAATTAAAGAATAAAGTTAAAAATTGATCAATATTTAATTAATATATATAAAGTTATGAATATTTTAAAAATAACCTTTGAAAAAAATAATACAATCAAATATGAAAAAATAAAATTGTTATTAAAAGTGAGAAAAAATGATTTAAAGTAATTAACTTTTTGTTTAACCACTTGGATTGTGATGACTTGGTAAGACATGTGGAAGATATGGTGGATAACCTATTGACCCATGTTCAAATCCTAACACTATTCAGCCCTTATGACCATGGAGGTTCGCCTGCAGTGACTCCAGGGCATGAGACAAAGTCTCATGTTTGCAGCGGGGGATTAATCGGTGCGCGTAAGCTGGTCCGGAAACCCTCGTTAGGGAAGTTCCCTTTCCAAAAAAAAAAAACTTTTTGTTTTGTTTATATTTAAATAATTTTTTTTATACATATTTAATAATTTAGCTTGTTAATTTGTTTACCAGTGACAATAATAACACGGTGACAATAACAATACCTAAACATATATAATAAGTTAAATATATATAAAAATAAAGAAATTTTAGCTAATTATTAAATATAAACGAAATGAATTACCTTTCTAAATCATTTTGCTTTTGAAAAACGGTTGCTACGAAAATCTTTACATGGATTGACGCTGTTGTAGAAACAAGACTAAAGATTCTTGACCGATTCAAGAAAGGTAGCTACGGCAGCCCCTTCCCCTAGCCCCTGCACTCTTGTGTGAGTGCCTGTAAAGGTTCGGTAAAAGGGACAAAATGGGTAAAGAATATCCGTGGTAGTTACGATCTAACACCATATTAATTTATTCAGAAATTAGTGAAGCAACTACGAAAATTCGATGATTTATAGGTCCAATACACACACCAGACGACTTTAAAATCAAAGAACACAGCGACTGAGAAGAATCTTAACGACAAATCCTCAAAAATGTCGATTGCGAAGAAAGGGCTTCAACAGTACTTGCTTCAGCTGCAACAGCATCCTTTAAGAACAAAGGTACTGTCTCTTCTCGATTTCCTATTATTGTTTTTCGAATTCACGAATTGGGTTTTGTTCTATTGTTGAATCATGAACTGGGGTTTCTTCCATGAATTTGAATTGGAACTGCTTTTAATTTGATTTTGTGGTTTTTAGTAAAATCAATAACTGGGTTTTGTTCTTTTTGGAATTGAGATTAATTTCCGAACTGGGTTATGTGTTTCTTGATTAGCGATGAATTAGGTATTTTTTTGTTACTGAAAATTTGTCATATTGAAGGCTTTGACAGCCGGAGTCTTGTCGGCGATCAGCGATATCGTGTCTCAAAAGCTCACAGGCATCCAGAAATTGCAAATCCGTCGACTTCTTCTCAAAGTGGTATGATCTGATTAGTTTTCATCTTAAGTTGAATTGACTTTATATTTGGTGTAATGAATTCAAATTTGTTCTAGTGTTTTTTTACATCGAGTTCTTGAAGTCATTCCGTTGACTTTAAAACATCCAAGTTTTTAGTTGTTTATATGTCAGAATTCTTGAGATATCAAAATGAATTACACAATCTTATCCTTTACCCACATCGAGTCCATTTTTAACATAGATACTTTGAAATCGATTCACCAGGCCATAATTATAATGATATTTACGAAAGATTTGTGAAAATTATTGTGAAATGGAAGGAAAAGGTAAAACGAGGTCATATTTGTAAAAAATTGTAAAAAGTCAGGACTTAAACGGGAAAGTCACATAACTTATTCTCTCTGCAATAAATGAAAAAGCACCAGTCAATATATATATATATATATATATATATATATATATATATATATATATATATATATATATATATATATATATATATATATATATATATATATATATATATATATATATATATATATATATATATATATATATATATATATATAAGAATCAGTATAGAATATTAATGCGGGAGTGTTTGTAGCTTTTTGGGTGTGCATATCTTGGACCATTTGGGCATTTCTACCACTTATTGTTGGATAAGTTGTTCAAGGGCAAAAAAGACACGACAACAGTTGCCAAAAAGGTATCCTAAGAACCTTTGATAATAAGGATAACAATGGAAATTTACAATCTTACAACTGAATTATATGACACCTAATTCGCGATTTGTCTATATATTTGTAGGTGTTGCTTGAACAAGTGACATCTTCTCCATGGAACAACTTGATTTTTATGCTTTACTATGGGCTTGTTATCGAGGGTAAGTTCTTTTTGGTTCCTTGTTTGAATAAATATGTTGACTATAATTATTTTAGTAGATAAACGATTATGAATTGGTTTAATGCTAATGGGGGTGTTTGGATGTATGATTTGAAAGTTATTATTTTGTTTTGAAAAATCAAAATCATGAGTAATGATAGAAATAAGTTTTTCTATATAATCTGTAAATAAGTTTTCTTGCATTTAACCTTTTTAAAGTTCATATCATTTTTCAACTTTAAAGTCATATAATAATTTATGGTCATGTATATATATGCAGGAAGATCATGGATCCAAGTGAAATCTAAAATCAAGAAGGAATACCCCACAGTACAATACGCAGCATGGACGGTAAATCCATAATTTCAGTTTTTACTCATATTTTTATAAATTTCTGTTGTACAAATCTTTTAAAGAAATAGCAATTTGTTTTATAACATCCTATTTTCATTTCTTTCTATAACAACACTATAAGTTCTTATTAGGACATTGTGCTTTGAAAAATCTACCCAATTACAGCAGTGAAAATTGCTTTGTATATTTTTTTTAAAAAGTATAATGTTGTAATAGGAAAAATAAAAGGTACGTTGCTATTTATTGCATTGTTATTATTTCTTTTGAATATTTTGTAACAAGTGAATAATATTTATTAACCGATGTGTGCAGTTCTGGCCAGTAATCGGGTGGATAAACCACCGCCACGTGCCACTGCAATTCCGTGTCATTGTCCAAAGCTTTGTTGCAATGTTATGGTAAGTTTATTCATTTTACAAAAAGAATCAAGAATAAGTCTTTATAATTCAAATTATTTTAAAATTAATCTGAAATTGTCATGTTTATTTCTACTCAATTATTTTCATTTATTAATGTGGTTGTACTTTCATATTTTGTTTTCTTATCAAAAGGCATTGTAGTTTGACAATTTTACTCGATTATAGCATTGTACTTTCGATTTTTTCTTTTCTTATTAGGACATTATACTTTGAAAAATCGACCCAATTTACATGGCTAAAATTTGGGTAGATTTTTCAAAGTAGGATGTTGTGATGAACAAGTGAATGAATATAAATTGCTATTTTCTAACCTTTTTATTTAAATTTGTTGATAAGAATTTGGTTTTTCTCTTCTGATTTTGTAGGGGTATATTCTTGAATCTAAGAGCAAGATCAGTATTGACAATTAAAAAAGATTAGGGAATTTGAAAGGAACTTCTCAAATAATTTCTTCTGCTGCTGCAAGAATTGGCTCTTATTTAGTTTAAAATATTATTAAAGGTATGTTTTTACTGTTTTCGAATGTTTTTATTCAGATATGCAAAAACATCAAGATGGGTTTATGTTCCGTTGCCTTTTATCTTGTTTTTAAAGGTTGGGTTGTAATTGTCTATGTATTATTATGACAGCGACTAATTAGAAATTTAGAATCAATGATATGGTTACATGTTATGTGTTGTATAAGTTGTTAATCTTGTTAGGTGCTCTTTATTTACGACTTAATGTAGATAATACTTAGTCCAATAAAAGAACAACTTTTTCTCAAGTAGTTTATGTTGTGTTTGCACCCTAGCTGAAAAGCTAGCTTATCAATAAACGATATCAAACAACTTATAAAAAAGCTAGTTTAGAAGCTAGTTTATAAGTTTCTTTTGTGGTTTTACCAAATATTAATTTTAATAAGCTCAAAAATAATCTAGCTTATATGTGGCAAACACAACCTTGGTCCTTATGGCTAACAAATAACTAGATCAAGACATATCTACGTCAAAATGAGTCGTTAAATATATTATAAGTGGGACATGTTTTTCTTTTGTATTTTATAAAACCTTTTGAACCTTTTTTTTCCTAGCACAATAATAATATATTGTACAAGGAAGTCCATGATAGAATAAATTTTTCTTATGGATGTGAGTTAGTTGTTCAAATCGTTTCAATTAAGGTTATTTGTACAAGGAAGTCCATTAAAAAATAAATGTATATACTCAAACCCATCTTTTTGCCATCAAAAGAAAAAAAATCGATCCATATATATATATATATATATATATATATATATATATATATATATATATATATATATATATATATATATATATATATATATATATATATATATATATATATATATATATATATATATATATACGGTTAGGTTCATTTGAGACCACCTATATTTTGTGAGACCGTGAGACGCATTTTTTTATTTTTTTTAGTTACTTCAAGTTCCGAAAATAATATTTAAATTTTTTTTTTGATTTTTCCATTTATTTTGCATTTTAAAATTATTTTTAGAATATGTACAGTGTAATATTCTATTTAGAATATTTCACGTATTTTTCAAAAAAAATAGAATTTTTTATTTTTTATTTTTTTAGTTAATTCAAGTTTCGAAAATAATATTTTAAAAAAGAATTTTTAGATTTTTCCATTTATTCTGCATTTTAAAATTATTTTTTAGAATATGTTAGTGCAATATTCTATTTAGAATATTTCACGTATTTTAAAAAAAAAACGGAATTTTTTTTTAATTTTTTTAGTTAAGTCAAGTTCCGAAAATAATATTTAAAAAAAGAATTTTTGGATTTTTCTATTTATTTTGCATTTTAAAATTATTTTTAGATTTGGTCTCACGGTCTCACAAAATTAGAATGGTCTCAAATGAACCTGAACATATATATATATATATATATATATATATATATATATATATATATATATATATATATATATATATATATATATATATATATGTATATATATGTTATTCTATTCAAATTAATAATTGTGTTATGGTATGCATAAATGTATGTCAATCAATTTTACTTATTTTAAGAAAGTGATTAATATATATTATTGAATTAAATATAATTGAAATATATCATTTAAATTAATTACAAGGGTATTTTAGTCAATTAATATAGATTTAATAACGGAAAATTGCATTTTTTAAGGAATCATAGATTCTATTAATTTTAAAAATCTGATTTTACGAATTATAATTCTTTTAATTCAGACATTCTGATAGAATATGTTTATGAGTATATTAAAAAATAAAAATATTTTTGAACCATAAATAATAAAAATATTCTTGAACCTATTTCTTGATCATGACTTTAAAAACTTCTTGTAGAATAACAAATTTTTGAGCAATCAATTGAAGAATAAAAAACAAAAATACATTATTTCTTATAGAATACGGGTAACAATTGTTAAGAATTATATTTATTGTTAAAGAATAAAACTAAAAAAATTTCAAAACGGGAAAAAAACATCAAAATCTAACAACGACACTAATACATTCTAAAAGAATAATGTTGCTTAGAATCACTTTCAACTTTGTGGTCCGTTCTTCAAGCATCAACTTCTGTGAAAACAAAACCAAATTGTAATTTAGATTCCAATAATGCATTAGCAAATGAAAAATAAAAAACTAAATTCATTTGGAAAAATATGTGGACTTGTGAATTGCACCAAAACCAATACCTAAGAATTGTAGAACAAGCATAAATTAGTGAGAAAATATTCATACTCTATTCCAACATAATTAGAATTCATGATTCCATTCCAATAGAATTGGAATTCGTGATTCCATTCCAATAGAATTGGAATCTCACCAATATCATCCATTGAATCATCTACAGAAACAAATTAATTTTTATGATATAAGAAGAAGTAAATTTGATATGAAATTTCAAGATTCTAAATGTCTAGTCTTTCTATGCTAACTAATATGAGTATTAAGGCTTAACATTTACAGCTCCAACCATGTAGAACTCAGTCTTTTTTCTAACTTTCTATATGTCATTGTATTTGTTTGATTTAAAATACTTGAGCATATCTGGTTAGTGGTTATTATATATCTATTTCATAATTGAAATTTGAGCTGTTTTATAGTTCTTATCAAGAATCTGATTACATTCTCCACTTGTTATATAATAAAACCGATAAGCAAAAGATCAGAACATTCTTACCTTTCTATAATCTTGTTGGATTAGATTCTGTGGGATCCTTAGGATAGATGTTGGAAAACCGTTGTTTGTCATGTTTTTAATAATACATACTAAGAAGTAAATTACGATAATTCAGAGGAAGTGAAGGTAGAAGACAAACCAAGTGATTGGATCTTTGAGGTAAGCTTATCTAATTCGATTCAAATTGCATGAGAATCATCGGATCCGACTGCCACTCCATCAACGACTCTAATCTGAGTGAAAATTAGGGCAAAATGTTATCAAGCCAGGTGGCAGCGTCCCCAACTTCCACAACTACCTCTCATTGTTCTGCACCCAACCAAATGTTACTACAACTTCAATCACATCATATATATATATATATATATATATATATATATATATATATATATATATATATATATTCTTTACTTAATATTGCAATTGATGAATCAATCAAACACTTACCAAATTTTGCCATGAGTGATAAACCTGGGTGATGTTTTGCTTCCTCCATTCCTCCAAATCAAATACACTCATTCCATACGCCCATCCATACACACGCGGATTGGAATTTTTAGCAATTAGAGGATTTGAGAAGTTGAGGTATCGAAATTTTTAGCAATTAGAGGGTTTGAATATCTGCATCCTTGGTTACATCGCCAATGGAAATAAGAGGGCATGGAGCTTGGAGATTGCTATGGATACGATCTAAGACCCAAATCCAAAAACAAAAAACGTAGAACGGGAGTCGCTGAATCCACTTAGGGGTGGAGGCTTGGGGCTCTTCGATAAAGCGATGATGGTGGGGGGTAGGGGTCTGCGTCGTTGCCTTGTTGCGACAGGGGGGCTACAAACGACACAAATAATTCGTCGATTAGTGGAGGGGTAAAAATTGAGATGGATGAGCTACTGGTGATCTTGATTGAAGTAGGAGGCACTGGTTGAGTCGGTGACTTGCTAGTAGCATGGTCAATCATTTGAGCACTGGATTCAGGAATCAAGGTCGATCATTTAACCCTAGGATTACAGCGCGACTCTAACATGAAGAAGCCTGATGGTTAACGATATGATGGTGAGGGATGAGGCGGAGATATATTGTAGGGTTTTAAACTAAATTCCTAATTCAATGGCATACTAAATGCTTTCAATATTTACTAAAAATAAAATTGTTCAAGTTTACTATTATACCCCTTAAACAAATTATTAATTATTTAATATTTCTTAAAAATAGATTGGTCCACATTGATGCATACAATAACACAATAATTACTTTAAATACATGAACCTAGCTCTACATATATATATATATATATATATATATATATATATATATATATATATATATATATATAAGTTCAGGTATTTAAAGTAATTATTGTGTTAGTGTATGCATAAATGTGGGCCAATCAAAATTAAATAAAAATTAAATAATTAAATAAACAAATAAGGGTAATTTAGTAATTTGTTTAATATCTTCCAAAAATAATCTCTATAATCATGGTATTGACTTTTAACCTAATGTATACGGTTTAAATCTCGTTCCCTCACCTCCGACCGATCCCATCATGAGGAATATCGCAGGCGGCTAATCCGTTTCTTTCTAATCGATGGCGAAGAGGGTATCTTAGGGGACTGACGAGGCCGATGTTTCGCCCTCGAACCAGACGGTGGAAACATCCGAGGGCTCGCTTGAGTTAAATTGAAAATGTCATCACAATGAATATACATGAAACATAACATAAACATCACCATGCATTAATACATTACAACTGACCTTGTTCACATCAAGTACATTGTCTAAATATTACATATCCATAGCATAAATTGTTTGAGAGTTTTCAAAACATAACATACTAACACACTTGGTATTGTTCTTCAGCTTATCTGTTACCTGAGAATACAAGTTTTTTTTTGAAAACGTCAACATATAGAATGTTGGTGAGTTCATAAGAAGGTTTGATATGAAAATGTTTTGTGTAGTTTATAAAACTCAGAAAATCCGATATTTTCTGAAACGGTAATTGCTTATACAAAAAGTGTGATGATCCATAGGTATATGCATGAATGATTTCAAGTGTATAAATGAGAAGTTTTGCATTATAGTTATTGAAAGTACATGTGAATAATGTTGATTTCCCCGGAAAACCCGATGTTTTCCGATAAAACAGTGTGATCGTTTTGTATTATTGTATCGTCGGATCGAATGAATATGATTTCCCCTGATTACTTAGATGGTATTGGATTTTTATGTGAGTCATTCTAACCATGCATGATAATGACCAGTTCCTCTGTCTTGGCATTCTAGTGAATGCCTTGATCTTAAGATTTTGTCAGTATAACTGTAGCGAACAACTTAGGTGTGGGGGAGTCACCCCGTATAGATCTATACACAAACTCTCGTTCTCCCTCCAGGAGACTTTGATTATAACTACAGACTACAACCTTGATTAACGACACTTATTGGTGTCACCCGTTTTTCATTCTAAATTCATAAGTTATAATTTGGTATTTTTGACCCAGATATCTTAATAATAAAATAATTGACTAAAAAATATTGGTTTGATCTATTCAGCCCTTCTTTAATAAAAATGACAATTTTAGTCCCGTTTTATAAAAAATGATGTTTTAGGTCCTTAAACTATTTTTCTTGACATTTTGGCCCAAAGACTTATTTAAATAATGTTTTCAGCCCAATGTTACTTTTTGGCAATTTCAACCCCTTTAGTAAAAAGATTTTCAATTATAATCCAAACTTTTCGCAACTTTTACAAATTTGACCCAAAATCCAAAAACTTCACATTTTTAATCCTTTTTGGCAAAAAGGGTCATTTTAACCCCTGAAATAGATTTATTTACTTTTCTACCCACTATTTTGATAAATTTACCATTTCAACCCCTTAAAACCCATATTTTTCGCAAATTTGGGCCTATGGGCCGAAAAGCCCAAAATTTTAGCCCAATAGGCTACAATTTACATTTTTAGTCCTTTGGAAAGCATAATGTTCATAAAAACTTCTATTTTAACTGTTTTGACCTTTTGATCCTTGTTGAAACCGTGAATGACATCTTTTTCCCCAACTTTTGTTTATTTTTCAAAAATGGTCCAATAACAAATTCTAGGTTGTTGTGTGCTTATTATAAAGCTTGTATGGTAGTTTATCTTGATATGTTAGATGAAATATAACTTAGATCACATATGTTTCCTTCTTGAACTATAGATCTCGAATATATTACATTTTTGGCACATATTTACCACATAAACACAAGAAATCACACATAACATACAAATACACATAGATCTACACATTTTACTTGTATTCTCCCCCATAAAACATGTAAAAACCGAAAATAGAGGGGTATGAACTCACCTTGGGTTTGATGTTCATGGTTTTGAAGAAGAAAGGATGAAAATGAAGAGATCTTTCGGCCTAAAAAGCTTCTTTAGAAGTCTTTGGGCTTAGATTGGTTCTAAGGAGTATGATCATGAATTTGAATGAGTTAAAAGATGATTTTTGATGAGATATAGAAGTTAAACTTTGGATTCAAGTAAAAACTTACCAAGGATTTGTGTTATGAGTGAAAGACCTTCTTGGCATGTAAGCAAGTCTCGAAATTTTAAAGGAAGAATGGAGATGTTCTTAAGAGAATTTGATAGTATTGGAATGGAGTTTGGTATGTGTGTGTGTGTGTGTTACTACCTTCGGCCATGAGTGATAAAAAGAGAAGAGGGGATGGAAAGATTTAAGACATGATAGGTGCATGGATGTATGGGATTGAGTATTGTTTAGTGGGTAGTTTGCATGGATTACCTCCATGTATTAGTGAGGTGGCATGGATTGGATAATTAGCCATCCCCCCCCTCCTTTTTTTTTTACTTGGGCCGAAAATAGGTTAAAGAGAAGGGAGGTATATTTCCTTGGCCCATTTCTAGTCTTGGCTCGAAATTGTGAGGCCCAAATGATAATTTTTCGGCCCATTGGGCTTTTAGGAAAATTCATGGCCCAACTTTATATAAACGAATGTATTTATAGTCCATTAGGGCTAATTAAATTTGTTATGAACAGGAGATTCTTGTTGATTTCAATTTCATCCAATGGGATGAAGAGAGTTTCGTCGGATAAGCACTTCTTCAAATTGGAAACGTGTAACACGAGGTGTACATTGATGAGCTCGCAAGTAGCTACAGTCTATAAGCCACTGGACCGATTCGGGCAAGAATCTCGAATGGTCCAATGTATCGTGGGTTTAGTTTTCCTTGTTTCCCAAAACGAATCACCCCTTTCCAGGAGAGAGACCTTTAATAACACCCGATCCCCGACTTGAAATTCCAAGGGCTTTTGCCGTTTATCAGCGTAGCTCTTCTGTTGGTCTCGTGATGCTTGAAGTCGAGCTTTGATTTGAACTATCTTCTCTGTCATTTTGCGTATGATTTCCGGTCCTGTTAATGCATTGCTTGGTGTCTGCTCTCTTACTAGTTGAGTGTCACCTACCTCAGCCCAACACAACGGTGATCTACATTTACACCCATATAATGCCTCAAAAGGAGCAACTTTGATGCTTGAGTGATAACTGTTGTTGTACGGAAATTCAATTAAAGGTAAGTGGGTATCCCACAGCCTTCCAAAGTCTATCACACATGTGCGAAGCATATCTTCAAGCGTTTGAATGGTTCGCTCACTCTGACCATCCGTCTGTGGATGATAAGAAGTGCTCATATCAAGTTGTGTTCCCATAGCCTTTTGAAGCGATTTCCAAAAGCGTGAAGTAAATCTACTATCTCGACCTGAGATGATAGATATTGATACTCCATGAAGTCACACAATTTCCTTTATATAGACTCTTTTCAGTCGTTCCATCTTGTATGATTCCTTTATTGGCAGGAAATGAGCGGATTTTGTCAACCTGTCGACTATTACCCATATGGTATCTAATCCATCTGCAGTCTTGGGTAATTTGGTCACAAAGTCCATAGTAATCCTTTCCCATTTCCACTCGGGTATTACCAGTTATAGTAATAGTCCCGAGGGCTTCTGATATTCTACCTTTACTTTAGCACAAGTGAGGCACTTGCTAACGTAAGTGGCAATTTTTGCCTTCATCTTAGGCCACCAATACTGTTGTTTGATATCCAAGTACATTTTATCTGATCCTGGATGGATGGAGTATCGTGTCTTATGGGCTTTATTCATGACTACCTCTCTAAATCCCCCAAGTTTAGGGATCCAAATTCGGTTCATGAAAGAATATGCTCCATCCTCCTTGACCTCGAAGTTCTTTTCCATTCCACGTAATATTTCACTTGCTTTGTTTTCTCTCTTCATGGCATCTTACTGGGTTGCTTTGATTTGCGAGGACATATGGGATTGAGTGGTTATTGAAAGAGTCTTCACACGATGATTTGAGTATTCTTTTCGACTCAAGGCATTAGCTACCACGTTAGCCTTGCCTGGGTGGTACTTGATCTCGCACTCATAGTTGTTTAGCAGCACAACCCATTTTCGTTGTCTCATGTTTAACTCCTTTTGATTCAAAATGTGTTGGAGACTCTTGTGGTCGGTGAAAATGGTGCACTTTGTACCATAAAGGTAGTGCCTCCAAATCTTCAAGGCGAAGACCACAACTCCCAATTCGAGATCATGAGTGGTATAATTCACCTCATGCGTCTTTAATTGTCTGGATGCATATGTAATTACCTTCCTCCGCTGCATGATTACACATCCTAACCCTTGATTTGAAGCGTCATAGTAAACCATGAAGTCCTCTGTTCCTTCTGGTAATGAGAGTACTGGTGCACTACAGAGAGCTCGCTTCAGATTTTGGAAGGCAACTTCTTGCTTTTCTGTCCATTCAATGGCTTGGCTGTTATGGAGAACTTCTGAATGAATCTCCTGTAATAGCCTGCGAGACCTAGAAACTGATGTATTTCAGTGGGTGTCGTCGGGACTGCCCATCCTTCAATGGCTTTGACCTTAGAAGGGTCTACATGTATCCCTTCTTGACTAACAACATGACCTAGAAATTTCACGCTACGGAGCCAGAATTCACACTTAGAGATTTTTACGTATAACTTTTCGGTTCGTAGGGTTTCTAGGATTTTCCGGAGATGTCGGCTATGCTTCTCTTTGCTTCGAGAATAGACTAGGATATCGTCAATGAAAACGATGACAAAGTTGTTGAGGAATGGTCGGCAGATTTGATTCATCAGGTCCATGAGTGCGGCAGGGGGATTCTTTAGGCCGAAGGGCATTCCAAAAAATTCATAATGTCCATAGCGAGCTCGGAAAGTGGTTTTGGGGATATCCTCTTCCCGGACTTTGAGTTGGTGGTATCCGGATCGTAGATCTATCTTAGAGAAATAACTCGCTCCTTGAAGCTGGTTTAATAGATCGTTGATTCACGGGAGTGGATAGCGATTTTTGATAGTGAGCTTATTCAATTCTCTGTAGTCAATACACATCCTAAAGGATCTGTCCTTTTTCCTAACAAAGAGGAACGGAGCTCCCCAAGGTGAGAAGCTGGGTTGAATGAATCCTTTGTTCAAGAGTTCGCTGAGTTGGCTGGACAGTTCTTGCATCTCCGCAGGAGCCAACCTATAGGGTGATTTGGCAATAGGTGTAGCTCCCAACGCAAGGTCAATTCGGAACTCGACTTGTCTTTCTGCGGGTATCCCCCGGAGATCATCAGGAAAAACATATGGGAAATCGCAAGCCACTGGGATGTCTTAAATATTGACCTCTTCCTTGGACTTATCCACTATGTGAGCCAAAAATGCCAAGTCCTTTTGTAGATACTTATGTGCCTTAATACACGAGATAAGACGAAGGTTCGTACTGGGCTTGTCTCCGTATATAATTAGGGTTTCGTGATTAGGGAGGTGAAGGCGAACGGCCTTCTCGTGACACATAATTTCAGCATGGTGGGGATTTAACCAGTCCATGCCGATGATCACATCAAAACTCCTAATAGTTACAAGCATCAAGTTTATTTGAAAGACGTGATGATTTAAGATCAGGGTACATCCTACGTAGATTTCCCCAGTTTATTCTGTTTTTCCATTATCCATTTCCACCGTAAAGGTTTCATTAAGCTTCTGGGGTTGTTGTTTTAGCAAGTGTTTGAATCTATTACTCACAAAGCTTCGCTCTGCTCCAGTATCAAACAGGATGCATACATATGTGTGGTTTAGGAGAAACGTACTAGTGACAACAACAGGATCTTGAACCGCTTCTCTTTGACCCATGGTCAGCACTCTCCCTGCTCCTCCATTCACAGGGTTGTTGAAATTGGGGCAGTTTCGACGGAAATGCCCAGTCTTTCCACATCCATAACAGGTGTGGCTTGACCCAACGTTGTTGCCACTGTTTTTGGTGTTGTTGTTGTAGTTGCGGTTGTTGTTGTTGTTGTTTCCCTGCTACTGGTTCTGGGGAGGATAGGTCCTACAGTATTTTGTCGTGTGACCCTTTTGATTTCAACTGGTACAATGCATCTCCATGCATTCACCATTGTGATGAAAATTGCACTTGTTGCACTTTGGGAGATTTCCAGAGTACTGCTTAGGGGCACTTGGAGTGGATGAAACTGGAGCATGTGGTGTGGAGGAAACTTGGGTGGTTGCAGCATTGACTGTCACTGTTTGTTGTTTCTTTGATGACTCTGAGCCTTGTCATCCCTTCCTCTTGTTATTCTTTCCTTTCTTGTTGTCACTCTCCTTCTTGTTTTCAGTTTCCCCTGACTTCTTGCCTTTCTTGGTGTTGTGGTCGTATAACTTCTTGGCCAACCTTTTGGAACTGTCAAAAGTTTCGGGATTCACAGCAATTACGTTTCTTTGAATTGGGGAGGTTAATCCCCAGATGAATCTTTCGATTTTCTTCCCTTCAGAAGTAATCATGCCAGGGCACAACAGAGACAGTTCGTTAAACCTTGTTATGTAAGCATCGATGTCGGAGTTCCAGATAGTGAGATTCCATAGCTCTTGCTCCATTTTATGAATTTCGCCACGCGGGCAGTACTCGGTCATTAGCATTTCTTTCAATTCCGCCCATGGCATGACATTGGCTACGGGAAGAGTCATGGCCTCCACATGTCCATTCCACTAGGTGAGAGCTTGATCAACAAATGTGCATGCTGCAAACTTCACCTTGACTTCTTCGGGGCAATCACATATCTCAAACACCGATTCCACCTTTTCAATCCATCTCTTTAGGGTTATCATTCCCCCTGTGCCATTAAAAGTTCATGGCTTGGCGTTGGTGAAATCTTTGTAGGAGCATGTCTTGGTAGGCCCCTGGTTCACTCCGTTGTTCGAACTTCCAGCCCCTTGCCCATTGCCTCCACCATTGTTCCCATTGTGGATCTGCGCCAGTGCCGCTGTGAGTGCAGCATATACAATTGCTTGGAATGCAACTGAGTTGATTTCTGGTGGTTTCGGCTCGGGGTTTCCACGGGCCGGTCGTTGAGGCATCCTTCTGTCATGGAATAGAAAGATGTTGAGTGCCTATAATTTTCGTGGGTTTGTGGTCCTATAAGCTAGGTGTATAGCCTATACTTAGGTAGTTTCACATATTGACATACAACACATAAATATAGCGCATAGCAGATAACAACGTCACAAATAAGCACATAATATTTTCCACTAATAATTTCCGTACTTTGATACATGAAAATTTCCTCGAAAGACAATACATAAAGGGTACAAAGTTCGAAAGCATAACGAATCTATGAGTAGTGTAATCACTTAAACATAAAGTCGATGGTACATAGCGTAGATCACATAAGCATAATACTAATGACGGGTACGGCTAGTCCTAGTCATGGTGGGATGTGCCAGGGGGTGGTGCTGAGGAAGTGGACGCTTCCTGAAGGCGAGCCACCTATCGCTCCGTGTCTCGGAGTCGAGTCTCCCACCTCACCTGCTTCATGTGGAACTCTCGGATAACCTCTCGTGTCTCCTGCTCTGCACGCTCAACACAAGTCCGCATCTAGTGTATCTGATCGGCGGTGCTTTGAGCCAGATCGCCAGTGTCTCGCAATCGTCTCACCACGACTGGAAGCACGCGATCAGCCAGTCCTCCCTCCCTCAAGTCATAGAACCCACGTGCCATGCATAAAGGGGGTCGATGTCCCTGCTGTCTGCTCCATTGCCAAATATCGATACCCCAGGGAGGTGTAGGGCCAGTTGGGCCCATCCGATGAGCGGGCACCCTAATCAGGTAAGGGGGGTTGATGATGTAACATCCGGATTCCCAGGTATATTATTTATTCTTTTATTTTTGGAAGTTGTGAAGGGACTCGGCGAGTTAGTACTTAGACTCGCCGAGTAGGGTCGCAGATTCTTATCCGGGTTCATCGCTGGACTCAGCGAGTTCATGAGGTGGACTCAGCGAGTCCATGCTGTTTAATGAAACCCCAATTTCTTGGGTTTGGGACCTATTTAAAGGCCCTTAGGGCCGTCATTTGCGGCTACCAAACCCCAGAGAGAAACCCTAAAGGAGATAGAGCGTTTGTGAGAGGATAGGAGCCATTTCTTGATCTTTGTGGTTGATTCTTGCAAGAAGGAGGTGTTTCCAGCTTAGAGGAGGCCAAGGAGGTTGTGTATCTGTGGATTTCGAGCAAGAGACTTCATCCTTGAGGTATTATATCGCCCTTTTATCTGTTTTGTGGAAGGAATCCATAGATGTAGAGTTTTATGACCTTTATTGGAAGAAGATTGTGAGGATATGGCCCTATTCACTTTGATACTTCAGATCTGGACCCATAGTGGTCTATAGAGCTTATCTCAGCTGGCTTTATGTTGAGATATGGAGGTGTTGAGCTAAGGATGTTGCTTTTGGGGCTAAATCATCAAGTGAAGCCTCCTAGACGTCCCATGAGTGTCAAGACTCGAACTTTACGTGTTTATCAGGCTTGGGAAGGTCAGATCTATGGATTGAAGGAACAGATCTGACCTCAGGAGGCCATTTAAGTTTGTGCATGGCATGAACTCGCCGAGTGCAAGGGCAGACTCGGCGAGTAGGGTTAGGGTTTCCCGTGAATCACTCAGTGAGTGGACTTGCCGAGTTGGGGGAATAACTTAGTAAGTCAGGGGGGGGGGGGAATCAGAGGACTGGAGTTCAAAGCGGAACTCGCCGAGTTGATCTTGAGACTCGGCGAGTTGAGTCGGGGTGGCCCCGCGATTCATGCCATGTGTGACTCGTCGAGCAAGGGGAAGGACTCGACGCGCCAAGCGAGACTAAAGAGTTAGTGGACACGTGTAGACTCGCCGGGTCGCCTAAGTGCACTCGATGAGTCTGGTCAAAGTTTGACCGTTAACTTTTGTTGACCGATAGGATTTGGTCAACAATGTGGCATTTGAGTCAAAGAGGGGTAAAATGGTCTTTTGCCCTTCTGAGGGTGCAAGAGTGGGTTGAGTCTAGTCCTGAGAGATTTATTTATGAGAGTATTTACTTTATGTGATTAGGCGGAGGCTAGATCGTATTTCTTCTAAGTCAGAGATTACCGAGACATCTGAGGTGAGTCTTCTCACTATACTATACCTGGAAGGGTACCTATGTGTGACTGGAAGGTCTGGTATGCTATGAGATATATGCATTGTATGCTATGAGTTGTCTGTTTCGTATGCGCTATGTATGAGATATGTATGCTATGCTTGATATGGGCCGGAAGGCAATATGATGTGGACCGGAAGGTCAGGGAGTTATGGACCAGAAGGTCGACACGGGTAGGACCGGAAGGTTTACCTGTTTGGGACGGAAGTCCCCTGAGACACATGGACTGGAAGGTAGTGTGGAGTATGGCCTGGAAAGGCGTATGTATGTAAGTGGTATATTGGGGAACTCACTAAGCTTCTTGCTTACAGTGTTTATGTGTAATGTGTTTCAGGTACTAGTGAGGACCGTGGGAAGGCGTCGGCATGACTCGTACACACACACAGGCGGATTTGGATATGACTGATCTTGGGATTGATATGTTTTGTATTATGACCATGTTACATTGGATTTTATGGTTTGTCTTGAATGAAATTATGTTTTAAAGAAATGAAAAATTGTTTTGAAAATTTATGTTGTTACAAGTTGGTATCAGTGCCTTGGTTTGAGGGATTCGGATGCACCTTCGGGCGTAACTGAACTCAAACTGAGGATTTGAGAAAATTTTCAAACGATAAAGACTAATTTTTCTAAGAAGCAAGAGATTTTGAGACAACCAGAGCGGAGCAGTGTGTACGGTCAGCCAGCGCCCGAACGGTGAACCCCCAAAATGCCCTTATGTTATGTGTTATGAGATATGATATGTTATATTATGCATGATAGAGCTGGCTAGGTATTCATATTAGGACTAGAGTGGCCTGATTTTGTGATGCCTTAGCCTAGGAAGGATTGTGCTGCTATGTGATGCTTGAGAGCGAGTAGGTAGCAGTGAGGGGCTGATAAGAGGTCTACCGAAGGGTAGCCTATGCCAGTGAGATATAGAGTACTTGTGATCTGGGATCCAAGGAGGAGGACTTAGGGTGAATACTGATGCGGTGTAGGCGGTAGTATAAAGGCCCGTACTACCGAAGACACCGGAGCAGTGCACACTATAAGTAAGAATCCTTTGGATACTAAGGAACAAGTAGGGTTAAGTTATCGAGCGCGAGAATGCTTGAATGAGTCTTTGATATTGTTGTGTTATATTTCAGAGACATCATGGTTGGGACATGCCACAGACCTGAGGCGAACGGTGTGAGTGACGAGGAGCTTCGTCAGATGATCCACAATGAGGTGGCTACGGCGATCAGGGCCGAGATTCCGGAGATGTTTGGGTCTATCAAGACCACACTGATTGAAACTTTCGATGAGCGGTACGCCGCGGTGACTGAGGCTACAACCGCTGCAGCTACAACAACAATGGCTACTACCAGGCCTCAGGGAGGTGACTCATTATTGTTCTGGGAGTTCAGCAACACGAAGCCACCTGAGTTTGATGGGACGCAGGATCTGATTGCTGTGATGAGATGGATTGCTGATATTGAGGGATGCTTCTATACGTGTTCATGTCCGGAGCATCTGAGGGTACGGTTCGCTTTGAACCAGCTTGGCTTGGGGGTGAAGGATTGGTGGAAGTTCGTGACGGTGAGCTTCACTCTTGCGGAGATTTCAGAGGTGACCTGGGAGAGGTTCACCACCATGTTCAGAGATGAGTATGTTCCCCCGGTGGAGAGGGAACGATTGGTTCAGGAGTTTTTGACCCTCAAGCAGGGTAATGAGTTAGTTACCGTGGTTACCCGAAAGTTTCATGAGAGGGCGATGTTCTGCTCTGAGCAGGTGTCTACTGAGCAGGCACAGATGAGTCGGTATTTGGGCACTTTGAGTAGGGACATTCGGGATTTCGTGTCGAACTCGACGTACCAGACATTTGCTGAGCTCCAGGAAAATGCCCGGAAGAGGGAGATTGAGTTGGAGACTCAGGCCAGGGAGGAGGCCGAGTCTCAGAGGATGGATCGGCGGCCGGTTTAGTCTCAGCCGGCAGCCAAGCGGACCAAGTCCGCTAATTCGAGGATTGGAGGCCAGAAGGGCCGCACTTGCGGAAAATGCGGCAAGGGTCATGAGGGGCCCTGTCGATCGGGTGCTTGCTACAAATGTGGCAAGGAGGGGCATATCGCCAAGGATTGCGCCAAGGGATTTATGGTTTGCTTTCATTGCAACCAGATTGGCCATCAGAAGGCCGAGTGTCCACAGTTGCATCAAGGGTCAGCTCAGGGATCTGCACCTACTGCTAGGGTTATCGAGGTTCGACCAGTGAAGGCTGAGGCTCCAAAGGCTCGTGGGAGAGCTTTCCAGTTGAATGTGGAGGAGGTCCGCGCAGTGTCTGATGTTGTGGCTGGTATGTATTATGTATTTATCTTTTGCTGAAATATTGTGCTTATATAATGTTATACATAGGTACCTTTCTTGTGAGTTATGTACCTGCTTTGGTGTTATTTTACTTGGGTGCGAGTTGGTCTTTTGTTTCTTTGACATTTAGTCAGCACATTAGTATCCGTCGAGAGGCGTTGAGTCGACCTCTGCGAGTTTCCATAGCTGACGAGTGAGCAGTATATGCTACGGATGTGATTCAAGGATGTATTATTGAGATCTTCGGTGTGGAGTTCCCGATAGATCTGGTTCCGATTGCGATGGAGGACGTGTGTGTTATAGTGGGCGTGGATTGGTTGAGCCGATTCGGAGTAGTTATAGACTTTGAGCGTCAGTTGGTGATGATATGAGACCCTAGTGGGGGAGTAATTACGGTGTATGGAGAGGGAACTCGATGTGGGTCAGCATTTTGCTCGACTGCTAGGGCAAGGCAGAGTTTGCAGTAGGGCTGCAGTGGATTCATAGCCTATGTGATGGACATGCGATTGGCCGCTGGGAGGCCAGGCTCGATTGATGAGGTTCCAATAGTGTGCGAGTTCCCGGATGTTTTTCCCGAGGAATTGCCGGGTGTGCCTCCCGAGAGGCAAGTGGAGTTCCATATCGATTTGATTCCGGGAGCAGCACCTATCGCCAAGGCGCCTTATCGCCTCGTGCCGCTAGAGATGTAGGAGTTATCCTTTCAGTTTCAGGAGCTGCTGGGGAAGGAGTTTATTCGACCAAGTAGCTTGCCTTGGGGAGCACCGATTCTTTTTGTCAAGAAAAAGGATGGTTCACACCGGATGTGCATTGATTACCGGGAGTTGAACAAGTTGACAATCAAGAACCGTTACCCGTTGCCAAGGATTGACGATCTGTTCGATCAGTTGCGGGGAGCGTCTTGGTTCTCCAAGATAGACTTGAGATCGGGTTATCATCATATGAGGGTTCGGGATGAAGATATCCAGAAGACAACATTCAGAACTCGTTATGGGCATTACAAGTTCGTGGTGATGCCTTTTGGGCTCACCAATGCACCAGCTGCGTTCATGGATCTCATGAACAGAGTGTGCAAACCGATGCTGGATCGGTCGGTGATCGTATTCATTGATGATATTTTGGTGTATTCGAGGTCTAGAGAACAACATGAGGAGCATTTGAGGGAGATCCTTGGAGTTCTGAGATCGGAGAGGCTTTAAGCCAAATTCTCCAAGTGTGAGTTCTGGTTACGAGAGGTCCAGTTCTTGGGACATCTCGTCAACCATAATGGAATATTGGTCGATCCGGCCAAGATTAAGGCGACCATGAGGTGGGAGGTGCCGAGATCACCCACTGAGATCAGGAGCTTTCTAGGATTGGCCAGCTATTATCGAAGATTTATTAAGGATTTCTCCAAGATCACCGTGCTACTCACCAAGTTGACCCAGAAGGGTGTCGCTTTTTCCTGGGGTCCAGAGCAGCAGACCTCATTTGAGACACTTCGCTAGAAATTGTGCGAAGCCTCGATGCTAGCACTCCCGGAAGGGATGGAGGATTTTGTGGTGTACTTTGATGCATCGATATCTTGATTGGGAGCAGTGCTTATGCAGAGGGGGCATGTGATAGCCTATGCATCGAGGCAGCTGAAGCCTCATGAGTCGAGGTATCCCACCCACAACCTAGAGTTGGGAGCTGTGGTGTTCGCCCTCAAGATCTGGCATCACTATCTGTATGGGGTTCGGTGTACCATATACACGGACCACAAGAGTCTGAAGTACTTGATGGATCAGCCTAACCTGAATATATGTCAGAGGAGATGGTTGGATGTGGTAAAGCATTATGATTGTGAGATCCTATACCATCCGGGCAAGGCTAATGTTGTAGCCAATGCCTTGAGCCGTAGGGCGGAGAGCGCCCCGATACGAGACGTTTGTATGAGATTGACAGTGATGACTCCGGTGTTGGATACCATTCGAGGGGCCCAGGCGGAGGCCGTGAGACCGGAGAACCGCAAAAGGGAGCGGGTGATCGGGCAGGTATCGGAGTTCGTTACCGATAGTCGAGGACTTATGACATTTCAGGGTCGGATATGGGTACCTTTTGTGGGAGGATGCGTACCATTTTGATGGAAGAGGCTCATCGATCGAAGTTCTCGATCCATCCCGGGGCCACTAAGATGTATTTGGACCTGAAAAGGGAGTATTGGTGGCCCTGTATGAAGAGGGATGTCGCATGGTTTGTAGAGGGATGCCTGACCTGTCGCAGGGTTAAGGTCGAGCACCAGCATCCACATGGTAAGCTGCAGCCGTTAGAGATTCCCGAGTGGAAGTGGGAACAGATTACCATCTATTGCATCCCCAAATTGCCGATAACTGCGAGAGGTGTCGATGCAATTTGGGTGATGGTGGACAGGTTGACGAAGAGCGCTCATTTCCTTGATATCAGTGAGAGCTTTTCTGCGGAGAGGTTGTTAGAGATATATGTGAGGGAGGTGGTATCGCGGCATGGGGTGCCAATCTCGATTGTCTCAGATCGAGATGTACGTTTCACTTCCAGATACTGGAAGAAATTTCATGAGGAATTTGGTCCGAGGTTGCATTTTAGTACCGCATATCACCCACAGACTGATGGGTAGAGTGAGTGGACGATTTAGACGATTGGGGACATGCTCCGAGCATGTGTGTTGGATTTAGGCGGGAGTTGGGACACGTACTTGCCCTTGGCAGAGTTTTCCTACAACAACAGCCATCATTCGAGCATTCGTATGCCACCATTTGAGCTGTTGTATGGGAGGAGGTGTCGGACCCCCATTTGCTGGGGAGAGGTAGGGCAGCGTGTGATGGGTAGTATAGAGATCGTGCTTCAGACGACAGAGCAAATACAACAGGTCAGACAGAGGCTGTTGACCACTCAGAGTCGCCAGAAGAGTTATGCGGACAGGCGCCGGTCCGAACTCGAATTTCAGGTCGGCGACTTCGTGCTCCTGAAGGTCTCTCCTTGGAAAGGAGTGATCCGATTCAGGAAGAGGGGCAAGCTTGGGCCCCGATATATTGGTCCTTTCAGGGTGATCGCGAGAGTAGGAAGGGTAGCCTACCGGTTGGAGCTACCTGCGGAGTTGGGTCAAATTCATGATACCTTCCACGTATCGCACCTGAGAAAGTGTATAGCCGACGAGTCGACAGTGGTGCCAATAGAGGATATTCAGGAGGATGCGAGCCTGAACTATGTTGAGAGACCGGTGGCGATCAAGGATCGGAAGATCAAGGTTCTGAGGAACAAGGAGGTGCCTCTGGTGCAGGTCCAGTGCTAGAATCGGAAAGGGTCAGAGTTGACTTGGGAGCCGGAGCAAGAGATGCGGGTGCAGCATCCCGAGTTGTTTGCAGAGTAAGACTTCGAGGGAGAATTCTGATTCTAGTAGGGGAGAATTGTAAAATCCGGATTCCCAGGTATATTATTTATTCTTTTATTTTTGGAAGTTGTGAGGGGACTCGGTGAGTTAGTTCTTAGACTCGCCGAGTAGGGTCGCAGATTCTTATCCGGGTTCATGGTTTGACTCGGCGAGTTCATGAGGTGGACTCGGCGAGTCCATGCTGTTTAATGAAACCCTAATTTCCTGGGTTTGGGACCTATTTAAAGGCCCCTAGGGCTGTCTTTTGCGGCTACCAAACCCCAGAGAGAAACCCTAAAGGAGATAGAGCGTTTGTGAGAGGATAGGAGCCATTTCTTGATCTTTGTGGTTGATTCTTGCAAGAAGGAGGTGTTTCCAGCTTAGAGGAGGCCAAGGAGGTTGTGTATCTGTGGATTTCGAGCAAGAGACTTCATCCTTGAGGTATTATATCGCCCTTTTATCTGTTTTGTGGAAGGAATCCATAGATGTAGAGTTTTATGACCTTTATTGGAAGAAGATTGTGAGGATATGGCCCTATTCACTTTGATACTTCAGATCTGGACCCATAGTGGTCTATAGAGCTTATCTCAGCTGGCTTTATGTTGAGATATGGAGGTATTGAGCTAAGGATGTTGCTTTTGGGGCTAAATCATCAAGTGAAGCCTCCTAGACGTCCCATGAGTGTCAAGACTCGAACTTTACGTGTTTATCAGGCTTGGGAAGGTCAGATCTATGGATTGAAGGAACAGATCTGACCTCAGGAGGCCATTTGAGTTTGTGCATGGCATGAACTCGCCGAGTGCAAGGGCAGACTCGGCGAGTAGGGTTAGGGTTTCCCGTGAATCACTCAGTGAGTGGACTTGCCGAGTTGGGGGAATAACTTAGTAAGTCAGGGGGGGGGGGGAATCAGAGGACTGGAGTTCAAAGCGGAACTCGCCGAGTTGATCTTGAGACTCGGCAAGTTGAGTCGGGGTGGCCCCGCGATTCATGCCATGTGTGACTCGTCGAGCAAGGGGAAGGACTCGACGCGCTAAGCGAGACTAAAGAGTTAGTGGACACGTGTAGACTCGCCAGGTCGCCCAAGTGCACTCGACGAGTCGGGTCAAAGTTTGACCGTTGAGTTTTGTTGACCTATAGGATTTTGTCAACAACGTGGCCTTTGAGTCAAAGAGGGGTAAAATGGTCTTTTGCCCTTCTGAGGGTGCCAAGAGTGGGTTGAGTCTAGTCCTGAGAGATATATTTATGAGAGTATTTACTTTATGTGATTAGGCAGAGGCTAGATTGTATTTCTTCTGAGTCAGAGATTTACCGAGACATCTGAGGTGAGTCTTCTCACTATACTATACCTGGAAGGGTACCTATGTGTGACCGAAAGGTCTGGTATGCTATGAGATATATGCATTGTATGCTATGTGTTGTCTGTTTCGTATGCGCTATGTATGAGATATGTATGCTATGCTTGATATGGGCCAGAAGGCATTATGATATGGACCGGAAGGCAATATGATGTGGACCGGAAGGTTAGGGAGTTATGGACCAGAAGGTCGACACGGGTAGGACCAGAAGCTTTACCGGGTTGGGACGGAAGTCCCCTAAGACACATGGACCGGAAGGTCATGTGGAGTATGGCCTGGAAAGGTGTATGTATGTAAGTGGTATATGTTGGAATAGTGTCTAAGGCTGCAACTATATTAAGCAAGTATTTGACCCGGTTGTGCATGGTCCTTTTGGGTTGCCTTCACCATAGCAACTTGACATGATGATTTGTAATGAGAGAAGAAATATTATTAATATATTATGAGAATAATATAAGGAATAATAATATTGTTATTTGATTAATATAAGTCATAAATTAATTAGGAATTAATTTGGTGACTTAAAGAGATTAATTAAATAAAGGGGCATAAACTGTCAATTATATGATAGTTGTACTTTGGGCTATAATCCCTCATGGATAAGGGTTGGACGGTTTTGGGGTTTGGAAGGACCTAGAAATCGTCCAAGTCTTATCAATAAGGAGATTGGATTGCTTAGGGCCTAAGTTATCCAATTAGGGTTTTAAGGGTGAAACCCTAGGAGCCTCACTAGTATAAATAGACCCATGGGGTCAAGGAAATCGACACTCTTGCCTTTTAAGAAACCCTGGCTGACTTCTTGCCCTCTCCTCTCTCTCTCTCTAATCATCCTCTTGCTAAGTTGGTGTTTGTAAGCCATTAGAGGAGTGACATTTGTGACTCTAAGCTCCAAGGACAAGAAGATTCAAGCAAGAAACTTAAAGTAATTCTTTAGATCTGTTTTTTCTTGTGTTATTATACTAGATCTATCATCAAAGTCTTGGATACATTGCATGTTCAGTTAGAGAAACCTAGATCCAATCATTAGGGTTTGTATGTGCACATATGAATGTTCTTATGGCTCAAACCCTTTAGTGGTATCAGTGCCTTGATTGGTTTCTATTGAATTGATGCGTTGGTTGCTTGATTGTTGATTGCTAAATTCGCTTTTTGTCCTTTTGCCTGATGAACTCGGTGAGTACCACTGTGTACTCGGCGAGTAGGCCTCAACTCGGCGAGTACATTGTGGTACTCGGCGAGTTCGAGCGTCAAAAGGAGCTAGTTTCGGGATTTCTTGCTGTTTATCTTATGGAAACTTGCCTTTATCTTAACGAGTCAATATAAATCCGATTTTAACATATATTTGAGTATATCCTTGACCTAATTAAAGATATTTACCAATAAATTGAATAATAATTTCCTTATGTGATAATTGAATGATTATTTTAATTAAATTGGTAAATTGTTTTGCAAGAAACAATTAAATAAATCAAATATGGATAATTATGTGATTAAATGTTAATTTAGATTATTTTTTATTTGATCCCTTATGTTTTGAAAAGTTTAAAACTTGTCCTCAAGTTTTGAAATTTATGTTTTGTGATTAAAAGTTTAAGTTAGACAATTTAAATTTCTAACCCTAGAATTTTACAAGTTTGAAATTCAACCCTATACTAATATAATATTACAAGGTTAATATATATATATATATATATATATATATATATATATATATATATATATAATTAAAATGTTAGTGTTACCGTTAGTAGGCCTCATTCACGAAGCGGGTAAGGTGGGTATAAGGTTGCTGCCTATAAAATGGCGCTTAATGGGTGTACATTCACACCCACTGCTTGCTTGATCGGTGGATGGTCGTTAGCCGAATGGGTAGGATAGGGCAACTCTATCTCCTCATTAAAAGTATAATATTAAATACAAAGTAACTACATGTTTTTCAAATTCCCAATCCTAGTTACTTTAGGAAAAGTGAATTGATGCAATCCCATGAAATTACACTTTGCACCCTTGCTAAGAAGTTAGTGGAACGTGTGTGGTTTACCGGCACACTAAATGGTTCTAAGCATAGGTGGCAAAGGGTGATTCATTGTTTATCATAGTTCGATGGAGCGTGTGTGGTTTACCGGCACCATCGAATAGGTGATTGTTACAATGAAGGCACCGTGTAGATTTGCATGGTTATTCACACCCACTTTGTGATCCTCGGTATCCTAGTCACAAACGAGAGGGGCATATCAAGATTTAAACATGCCATTGAAAAGTTTAATGAATCTCATCGAAACCTAGGAATTCTCAATACATTTAGAACTTAAAGTTAGGTTTTCATGGTGGAGAATTAGTGAATCATCATTCACTTACCTTCAATTTGTTTGCATGTTGGATTACGACATCCCTTTTCTAATATGTAAATAATGTTGTTGGATCCTAGCCCTAATTTTTCTTATTGGGTGATAATTAGGGATTTTAAATTCTAATCAATCTTTGTCCTTTCTATTTGTAGATGTCGAACGCAAACAACGCTGCTGCTAGCTCGTTCACATTGATGAGCCTTTGCCAAAAGGTGACTTTCAATGGAACAAACTTTAGCGAATGGATAAGATACATTCGCACAATTGCTCGCTACGAGGACAAGGAGTATGTCCTTGACGAGAAGCTCGAGAAGATCAACCTAGAAATCGCTACTCCGGCTGAAATGACTGCTTTTGAAACTCATGAACGTGATGCGACGAAGGTTCATTGCAGCATGATAGCCACAATGAACGCTGAATTCCAAAAGTCCTATGAGGACATGTATCCGTACGAAATGCACCAAGACTTATTAGAGAGATACCATCAAAACGCGAGGCAGGAACATTACGAGATCTTCAGTAACATGATCTCCGCTAAAATGGGACATGGAGAATCTCTAACTGTACACTTGCAAAAGATGCAAAGGTATGTCGATTGTCTTCGCAAGTTGAATGTTGACTTTGGGGAAGACTTGGCTATCGACATGGTCCTTCACTCCTTGCCTCCGTGTTACAACCAATTTAGGATGACCTACCACATGAACAAGGAAGAGGTCACACTAAGTAAGCTCCAAGGTCTCCTTAGGGTTGTTGAGAGCAACCTCAAGGACAAGTCTGTTGCACCCACTCCCAATCCACCCGCTGCCCCTGTTTTGGCTATTGGGTAGGGAAGGGGCAACAAGAGGAAGGTTCCGTCTAAGAGACATCGCAAGAGAAAGTCCCGAGATGGTTCCTCTTCTAGTGGGACCAAAGGTGATCCTGCTAAGCCTAACCCTAACCCAAAGGAGGTAGAGTGCCACCATTGCCACAAAATAGGGCATTGGAAGAGAAGCTGCCCAGAATACCTGCAAGCCATCAGGGAAGGAAAGATCAAGACGTCTTTTGCTTATATTTACGCAATTAAATCTAATGATTCATCTCATGCTATTTATTGGGTCCTCGATACCGGGTGTGGTTACCACATTTGTTCTGAATTGCAGGGACTAAGAAGAAATAGGGATGTGGAGCGTGGAAGAATAAATCTAATCATGGGAAATAGAAGATCGTCGCCTGTGACCAAGATTGGAGTGTATTCTCTAATGCTTAGTAATGGATTATGTTTAGATTTGAATAATTGTTGCTACTCGCCAGAACTGGAAAGAAACATCATTTCGTTTCATGGTTTGTTTAGACAAGGATTTAGATTTTCTTTTAATAATGAGAATGGTTCAATTTTCGCTTATCTAAATGGTGTCTTATATTTTGAAGCAATGCCATGTAATGGAATTTATGAAACTGTTATGATTGTAGATAACCTAGGAAATGATGTTTTATGCATGGATTCTTCCAATAGTATGGATAAAGCATCCTTGTGGCATTGTCGTCTTGGACATGTTAACAAGAAGCGCATAGCCCAACTCCAAAAGGATGGAGTGTTGGAGTCATTCGACCTTAGGGAAGATGACACATGCGAGTCTTGTTTACTTGGAAAGATGACCAAGTCACCCTTCACTAGCACATGTGAAAGGGGTGAGGGTTTATTGGATCTCATACATACCGATGTATGTGGACCCTTTAGATCAACCACAGAGGATTGGAACCACTTCTATGTGACTTTTACCGATGCCTATAGTAGATATGGGTATATCTAATTAATCAAGCAAAAGTCAGAAACGTTTGAAAAGTTCAAAGAGTTCAAGAATGAAGTGGAGAATCAATTGGGCAGGAAAATCAAGATGCTTCGATCCGATCGAGGAGGAGAGTACCTAAGTCTTGAATTCCACGACTATCTCAAAGAGTGTGGAATAGTTTCACAATTGACGCCACCTAGGACACCGCAGTTGAATGGTGTGGCAGAAAGGCATAATCGAACCTTGTTAGACATGGTCCGCTCTATGACGAGTCGTGCTTCACAACCTATCTCATTCTGGGGGTATGCCTTAGAGACTGCCGCCCATATCCTTAACCGAGTCCCTACTAAGAAGGTTGCCAAAACACCTCACGAGATGTGGACAGGGAAAGTTCCGTCGTTAGCACACAACAAGGTTTAGGGTTGCGAGGCTTTCATAAGACGAGATACTCACGACAAGCTCGAACCTCGTAGTGAGCGATGTATTTTCATCAGCTACGCGCAAAAATCCTTTGGATATCTCTTCTATAGACCGAAGGACAATGTTGTCTTCGTTGCGAGGAGAGGAGTTTTCTGAGAGCGAGAACTCATAAGCCAAGGAGACAGTGGGAGGCAAATCGAGATTGAAGAGATTCAAGAATCGATTGATGAAGGAACCTCTACCGCTGGCACTCAACCCGAGGAGGAAACTCCAGTTGAACCGATTGACGAGTCCTTACCTCTTAGACGTTCCAAAAGAGTTAGAGTTCAACCCCAGTTTTATGGTTTTCATATTACTACCGAAGGGGACACGTATATTAGTGATGGCACACTAATAAATCTATATGAACCTAATAGCTATAAGGAAGCCATGGCAGGCCCGGAGTCTACGAAATGGAAAGAGGCAATGGACAGCGAGATCCAATCCATGTATGACAACCAACTTTGGAATTTGGTTGATAATGTGCCCGGACGTAAGACCGTTGGGTGCAAATGGATCTTCAAGAAGAAGACCGACGTGGATGGAAATGTACACACATATAAGGCGCGATTGGTTGCGAAAGGGCTTTACTCAAACTCCCAGAGTTGACTATGATGAGACCTTCTCACCAGTTGCGAAGATAAAGTCTATTAGAGTGATGCTAGCTATTGCCGCATTTCATGATTATGAAATTTGGCAAATGGATGTCAAGACCGCTTTCCTTAATGGGAAGTTGGATGAGGATGTTTACATGGCTCAGCTAGAGGGTTTTGTTGATCCGAAGCATCCAAATAGAGTGTGTAAGCTTGAGAAGTCCATTTATGGACTTAATTAAGCGTCTCGAAGATGGATTCTTTGCTTCGATGAGAAAGTCAAAGAGTTTGGATTTGTACGAAGCGAAGATGAATCGTGTGTATATGTCAAAGCCAGTGGGAGTATAGTAAGCTTCCTCGTTCTGTATGTCGATGACATACTGCTCATAGGAAACGACATCCCGACACTACAGGAGGTTAAGTCCTGGCTCGGGAAGTGCTTCGCTATGAAGGACCTCGGACAGGCTTTCTATATTTTGGGAATAAGGATAGTGAGAGAACGAAGTAAGAGACTGATATGACTTAGTCAGAACACTTACTTAGATAAAGTACTAAAACGTTTTAGTATGGAGAACTCGAAGAAGGGAGAATTACCGATACAAAGTAATGCCAAGTTGAGTAAGACTCAAAGTCCGAGCACCGAAGCCGAAATAGTAGAAATGAGCCGAGTACCATACGCTTCCGCAGTTGGCTCAATCATGTATGCTATGACTTGTACTCGCCCTGATGTAGCCTTTGCTTTGTGCATGGTTAGTAGATATCAAGGGAACCCTAGCAGAACCCATTGGATTGCGGTCAAGAATATCCTTAAGTACCTTCGGAGGACCAAGGAATGGTTTTTAGTCCTCGAGGGGAGTGATGACTTGAAGGTGCGAGGGTATAGTGACGCCAGCTTTCAGACCGACAGGGACAACTACCGTTCACAGTCGGGCTGGGTCTTTACCCTGAATGGAGGAGCAGTGACATGGAAAAGTTCCAAGCAGGAAACCGTAGCTGATTCAACGTGCGAATCAGAGTACATTGCAGTGAGCGAAGCGTCGAAGGAGGCAATATGGTTGAAGAACTTCATTGGTGATCTTGGAGTTGTGCCTGCCATAAAGGAGCCTATGGAAATTTTCTGTGATAATGAAGGAGCGGTTGCCTTGACCAAGGAACCAAGGGATCATGGTAGATCTCGTCATATCGACAGAAAGTATCACTTTATTAGACATCGTGTAAAAGAAGGACAACTCGTGGTTAAGAGGATATCATCAGAAGATAACCTAGCAGATCCGCATACGAAGGGACTGAGTAGGGTTAAGCATTTGCAGCATGCTAGGAGTATTGGACTGAGAGATGATATTAGATTAGATTACATAGTTTTAGAAACTTGTAATATATAAATGTAATTAACATTTGATGATTAAATAAAGGAGTATTATTTATAAGTAAAGCTACTGTCTTATGTTAATTGTTTAACTATTGTTTCACTTTGCATGTTTTGACTTCCAGAATAATTGAGTTTATTTAGAATAATCGAATTATTCAAACAATCCACAATCGTTCATATGTTGGAAGTAGGTATGAACGAAGATCGTCATGAATTGGTGTGTAGATTGTCAAAATGGTATTAGACATAGCAAAAGTTTGCTGCAACGGTCATGAGTGCTTATGAACTAGTTTTGAGCATTGGAACAAACCCACGCTTGCTGGAATCACCTTATGGAATGTGATAAAAAGGGTGATCGCAAGACGATAATATCATATGGTCTTAAAACCTAGATATATGGTTTGTTATTTGTCAATTGGTTGTACATTGATAATGCGAAACCGCATCAGTAATTTGATGTTATAAAACGCATTGTTGTGTATAATTGATTAATGAATAAGTAAATGCATATAAGTCAAAGTTTATCTGTTACTTTTATCCTAAGAGGGTAAAAGCAATATATCGGCCGCTCGATGATTTGATTTGACTTATGTGCCAGGTCCGGTCTGAACTGAATTGATGTGTTCGATTAAGTTCTATGTCAAATAAATCTGAGATCGAGAAACCAACTGCTGGATAATTGGTTCCATAGAATTGTCCGCATGATATCTAAACAGAGGACTGTACGATCCCTTATCTAAAGGACAAGATTAATATGATCAGAGTTAGACAACGTCTTTGAGAGCTACGATTGCTAATTGGATTATGCTTATATATATAGTTACTAGACTTATCCAAGTGGGAGACTGTTGGAATAGTGTCTAAGGCTGCAACTATATTAAGCAAGTATTTAACCCGGTTGTACATGGTCCTTTTGGGTTGCCTTTGTTGGGTTTTGAGCATTCTAACACTCCTAAGTGTACATGCAACCCTAAATACCTTGGATCTATGTTTTCTCTATTATACATGCAAATAAGAACTTCCAAGGTATTATCCTAATCTAGCATACAAAACAGTGACTGGGCAAGATAGAATACATACCTCTTTTGATGTAGCTTGATGTCTTCAAGCTTTAAGAGCTTAGCCCCAATAGTGTGGAAGCCTCAACTAGAATCACAAATCACCAAGACACCTTGGAAGACTTTAGAGAATATGGATACTTGGTTCTCTCTAGTAATTGGCTAGCCCTTCTTAGTGTACCACACTAGCGCCAATTTCACCAACCAAGGACATCTTTATATAGTGTGGAGGATTAGGGTTAAACCCTAATACCCATGACCTTTCATTTCCTAGGATCCATGGGTTAAACACTTCATGGACTATCCATGAAAGCTTAGCCCAACCTAAATGAACTTGGCCTATTCTATATATATAAGAGTCTATATTTAATTAGTTCCTTTTGATCACTTAATTAATTATAAATTAATTCTTGATCAATACTAATTAAATAATATGATTCCATATTAATATATTAGAACTTATAATATATTAATATTAATCATAAACATACTATTCTCAAAAGATTATCCATATAAATTGTATCCGTGAAGTGCAACCCAAATGGACCATGCCGGGTCGGGTCAAGTACATACCAAATATAGTTATGGACTTAGACATTAATCCAACAGTCTCCCACTTGGATAAGTCTAAAACTATTATTGCATATGACTTCAAACCTAACTGGCAATCGTAGCTCTTAAAGCCGCTGTCGAACTCTGACCTTTGTCAATGACTTGTCCATTAGATAAGGGATCATATATTCCTCCATTATAGATATCATATGGAATGAGACATGGATTATAATCATTCTCTCTGTCCATTTGTTGTTTCCCGATTTCCGATTTATGACGACTGACTAATTGAACAAATCAAATCAGTCCTGGCCCGGCCGAGCACTTCCATTTGTCATCATCAAATCATCGAGGGGCCCACAGATATCGCTTTTATCCCGAAGGTAAAAGGAACGGATAAACTTCGACTCATATGGCTTGTTCTACTACTTGTTGAATCATACACAAAGGCACGTTTTATAGCACCGAGTTACCAAATGCGTTTTCGTGCAATCAATGTACTATCAACTCATAGTAACAACTCATATCTCTAGGTTTGAAGAATATAAGATATTATCGTCTCATGATCACTCGTGATAAAATCCATGAAGTGATTCCAATGAGCGCGGGTTGTATCCAATACTCAGAACTTATGAGCACTCATGAGTGTTGTAGCCCTTTGTCCAACACCTTAGACATCTACAAGCCAACCCATGACAGTCTTAATTCATATCTACTTCCTACATATGACCGACTATGGATGGTTTGAATAACTTAGTCATTCCGGAAGAATAACCCAGTTTATTCGGGAAGTCAAAACATGCAAAGTGAAACACAATAATAATTGAATCCAATATGGTATCAAACCCTATGAACATAAATAAAACACCTTTTATTTATCACCATATGATTACGCATTATTCATTGTATACTGTTTCAGCTATCAACTTTATTCTTGAATTTAAAACAATAGTTGTCCCATGCTCCAAGCATGTACACTATGTTTTTTCTAAACACTAGTCATGCCATACACCAAGTATGCATACTATGTTTGTCAATGATCTTTACTTTGTGAACTAGATCCATTGAACATAACTTCAATGATTCTCTTTTCACACTCCCAAATCCTTACTGCAAATACAAGAATTCCAAATTCATGTCATTTACTGAAATCTGTTAGATTCTAAACTTATATGCATTGATCCTCTTGTAATGATTATGCATAAAGTCAGAAAGACTTGACAACAATCATTACAGAGTATTCCAAAGGAGATCAGCTCCTTGGGAACATCCTTCTTGCATTAAGTTTCCTAATCTTAAACAGATTGAAAATTCTAACTTTGAAACATTTCCAGATTCCATTTTGACTATCACTTCTGAACAAGAGTTGCCTCCTTACAGATTATGTCAATATGTTCCTTCCAGAATTATCACTATACTTCCAACTGTCCTTGAGCAACCAATCTTTGGTAAACCTTAGATTGTCCTCAACAATTGTTTAATCCTTTTAGTCATATCTAGTTCTAAATCTTTTCCCTTCTTAATTCCCCAGGCATTTGGAAAATTTTAGAAAGGATGAATATAACACATGTAATCGATCCTATATCTGAAGCATATGAGAATCGATTCATGATGTCTCACATAAAGACTAAACCAGTCTTTTGCTATAACATGTCCATTTCTATTTCAATTTGCGAAGTTCTCATAATTCAGATTATGAAAAGGGATGCCGTAATCATAATCGAATTTTAGAACGCAAATAATGGACTCATATACAAAATTTCCTTATGTTGAGCCATTCCAACATGAAATTCATATATATCCTTGACTAAATGATTAAAACCTCACGATCTAAGCTTATAGATTTGAGATGAAGTATAATTTCCTCTCCCTTAATTATAGCAAAACAACCTTTTTCCCAATTGAACCCTTTTGTTTTCTATAATTAACATTGCTAACTTACAACCTTTATCATAATTATCATGCTCCCACTAACATGATGATTATTCACATAACACTTATGCTCCCACTAGCTTTGACATTTACTCAGAAATCAGCTGACTTTCTTACCAAAGTTCAGATTTCTGATACTAGATTGTTTTGATAAGACTTTATCAAAATCATACACCTTCCCTTAGATAGCACACTTGTGTGTCTAAACAATTATGAAGAGGGATGCCGTAATCATAATGGTTAGACCTTTTTGCCACTTCTCACAAGTCCAGGTTTGTGTGCCGGTTAACCACACACGCTCCACTAACGACTTTGAGAATGAAAATATCACAATTGCTATCTAGCTAAAATCTACTTAGTGAAAGTTTGTCCTCACCATCATTTTCATGAATCGGAGAGAAACCTTATGACACTTAGATTTAATGGTGTATGTGTTCTTATCCATGTGAATTATCAAAACCATAGTCACAAGACAAGGATACTGACAAATCCAAACTCATATGGACTGAACTCAATCTTAATTTCTTGCCACCTGGCAGCTCAAGGGCCTACCACTGCTTCCAAGTTGTCGTGCAACACATTAAGAACTCTAAGAAATCATATGCAAAGCCAACTATAAATGGAATGGGCACAGAATATGTCAACACGATAGGTTATAAACCTCAAGTCGTGTGCTAGTGAAGAACTTCAAGTTTTATTTTTGATTAGTTCTTGAGACTTTTAAGACTCCCACTGTCCTCTTGACGTATAATACTCCCTTGTCAAACATCCAAGAGATAGTGTGGATTCTTATCAAGACAAACACTTCACACAATTCCTCTTAGTTGGTCTTTGTTTTATCCAAAACATCACAACTTACCAATTTCAAATGTACAAGAGTACAAAACTTTTACTCTTACATTTGACAAGTATTTTAAACCTTCTTTGAGACATGTCACTCAAATTACAATCTTGGAGGTTGACTCTATGACTTGTATTGGAACGAAGTATGACTCATCTTCTTGATTTAACCACTTCTACAATTCAAGTTCCTCTTCTTAGTCATAAGAATGCACTAAGATTTTCCTTAGAGAACTAATTTTGATATGGTTTCTTAATCATTAAGATGATCACAAAACTGATACTAAAGTACTCTCCCATTTTTTCAGATTTGAGAAACTTTTATCCTTCTGCCTAATTTGATTCTTCTTATTCGCTCTGCCATACATTGGAACCTTTTCCAATGTCTCAGAGTTACACTTAAGCTTGTAAGTATAATCATATTTACTGAGCTTTAGTAAACTATGACGAATAGTCTTATCAATCTTTTGTGGTGGACTTAATCAGTGCACAAGGCCGTGTACTCGATCCCTTAGTCCATTACTTGACTCACACATCCATGTGAATAAGTAATTAGTCTTAATTTCTCCAATACTTGAAAGTTCTCATTCATCATGCTTTACAACTTCCATGATTCCAAGTTCCGGTCCACATGAAACTTGGGTGATGAGAATCTTTCCTTATTTGGTAAATTTAGAGATTACCACAAATGAAAGAATCAATTTCATATTTCCACTCTTGCTATTAATGGAATCATATAAGCAACAATTTTTCCTCAAATGGCATTGTAAGGATGTTTTAAAAATAAATAAAATCAAAAAATTTTCTTTTATTTTAAAACTTTGCGGAAAAACTTATCCTTACAATCCATATGAAAACTTGTTGTTATCTATTCCTAAGCAATATCTCATAACTCCTAAGAAGTAGCTCAAGAATCCGATCTTCAAACTATGCGATAGAAATCCATCTACACCATCAGATTCAGCATATTCTTTCTTTAAGTTTCTTCACCTTTCTTTGATTCTTAAAACATCACCATGTGACCCAGTCACATCATGTATCAGGAATCTCAGAATCGAAACTTAGCAGAGTTAGATAGTGGACTTTACCTGAAGTAGAGTCAAACTTATTGACTTTAACTTCCTTAGGTAAATTTGGCAGCTACGCAACCAATGCCCCTTCCTTTGGAAATATAAACATATGGACCCTTTGATAATGGTACACAGGACTATCATAGACTTAGCTTTTCTCTTTACCATTTGGTCAACCGAGTTGACTATGGCCGATCCCTTTCCATTGGGAAGAGAATGCTTTCCGGGATTTCCTGTGTCACTATTGTCAATGTCCATCAAGTTTTAAGGAAGTTGATCTTAACAAATAGATAAGATCATCAAGGATCTTGTCATATCCTGTTTCATAGGTGTCCCAAAGGAACTCACTATGTGACTTAGAAAGTGATTGAACCACCAACTTTCTCAAGACTTTGACACCCAACTCTCCCGGCTTGTCAATATGTGACTACATCTCCAAGATGTGACCACACCTAGACTTTGCCTTGCTTATAGGGCTTGAGTGACCTTAAACTTTTCCAAGAACTTGTGGGTTAGAGAGAATAATTGGAGGAGGTGAATGAAGTATGATTTCCATAGGACATCATCTTCATTTAGGAAAGCTTGTTTCAAGAGATTTGGGAAGATCATATATGTCTAAACCATACATCTTTTGGGAGATATTCAAGATAGTTGATTTTAAAGTCCTTAATATGACACCCAATATGAAATATTAAGGCTAGGAACCAACAAACTATTTTATAACTTAGAAGAGGTATGCTGTAATCCAAGCTATAAAATATTTGAAGGTAGGTGAATGACGATTCACCAATTTCCACCAAGATAAACGAAATGTATTATTAGGTTTTAATTGGTTTTGAAACCCCTAGATCTTTGAGATTCATTGAACTGTTCAATGGCATGTTTCAATCTCGAGTGTGCCCTTTAGGTTTTGTGACTGGGATGCCGAGGATCACAAAACAAGGTGTGAAGTAACCGTGCAAATTACCTGGTACCCTTAAGTGTTTACCCCTTAATTGATGTGCCGGTAAACCACACACGCTCCATCGATACTATGATAAACATTAAGTTACCCTTTGCCTACCTTGTTAAATACGCGTTAGTGTGCCGGTTAACCACACACGCTCCACTAACCGACTTAAACAAAGTGCAAAGTGTAATTTCATGGATTAGCACCTTATTCACATTTTCCTAAGTAACTAAGATTGGGTATTATTAAGAGTTTAGTTACTTAGTATTTATCATTAATACTTTTAATGAAGGGAGAATTATAGTCCTGTCAAAACCGTTCGGCTAACGACCCTCCACCGGTCAAGCAAGCGGTGGGTGAGAGTGGACACCCATTAAGTTGCCATTTTATAGGCAACAACCTTATACCCACCTTATAGACCGGCTTCGTGAATGAGGCGTACTAGCGGTAAGACTGACTTTACTCTTATACATATATATATTATTAACATATAATATTATAAAGTATAAGGGTTGAATTTTAACTCTTTAAAATTCTAAGGGCTAACTTGGAATTAAAATATTCATAAGTGAAAACTTTTCAAATTCCAAAACTTGAGGGCAAGTTTTGAAACTATTCAAAACTAATTAATTCCATAACTTATTTGTTTAAAGTAGTTTTAATCCAAAAACTCTTCAAGTTTCATAACTTGAGGACAAGTTATGGAAGACTTTAAACTAATAAAAGAATTAACTTTTCTTTATTTTATAACTTATGGAATTAATTAAGGTTACACTTTATTTATTTATTTATTTATTAATGAAGTGACTCTTGAACCTCCATAACTTAAGGACAAGATTCTTCATCTTTTGTAACCATTGCCAACTTTTATGAGTTTTATGAAACTTAAATGCGACTTTTCATATAACTTGAGGACAAGTTACAAAAACACATTTTAGAATCAACTCTTAGATTAATTTGGATTGAAAACAACAATTTCACATAACTTCTCTATTAATCTAAGCAACTCATAAGAACAAGATAATTCAAATCAAACTTTTTCATGTAATTAGCCTAATCACTAAACTAATTCAAAACATGAATCTATTGACAATTATCTTTGAAATTGGATTAGCATGAACATTACCACATCAAAAAACAAGTTTATAAGTTCAAAAACAGCTTAGGGTAATGTTCCTAGTCCAATTCTAGCCAAAAACCACGAAAATATGCTGTCTGGGGCTCCTACTCATCGAGTGCATGAACCTACTCGACGAGTAGGATGATTTTACTCATGGACTCGGCGAGTTTATCAGTGGACTCGGAGAGTCCAGTGCCCAGAAAGCCAGAAAATCGAGTTTTTCAGCATTTTTCAGCAATTTGCATCAAGTATAATAGAAAACAAGCCCAGGCTCTGATACCACTGTTGGGTTTTGAGCATTCTAACACTCCTAAGTGTACATGCAACCATAAATACCTTGGATCTATGTTTTCTCTATTATACATGCAAATAAGAACTTCCAAGGTATTATCCTAATCTAGCATACAAAACAATGACTTTGCAAGATAGAATACATACCTTTTTTGATGTAGCTTGATGTCTTCAAGCTTTAAGAGCTTAGCCCCAATAGTGTGGAAGCCTCAACTGGAATCACAAATCACCAAGACACCTTGGAAGACTTTAGAGAATATGGATACTTGGTTCTCTCTAGTGAAATTGGCTAGCCCTTCTTAGTGTACCACACTAGCGCCAATTTCACCAACCAAGGACATCTTTATATAATGTGGAGGATTAGGGTTAAACCCTAATACCCATGAGCTTTCATTTCCTAGGATCCGTGGGTTAAACACGTCATGGACTATCCATGAAAGCTTAGCCCAACCTAAATGAACTTGGCCCATTCTATATATATAAGAGTCCATATTTAATTAGTTCCTTTTGATCACTTAATTAATTATAAATTAATTCTTGATCAATACTAATTAAATAATATGATTCCATATTAATATATTAGAACTTATAATATATTAATATTAATCATAAACATACTATTCTCAAAAGATTATCCATATAAATTGTATCGGTGAAGTGCAACCCAAATGGACCATGCCGGGTCGGGTCAAGTACATACCAAATATAGTTATGGACTTAGACATTAATCCAACAGCCTTCACCATAGCAACTTGACAGGATGATTTGTAATGAGAGAAGAAATATTATTAATATATTATGAGAATAATATAAGGAATAATAATATAGTTATTTGATTAATATAAGTCATAAATTAATTAGGAATTAATTTGGTGACTTAAAGAGATTAATTAAATAAAGGGGCATAAATTGTCAATTGTATGATAGTTGTACTTTGGGCAATAATCCCTCATGGATCAGGGGTGGACGGTTTTGGGGTTTGGAAGGACCTAGAAATCATCCAAGGCTTATCAATAAGGAGATTCGATTGCTTAGGGCCTAAGTTATCCAATTAGGGGTTTAAGGGTGAAACCCTAGGAGCCTCACTATTATAAATAGACCCATGGGGTCAAGGAAATCGGCACTCTTGCCTTTGAAGAAACCCTGGCCGACTTCTTGCCCTCTCCTCTCTCTCTCTCTAATCATCCTCTTGCTAAGTTGGTGTTTGTAAGCCATTAGAGGAGTGACATTTGTGACTCTAAGCTCCAAGGACAAGAAGATTCAAGCAAGAAACTTAAGGTAATTCTTTAGATCTGTTTTGTCTTGTGTTATTATACTAGATCTATCATCAAAGTCTTGGATACATTGCATGTTCAATTAGAGAAACCTAGATCCAAGCATTAGGGTTTGTATGTGCATATAGGAATGTTCTTATGGCTCAAACCCTTCAGTATATTTGGGAACTCACTAAGCTTCTTGCTTACAATGTTTATGTGTAATGTGTTTCAGGTACTAGTGAGGACCGTGGGAAGGCGTCGGCATGACTCGTACACACACACACACACAGGCGGATTTGGATATGATTGATCTTGGGATTGATATGTTTTGTATTATGACCATGTTACATTGGATTTTATGGTTTGTCTTGAATGAAATTATGTTTTAAAGAAATGAAAAAATTGTTTTGAAAATTTACGTTGTTACAGATGACTTCAGACTCCGCGTCCGAATTACCGTCATCGTCATCACTTGGCTTTTCCTCGAGGTCTCATTCGAATTCTTCTTCTTCCAGGTCTACCGCTGGTTCAGCAGGTCCGCCCTTGACTTCCTCTTAAGACTCCTCCTCGGGGTCTTCTTTAGGTTCCTCTTCCAGCCATCCGTTATTTCCTTGGTTAGGGAAATACGGATCTTCAGGGTGATGAAAGTCGACCATACTGTCTACAAGAGTGTATATAAATATACTACTATTATTCTTAATATGTTTTAGTTGTTATATAAATTGAGTTGATGTTATATTCTTGGTAACAAAGGGGTATGTTTTAAGTTTACCGACCATCGCGATTCCCAGGGCATGTGATAGTTGTATTCCGGAGGAAATGTAGTTGATCAAGCTACATTCATGTGACATCCCTATTTTCACGCCCAAAAAAGACCGATTTTGTTTATGCTTTATAAAATCAAAGTACCTCTTTTAATAAAAATGTTGCGGAATTTGTTCCTAGTAAAACATGATAAATACGTTATCAAAGCATTTCCGAAGAAAAGTATTTTTATTCATTTTAAAATATTTGGGATGTCATCGTCAATACAGAAACATAAGCATAAACAGAACTTACATTTATCACTAGTGATTTATATCTCCTTAATCTCTCAGTGTAATGTGACTTCATATCAACACCTGTGAAATAAATGAACTGAATGGGTCAGGTTGGGAAACCTGGTGAGTACATAGGGTTTTCAACCCACAATAATATAATTATTATGTTTAATCATCAAACAGTTAACCTAATTACCCATCCACATTATCTTCTTTACTTTTAAGGATCTACCCTAAGAAGCAACTATTTCTCATTCATTCATTCCTAAGGATTATCCTAAATAATAGGTATGAATTCCAGCTTTGTCAATGACACAGCTGTCAAGCACAACTGCTAGTTCTATCACTTAGTATCTCGTTTATTGACAATATCGTTTTCAAGAGTGCACTCGCAATACATGTCAATGGGTTTTTAGAGTACACCGGTGAACACATCGTTCACAACACCTACAGGTTGCGAGACTGCTAGTGTTCCACTGGACTGTCTAGAATAGTTCGTGGTTGTCATCCATACTATGCTAGATGACGGGGCCACATTTGGGAACACGACTTCTCACATCGTCCACCTCTCACCCTTACCTCATGGTCTATATCACCTCTGAACTCATCATCCAACTCATATTTCATCTACCCATGTTTTACCCAACATATTACGTAGATATAAATACATATACAGTTTAAATCATATAAAACTTGTATAAAATCGTTCATCCAGCATAGATAGCAAGTATACAGATAATAGGCACACATAACACGTAGTTTATATAAAATACTTCATATCTATGTGTAAGATGAAAGGGACCATGCACTCACTTCAAAAGGTGGTGATTCCGAACTCAGACAGCACTTCGCTTCTTAAAAAAACAATTTCCTTTGACGAAACTTAGTATTATTACCACTAGAGTTTAGTCTATTATTCGCCGAGAGTAATTAATAGTCTAGCTATTATTATTATTATTATTATTATTATTATTATTATTATTATTATATAAGCGTTAAACAATACTTATATAACCCATAATAATAGCCCAAAAAATTATTATAAGTTCCTAATAACGTTACTATAATTAAATAAAAGCTATATTAAAAATAGCGTAGGCGTACCTCACTTACAGCGGGTTTTATAGAAAACCGGGCTTTGCTTGGAGCAGTGTTCCCAAGCCGAAAAGCACTTCTTCTCAGAGCCGTCGAGCACTCCGGGGCTTCCGTCTCGTGCTAGGGAGGTTCCTTAGGTTTTTCGGGGGGTTTCGGGGCTAGAGATAGGTTCTAGAGAGAGAGAGAGTAAAGAGAAGATAGAATGGGAAAGGTGTGAAGAAAATGAGGGTGTGAGAGGTTCTATTTATAGGGTGCAAAATGGCTGAACTTGGTGCCACATGTCACCATCTAGTGGCAAGACTTGGGGAGAAAACAATGACCAAGATTGTGCCACATCACCCATTTTCGCACAACACACTTCCGACTTCTAAAATCGGTGACTTTCACATACGAGCTCTATTTTTGACGTTCTTTATATCCTCGTGTAGGTAAAAATAAGATCTACAACTTTCATTTTGACTCCGTCGGCTAATTCTCGACCGATCTTAAATTTAACAGTACGAGGAGATTATACTGCTAAATATCCGCGTAAAATTCATAACTTCTACATACAAACTCTGTTTTCGTCTGTCTTTGTACCTTTGAGTTCCTATTAATGATATATTCAATTCTCATTTAGGTCGTGTAGGCCAAAAACCGCTCGATCTAGAATTCGAGTTTTGGGCTGTGCACTGCTAAGCCAAATCTTAGAAAATTCATAACTTCCTCATACGAAGTCAGATTTGGGAGTTCTTTTTTTTTTTTGTATGTTCTCAGTTTAATGTATTCTATGAATTTTGTTTAGATCGCTAAGGCTAAAAGTTGCTCTGCCATAAATTCACTATTTACGCTTCCCGGTATCGTGCCGGTTCTGTAGCGAAACTTCGACGAGTCATAACTTCTTCGTTATAACTCGGATTTCGGCGTTCTTTATATGTACAGAATCCTTGAGACATATTTTACAACTTGGGTAAGATTATTTATTCTAAATAATATTTTATCAAAAATTCATTTTCGACCCTATTATCTCTAAATTGACTAGCCCGGATCTACGGGCGTTACAATTATCTCCCCCTTAGGATGATTACGTCCCGGAATCATCAATGAAATAGGGCAGTATAATGACTCCATACGTTATCTCTTCATCCTAGGTAATAATCATAACTTCCTTGTTTCTTCGAATGAGTATCTAACTCTTGGACTCCTTGACTCTTGGCGGTGCTCGATCTTGCACTTGCTCCCTATCTCACGTTAGACTCCAGATTATGACCTTCAAGTCACAATCTTGATCCTCACTGGATACGAACTTAAGATAAGTTCTTTTATTACTACAATGGAACGATGTGTCGTATTCTAATGACCTATTATCGTATGTTGCAAAGCTTAGACTCATGTCTTTTAGAGTCTTCCAGAACATATTATACCTTCCTTCATGTTCTAATGTGATATAGTCACATCTTAAAAGGTAGCATTTCTAGCTACAACCAACTATCATGATACCTATAATGATCGCTTTGATTATCTTTTATTTCAATCTTCCGGCTTAAGTCAGATGTTACATCGAACTTGGTTCTCTGAACCACGTATCATACTCATCGTATTCAGACTCAATTTGATATGACCACTAGGGTCGGAATAACAACAATCTTCTAAGTCATTATCGAAATAATGATAACGACATGCTTGAATAAAATAGACTCAATTATTGGCTTCTTAGTAACCTTGTGACTTTCCCTGATCCAAGCATGAGTCCTGTGCTTCCAGTAGTATATGCATCTACTACCTTTTACACCTACTCATACTCGTCCCAAGTATTGTCTCGCAGTCCCCAAGTCCTAAAATCACAAAACAATTTAACACATACGAGTGTGTCCAAATAATCATAAAAATTTCCCTAGACTCTACTAGGACTTCTTCCATGCGTATCTTCAATCATCAATTCGCTTCAACTCGGTTGGTGATGGAAATTCCAGATGATAGGAAAACTTTAGGAATTACACCAATCGTTCTATCATCCTTCCAATCAAATGTGTACATTCAGATGTACCGTACTTCTCTAGACGTACTGCTATTTTATCAGACGTATTCTAAAGTCAAGATACCTCTCTTATGATATCTTCCGATAGGTATCATTCACTATCGTAAGCCATCTCATTTCCTTTATTTTCTCAGTCTATCATGGTTCGCATCACTTCCTGAACTTCTTGGATTGTGATAGGTTCGGGTGCAGGCGCAACGACCGATGCATGACCCATCACATTCTTAGGCTCAGGTTGTCATCTTCCTCGGATATTTCCTAGTCTGTCTTCACCATGACGTTTTGTACACCCAAGCAGATGTTCGGTGTACCGAGGCGAGAATTTAAAGATAGGAAATATTTTATTTACGATAGACGTATAGATCTCCTTTTCACACCGAAAAGTTATATGCCAATTCTAATACCGTAATCTAACGTTTAGAAATCTGAACACATAAAATTTCCAGATCCGGTCGGCAACAAACCATAGATCCGAAAAAATAATAGCATATAAGGCATCTTTATAGCTATAACATAAAACATTTAGCATATAAAACATTTAGCATATAAAACATTTTAGGCATGTTTCCTAAAATAAACTAGTGCTTGTGTCTAAAATATAGCAGACACTCATTTCACAATCATCACTTAGCATTCTAAGCTTAAGTCTAGAAATTTCCTACAAATTCCTAGTTCACTTGAACTAATGCTCTGATACCAACTGTGACATCCCCATTTTTCACGGCAAAAAAAGACCGCTTTTGTTTATGCTTTATGAAACGACCCAAAATATGACCCAAAATTTTTTGTTCTAATAATACTAAAATCACATCATATAAAATCCCAGGATAAACTAAAGCTGTGGTGTGTGCGATGCCATCAACCCGAGCTCTTCCCTTTGCTTGCGGAAGTACCTGAAACCAAAACTGAAACTGTAAGGACGAAGCTTAGTGAGCTCCCCCAGTCTACCACAAACCATACAATCATATAAACGCATATTGGGCCTTGCCCATTGCATAGGACCGATGTCCGGAAACTACATCAGATCGAAGTCCAAAACTAACCAGGGCCTTGCCCTCTGCATCGGACCGAAGTCCGGAAACTGCATCGGACCGAAGTCCGGAACGGACTGGGACCTTGTCCCCTGCATTGCACCGAAGTCCAGAACTAACTGCATCGGATCGAAATCCGAAACTGACTGGGACCTTGTCCCCTACATTGGACCGAAGTCCGGAAACTGATTGAGCATAACACAACATAGCATAAACATGTCAACTAGCATAAACACATATGATGCATACTGCATTGGATTGAAGTTCGGAACACATAACACAAAGACATGCTTGAATCACAAAGACATCAAGCACACTGAACTACTACATCAGACCAAAGTTCGAAACTACTGCTAACTAGACGGGACGACATTGTGGCTGTAGACCCGTTCCTACTGGAAAGAAAACTCACCTCATAACGCTGGCTGCTGAGATGCTAACTCTAACGCTGGCTGGCTGCTGCTCCGGAACTGTCCGGCTACAATTCCACAAAACGCTAGGTCAGGTACCGGTAACTGAACTGAGGGTATAAAAACCATTTTACCCCTGATCAAAGTCAAAGTCCCTAGTCAAGGTCAACAGTCCATGTTGACCTTAACTCGCTGAGTACCCAAAACTTCTTCCCACTCGCCGAGTCACCGGGATGATTCGCCGAGTTCTTACAATTTACAATCAAACCCTTAAGACTACTTGCCGGGTTTCCTTCTAACAACACGATGGATACACATGCATTCATAACATAGGGAAAACTCATCCGACTCGCCGAGTTGTTCTTCAACTCGTTGAGTTTATGGCAATCTTCATCGGACTCGTTGAGTTGTTCATCCAACTCGTCGAGTCTACGACTATCTTCATAGGACTTGCCGAGTCAACCTTGCGACTCGCCGAGTTCATGCTGTCCTTTTTTTCAACAGACTTGATTTGAGCCATGCAATGACTCCAAATCACAGATCCAAGCTTCTAGGGCATGATTATCACATAAAGTTGCAAACTTTACGTGCATGCATGGCTATAAAGGCTCTAAATGCTTATCTTAAGTTCTTCAAGGAGCTTCATGCTCAAAAGAGACCTCAATCATGACCAAGACTGCAACTTTATGCTTCTATAATCCAATGAGAGTCCATATCTGAAGTTACAACTTCAGATCTATCCCATAACTCATTTCATTAACTTAACATTCCATAAAAGAAACCCTAGAACTCAACCAATAGGAGAAATCTACAAGGAAATGGCGAATTGGGTACCTCTAGAAGATGATAACTAAGATAAGTGTTGATTCCCACACTCCACTTGCTCCAGTCCCCTTCTCCTCCAAGCCTTCTCCCTCCAAAGATCCTCTTTTCAAGCTTAAACACACAAATGGCACACACACACGGATTAGGGTCTCAAAAGAGCTCTCTAGAACTGTAAAGAGGCCCAAAGGGGTTGTGGTTCCTTTAAATAGGGTGTAAAACCCCGAGGATTAGGGTTTCATCTGCCAGCACCTACTCGCTGTGTCCCAATATGGACTCGTCAAGTAGGTCACTTATCACTCGATCCCACCCTGCTGCTACTCGACGAGTAGGGCGACAAACTTGTCGAGTAGGCATTAACCCAAGAAATCTTATTCAAACCATACCTGAGAATCGGGGCGTTACAACTCTCCCCCACTTATTTTAGACTTCGTCCTCAAAGTCTACAGCAGATGAAACTGAAAAGAATTTTGGATAGTGCTCTCTCATCTCATCTTCAGTGTCCCACGTCCACTCGGAACCCTTCCGGTGATGCCACTGCACCTTCACCAACTGAACCACCTTGTTCCTCAAGGTCTTCGTCTTTCGATCCAAGATCGCAACTGGTCTCTCGGTATAATTCAGGCTGCTATCAACCTGAATATCCTCTAAGGGTACAACCACTAACTCGTCCACCAAACACTTCCTCAGCTGAGAAACATGGAAAGTGTTGTGGATCTGGCTAAGCTCTGCCAGAGGATCCAACGAATAAGCAACTCGACCCACCCAGGCCAAAACCCTAAAAGGACCAATGAACCTGGAGCCCAACTTGCCCCTCTTCCGAAACCTGATAACACCTTTCTAGGGTGACACCTTCAGGAGGACCATATCACCCACCTGAAACTCCAAGTTCGAACGTCTCCTATCGGCGTAACTCTTTTTCCGGCTCTGCGCAGTCTGCAGTCTGCTACGAACCTGCTGGATCAACTCTGTGGTCTTGAGCACCACCTCGGTGCTCCCGATAAGTCGCTGACCGACATCGCCCCAACAAATCGGGGTCCTACACTTCCTCCCGTAGAGCATCTCGAAAGGAGGGCGGTCAATACTAGCGTGGTAACTATTGTTATACGAAAATTCTGCTAGTGGAAGATACGTATCCCAACTACCACCGAAATCTAGGACACATGCCCGGAGCACGTCCTCGAGAGTCTAAATCGTCCTCTCGCTCTGCCCGTCCGTCTGAGGGTGGAAAGCGGTGTTAAAATGAAGACGAGTCCCCATCTCATCGTGAAACCGCTTCCAAAATCTGGAAGTAAAACGAACATCTCGGAATGACACTACCGAAATAGGCACTCCGTGTCGTGCTACTACCTCACACACATAGATGTTGGCTAGCTTCTCAGCCGATATGCTCTCCTGTATCGGTATAAAGTGCGCGCTCTTGGTCAGCCGATCCACTATGACCCAAATCGAATCCACTCCCCATGCAGTCTTGGGAAGCTTAGTGATAAAATCCATGGTAATGTCCTCCCATTTCCATATAGGAATGTCTAACGGCTGCATCTTGTCGTGGGGTCTCTGTTGCTCTAGCTTGACCTTCCTGCAGGTCAGGCATCTCTCCACATACCAGGCGACATCCCGCTTCATGCAAGGCCACCAATAGTCGGGTCGAAGATCCCTGTACATCTTCGTCGCCCCTGGGTGGATGGAAAATCGAGACTTATGGGCCTTGTCCATCAACACCTGCCGTACTCCGCCCCAGTACGGTACCCAAACTCTCCCATGAAGGGTCAACAACCCCCGACTATCATAATCAAAAGAAGCTACTCGGCCCACGATCCTCTCACACTTCTGCCTCTCCTCCTTGAGGCCCTCAACCTGAGCCTCCCTAATCCGCTCCAACAGCGGAGTAATCACTGTCATCCTCAAGCATATATCCCTGAGTGGGGCCACAGCCGTCTTGCGGCTCCAGGCATCGGCCACTACGTTGGCATTCCCCGGGTGATAAAGGATCTCACAATCGTAATCCTTCACCACATCTAACCACCGACGCTGCCTCATGTTAAGGTTCGGCTGGTCCATGAGGTATCTTAGACTCTTGTGATCCATGTAGATGGTACAACGGAACCCATAGAGGTAGTGTCTCCAAATCCTGAGGGCGAACACCACTGCCCCCAACTCCAAATCGTGCGTCGGATAGTTAGCCTCGTGAGGCTTTAACTGTCTAGAGGCGTAAGCTATCACATGCCCCCGCTGCATCAACACTGATCCCAAACCTATGATCGAGGCATCACAGTAGACTAAAAAATCATCCACTCCCTCTGGCAGGGTAAGAGTTGGTGCCTCGCACAATAGCTGTCTGAGGGTCTGAAATGCCGCCTGCTGCTCAGGCCCCTAACGAAACACCACCGACTTCTTGGTCAGTCGGGTGAGTGGTACTTCTATCTTGGAGAAATCCTGGATGAATATCCTGTAGTACCCTGCCAAACCTAGGAAGCTCCGAATCTCAGATCGAGACCTCAGGACCTCCCACTGCATCACGGCCTCGATCTTGGCCGGATCCACTAGAATAACCTTCTGGTTGACGAGGTGACCAAGGAATTGCACCTCGCGCAACCAGAACTCACACTTGGAGAACTTCGCAAAAAGTCTCTCCCTCCTCAGTGTCTCTAGCACCTCTCTCAGATGCCCCTCGTGTTGCTCCTGAGTCTTGGAGTGTAACATCTAGATTCCCAGGTACATTATTTATTCTTTATTTTGGAGATTTTGGAGGGACTCGGTGATTTGATGCTTAGACTCACCGAGTAGAGTCGCGAATTCCATCCGGGTTAATGTCCGGACTCGGCGAGTCCGCGCTGTTTAATGAAGCCCTAATTCTCACGGATTGAGACCTTTTTAAAGGGGCTTATAGCCACCAATTGCAGCTACCAGACCCCTGAGTGAAACCCTAAGCAATCTAGAGCGTTTGTGAGGAAGAAGAGGCCATTTTTGATCCTTGTGTGAGTGTTTTTGTAAGAAGAAGGTGACAAAGGAAAGAAGGAGTTGAAGAGGGTGCTATTCTGTGGATTTCAGAGCCTAAGGACTTCATATTGAGGTAGATATTCGATCCTTCTTTAGTTTTGGGTGTTAATCCTTGAGAGATAGGGTTTCTAGCCCATTTAGAATTTGAATGATGGTGCAATTAGTCCCTTCTTGTGTTGAGGCTTCGGATCTGGATCAAAAGAGATCTAGAGACCTTAACTCCTTGATCTTTATGGGGTGACATTGGGTAATATGAGCTTAGGGTGACATATTGAGGTCATTTCTTCAAATATAGCCATTGGGTCTTTGCATGGGCATCAAGATCCAGACTTTACGTGTTTATATTGCTTAAGGAGGCCAGATCAACGGATCTGACCTCAGGAGGTCATTTGAGCTTGAGCATGGCATGAAATCGCCAAGTCCCATGAGCAGACTAGACGAGTAGGGCTAGGGTTTCCCATAGTTCACTCAGTGAGTAACTTGCCGAGTTGAGGGAATGACTCAGTGAGTCAGAGGGAAATAGAGGACTGGAGTTCAAGGAGGAACTCGCCGAGTTCATAATGGGACTCGGCGAGTTGAGTCGGGGTGGCCCCGCGATTTATGCAGGTGTAACCCGTCGAGCAGGGGAAAGACTCGACGTGTCATTCGAGACTAGAGGGATAGTGGACACGTGTAGACTCGCCGAGTCGCCAAAATGTACTCGGCGAGACGGGTCAAAGTTTGACCGTTGACTTTTGTTGACTTTGAGGGTTTAGACAACATTGGGGTCTTTGTGTCAAGAGAGGGGTAAAATGGTCTTTTACCCTTCTGAGGGTGCCAAGAGAGGGTTGATTCTAGTATCGAGAGTTATATTTATGAGAGTATTTACTTTATGTGATTAGGCGGAGGCTAGACCATATTTCTACCGAGTCAGAGATTTACCGAGACATCTGAGGTGAGTCTTCTCACTATACTTTACCTTGAGTGGTAATTAGAGTTATGTGACAGAGTTATTGTATGCTATTTATGTGATGTGTTGCACTGCATTATTTCTATGTGATTTATGCTGTGTGTATATCAGTATGTATCAGAGTTAGAACTGGAAGGTTCACAGAGCTAGGACCAGAGGGTCCACTGAGTTAGGGCCAGAGGGCCCACAGAGTTATAGCCTTGAGTGGCTAGTATGTGTTATGTGTGGTATTTTGGGGAACTCACTAAGCTTCGTGCTTACCGTGTTATGTGTTATGTGTTTCAGGTTTTCGTCTCGGAATCGCGGGATGACATCAGCTTGATTGTACACACCAGAGAAAGAGTTATGAAGATCCTGGATTATTAATGGAGTTGTGCTTTGTAATTGAATAAAATAGATTTCTATACGAGATGTTATGAAGAGTATGCATTTTAAAAATGAAAAGAATTGTTTTAAATTTTCACGACGTTACAAGTTGGTATCAGAGCCTTGGTTTGAGGGATTCGGATTCACCTTCGGGTATATTTGGACTCAAACTGAGGAATGGAGGAAAATTTTCAAAATAAATGATTTTTGTAAAATGAGCAAGAGTTTCTAAGAGAAAACGAGAAAGAGCAGTGTGTACAATCAGCCAGAGCCCGAACGGTGATTTCCCAAAATACCCTTACTTTATGTTTTATGTGATATTATGCATGCTAGAGATAGGCTAGGTATTTCATATATTAGGACTAGAGTAGCCTGATTTGTGATGCCTTAGCCTAGGAGTTGTTGTTATCTGTGATACGATTTCGAGTATGTGCTGAGTAAGAGTATCTAACAGGAATCCTTGTAGAGAGGGATTTGAGTAGAGAAGTAATCTAGGAGAGATACCTAGATGAGCATTGGTGGAGCATACTGAGAGAGTAGCCAGATACCCGCGAGGGTAGAGTTGCAGAGTTCGGTGATATCTTTTCGATATGAGTAGAGCTAGTGGAGTTATCACCTAGGGTGGGGGGGGGGGGGGTTATATGTGTATATCCGAAGCCCAAATGCTGCTTGCTTCGTGCTTTGTGGAACTCCCGATGACGGGAGTTAGCTACCAAGTGAATGTGACGATATTTAGTAGGTAGATGACTTGAATCATAAGGAGTTTCTCAGCAGCTGATGGCGGATAAGTGTGAGAACCTAGGAAGTGACCTTAGTCAGAAGAGTACGCTAGGAAGCGAGTACGTGTATGGGGATTGGTGATTGAGAAGAGGGCCATGTTGAACGAGTTTCAACGGTGCATACCTTGAGAAGAGATTTGGGTTAGCTCCAAGGGATTGTTGGTGACATGCCAGTAGAGTCGCAAGACTCAGAGTTGAGCAGGGACGGTGCGTTATGGAAGAATACGGTCTGGGATGGGCAGCCGGCCGATAATAGAGATGTCACCTTATGACCCGAGTAGTGCTATTTTTGTTTCCTGAGAGAGACGTAAGAGGTATTGAGATTTCAGTGTTTGAGTTGGGGGTGAGCACTGTGGGATCGGATTGATGATGATCTTCAATAAGAGTAGCTGACAGTAGGTCTGTCGCGGAGGGAATGATATAGCCTGAGCAGGTTTTCAGTGGGGACTGAGATGGTCAAGGACCAGGATACACTCTATTTGAGGATGGTAGGGAATGTGTTAGCTGCAGCATGGAACGATCAAGAGGAGTATATCAGGGCAGTGCCTCTTTTTGTCTATGATGGGTATCGAGAATTGAAGTGGAGTCTCTGCTCTTATGATGGGAGATGTGTTAGAGCGTGGTTGAGGAGTCGAGGACGAAGAGAATGATAGTTCATTATTTCCAGGCTAAGAGTCTGACTTAATACTGGACAGTTGGGGAGGTTCGGTGATGGGAGGGTGTGAGTTTCTGAATGACTAGGGACAGTCATGATGGGAGGTTCTGAGGATTTCATTTGAGATTGGGATTATTTGGGGTTGCTTGATCTCTGTCGGGAGATCATCGAGCGTGCGTAGCACCTTCCAGGAGTAGGTGCGATGTTTCTGGTGGGAATAGTCTGTGGTATAGATTGTTGATGCGTCAAATGATGATGGTTCAAACCCTGAGTGGGGGAGAACCGGGTATTCTAATAAGAGAATCAGAGATTCGTTCAAGAGCGGTTAGAGAACTAGATATAGATACATGTGGTACGAATTCAGAATACCAGCGTTATTGGGGTTAAAAGTTTATGCGTGAGGCTCGTGCTCATGAAGGGATGGGTGTCACCACGTTTGGTGGCCGTTAGTCAGGGAACTTGTGGTGGTTGGAAATTCTTCGAGGTGGTTTGGCTAGTAAGGTTAGTTCGATGGTTGGGAAATTACAGTCCGATGTATGGGCTGTTATATGTAGTTTGGGAAGAGCAGATACGAAATGAGACGACCAACCCCATGGTCGGTCAATGTATTCTTGTATGAGTTTTGATCAATAGAGGAGGGAGTTTCGGATGGTTGTCCTCATGTTCCGAGTCATTGTCGATTCGTCAGTGTTTCATTTGAGAGTTGGGATACTCAGAAGTTATGCATTGTGTGAAATGAAGGATAGTTATGATATCCTGAGGGAATGCTTTGAGGTATCCGTGTATGGTGTCGTAAGTATGGGACAGGTGGTTGAGGCAGGACATCGTGATGTTCTGCGATGGTGTTTCTGGGGTATTCGAGTGTGATGCCCTGAATGCCGAGTTATTTTAGAGTCGTGAGTTTGAAGCGACAAGTGGTGAATTAAGTATCTACGGTTCCAGTGGGAGCCCTTCGGGTATTGACATCAAGAGGGATCATTTAAGAAGGTGGATTGCATCAGGGAAAGGTGTTTTGTTATGGCGGTTGTCGTCAGATATTATGATGCGTAAGTTGCATGAGTATGGGTACCTATCTATGATAGTCCGCGGAGCATGAGTTAGAGGACGCAATGTGGTGTTAACGTGAGAATGAGACTGTGGGATGATAAGAGGGAGCGCTGCTAGTCAGCGAGAGGGTGTTATGATACTACGGGGAGCCGTAGTATTCACTAGTCAGTGAGAGGGTGTTGTGATACTGCGGGGAGCCGTAGTACTCACTAGCCAGTGAGAGGGTGTTGTGATACTACGGGGAGCCATAGTATTCACTAGTCAGCAAGAGGGTGTCGTGGTACTGCAGGAAACAATATTATTCGAAGTCAGAGCATGCCACAAAGGAGTGTTAGGCATGGGTAGCCTTATTATTGAGTTTTTAGGGACCTGGTGTTCGGATCAGGAGCGAGACTGTGGTCTCCTTAATGATCAGGGATCATTATATATGGAGTTAAGGTGTGGTAATCACAATCAGAAGGAATTGGGGAAGTGACGTACGCATGGACTGCGAGTCATGAGTCATGAGTTGAGTGGTTCATAAGGACGGGTGCTCCCAATTCTGGTTCGGACCAGACTCTCGAGTTTGAGTTTGGCTCTAGTGGTGCCTTGAGTAGGCGAGATGAGATTCTAGATTCTGAGATGGGTCCCAAGTTGAGAGGTATTGTTATCCAGCTAATGCCTTAGACCTGTGTAGGTCAACACTTGGGTACGGGAAGTACCACGAGGCGCATGTATCTAGGGAGTGGTGTTCGACAGAGGTCGAGGGTGAAATGATTTAGTGGGTTCGTGTTATTCTTTGGGGTAAAGAGAGCTTCGTTACTTGTGTGTCATCGGGCCGAGATTGTTGTGTGAGAAGGAAGTCGGTGAGACATTTCGGGGCATGTTATGGGTGACCTTTTAAGGTGCAATTGCAGAGTCAGGAGTTGACTTAGTGTCCAGTATTGAAAAGGGATACGAGAAACAAAGTTTGGGCTTTCGAATGTGATGTCTGAGGACACTTCTGAACGAGTATGGTTTTTCCCTTGTATCTGAGGGCAATAATTTACCCTTGGCTGAGTTTTCCTATAACAACAGCCATCATTCGAGCATTGGTATGCCACCCTTTGAGCTGTTGTATGGGAGGAAGTGTAGGACTCCCATTTGCTGGGGAGAGGTAGGGCAACGTGTAATGAGTAGTACATAGATTGTGCTTCCGACGACCGGGCAGATTCAACAGGTCAGGTACAGGTTACTGTATGCCCAGAGCCGTCAAAAGAGTTATGCGGATTGACGATGGTCAAAGCTCGAGTTCCAGGTCGGTGAGTTCGTACTCCTGAGGGTATCTCCTTGGAAAGGAGTGATCTGGTTTAGAAAGTGGGGTAAGCTGGGACCCCAGTATATTGGTCCATTCCGAGTGATTGTGAGGGTAGGCTGGGTAGCCTACTGGTTGGAGCTAGCTGCAAAGTTGGGCCAAATTCATGACACCTTTCACGTTTCACAGCTGATGAAGTGTATTGCCAACGAGTCGGCAGTGGTACCGTTAGAGGATATTCAGGTGGATGCGAGCCTGGACTATGTTGACAGACCGGTGGCGATTATGGATCGGAAGATCAAGGTTCTAAGGAGCAAGGAAGTGCCCCTGCTGCAGGTCCAGTGGCAACATCAGAAAGGGTCCGAGCTGACTTGGGAGCCGGAACGAGAGATGCGTGAGCAGTATGCAGAGCTGTTTTCAGAGTAAGACTTCGAGGACGAAGTCTGATTCTAGTGGGGGAGAATTGTAACATCCGGATTCCCAGGTACATTATTTATTCTTTATTTTGGAGATTTTGGAGGGACTCGGCGAGTTGATGCTTAGACTCGCCGAGTAGAGTCGCGAATTCCATCCGGGTTAATGACTGAACTCGGCGAGTCGAGTAGTGGACTTGGCGAGTCTGCACCGTTTAATGAAGCCCTAATTCCCGGGGATTGAGACCTATTTAAAGGGGCTTATAGCCACCAATTGCGGCTACCAGACCCCTGAGTGAAACCCTAAGCGATCTAGAGCGTTTGTGAGGAAGAAGAGGCCATTTTTGATCCATGTGTGGGTGTTTTTGCAAGAAGAAGGTGATCAAGGCAAGAGGGAGCTGAAGAGGGTGTTATTCTGTGGATTTCAGAGCCTAAGGACTTCATATTGAGGTAGATATTCGATCCTTCTTTAGTTTTGGGTGTTAATCCTTGAGAGATAGGGTTTCTAGCCCATTTAGAGTATGAATGATGGTGCAATTGGTCCCTTCTTGTGTTGAGGCTTCGGATCTGGATACAAAGAGATCCAGAGACCTTAACTCCTTGATCTTTATGGGGTGACATTGGGTAATATGAGCTTAGGGAGACATATTGAGGCCATTTCTTAAAATAGAGCCATTGGGTCTTTGAATGGGCATCAAGATCCAGACTTTACGTGTTTATATTGCTTAAGGAGGCCAGATCTATGGGTTAGAGGAACGGATCTGACCTCAGGAGGTCATTGGAGCTTGAGCATGACATGAACTCGCCGAGTCCCAAGAGCAGACTCGACGAGTAGGGCTAGGGTTTCCCATAGTTCACTCAGTGAGTAACTTGCCGAGTTGAGGGAATGACTCGGTGAGTCAGAGGGAAATAGAGGACTAGAGTTCAAGGCGGAACTCGCCGAGTTCATAATGGGACTCGGCGAGTTGAGTCGGGATGGCCCCGCGATTCATACCAGGTGTAACCCGTCAAGCAGGGGAAAGACTCGACGTGTCATGCGAGACTAGAGGGATAGTGGACACGTTTAGACTCGCTGAGTCGCCCAAATGTACTCGGCGAGTCGGGTCAAAGTTTGACCGTTGACTTTGAGGGTTTGGACAACATTGGGGTCTTTGTGTCAAGAGAGGGGTAAAATGGTCTTTTATCCTTATGAGGGTGCCACGAGAGGGTGGAGTCTAGTCTCGAGATTTATATTTATGAGAGTATTTACTTTATGTGATTAGGCGGAGGCTAGACCATATTTCTACCGAGTCAGAGATTTACCGAGACATCTGAGGTGAGTCTTATCATTATACTTTACCTTGAGTGTTAATTAGAGTTATGTGACAGAGTTATTGTATGCTATTTATGTGATGTGTTGCCCTGCATTATTTCTATGTGATTTATGTTGTGTGTATATCAGTATGTATCAGAGTTAGAACTGGAAGGTTCACAGAGCTAGGACCAGAGGGTCCACTGAGTTAGGGCCAGAGGGCCCACAGAGTTATAGCCTCAAGTGGCTAGTATGTATTATGTGTGGTATTTTGGGGGACTCACTAAGCTTCGTGCTTACCGTGTTATGTGTTATGTGTTTCAAGTTTTCCTCTCGGAATCGCGGGACGGCACCGGCTTGATTGTACACACCGGAGAAAGAGTTATGAGGATCCTGGATTATTAATGGAGTTGTGCTTTGTAATTGAATAAAAGAAATTTTTATACGAGATATTATGAAGAGTATGCATTTTAAAAATGAAAAGAATTGTTTTAAATTTTAACGACGTTACATGGAGTAAACCAAGATGTTGTCAATGAATACTATCACAAACCGATCCAACATCGATCTGCATACGCGGTTCATGAGATCCATGAACGCGGCTGGAGCGTTGGTGAGCCCAAAAGGCATCACCATAAACTCATAATGACCATAACGGGTCCTAAAAGCTGTCTTCTGAACATCCTCATCCTTAACCCGCATCTGGTGATAACCGGAGCATAGATCGATCTTGGAAAACCAAGATGCTCCCTGGAGCAGATCGAACAAGTCGTCTATCCTTGGGAGTGGGTAACGGTTCTTCACCGTTACCTTGTTCAACTCCTGGTAATCTATGCACATACGGTGTGACCCACCCTTCTTCTTCACAAACAGGATCGGGGCTCCCCATGGTGAACTACTCGGTCTAATGAAACCCTTGTCTAGCAGCTCCTGTAGCTGCGTAGACAACTCCTGCATCTCTGGAAGAGCCAACCGATACGATGCCTTGGCTATCGGGGCCACACCAGGGACTAGGTCAATCCTGAACTCAACCTGTCTCTCCGGGGGTATCCCAGGAAAATCCTCCGGGAATACGTCCGGGTAGTCTTGCACTACCAGTACATCGTCGACTATCGCCTTGCCCTTCTCCCGGGCATCTAAAACGTAGGTGACGAACCCTGCACAACCCTGCTGAAAGTAGCGCCTCGCTCTCGCTGCTGAGCAAAGAATCGGTCCGCGCTGTGGCCTTTCGCCCTGAATCATTAACTCTCCCCCACTTGGGGTGCGGACCCTCACTAGTTGTAGCTCACAATCAATCACCACCCCATTGGGGCTCAGCCAATCCATACCCACTATAACCTTATTCCCTCACAGAGGAATAGGAACCAGGTCTACCGAAAACTGCTCATCGAATAACTCAAGCGAACACCCCTTATGCACTTTCACGACCCTGAAGGTCCTATCATCGGCTATCTCAACCTCAAGTGGACAATCCAGCTCCCCTGGAGCTCTGCTAAACTGTCACACCCCGAAACCGATGGTGGAAACGTTCCGGGGAGGAGGACGTCATGTAGTATCGCAACCAATGTACATAGTAAGCGTAGTAAACACAACCATTACATTACATAGAAATATTTACATTTGTTTGAAAGCAAAGTGTTACAAGTGTTATACATATATATCATATGAACAAAAGCTAAGACGGGATTTCTATAAGCTCCGTCTTCTCCAAAAGATCGCGGGTACCTGTCTAATGCAAACCTGAGAATACAAGCAGTTTGAAAATCAGCATAAAGCTGGTGAGTTCATAAGAGGTTTGATTTCGTAAAAGAACAAGTTTCCTTTGGTTTTCTGAAAAAGTCGTTATCCAAGAAAATCCCATATTTTCTTATAAGTAAAGTTTAGTTATCCATTTGTTACACAGTTTGGTTAAGAGCAGTTATGTTATCTCAGGAAAAACCCTTATTTTCCTAAAAGTCGCTGTTACTTCTTGGTTCGGTATGCAATGTACTAGTATCTACCATACTTGTAGTATTAGATAAGTATTCTGAAAGCTTGGTTATCCTATACATGAATGTCGAATATCTACTATACTTATCCGAAATTTCGAATCTTTGGAGACACTCAGAGACGTACACTAGTTGTATATTTTAAGTTCTAGTGACATCCAAAGGCGTGTTTTAGACGTATTTCCGAAGCTCTGTCGATATCCAAAGGCGTATATTTTCGAAACTCTGTCGACATCCAAAGGCGTACTTTTCGCATCCAAAGGCGTGTTTTAGAGGTATTTCTAAAGCTCTGTCGATAACCAAAGGCATATATTTTCGAAACTCTGTCGACATCCGAAGGCGTACTTTCGCACCCAAAGGCGTATTTTATTAGTAATAATCCTAATTTATGATTAGTATGAATCCTTCGTAAATTATAAAATATAATGTAGATTATATATCCGAAGGCGTATATTTTCGAAACTCTCGACATCCAAAGGCGTACTTTCGCATCCAAAGGCGTATTTTATTAGTAATAATCCTAATTTACGATTAGTATGAATCCTTCATAAATTATAAAATATAACATAGATTATAACATTTTATAATGAGATCTACAATTAATCTGAAAGCTAACTCTGCAACTTAAACGATTGGTCAATACGGTTTCAGTGTAAAAATATAAGGAATATGAAAACATTTCAAATGAAATAATAAGTTTGAGTACAAGATTTCCTTGTACTTTTGCTTGTATCCCCCCTGAAAACATTGAAAAACATGGAAAAAGGTGTAGGGGTATGACCTCACCGGTCGAGAAATGTGTCGATTGGATGCTAAGTGTCAGTTCGGGGCTTGAACACGTGCGAGGTTCATATGTAATATGAAGAGATACATAATTGTATCTAATTAGACTTTAAACTACCAAATAAGTAAGACAATACATCCGACACGCGAAAACACTTCATTTCAAGTGTTAGGAGTGATCCGGGTAGCATCTAAGGGTGTGTACGACCTAGATAAGGAGTTTACTCTTCAAGAGTAAGCTCTTAGGGGAGTTTACGGTCCAATGACCATATCCCCATGAGTTTACGGCCGTAAACTCATGGGTGGTGTGTTCTTGGATGCTAAATGGTCTCACAATGCACAAAGGAAGGTTCTAGGGTTGAATCAAAGGCTTAGGAAGTGATCGGGACTTGAATTGACCTTGGAAAGGAGTTTACGGTTTATGAAGATGTTCTTGGTGAGTTTACTACCTTAAACACATGCGTTTACGGAAGTAAACTCATGTTTTTCCATGAATCATGAGTTTTGGTGATTGTAGGTTAAGCATACAAAGTTCTAGGTCCAATTCTAAGCCATACAAGGTGTTAAGGGCACTTTAACACCCTTTGGAGGTGTTTATGGTTTAATAAGGGGTGTTTACGGTCCAAGAATGTTCTTGGTCCGTAAACTCAAGTTTCACTCATTTGTGTATGTTTTGGTGCATCTCATGATGTAATATAAGGCTCTATGCACTCATGGAAGCTTATGGAAGCTTTTGGAGGTGTTTAAGGGGCAATCTAACACCTTAAAAGGTGTTTATGGTCTATGAATGAGCGTTATGGTCCAAGAATGTTCTTGGGACGTAAAATCATGTTTACCCCTCAACTGTTAAGGTTTTGGTGTTCTAAGTCCAATCTTGTAAGCCCTTAAGTCATATCTAAGCACTAGAAGTGATTTAGAAGGGTTTTGGGGCTCCAAAACCCCATTTATAGGTGTTCACAGTTTGGGGAGGTTCTTGGACCGTAAACACAATTCTTTGGTCCTTTTGGATGATTTAAACACGAATTTGAAAGCTAAACATGCTAAACTATGAGCTAGGATGGATTACTTACCAAATTAGAGCTTGAAAGGGTGGTTTTTGGATCAAAGTCGAGTTTTAGAGAGAGAGCGGAGAGAGAAAGTTATGAGGTGGTGGTAAAAAGCTAAATTGAAGTTCACTCATCCTTTATATAAGGCTTGAGTTTTTGGCCCGATGGAAATCTACCCGATACTGACGTTAAACGGGGCTTATGGTCGTACCCGATTAAGTGTTTGTAACCCGACGAAATAAAAGAAAAAATTTTCCAAATAATAATTTGGGGCGTTTTCACATGTTTCTAACGGGTTTGGATACTCACGAGGTCATAATAAAAGTATTAAATTAAATGACCTAATCCAAAATGTTAACAGAAAAATTTCAAGACAAACGGTTTTACTGACGGGAACGGGATACCGTGACGGAAAAATTTTCGGATTGTCACATAAACCTCTTGCTAAGCGCAAGCAAAACAAACGATTGGGTAGCCCCTGAATCAAACAAGACTGTAGTTGATATGCCGTTCACTAAGAACGACCCCGTCACCACATCAGGAGTCGCTCGCGCCTCTTCTGCTGTCATCTGAAAAGCTCTACTCTTCGCCACTGGCGCCTCACTTTGGCCGTGACAGCCGTCTATAATCCTCAATGTTGCAGGGGCAGGTGCCACCACCTTCCCTGCTGCTACTGCTGCTGTCAAACTCAGACACTAGGACTTTTATGTCCCCTTTGATTGCAATGGAAGCAAATCAGATCAGATGTTGTGGTAATGGTGGGAGTAGCTGTACAATCTCTGCTCATATGCCCAATCCGGCCGCACTTGTAGCAACCGGGACTCCCTGCCTTGCACGCCCCATTGTGCAATCTCCCACACTTGCCACACTGACTATGGCTCTGCTATCTTCTAGATCTGTGATCTTATACCTTGGGCTTCTTGCCCAAACTCCCTGTACCCGAAGCCACCTCCGGCCTCCTCTTTCTCTCCATCTCAAGGTCAATCTCTCTCTCACGATCCCTAGCAATCATGTCATCCAGCGTTTTATAGCTGGACCGGGTCACAAACTGGCGGATATCAGTCCGCAACATCTCATGATATCGGGCCTTCTTCATTTCCTCATCAGCTGCGTACTGAGGAACGAGAAGAGCCCTCTCCCTGACTTGGCGGTAATCTCCGCCACCGTCTCTATAGTCTGAGTAAGATCCTGAAACTCCCTGGCTAACTATTGCACCTCAATGACCGGTGCAAACTCGACTCTGAACCTGGTAGTAAAATCAGCCCAAGTCATAGCATCAAGTGCTGCGTCATCCCCGATGACATGCCCAATCTCCTCCCACCAATCTTGGGCCCTGTCCTTCAGAAGGCAAGATGCTAATCTGACCTTGTCCCCCTCGGGACATCTGCTGTTGCGGAACATGTTGGCAACATCTGCCAACCACCTAGTACTCACAATGGGGTCCCGCGCCCCATGGTAGTCTGGAGCTCCACAAGCCCGGAATTCCCTAAAGGTGAGTGTGCATGACCCCATCGTGGCCGCCATTTCAGCACGGAACGTGCTCAACTTCTCATCCACAACTCTAAAATACCCTCCTTGATCGAGCCAAAGATCACAGGAGTCTGCTCAAGTATGATACGGGTAACCTCTGAAGTGAAAAACTCCCTAGTCTGCTCATCCAACTGCTTGGCCCCCGAGCTTGATCCTGATCCCTCCCCGACACCTGAACTGCCGCCTGCTGGTCTAGGGCGGAAAACCACCATTCAGAAAACACATTACGATAAACGTCAGAAACACTGATATATCTCGAGGGATCATTACTGCTACAGGTTTTCCGGTCTCATCTCAGCCTTCCTTGATTCAAGTACGGATCCTCTGCTTCCAGTAGTATGGGGCCCCTACTACCTTCCACGTCTATCCGTACCTTCCTCAAGAACTGCCTCGACTCCACCAAGCCACTACTACTACTACTACTAATCTCTGCTACTCTCATCCTAGGCTTGCCCTAGGGAAATCTCCTACTCAACCAAAACCAGTCCTCAGCTGCTGAAGGCCCCCTTGTGATGCCAATTAGTCATCACCTGAATACCACCACATGTGACGAGGCTCAGATAATCCTTCAAGTAGAAGACTCGTTCCTACAACGGTTGGACTCAAACAAGAGCTGCGCAGTAGGGCCAAATCCAACACTCTGAGATTATCCAACCCTGATCACATGTGATGTGACGTATTCACCTAATGGCTAAATCCCATCACTTGGAGTCCCACAAAGCACAAAGCAAGCAACATTCGTACATAGGAACAAATCTAGCAACTCTATTCTCATAACAAGAAACCGCACTAGCTTACAATGTTAGGCTCACAATATTAGGCATAACCTAATCAGACTATCGTACTGTTGTGTACTCATACTAGCATGCAATTCTCATAAGGCCGAAACACATATAGCAGACACATAAGGCATCTCCCTAGATCATTAGTCCTATTCTAGCATGTTGTTCTACTGTAACTGAAACAGATAATCATAATGTAAACTTGTATAGGTAATCTGGGAGTACTTACTTGAGCTCGGATGATCGCATGCACCACACCCTTTTCTCGTTTTCAAAATCCTTTTCTTTTTAAGTCTCTTTTTCAAAAATTCTTTTGAAAACATTTTTCTTTCAAAAATCTTTTACCATTTCCTTAGTTTGAGTTCAGTCATACCCATAAGTATGCCTGAATCCCTCAAACCAAGGCTCTGATACCAACTTGAAACGACCCAAAATATGACCCAAAAATTTTGGTTCAAATAATACTAAAATCACATCATATATAATAAAACCACGTAAATAGAAACTCAAATTTCATAGTACTGTGTCAAACAATTATGTATCAATCATAATAACATCCAAATAAAATCCCAGGATAAACTGAAGTTGTGGTGTGTGCGATGCCATCAACCCGAGCTCTTCCCTTTTACTTGCAGAAGTACGTGAAACCAAAACTGAAACTGTAAGCACGAAGCTTAGTGAGCTCCCCTAGTCTACCACATACCATACAACCATATAAACACATATTGGGCCTTGCCCACTGCATCGGACCGAAGTCTGGAAACTGCATCAGACCAAAGTCCGAAACTAACCAGAGCCTTGCCCTCTGCATCGGACCGAAGTCTGGAACTGATTGGGACCTTGTCCCCTGCATCAGACCGAAGTTCAAAAACTGACTGACCATAACATAGCATAACATAAACATATCAACTAGCATAAACACATATACTACATAGTGCATCAGACCGAAGTCCGGAACACATAACACAAAGACATACTTGAATCACAAAGACATCAAGCACACTGAACTACTGCATCAGACCAAAGTTTGAAACTACTGCTAACTAGACGGGCCGACATTGTGGCCGTAGACCCGTTCCTATTGGAAGGAAAACTCACCTCGTAACGTTGGCTGCCGAGATGCTAACTCTAACGCTGGCTGGCTTCTGCTCTGGAACTGTCCGACTACAATTCCACAAAACACTAGGTCAGGTACCGATAACTGAACTGAGGGTATAAAAACCATTTTACCCCTGATCAAAGTCAAATTCCCTAGTCAAGGTCAACAGTCCATGTTGACCTTAACTCGCCGAGTACCCGAAACTTCTTCCCACTCGCCGAGTCACCAGGGTGACTCGCCGAGTTCTTACGATTTACAATCGAACCCTTAAGACTACTCACCTAGTTTCCTTCTAACAACACGATGCATACACATGCATTCATAACTTGGGGAAAGCTCATCCGACTCGCCGAGTTGTTCTTCAACTCGTCGAGTTTATGGCAATCTTCATCGGACTCTCCGAGTTGTTCATCCAACTCGTCGAGTCTACGACTATCTTCATAGGACTCGCCGAGTCAACCTTGCAACTCGCCGAGTTCATGTTGTCCTCTTTTTCAAAAGACTTTATTTGAGCCATGCATCGGCTCCAAATCACAGATCCAAGCTTCTAGGGCATGCTTATCACGTAAAGTTGCAAACTTTATGTGCATGCATGGCTATAAAGGCTCTAAATGCTTATCTTAAGTTCTTCAAGGAGCTTTATGCTCAAAAGAGACCTCAATCATGACCAAGACTACAACTTTATGCTTCTAGAATCCAAGGAGAGTCTAGATCTGAAGATACAACTTAAGATCTAGCCCATAACTCATCTCATTAACTTAACATTCCATAAAAGAAACCCTAGAACTCAACCAATAGGAAAAATCTACAAGTAAAGGGCGAATTGGGTACCTCTAGAAGATGATAAATAAGATAAGTGTTGATTCCCACACTCCACTTGCTCCAATCCCCTTCTCCTCCAAGCCTTCTCCCTCCAAAGATCCTTTTTTTCAAGCTTAAACACACAAAGGGCACACATACACGGATTAGGGTCTCAAAAGAGCTCTCTGGAACTGTAAAGAGGCCCAAAGGGGCAGAGGTTCCTTTAAATAGGGTGTAAAACCCCGAAAATTAGGGTTTCATCTGCCATCACCTACTCGCCGAGTCCCAATATGGACTCGTCGAGTAGGTCACTTATCACTCGATCCCACCCTGCTGCTACTCGACGAGTAGGGCGACAAACTCGTTGAGTAGGCATTAACCCAAGAAATCTTATTCAAACCATACCTGATAATTAGGGCGTTACACTTTATAAAATCAGAGTACCTCTTTTAATAAAAATGTTGCGGAATTTGTTCCCAGTAAAACATGATAAATACGTTATCAAATCATTTCCGAAGAAATGTATTTTTATTCATTTTAAAACATTCGGGATGTCATCCGCAATACAGAAACATAAGCATAAACAGAACTTACATTCATTATCACTAGTGATTTATATCTCCTTAATCTCTCAGTGTAATGTGACTTCATATCAACACCTGTGATATAAATGAACTGAGTGGGTCAGGTTGGGAAACCTGGTGAGTACATAGGGTTTTCAACCCACAATAATATAATTATTATGTTTAATCATCAAACAGTTAACCCAATTACCCATCCCCATTATCTTCTTTACTTAAGGATCTACCCTAAGAGTCAACTATTTCTCATTCATTAATTCCTAAGGATTATCCTAAGGAATAGGTACGAAGTCCAGCGTTGTCAATGACACAACTGTCAAGCACAACTGCTAGTTCTATCACTTAGGCACAACTGCCAGAATTGTGACATTCTATGTGAGGCGCAGCTGCCAGTATTGTCCTTCGAGCACAACTGCTAGGGTTATCTCGTTTATTGACAGTATCATTTTCAAGAGTCCACTCACAATACATGTCAATGCGTTTTTAGAGTACACCGGTGAACACATCGTTCACAACACCTACAGGTTCCGAGCCTGCTAGTGTTCCACTGGACTGTCTAGAATAGTCCGTGGTTGTCATGCATACTATGTTAGATGACGGGGCCAACATTTGGGAACAAGGCTTCTCACATCGTCCACCTCTCACCCTTACCTCATGGTCTATATCACCTCTCAACTCATCATCCAACTCATATTTCATCTACCCATATTTTACCCAACATATTACGTAGATATAAATACATATATAGTGTAAATCATATAAAACTTGTATAAAATCGTTCATCCAACATAGATAGCAAGTATACAGATAATAGGCACACATAACACATAGTTTATATAAAATACTTCATATCTATGTGTAAGATGAAAGGGACCATGCACTCACTTGAAAAGGAGGTGATTCCGAACTCAGACAGCGCTTCGCTTCTTAAAAAAATAATTTCCTTCGACGAAACCTAGTATTATTACCACTAGAGTTTAGTCTATTATTCGCCGAGAGTAATTGATAATCTAGCTATTATTATTATTATTATTATTATTATTATTATTATTATTATTATTATATAAGCGTTAAACAATACTTATATAACCCATAATAATAGCCCAAGTAATTATTATAGGTTCCTAATAACGTTACTATAATTAAATAAAAGCTACATTAAAAATAGCATAGGCGTACCTCACTTACAGCGGGTTTTATAGAAAACCGGGCTTTGCTTGGAGCAGTGTTCCCAAGCCGAAAAGCACTTCTTCTCGGAGCCGTCGAGAACTCCGGGGCTTTCGTCTCGTGCTAGGGAGGTTCCTTAGGCTTTTCGGGGGGTTTCGGGGCTAGAGAGAGGTTCTAGAGAGAGAGAGAGAAAAGAGAAGAAAGAATGGGAAATGTGTGAAGAAAATGGGTGGGAGAGGTTCTATTTATAGGGTGCAAAATGGCTGAACTTGGTGCCACATGTCACCATCTAGTGGCAAGACTTGGGGAGAAAGCAATGGCCAAGATTGTGTCACATCACCCATTTTCGTACAACACACTTCCGACTTCTAAAATTCGTAACTTTCACATGCGAGCTCCATTTTTACGTTCTTTATATCCATGCGTAGGTAAAAATAAGATCTACAACTTTTGTTTTGACTCCGTCGGCTAATTCTTGACCGATCTTAAATTTAACAGTACGAGGAGATTATATTGTTAAATGTCTGCGTAAAATTCATAATTTCTACATACAGACTCTGTTTGCATCTGTCTTTTTACCGTTGAGTTCCTATTAATGAGATATTCAATTCTCATTTAGGTCGCATAGGCCAAAATCCGCTCGATCTAAAATTCGAGTTTCGGGCTGTACATTGCTAAGCCAAATCTTAGAAAATTCATAACTTCCTCATACGAAGTCAGATTTGGGCGTTCTTTTTTTGTATGTTCTTGGTTTAATGTATTCTATGAATTTTGTTTAGATCGCTAAGGCTAAAAGTCACTCTACCTTAAATTCACTATTTACGCTTCCCAGTATCGTGCCGGTTCTATAGCGAAACTTCGACGAGTCATAACTTTTTCGTTATAACTCGGATATCGACATTCTTTATATGTACGAAATCCTTGAGACATATTATACAACTTGGTTAAGATTATTTACTTTAAATAATCTTTTATCGAAAAGTCATTTTCGACCCCTATTATCTCTAAGTTGACTAGTCCGGATCTACGAGCGTTACAATTCGCCCTTTAGTACAATTGTGAACAGTCCTGGATTAATCGGGATGTCAGGGTCATCTTACTGGATTTGGTATTATGTTCATTTTCTTAGGCCGCACAAGTAAGAGTGTTTATTAGTATATTTTATTTATTTTGTTCAGAGTTATTTAGTCCCTTGCTGGGTTTACAGTTGCATATCAATGTGTGGTTAGATATGCCAATTCACTATAAACAGAGCTCTGATACCAGCCTGTCACACCCTCGAACTAGACGGCGGAAACGTCCGAGGGATCGCATTACTTAAATTAAAATATGTCACAACTAGGAATTCCAATGTTTTGTAAACATTAAATAAGGATAACATTGTAACTAAAACTTGAAAGCATGCATTATGCTTATTCAACTACAAGAAAATTCCATCAAACACTCTATACAAACACTCAAATAGTCAACAAAAGATTGGAAACCCTAGAAATCCCGTTTTAAGTCCAATATGGACTATGATTTCCTTATTTGGGCCAATTGGACCAATAAGCTTCCAATTTGACTATTTTGGGCTTAGGACCCTTAAATGGGCCCTAATTGGACCCAGTTTCATAAAACATAAAATTTTGGGCCTTAATGAATCCAAAATGAATTGGATTACCTTAATGGGCGTTACTGGGCCATAATTGATTCAGTTAGCTTTCATGGACCATAAATCCATCCTTTTATACAAAATGAGCCGTAAACACCCCTAAAAGGCCTAATGGGTCGAAAACAATCAAATTGGGCCCATATTATGGACTCAAGCACAAAAAGGCCCAAACTATTCTTTTCCTTTACCCTCTCTCGGTCCAAGTAGAAAAAAAGAGAAAATTAAGGGAATTAAGGAGGGTTAGCCACCTCCTTATTACATATTGGACTTCCATGAAATTTCACATATCTCCATGCATCTATCCCTTCAGCCCTCTCTCTCTCTCTCTCTATCTCTCTCTCTCTCTATCTCTCTCTCTCTCTTCTCCTTCTTCTACTCTCGGCCGAGGGTATCAACACACACACACACACACACTTAATTCACTTCCAAATCCTCTCAAGAAAACCTTCATTCCTCCTTTAAAATTTTCGAGATTTAGGGAATTTCAAGGAGGTTCTTCCATAAGAATCATCATCTTTGGTAAGTTGTTGTTTAGATACATAAGCTAGTTTATTTATTTCATCAAAACTTCTTCCTAACTCACTCAATTTTCATGATCTACTCCTTAGAAGCTTCTTAAGTTCGAAATCAACTCTAAGAGGCTTGCTAGGACCAAAAATCTTTTTTTATTCTTCTTCAAAACCGTGAGCAACAAAGCAAGGTGAGTTTATAACCCTCTATTTTCGGTTTTCACAAGTTTTATGGGGGAGAATACAAGTAAAATGTTTAGATCTATGTGTATGTGTATGTTATGTGTGATTTCATGTGTTTATGTTGTAAATATGTGCCAAAACGGAAAGAAATCTCGAGATCTATGGCTCAAGGAGGAAAATATACGTAATCTAGGATGTATTACATTTAACAAGTCAAGAAAAATTATCCTCTAAGGTTAAAATAAGCATGTTACAACATAAAACTCATTTTTGGGCTATTTTTGTCAAATAAACAAAAGTTGGGTTAAAGGTTGTCATTGACAGTTTTTATAAGGACCAAAAGGGTCAAAATAGTTAAAATAGAAGCTTCTATGAATATTATTCTCTTCAAAGGACTAGAAATGTAAATTGTAGTCTATTGGGCCAAACTTTGGGCTTTTCGACCCATAGGCCCAAATTTGCGAAAAAATGGGTTTAAGGGATTGAAATGGTAAATTTCTCAAAACAGTGGGTAAAAAGGTAAATAAATCTATTTTAGGGGTTAAAATGACCCTTTTTGCCAAAAAGGATTAAAAATGCAAAGTTTTTGGATTTTGGGTCAAATTTGTAAAAGTTGCAAAAAGTTTGGACTATAAATGAAAATCTGTTTGCTAAAGGGGCTGAAACTGCCAAAAAAATAACCTTTGGGCTGAAAACATCTTTTAAATAAGTCCTTGGGCCAAAATATCAAGAAAAATAGTTTAAGGACCTAAAATGCCATTTTTTTTATAAAAAGGGACTAAAAGTGTCATTTTACTTAAAGGAGGGCTGAAAAGGTCAAACTCATATTTTTGAGTCAATTACTTTATTATTAAGATATTGGGTCAAAAATACCAAAATCCTAACTAGGAATTTAGAATGGAAAAAGTGTGCATATATTTCCATTAATTTAAATATCGTTATAAAACAATCGACAAAGTTCGTGCCTTTGCGATTCAACAATTGATCAATCAAACCTTCTGACAATTATACCATACTTAAAACAAGTAAATATTCAAACTGTTGGGCTTGAAAGATTCAAATCATGCTTATTAGGCCTTCGTGACCCATTAACATGACTTTTGGGCCTAACAATAATAATATATGTTATTTGGGCCTCCTGTGACCCAATTACATGCTTAAGGGACCCTCAATGGCAACTACATGTTGTTGGGCCTTAGTGGCCCACTAGTGTTGCTAGTAATGTCCAAATAAATCATATTGAGAAGTAGGCCAACGCGCCCTTCATATACTCAACAGCCTTGGATAACACACGCGATTAGTGGAACCTTCCAGTCCTCTTCTCCTCGTCTGTTTGGTTTACCTTCTATTCGAGTAAACAAAATCAGGTCGTTAATCAAGGGTAATCAAATTTTTTTGGATTAAGTGAGTAATAATGGGTGACACCTTTAAGTGTCGGTCGTAGTCTGTAGTTATAATGAAAGTCTCCTGGAGGAAGAGCAAGAGTTTGTGTATAGATCTATTAAAGGGGTGACTCCCCCACACTTCAGTTGTTCGCTACAGTTAGACTTGGCCAGTCTAGAGTGACAAAATCTTAAAATCAATTCTGGCGTTCACTAGAATGCCAAGACAGATGAACTAGTCTTTATCATGCATGGTTATAACGACTCACATAATAAATCCAATACTATCTAAGTAATCAAGGGAATTCATAATCATTCGTTGTGACGGTATAATAATTCGAAACAATCATACTATTTTATCAGAAAACATCGGGTTTTTCGGGGGAAATCAACACTATTCACTTGTACTTTCAATTACTATAATACAAAACTTCTCATTTATACACATTTTGAAATCATTCAAGCATAAACCTATGGATCTCCACACTTTTGAATAAAAAATTGTCGTTTCAAAAAAATATCGGATTTTCTGGGTTTTTATAAATTACACAAAACATTTTCATATCAACCCTGCTTATGAACTCACCAACATTCCATATGCTGACGTTTACAAAATAACTTGTATTCTCAGGTAATAGATAAACTCAAGAACGATACCAAGTGTATTAGGACGTTATGTTTTAAAAAACTATCAATCAATTTGCTGTGGAAATGTAATATATATACAATGTACTTGATGTAACAATGTCAATTGTAATATATTGATGCATGGTGATGTTTATATTATGTTTCATGTATATACATTGTGCTGATATTTCAATTTAAGTCACGCGAGCCCTCTGACGTTTCCGCCTCTGGTTCGGGCGTGTGACATGTTGGTATCTGATATTGATATGCAACGATAAACCAAAGATGGACTAAACAACTCTGAACAAAAAAAATAAAATATAACGATAAAACACCTTTACTTGTGCGATATAGGAAAAAGAACATAATAGCAAATCAAATAAGATGATCCTGGCATCTCGATTAAGTCGGGACTTTTCATAGTTGTATTAAGGGGTGAATGTAGCCTGATTAACTACATTTCCTCCGGAGTACAACTATCACATGCCCTAGGGAAATCGCGATGGTCAGTAAACTTAAAAACATACCCCTTTGTTACCCAGAAGAACGCATCAACTTAACCTTTTAAATATCTGAATAATAAACCTTAGGAGTAATAATAGTTTATTCATATACCTCCTCACAATCACCATGGAAGGGGAGCACCATGACATTCAGTTGCATCAGGTCTTAGTTGCTCACGGAATGATCGAGGATGAACCCAAGGAAGATCAGGGGGAGCACACATCGTTGCACCCGACGAGTACATGGACACAGACTACGAGTTTGATGGGACCAATGACGAGGCCTACGTCACACCACCTACCAGCGAGACACAGCAGAACCACCCTTCCCCACCAGGGAATCTCGTGAGAGAGAATCATTCTGTAGAAGCTGAGATTGGAGCTTTGCGGCAATATCTATTCACCATGGAAGCACGAGCGGTGCAGGCTGAAAAGGAAAGAGATGAAGTCATTGGAGAGATGACTGAGATGGCCCAGTTGTTGGCATAACACTTCGGTATATGACCTCGTTGCCGCCGTCGGGCACTTCGTAGAGTGTTAGGACCAGCTTTACCCTACTAGTACTATGTTCTCTTATGTACCATTGACTTTATGTTTAAGTGATTACACTACTCATAGAGTCGTTACGCTACCGAACTTTGTACCCTTTATGTATGCTCTTTCAAGCAAATTTTCATGTATCAAAGTACGGATATTATTAGTGGAAAATATATGTGTTCTATTGTGATGTTGTTACCTGTTATGTTTCCATAATTGTATGTTAATATGTGAAACTACTTAAGTACATGCTATACACCTAGTTTATAATACCACGAACTCACAAAAATTTTAGGCACTCAACATCTTTCCGTTACATGACAGAAAGATGCCACAACGACCCGCCCGTGGAAACCCTGAGCCAATACCACCATAAATCAACTCAGCTGCATTTCAAGCAGTTGTATCTGCGGCGGTCACAGCGGCACTAGCACAGATCCACAATGGGAACAATGGTGGAGGCAATGGAAAAAGGGCTTGAAGTTCGAACAACAGAATAAATCAAGGGCCTACCAAGACATGCTCTTACAAAGATTTCACCAATGCCAAGCCACGAACCTTTAATGGAACAGGGGGAATGATAACCCTAAAGAGATGGATTGAAAAGGTGGAATTGGTGTTCGAGATATGTGAATGCCCCGAGGAGATGAAAGTGAAGTTTGTCGCATGCACATTCGTTGACCAAGCTCTCACTTGGTGGAATGGACATGTAGAGGCCATGACTCTCCCCGTAACCAATGCCATGCCGTGGGCGGAGTTGAAAGAAATACTGATGGCCGAGTACTGCCCACATGGCAAAATTCAGAAAATGTAGCAAGAGTTATGGAATCTCAACGTCCAAAACTCCGACATTGATGCATACATATCAAGGTTTAGCGAACTGTCTCTGTTGTGCCCTAGCATGATTACTTCAGTGGGAAAGAAAATCGAATGATTCATCTGTTGGGTTTTGAGCATTCTAACACTTCCTAAGTGTACATGCAACCCTAAATACCTTGGATCTATGTTTTCTCTATTATACATGCAAATAAGAACTTCCAAGGTATTATCCTAATCTAGCATATAAAACAATGAATATAGTAGGACAAAATACATACCTTTTTGGTGTAGAAAGTCTTCATGAAGCTTGAGTGCCTAGTGCCCCAAGTGTGACACCTCAAATGGAATCACAATCATCAAAACACTTAGAATAACTTGAGAGAATTCTACACTCTTCAAAATCGGCTAGCCCTTTCTTCACACACACTAGTGGCCGATTTTTCCTCAATAATAAGATGCTTATATAGTTACACAATTAGGGTAAACTCTTAATTGTCATGGCTTTCCATTTCCTTGGATCCATGGGTACAAATACACCATGGAGCATCCATGGACCATCCTATGGGTTTTAGCCCAACTTGATTATCCATGGAGCATTAGCCCACTATACAAGTATGGATGATTTACACAATCAACCCATATATTTAATTAGTCTTCTTTTGATCACTTAATTAATCCTAGATTAATTCTTGATCAATACTAATTAAATAATCTTATTATTCTTATTATTAATATACTAGAACTTATAATATATTAATAACCATAAGTGTCTTATTTCTCTCATTCAAGTGCATGATGGTATGCAACCCAAATGGACCATGCCGGGTCGGGTCAAGTCTTACCAAATATAGTTATGGACTTAGACATTAATCCAACAGTCTCCCACTTGGATAAGTCTAAAACTATTATTGCGTATGACTTCAGGAACCAACCGGCAATCGTAGCTCTCAAAAGCTTCTGTCGAACTCTGACCTTGTCGATGAACTCTGACCTTTGTCAATGACTTGTCCATTAGATAAGGGATCATATATTCCTCCATTCTAGATATCATATGGACTGAGACATGGATTATAATCATTCTCTCTGTCCATTTGTTGTTTCCCGATTTCCGATTTATGACGACTGACTAATTGAACAAATCAAATCAGTCCTGGCCCGGCCGAGCACTTCCATTTGTCATCATCAAATCATCGAGGGGCCCATAGATATCGCTTTTATCCCGAAGGTAAAAGGAACGGATAAACTTCGACTCATATGGCTTGTTCTACTACTTGTTGAATCATACACAAAGGCACGTTTTATAGCACAGAGTTACCAAATGCGGTTTCGTGCAATCAATGTACTATCAACTCATAGTAACAACTCATATCTCTAGGTTTGAAGAATATAAGATATTATCGTCTCATGATCACTCGTGATAAAATCCATGAAGTGATTCCAATGAGCGCGGGTTGAATCCAATACTCAGAACTTATGAGCACTCATGATTGTTGTAGCCTTGTCCAACACCTTAGACCTCTACAACCCATCATGACAGTCTTAATTCATATCTACTTCCAAAATATGACCGACTGTGGATGGTTTGAATAACTTAGTCATTCCGGAAGAATAACCCAGTTTATTCGGGAAGTCAAAACATGCAAAGTGAAACACAATAATAATTGAATCCAATATGGTATCAACCCTTTGAACATAAATAAAACACCTTTTATTTATCACCATATGATTACACATTATTCATTGTACACTGTTTCAGCTATCAACTTTATTCTTGAATTTAAAACAATAGTTGTCCCATGCTCCAAGCACGTACACTATGTTTTCTAAACACTAGTCATGCCATACACCAAGTATGCATACTATGTTTGTCTATGATCTTTACTTTGTGAACTATATCAATTGAACATAACTTCAATGATTCTCTTCTCACACCCCCAAATCCTTACTGCAAATGCAAGAATTCCAAATTCATGCCATTTACTGAAATCTGTTAGATTTTAAACTTATATGCATTGATCCTCTTGTAATGATTATGCACAAAGTCAGAAAGACTTGACAACAATCATTACAGAGTATTCCAAAGGAGATCAGCTCCTTGGAAACATCCTTCTTGCATTAAGTTTCCTAATCTTAAACAGATTGAAAATTCTAACTTTGAAACATTTCCAGATTCCATTTTGACTATCACTTCTGAACAAGAGTTGCCTCCTTACAGACTATGTCAATATGGTCCTTCCAGAATTATCACTATACTTCCAATTGTCCTTGAGCAACCAATCTTTGGTAAACCTTAGATTGTCCTCGACAATTGTTTAATCCTTTTAGTCATATCCAGTTCAAAACCTTTTCCCTTCTTAATGCCCCAGGCATTTGGAAAATTTTAGAACGGATGAATATAGCACATGTAATCGATCCTATATCCGAAGCATATGGGACACGATTCATGATGTCTCACATAAAGACTAAACCAGTCTTTTGCTATAATATGTCCATTTCTATTTGCCAAGTTCTCATAATTCAGATTATGAAAAGGGATGCCGTAATCATAATCGAATTTTAGAACGCAAATAATGGACCCATATACAGAATTTCCTTATGTTGAGCCATTCCAACATGAAATTCATATATATATATCCTTGACTAAATGATTAAAACCTCAGATCTAAACCTTATAGATTTGATATGAAGTATAATTTCCTCTCCCTTAATTATAGCAAAACAACTTTTCCCCAATTGAAATTTTTGTTTTCTATAATTAACATTGCTAACTTGCAATACTTATCATAATTATCATGCTCCCACTAACATGATGATTATTAGCATAACACTTATGCTCCCACTAGCTTTGACATGTACTCAGAAATCAGCTGGACTTCTAGAAATCAATACTTCATTGACTTTCTTACCAAAGTTCAGATTTCTGATGCTAGATTGTTTTGATAAGACTTTATCAAAATCATACACCTTCCCTTAGATAGCACACTTGTGGGTCTAAACAATTATGAAGAGGTATGCCGTAATCATAATGGCTAGACCTTTTTTGCCACTTCTCACAAGTCCATATTAGTGTGCCGGTTAACCACACGCGCTCCACTAACGACTTTGAGAATGCAAATATCACAATTGCTATCTAGCTAAAATCTACTTAGTGAAAGTGTTTCCTCACCATCATTTTCATGAATCAGAGAGAAACCTTATGACACTTAGATTTAATGGTGTATGAGTTCCTACCCATATGAACTGTCAAAATCATAATCACAAGACAAAGATAATGACAAATCCAAAACCATATGGATTGAACTCAATCTTAACTTCTTGCCACCTGGCAGCTCAAGGGCCTGCCATTGCTTCCAAGTTGTTATGCAACAAACTGAGAACTCTAAGAACTCATATGCAAAGCCAACTTTAACTGGAATGGGCACAGATATGTCAACACGATAGGTTATAAACCTCAATTCGTGTGCTAGTGAAGAACTTGAGGTTTTATTCTTGATTATTTCTTGAGACTTTCAAGACCTTTAAGACTCCCACTGTCCTCTTGACATATAAGACTCCCTTGTCAAACATCCAAGAGATAGTGCGGATTCTAATCAAGAAAAACACTTTACCCAATTGGCCTAAGTTGGTCTTTGTTTTATCCAAAACATCACAACTTACCAATTTCAAATGTACAAGAGTAGAAAACTTTTACTCTTACATTTGACAAGTGTTTTAAACCTTCTTTAAGACATGTCACTCAAATGACAATCTTGGAGTATGACTCTAAGACTTGTATTGGAACGAAGTATGACTCATCTTCTTGATTTAACCATTTCAACAATTCAAGTTCCTCTTCTTAGTCATAAGAATGCACTAAGATTTCCTTAGAGAACTAATTTTGATATGGTTTCTTAATCATTAAGATGATCACAAAACTGATACTAAAGTACTCTCCCATCTTTTCAGATTTGAGAAACTTTTATCCTTCTGCCTTATTTGATTCTTCTTATCGATCTTTTGTGGTGGACTTAATCAGTGCACAAGAATGTGTACTCGATCCCTTAGTCCTTTACTTGACTCACACATCCATGTGAACAAGTAATTAGTCTTAATTTTTCCAAAACTTGAAAGTTCTCATTCATCATGCTATACAACTTGCATGATTCCAAGTTCCGGTCCACTTGAAACTTGGGTGATGAGAATCTTTCCTTATTTGGTAAATTTAGACATTACCACAAATGAAAGAATCAATTTCATGTTTCCACTCTTGCTGTTAATGGAATCTTATAAGCAACAATTTTCTTTCCAAATGCCATTGTAAGGATATTTTAAAATAAATAAAATCAAAAATTTCCTTTTATTTTAAAACTTTGCGGAAAAACTATCCTTAAAATCCATATGAAAACTTGTTGTTATCTATTCCTAAGCAATATCTCATAACTCCTAAGAAGTAGCTCAAGAATCCGATTTTTCAAACTATGCGATAGAAATCCATCTATGCGATCAGATTCAGCATATTCTTCCTTTAAGTTTCTTCACTTTCCTTTGATTCTTAAACCATCACCATGCGACCCGGTCACATCATGTATCAAGAATCTCAGAATAGAAACTTAACAGAGTTAGATAGTGGATTTTACCTGAAGTAGAGTCAAACTTATTGACTTTAACATCCTTAGGTAAATTTGGCAGCTTCGCAACCAATGCCCTTTCTTTGGCAATACAAACATATGGACCCTTTGATAATGGTACACAGGACTATCACAGACTTAGCTTTTCTCTTTACCATTTGGTCAACCGAGTTGACTATGGCCGATCCCTTTCCATTGGGAAGAGAATGCTTTACTGGATATCCAATGTCATCATTGTCAATGTCCATAAAGTTTTAGTAAGTTGATCTTAACAAATAGATAAGATCATTAAGGGTCTTGTCATAGTCTTTTTCATAGGTGTTCCAAAAGAACTCACTATGTGACTTAGAAAGTAGTTGAACCACCAACTTTCTCAAGACTTTGACACCCAACTCTCCCGGCTTGTCAATATGTGACTACATCTCCAAGATGTGACCACACCTAGACCTTGCCTTGCCAATAGGGCCTGAGTGACCTTAAACTTTTCAAGAACTTGTGGGTTAGGGAGAATAATTTGAAGAGGTGAAGAAGTATGATATCCATGGGACATCATCTTCATTAGGAAACCTTGTTTCACTAGATTTGGGAAGATCATAAATGTCTAAACCAGACATCTTTTGGGAGATATTCAAGATAGTTGATCTTAAGTCCTTAATATGACACCCAATATGAAATATTAAGGCTAGGACCCAACAAACTATTTTACAACTTAGAAGAGGTATGCCGTAATCCAAGCTATAAAATATTTGAAGGTAGGTGAATGACGATTCACCAATTTCCACCAAGATAAACGAAATGTATTATTAGGTTTTAATTGGTTTTGAAACTCCTAGATCTTTGAGATTCATTGAACTTTTCAAAGGCATGTTTCAATCTCGAGTGTGCCCTTCAGGTTTTGTGACTGGGATGCCGAGGATCACAAAACAAGGTGTGAAGTAACCATGCAAATCACTTGGTACCCTTAATAAATTACCCCTCAATCGATGTGCCGGTTAACCACACACGCTCCATCGATACTATGATAAATATTAAGTCACCCTTTACCTACCTTGTTAAGTCCAAGTTAGTGTGCCGGTTAACCACACACGCTCCACTAACGACTTAGACAAAGTGTAAAGTGTAATTTCATGGATTAGCACCTTATTCACATTTTTCCTAAGTAACTAAGATTGGGTATTATTAAGAGTTTAGTTACTTAGTATTTTTCATTAATACTTTTAATGAAGGGAGAATTCTAGTCCTGTCAAACCCGTTCGGCTAACGACCCTCCACCAGTCAAGCAAGCGGTGGGTGAGAGTGGACACCCATTAAGTTGCCATTTTATAGGCAACAACCTTATACCCACCTTATAGACCGGCTTCGTGAATGAGGCGTACTAGCGGTAAGACTGACTTTACTCTTATACATATATATATTATTAACTTATAATATTATAAAGTATAAGGTTTGAATTTTAACTCTTTAAAATTCTAAGGGCTAACTTGGAATTAAAGTATTCATACTTGAAAACTTTTAAAATTCCAAAACTTGAGGGCAAGTTTTGAAACTATTCAAAACTAATTAATTCCATAACTTATGTGTTTAAAGTAGTTTTAATCCAAAAACTCTTCAAGTTCCATAACTTGAGGACAAGTTATGGAAGACTTTAAACTAATAAAAGAATTAACTTTTCTTTATTTTATAACTTATGAAATTAATTAAGGTTACACCTTTTTTTTATTTTATTTTATTTTATTAAATGAAGAGACTCTTGGTCCTCCATAACTTGAGGACAAGTTATGGAGTCATAAAACCATTTAATTAGAACTAGACTCTTCATTTTTGTAACCTTTGCCAATTTTTATGAGTTTTATGATTCTTAAATGTGACTTTTCATATAACTTGAGGACAAGTTACAAAAACACATTTTAGAATCAATTCTTAGATTAATTTGGATTAAAACCAACTATCACATAATTTTATTCATTAATCTAAATTCACTCATAAAACAAGGTAACACAAAAAACTTTTGGTGATCCATAACTTATTCTTAAGTTATGGAATCCTTTAAAACATTAACACCAAATTTTGTAACTCCAAAAAAACTTTGAATCAATTTTTTTTTTTTTTAAAACCTTTTCAAATCCATAACTTATGGAGGTTTCAAAAAAATAAAACTTTTTAGATCAAACTTTTAAAACTAATAAAATAATCATATTATTTTATCTTTTATTAAATTTGACCTAATTCAACTCATAAAGCAAATTATTCAAATTTTACAAATAATTAGTTTTTCACAAGAACAAGTAATTATTTTAAAATTTGACAAACTTCATGCTTTCAACTCATAAAGCAAATTATTCAAATTTTACAAATAATTAGTTTTTCACAAGAACAAGTAATTATTTTAAAATTTGACAAACTTCATGCTTTTTTTTTCCTTTTTTTTGAAAATAAAATATTTGCATCAATATAACAAAAAAACAACCCGTGGCTCTGATACCACTGTTGGGTTTTGAGCATTCTAACACTTCCTAAGTGTACATGCAACCCTAAATACCTTGGATCTATGTTTTCTCTATTATACATGCAAATAAGAACTTCCAAGGTATTATCCTAATCTAGCATATAAAACAATGAATATAGTAGGACAAAATACATACCTTTTTGGTGTAGAAAGTCTTCATGAAGCTTGAGTGCCTAGTGCCCCAAGTGTGACACCTCAAATGGAATCACAATCATCAAAACACTTAGAATAACTTGAGAGAATTCTACACTCTTCAAAATCGGCTAGCCCTTTCTTCACACACACTAGTGGCCGATTTTTCCTCAATAATAAGATGCTTATATAGTTACACAATTAGGGTAAACTCTTAATTGTCATGGCTTTCCATTTCCTTGGATCCATGGGTACAAATACACCATGGAGCATCCATGGACCATCCTATGGGTTTTAGCCCAACTTGATTATCCATGGAGCATTAGCCCACTATACAAGTATGGATGATTTACACAATCAACCCATATATTTAATTAGTCTTCTTTTGATCACTTAATTAATCCTAGATTAATTCTTGATCAATACTAATTAAATAATCTTATTATTCTTATTATTAATATACTAGAACTTATAATATATTAATAACCATAAGTGTCTTATTTCTCTCATTCAAGTGCATGATGGTATGCAACCCAAATGGACCATGCCGGGTCGGGTCAAGTCTTACCAAATATAGTTATGGACTTAGACATTAATCCAACATCATCTGGGGGTTAGCCTCCCCAATTCAAGGAAATCTGATAGCTGTAAATCCTGAAACCTTCGACAGTGCCAAGAGGTTGGGCAAGAAGTTGTACGACCACAACAACAAGAAGGGCGAGAAGTTAGGGGAAACTGAAGGCAAGAAGGAGAGTGACAACAAGAAAGGAAAGAATAACAAGAGAAAAGGGCGGAAAGGCTCAGAGTCTTCGTAGAAACAACAAACAGTGACAATCAATGCTGAAACCACCCAAGTTCCCTCCACACCACATGCTCTAGTCTCATCTACTCCAAGTGCCCCTAAGCAGTACTCCGGGAATTTCCTAAAGTGCAACAAGTGTAATTTCCATCAAAATGGCGAATGCAGGGAGATGCATTGTACCAATTGCAATCGAAAGGGTCACACGGAAAAATACTACAGGGCCTATCCTCCCCAGAACCAGCAGCAGGGAAACAACAACAACAACAACCGTAACTACAACAACATCACCAATAACAGTGGTAAGAACGCGGGGCCAAGCCACACCTATTATGGGTATGGAAAGACTGGGCATTTCCGTCGAAACTGCCCCAACCTCAACAACCCTGGGAATGGAGGAGTAGGGAGAGTGCTGACCATGGGTCAAGGAGAAGTGGTTCAGGATCCCGCTGTTGTCACTGGTATGTTCCTCCTAAACCACACATATGCATGCATCCTATTTGATATCATGGCAGAACGAAGCTTTGTGAGTAATAAATTCAAGCACTTGCTAAAACAACAACCCCAGAAGCTTAATGAAACCTTTATGGTGGAAATGGCTAATGGAAAAACAGAACCCACTGGGGAAATCTACATAGGATGTACCCTGACCTTAAATCATCACGTCTTTTAAATAAACTTGATGCCTATAACTATTAGGAGTTTTGATGTGATTATCGGCATGGATTGGTTAAGCCCCCACCATGCTGAAATTATATGTCACGAGAAGGCCATTCGCCTTCACCTCCCTAATTATATACGGAGACAAACCCAGTACGAACCTTCGTCTTATCTCGTGTATTAAGGCACATAAATATCTACAAAAGAAGGACTTGGCATTTCTAGCTCACATAGTGGATAAGTCCAAGGAAGAGGTCAATATTCGAGACATCCCAGTGCCTTGCAATTTCCTGGATGTTTTTCCTGAAGATCTCCCGGGGATACCCCCAGAAAGACAAGTCGAGTTCCAAATTGACCTTGTGCCGAGAGCTACACCCATCGTCAAATCGTCCTATAGGATGGCTCCTGTGGAGATGCAAGAACTGTCCAGACAACTCAGCAAACTTTTGAACAAAGGATTCATCCGACCCAACTTCTCACCTTGGGGAGCTTCGATTCTCTTTGTTAAGAAAAAGGACGTTACCTTTAGGATGTGTATTGACTACAAGGAACTAAATAAGCTCACTATCAAAAATCGCTATCCACTTCCGCAAATCGACGATCTATTTGGCCAGCTCAAAGGAGCAAGTTACTTCTCTAAGATAGATCTGCGATCCGGACACCACCAACTCAAGGTCCGGGAAGAGGATATCCCCAAAACCGCTTTCCGAACTCGTTATAGACATTACGAATTTTGTAATGGCCTTCAGTCTAACAAATGCTCGTGCCGCATTCATGGACCTGATGAATCGAATCTGCTGACCATTCCTCGAAAATTTTCTCATTGTCTTCATCGACGATATCCTAGTCTATTCTCGAAGCGAAGAGGAGCATGGCCGACATCTATGGCAAATCTTGGAAACCCTACGAACCGAAACGTTATACGCAAAACTCTCTAAGTGTGAGTTCTGGCTCCGTAGTGTGAACTTGTTGGGTCATGTTGTTAGTCAAGAAGGGAGACATATGGACCCTTCTAAGGTTAAAGCCATAGAAGGATGGGCGGTCTCAACGACACCCACAGAAATTCGCCAATTTTTAGATCTCACAGGCTATTACAGGAAGTTCATTCAGAACTTCTCCAAAACAGCCAAGCCACTTACCATGCTTACACAAAAGGGTGTACCCTTTGAATGGACATATAAGCAAGAAGCTGCATTCCAAACTCTGAAATGAGCACTCTGTAGTGCACTGGTACTATCACTACCAGAGGGAATAGAGGACTTCGTAGTTTACTGCGATGCGTCGAATCAGGGTTTAGGCTGTGTACTCATGCAGCGTGGGAAGGTGATAGCTTATGCGTCCCGACAACTAAAGACACATGAGGTGAATTATACCACCCATGATCTCGAATTAGGAGCCGTGCTCTTTGCTTTGAAGATCTAGAGGCACTACATTTATGGTACAAAGTGCACCATTTTCACTGACCACAAGAGGCTCCAACACATTTTAAATCAAAAGGAGTTAAACATGAGACATCGAAGATGGGTTGAGCTACTAAACGATTATGAGTGCAAAATCAAGTACCACCCAGGCAAGGATAACGTGGTAGCTGATGCCTTGAGTCGGAAAGAATACTCAAATCATCGTGTAAAAACTATTTCAATAACCATTCAATCCCATCTTTCCTCGCAAATCAAAGCAGCCCAGTTCGATGCTATGAAGATAGAAAACATAACAAGCGAAGCATTACGTGAAATGGAAAAGAATTTCGAAGTTAAGGAGGACGGAGCATATTATTTCATGAACCGAATTTAGATCCCTAAACTTGGGGGATTCAGAGAAGTAGTCATGAATGAAGCCCACAAGACACGATAATCCCTCCATCTGGGTTCAGATAAAATGTACTTGGATATCTCCGGAAAATCTTGGAAACCCTACGAACCGAAAAGTTATACGTAAAAATCTCTAAGTGTGAATTCTGGCTCCGTAGCGTGAAATTTCTAGGTCATGTTGTTAGTCAAGAAGGGATACATGTGGACCCTTCTAAGGTCAAAGCCATTGAAGGATGGACAGTCCCAACGACACCCACTGAAATACATCATTTTCTAGGTCTCGCAGGCTATTACAGGAGATTCATTCAGAACTTCTCCAAAACAGCCAAGCCATTGAATGGACAGAGAAGCAAGAAGTTGCCTTCCAAAATCTGAAGCGAGCTCTCTCTAGTGCACCAGTACTCTCATTACCAGAGGGAACAGAGGACTTCGTGGTTTACTATGACGCTTCAAATCAAGGGTTAGGCTGTGTAATCATGCAGCGGAGGAAGGTAATTACATATGCATCCAGACAATTAAAGACGCATGAGGTGAATTATACCACTCATGATCTCGAATTGGGAGTTGTGGTCTTCGCCTTGAAGATTTGGGGGCACTACCTTTATGGTACAAAGTGCACCATTTTCACCGACCACAAGAGTCTCCAACACATTTTGAATCAAAAGGAGTTAAACATGAGACAACGAAGATGGGTTGTGCTGCTAAACAACTATGAGTGTGAGATCAAGTACCACCCAGGCAAGGCTAACGTGGTAGCTAATGCCTTGAGTCGAAAAGAATACTCAAATCATCATGTGAAGACTCTTTCAATAACCACTCAATCCCATATGTCCTCGCAAATCAAAGCAACCCAGTTCGATGCCATGAAGATAGAAAACAAAGCAAGTGAAGTATTACGTGGAATGGAAAAGAACTTCGAAGTCAAGGAGGATGGAGCATATTCTTTCATGAACCGAATTTGGATCCCTAAACTTGGGGGATTTAGAGAGGTAGTCATGAATGAAGCCCATAAGACACGATACTCCATCCATCCAGGATTAGATAAAATGTACTTGGATATCAAGCAACATTATTGGTGGCCTAACATGAAGGCAGAAATTGCCACTTACGTTAGCAAGTGCCTCACTTGTGCTAAAGTAAAGGTAGAATATCAGAAGCCATCGAGATTATTACAACAACCAGCAATACCCGAGTGGAAATGGGAAAGGATTACTATGGACTTTGTGACCAAACTACCCAAGACAATAGATGGTTTAGATACCATATGGGTAATAGTCGACAGGTTGACAAAATCCGCTCATTTCCTGCCAATAAAAGAGTCATACAAGATGGAACGATTGGCAAGAACCTATATCAAGTAAATCGTGAGACTCCATGGAGTGCCAATATCTATCATCTCAGATAGAGATAGTAGGTTTACTTCATGCTTTTGGCAATCGCTTCAGAAAGCTATGGGAACACAACTTGACATGAGCACTGCCTACCACCCACAAACGGATGGTCAAAGCTAGCGAACCATTCAAACGCTTGAAGATATGCTTCGCGCATGTGTGATAGACTTTGGAAGGTCATGGGATACCCACTTGCCTTTAATAGAATTCTCGTACAACAATAGTTATCACTCAAGAATCAAAGTTGCTCCATTCGAGGCATTGTATGGGCGTAAATGTAGATCATCGTTGTGTTGGGCTGAGGTAGGTGACACTCAGCTAGAAAGAGGACAGACACCAATCAATGCATTAATGGGACCAGAAATCATACGTGAAACGACTGAGAAGATAATTCAGATCAGAGCTCGACTGCAAGCATCCCGAGATAGACAGAAGAGCTACGCTGATAAACGGCGAAAGCCCTTGGAATGTCAAGTTGGGGATTGGGTGTTGTTAAAAGTCTCTCCCTGGAAAGGGGCGATTTGTTTTGGGAAACAGGGAAAACTAAACCCATGATACATTGGACCCTTCGAGATTGTTGCCCAAATCGGTCCAGTGGCTTATAGACTGCAGCTACCCGCTGAGCTCAGCAGTGTACACCGCGTCTTCCATGTTTCCAATTTGAAGAAGTGTTTATCTGATGAAACTATCTTCATCCCATTGGAAGAATTCAAAATCAACGATAATCTATTGTTCATTGAGGAACCAGTTGAAATCATGGACAGGGAAGTGAAGCGTACTAAGAAAAGTCGCATTCCGATTGTGAAAGTTTAGTGGAACGCAAAACGTGGACCAGAATTCACATGGGAACGCGAAGACCAAATGAAGCAAAAGAACCCTCACCTATTCTCTCATTCTCAAATCTAGCTTCTAAAGGAATTTCGGGACGAAATTCCCTCTAACGGGGGGATGATGTCATAACTAGGAATTAATGTTTTGTAAACATTAAACAAGGATAACATTGTAACTAAATCTTGAAAGCATGTATGATGCTTATTCAATGACAACAAAATTCCATCAAACAATCTATACAAACACTCAAATAGTCAACAAAAGATTGGAAACCATAGAAATCTCAGTTTAAGTCCAATATGGACTAGGATTTCCTTATTTGGGCCTATTCGACCAATAAGCTTCCAATTTGACTATTTTGGGCTTAGGATCCTTAAATGGGCCCTAATTAGACCCACTTTCATAAAACTTAACATTTTGGGTCTTAATGAATCCAAAATCAATAGGTTCACCTTAATTGGCCTTACTGGGCCATAAATGATTCAATTAGCTTTCATGGACCATAAATCCATCCTTTTATACAAAATGGGCCGTAAACACCCCTAAAAGGCCCAATGGGCCGAAAACCATCAAATTAGGCCCATATTATGGACTCAAGCACAAAAGGCCCAAACCATTCTTTTCCTTTACCCTCTCTCGGCCCAAGTAGAAAAAGGGGAAATTAAGGGAATTAAGGAGGGTTAGCCACCTCCTTATTACATATTGGACTTCCATGCAATTTCACATATCTCCATGCATATATCCCTTCAACTCTCTCTCTCGTCTCCTTCTTCTACTCTCGGCCGAGGGTATCAACACACACACACACACACACTTAATTCACTTCCAAATCCTCTCAAGAGCACCTTCATTCCTCCTTCAAAATTTTCAAGCTTTAGGGCATTTCAAGGAGGTTCTTCCAAAAAAATCTTCATCTTTGGTAAGTTGTTGTTTAGATCCATAACCTAGTTTCTTTATTTTATCAAAACTTCTTCCTAACTCACATAATTTCCGTGATCTAAATCCTTAGAAGCTTCTTAAGTTCGATATCAACTCTAAGAGGCTTGCTACGACCAAAAATCTTATTTCATTCTTCTTTAAAACCATGAGAAACATAGCAAGGTGAGTTCATACCTGTCTATTTTCGGTTTTCACAAGTTTTATGAGGGAGAATACAAGTAAAATGTGTAGATCTATGTGTATGTGTATGCTATGTGTGATTTCATGAGTTTATGTGGTAAGTAAATGCCAAAACAGAAAGAAATCTCGAGATCTATGGCTCAAGGAGGAAAATAAAATGTGATCTAGGATGTATTACATTTAACAAGTCAAGAAAAATTATCATCTAAGGTTAAAAATAAGCATGTTACAACATAAAACTCATTTTTGGGCTATTTTTGTCAAATAAACAAAAGTTGGGTTAAAGGTTGTCATTCACGGTTTTTATAAGGACCAAAAGGGTCAAAATAGTTAAAATAGAAGCTTTTATGAATATTATGCTCTTCAAAGGACTAGAAATGTAAATTGTAGTATATTGGGCCAAACTTTGGGCTTTTCGACCCATAGGCCCAAATTTGCGAAAAAATGGGTTTTAAGGGACTGAAATGGTAAATTTCTCAAAACAGTGGGTAAAAACGTAAATAAATCTATTTCGGGGTTAAAATAACCATTTTTGCCAAAAAGGATTAAAAATGCAAAGTTTTTGGATTTTGGGTCAAATTTGTAAAAGTTGCCAAAAGTTTGGACTATAAATGAAAATCTTTTTACTAAAGGGTCTGAAACTGCCAAAAAGTAAACTTTGGGCTGAAAAATGTCTTTTAAATAAGTCCTTGGGTCAAAATATTAAGAAAAATAGTTTAAGGACCTAAAATGCCATTTTTTTTATAAAAAGGGACTAAAAGTGTCATTTTACTTAAAGGAGGGATGAAAAGGTTAACTCATATTTTTGAGTCAATTACTTTATTATTAAGATATTGGATCAAAAATACCAAAATCCTAACTAGAAATTTAAAATGGAAAAGTGTGCATACATTTTTATTAATTTAAATGTCGTCATAAAACAATCGACAAACTTCGCGCCTTTGCGATTCAACAATTGATGAATTAGACCTTCCGACACTTATACAGTACTTAAAATAAGTAAATATTCAAACTGTTAGGGCTTGAAAGATTCAAATCATGCTTATTGAGCTTTCGTGACCCATTAACATGACTTTTGGGCCTAACAATAATAATATATGTTATTTGGGCCTCCGGTGATCCGATTACATGCTAAAGGACCCTCAATGGCTTTACATGCTATTGGGCCTCACCGGCCCATTAGCATTGCTAGTAAGGTCCAAATAAATCATATGCGAAATAGGCCAATGCGCCCTTCGTATACTCGATAGCCTTGAATAACCTACATGTGTAACGCCCCGATTCTGGTATGTTATTTAATATTATCATTTGTTCAAGTTTCAAGAGGGACTCGACGAGTCAGTAGCCTGAATCGTCGATTAGAGACGGGATTTCGAGCACATTTAAGTTGGCGACTCGGCGAGTCCATCAGTCTGAATGAAACCCTAAATCCCCGGGTTTTGCACCCTATTTAAGCCATGTTATGAGCCCCAACCTCGTCCCCCTCACCGGTCCGATGCAGGGGACAAGGTCCCAGTCAGTTCCAGACTTCGGTCCGATGCAGTTTCCGGACTTCGGTCTGATGCAGTGGGCAAGGCCCAGTATGTGATTTATATGTATTGTATGGTATGTGGTAGTTTCGGGGAGCTCACTAAGCTTCGTGCTTACAGTTTCAGTTTTGGTTTCAGGTACTTCCGCAAGTAAAGGGAAAAGCTCGGGATGATAGCATCGCACACACCACAACTTCAGTCTTTGTCCTGGGAGTTTGTTTTGATTCATAGTTTGATTTGATACAGTTGTTTCACGACATTTTATTATAATTTGAGATATTTGACGCATGGTTTTATGATACGACGTTCAGTATATGATTTTTATTATTATTAAAACAAAATTTTTTGGGTTGTATTTTTGGTTGTTACAAGTTGGTATTAGAGACTTGGTTTAAGGGATTCGGATACACTCTTTGGTGCGTCTGAACTCAAACTAAGGAAATGGTAAAAGGTTTTAAAAGAGAAACATTTTTGAAAAGAACTTAGAAAGAAAAGAGTTTTGATAAAGAGAAAATGGTGTGGTGCATGCGATTAGCCGAGCTCAAGTAAGTACTCCCAAACTACCCATACAAGTTTAAGATTATCATTTTCAGTTTCAGTTTTAGTTCCAGATTCAGTTTTAGTTTCAGTAGAACAACATGCTAGTATAGGACTAAGGATCTAGGAGGATGCCTTATGTACCCGCTTTATGTGTTTCAGCCTTCTGAGAATTGCATGCTAGAAATTGAGTAGACAGCAGTAGGATAGCCTGTTTAGGTTATGCCTGATAGCATGAACTTAGCATTGTATGCTAGTACAGTTTCTCATTATGAGGATAGAATTACTTGAGTAGTTTTCCGTGTCCGAATGTTGTTTGCTTCGTGCTGTCTGGGACTCTGAGTGATGGGAGTTAGCCATTAGGTGAATATGTGTTGGGTTAAAATATGGTTTATACTTTGCTTTTCTGGGCAATTATATTTTTCTGTAATATTTTTGGAGTTTACGGTCATGTTTACGGCCGTAAACACCTTACGGTCGTAAACCCATTTACGGCCCATGTTATCCGGTCCATATTCTCCAAGTATAAATATAGGTGTTAGGGTGAGGAGTAGAGATTGATGAACCCTAGAGATTGTACGACCAAGAGAGAGAGGAAGAGAGAGCATATTGTGTGAGAAAATCTATTGTAAGGAATTTCATTCATATCATCAATACAATCAAGATTCTTAATATTCTTCTTCTCCTTCTCTTCTTATTGTGATCTGGCATCATCTGTTTGATTGGGATTCCGCACCATCAAACGGATCTGATTGATACACAGACATATTAGGGACTTACAATTAGTATCAGAGCCTGGTTGTATCAGTTAAAAGGTTTTATTGTTTCGTCTGGAATCTGAATAATTGGTGTTTCCGGTCCAAGCTTACAGCCGTAAACACCGAGTTCACGGCTGCAAATCAGTCAAATTCATCAACCGTGAAGTCTAGATTCTTGGGCCGTAAACCCTATTTTGGAGCATTATTTGATCTTATTTTCAAAATATTTTTGCGTTTTTGGATGGATCTCGCAAAAATAAGAGGGTTTGTTCTTCATGTTTTTCATAAAAAAAGGTTTTTGATCGAGTTTTGGAGCTTCAAAGTCAAAAAGTCGGTGTTTTTGGTCGGAGTTTGCAGCCGGCGGCTAGGGTTTCGGAGTTCACGGCCGGAGCTTACTGCCGGAAACAGTTCACGGCCGGCGGCTAGGGTTCCAGAGTTTGCGGCCCAAGGATTCACTGTCCGAGCTTACGGCGTTGGACTCGGCCTCGGTGGTTTACAGCCTCGCTCAGCAGCCTCGTCCTCGCATAGCTCCTCGGCCTCGCAACCAGCTTCGCTTCGCATATTAAAAAAAAAAAAGGGGAACTGATTTGGGGTTGTAGAGGATCGAACACGCAACCCCTGATTCCTTCCTTCAGTGCTTTACCAACTCATCTAGCTTGCTAGATGATAAACTCCTTCCGAATTCAATTCATAAAGCGACTTTTTCGGTTCAAATTTCGCATTTTTTACACTTTTTACCCCAAAACTAAATTTCTTTTAATTTCAAATTCCTTTTTCATCCAAAATAAAAAATAAATAAATAAATAAATAAATAAATAAATAAATAAAATTAATAATAATAATAATAATATAAAATTAATTAATTTATAATAAATTTTTTTTCTTTTATTTTTTTGACTTTTTATTTTAAAATTTTGACTTTGACTCTCAGGTTTGACATATGATTTTAAATTTTGACTTTCTCGTTTGACTTTTAAATTTTCAAACTTAGCTTTTTGGTTTGACTTTTAAGTTTGACTTTGAGTTTGACCTTTTAAATTTGACTTTTAAGGTTGACTTAAAAAAAAAGACATTTTTAAATTTGACGTTTAAGTTTTATCTTAGCTTCTAGTTGTGCTTTTTAATTTTAAGGTCTTCGAGGGAGTTGAAAAGATGAAAGAGAGTCATCAGGATATGTTAAGACAAAATTTCAACATTTTCGATTATATCCCTGGAGAAACCCTCGAAACTCAGTTGCAGCGATTTACTACACTTACTACTGAGATGAATATAGCTGGGATCTTCATGACCAAATCTGAGATAAACAAAAAGCTACTGAATTCACTTATGAAATCGTGGGATATGAACGTGGCTATCATCAAGAAGACAAAAGATCTCAATCATCTTAGTCTTGCTGATGTAATTGTAGAACTTGATGCTTTGAAGTGTAGAAAAACAATGAGTTCTGAAAACATTCTGGTCACTGAAGTTACATGTACTCCAGCTTATGAAGCTACAATTAAATTTCTTCGGGAACAAATTGATTTATTTAAAAGAGAAGTTGAGGACCTGAGATATGATGGATATCAACTCAGGAAAGGACAGAAACCCCTGAAGGCTGAGTTAGAAGCAAAAACCAAGGACTTTAGGAAACTTCAGGAAGAGTATAGCAACAAGTGTGAAAATTATGACTATATTAAAAGACAACTTGCTGCTGTAACTGAAGAACTTGACACTTTGAAAATTAAGTGTGGAAAAACTGATGTCAGTTTCAAAAATTATACTGCGTCAAGTCAGACATTCAAGTCCTTATATGAAACCCAATTAAAATTCAAAGAAAATCAAAACAAGGGTTTAGGGTATGATAGTGTACCTCTTCCTTATAATCATAACTACACATCCATCCCTATGAAACAGGACGAAACTGACAGGGAGCCACATCTTCGATATGGCAAACGAGTTGGATTTGTGTCAGGAGGAGTTATTAATGTTGAAAATACTAATGTTTCTACTTCATGTACAGGTAATGTAGCAGAAGATGAGAACAAGGAAAGCACTACTGAACAAACCAATGACTCTTTGAACTCAGAATCCGTTGCTTCGAACTCAACTGCTTCTGATCAACCTACTGTTGAGAAATATAGGCCACCAATTCCAGTGAAACAGAGTGCCTCCTGCAATTTTGCTTGTGGGAACAATAAGAGACAAGGCAAGAATATGCCACCAGGGGCAGGAAGAAATAACTTTACAGTGAAGAAAAAGACATGCTTTCACTGTGGAACACCTGGACACATTGCCCGAAACTGTCCAAATCGCGCATACGTTCCCTACTATGCACAAGGCTGGCATAACGCACCAAGAGGGAGATACTCCAAAAGAAATCCCTCAAGGTCACGTTCAGACCATGATGACTAGAATGCGCAGAAGGCCAATAATCAAACCCACAAGGCCAAGAATCCGAATCCCAAGGGAAAGAAGGGAATGCTGGCCCAAAAGTCTAGTTCAAGAGATGCTCCTATGAAGCCAAGACTGGTTAGGTCAATGTCATCTAGGCAGCCGACTTCAAGTTCCAAATCAAGTGCCGAGGCACCCATCGGATCGAACAAGAAATGGGTTAAACCCGAATATAGATGGGTACCAAAGGTGAAAACTCCCAAATTTCCTAATGTTTCTAATGTTTCTACATCTTCTGTTTGTGATAAGCAGGATATGTCATGGGAGAGAGTACCCTGCATTGATGACAAAGGTCGACCCAGTTTCAAAATGGACTGGGTTCCAAAGAACAACTGATCCCGCTCTATGTCAGAGCATCCATGGTGACATATCATCATACTTCAGTTTGTTGGTAGTGGTTGTTCCAAGCACATGATAGGAGGCATCTCTCAACTATACAACACTCGAAATTTTGTTTGAGAGTATGTGTTCTTTGCGGGAAGGGAAGAAAGGAAGGATCACTCATGGGGTTAGTGCTTAACGATGTGAAGAATTTTCGGATCTGTTCTGAGATTACGCGTGCTGTTCTCAGACCTTCTGAATGCAGATTCAATCGGTGAATTATGGTTTGCGTTTTCTTCTCTATTCTCCTGAGTTTTTCTTAAGCTGATTCGCTTTAAAGACTAATTTTTGTTTTAGGATAGTTTAAATTTGCGCATTTATTTTCGTTTCTCTCCTATGCACAAATTTAGGGGGAGAAATAAAAACAAAACAAAAATTAGAATATTAAAAAAAATCCAAAAACATTACAAAATTAAATATATATATATATATATATATATATATATATATATATATATATATATATATATATATATATATATATGGTGTAAATGAAATGGATGTTTTGGGAAAAGAAATTAGCAACTGATAACGGGCAATCTGAATCGGCGTAACGTACCTAAGTTGAATCGTATACGCTCTGTGTTCGATGCCCTGGTAGGCACGAAACTTTTTAAATGGACTTGACTAGGGAGAGTTGAACCTAATGAATTTAAGGACTTGACAAATTTTGACATAGTTAGATCCGTTTAACCTGATGTCACGACGGTCGGATAGGTTGAGCAGGGAGATATACATGAGAATCTACCGGTCCCATTAAATAACCCGTATCTAGAACTGTGGATTCACTTTTCCTCGATGTGCTGATTATGTCCTTAATTCCGGTTGGATGGGGCGACTGGTAAATTCCGATAAATTAGGTCTGTAGAATATCATTTTCTTTCTTTCTGTCTGTTAGTCATATGTTGTCTCCTTTGCGTGACTTCCAATCCGACCTGGTACACAACATATACAACTCTATTTCTCTGCAGGCTATATATATGAAATTCCTTTTATCTGTTAGCCATATGTTGTCTCCTTTGCGTGACTTCTAATCCGACCTGGTACACAGCATATGCAACCTTCTACTTCTCAACCCCTCTGAAGTAATAAGTAATAGAATTCTGAATCGATCTTCTCTGTGAATGGTTGTCTGCTCACCCGGTGTAAGGAGTACTCTGGAAGTTTTTGATGGCTGGGGTATATAAGGAAGCGGGAAACACGTTCTAGTACACTTAAAATTGAACACATACAGATTGTTTGTAGATCTTGCTGCTCGATTTAGGTGGACAACAATATCCCTGGTTGTAGTCAGTTAAATGGTCTTAAGAAAAATTTATTTAAGAATTAGGGCCAATCATGATGATATAGTTACAATTAGATATATGCATGTATCATGTCATTGGTAAAATTGTCCAAAATTATCACAATTTTTTTTTTGTTTAAGTGGACCACAATACTGGCGATCGATCAGAAGAAGATGTGAAGATAAGGGTACCAACAAGTGGAATAAGGCTGTCCAACAACTTTGATCCCAAATCACTCTTAAAGTTAGATATTACTATGGTTTTTTTGGTTAAGTTTGTTTATAGTGTTCTTCTAATTTAAATATTAGGGGAGAAATAAAAATAATTCAGAAAATTAAAAATTAAAAAAATAGTGTTATTTCTATTTTATTTCTTTTTCAGAAAATATCAAAAATCAAAAAATATTTTTGCTTATGTTTTAATTTGTGTTCTAAGTTTTCTTTTAGTTTTGTTTTGTCTTGAAAAGTGATTTCAGGTAAAGATGAAACTCATGGAGTTTGTGTTGAAGATTTCTGAGCCAAGGCTTCGTCCATGAGCATCGAAGAATTCTCATTCGAAGGAGAAAGAAATGAAGATGATTCTTTAAACATTCAATCCTTCAACCCCAGAAGCAAGGTGAAGCTGAAATTGAAGATTATGTGACGGATTGCATTGAAGCCTCCTCAATCAGTCTGCTGCTATCTTAAACTTGTTGAAGTGATCTAGAAGCTTTGTTCTCTCTGAAGTTCTCTCTGAAGATTCTCAAGCTGAAAGCGTCATCTTTCAAGAATCAGTACAAGAAGCCTCCTCACCCAATGGGTGTTCAATGTCAAATTCTGTAGAAAAGCTCAAGTGCTCAAGATAAAGTCATTCATTGAAGATTCATCAAGTTCGTCTTGATGTCGTGAAGTCATTGAAGATTAAAGCTGAAGCCAAAGCTCCCATTGAAGATTAACAAGAAAAGCCAACTACTTTTTAGGGGGAGCTTGTTGGGTCATTTAAGAAAAGAAAGCTATAAACCAAGGGGGAGATTGTTGGGTCAAAATATGGTTTATACTTTGCTTTTCTGCGCAATTATATTTTTCTGTAATATTTTTGGAGTTTACGGTCATGTTTACGGTTGGGTTTACGGCCGTAAACACCTTACGGCCGTAAACCCATTTACGGCCCATGTTATCGGTCCATATTCTCCAAGTATAAATATAGGTGTTAGGGTGAGGAGTAGAGATTGATGAACCCTAGAGATTGTACGGCCAAGAGAGAGAGAGGAAGAGAGAGCATATTGTGTGAGAGAATCTATTGTAAGGAATTTCATTCATATCATCAATACAATCAAGATTCTTAATATTCTTCTTCTCCTTCTCTTCTTATTGTGATCTGGCATCATCCGTTTGATTGGGATTCCGCACCATCAAACGGATCTGATTGATACACAGGCATATTAGGGACTTACAATATGCCACATCACATGTGAACAGGTTTGTATAATCTCAGAGTGTTGGATTTGTCCTTGCTGCGCAGCTCTTGTCTGAGTCTAACCATTGTGGGGACGAGTCTTTTACTTGAAGGATTAGCTGAGCCTCGCCACATGTGATGGTATTCAAGTAATGGTTAATTGGCATTATAAGGAGGCCTTCAGCAGCTGAGGACTGGTTAGGTTGAGTCAGAGATTTCCCTATGGCAACCCTAGGATGAGAGCAGTAGAGATCAGCAGCAGTAGTAGTGGCTAGGTGGAGTCGAGGCAGTTCTTGAGGAAAGTACGGATAGATGTGGAAGGTAGTAGGGGCCCATACTACTGGAAGCAGAGGATTCGTACGTGAATCGAGGAAGGCTGAGATGAGACCGAAAAGCCGGTAGTAGTAATGGTCCCTCGAGTCATATCATTGTTCTGATGTTTATTGTGATATGTTTTCAGAATGGTGGTTTTATGCCCTAGACCAGCAGGCTGCAGTTCAGGTACCGGAGAGGGATCGGGAGCCGAGCAGTTGGATGAGCAGAATAGAGAGTTCTTCACTTCAGAGGTTACTCATATCATTCTTGAGCAGACCCCAGTGATCTTTGGTTCGATCAAGGAGGTTATATTAGAGTTGATGGAGGAGAAGCTAGGCACATTTCGTGCTGAGGTGGCGGCCACGATGTGGTCGCGCACGCTTACTTTCAGGGAGTTCCGGGCATGTGGAGCTCCAGATTACCATGGGGCGTAGGACCCTGTAACACCGAAAATTTCAAAACAATTTTTCATTTAAAAATAATCGTTTAATTCTTAAAAACACTTCGCTTAAAATCTCATTCATAATCGAATTACAAAACATAACTTCATTTTCACTTGCATAATAAACCAGGATCCTCAAAACATGACTCTTTCTCAGGTGTGTACAATCGAGCCGGTGCCGTCCCGTGATCCTGAGAGAAACCTGAAACACATAACACAAAACACTGTAAGCACGAAGCTTAGTGAGTTCCCCAAAATACCACACATAACACATATTAGCCACTCGAGGCTATAACTCTGTGGGTCCGTGGACCCTACTCTGTGAACCTTCCGGTTATAACTCTGTGAACCTTCCGGTTCTAACTCTGTAAACATGCACAGCATAAATCACATAGAAATAATGCAGTACAACACATAACATATCTATGGCATACAAATACTCTGTCACATAACTCTAATTACCTACTCAAGGAAAAGTATAGTGAAAAGACTCACCTCGCGTATCTCGATAACTCGCAAATCCTGGAAATCACTCGCGCTCGATCCCCCGAGCTATAATCCTCCTATAACACAATATATCTCTAATTAACACTTTCACAACTAAGGTTGACTACCCCTGTCAAGTCAACACTGGTCAACTCTGGTCAACGGTCAACTTGACCGGACTCGGCGAGTGCACTAGAGCGACTCAGCGAGTCTATACGTGTTCATTGACTCCCTAGGATCTTCTCTTGGCACGTCGAGTACTTCCCTAACTCGACGAGTTCCACCTGGCATGAATCGCGGGGCCACCACGACTCAACTCGCCGAGTCTCAAGAACAACTCAGCGAGTTCAGGCTTGACTCAGCCTCCTAATGACTCTCCCTGACTCACTGGGTCACCCCCAACCCGGCGAGTCCGCTCGCTGAACACTTTACGTGAAACCCCGATCCTACTCGCCGAGTCTCAAGAACAACTCAGCGAGTTCATGCCATGCACAAACTCTATTGACCTTCTGAGGTCAGATCTGCTTTCCTAAACCATAGATCTAGTTTCCCCTAGCATGAATGTCACGTAAAGTTTGGAACTTGATGCTTGTATAACCCCCACAAGGCATCAAAAGATGATTTGGTCCCAAAAATGACCTCCTAGGTCTAATAACTCCATAATAACCCAAAAAGCCCCAAGGGTTAAGGTCTCTGGACCTCTTTGAGTCCAGATCCAAGGCACAAACTCGAAGAGGGACCCTTTGCTTCACATAATCACTCTCCAAAGAGGGTTATAAAACCCTAACTCTAATAATCAACCCTAAAACTGAGGAGATTCGAACCATTACCTCAAAATGAAACCTCTGGACTCTGGATCTTCTGGAATCTCACCTCCTCCTTGCTCTTGCCACCTTCTTCTTGCTAAACAAGGAAAACAAAGGCCCAAAAGTGACTTATTCTCTCCCAAAACGAATTAGCTCTCTTAAGGTTCTCTCAAGGGACTGGTAGCCGTAATGGGAGGCTGAAAGTGCCCTTAAATAGGCTCCAAACCTGGGGAATTAGAGTTTCATTAAACAGCGTGGACTCGCCGAGTCCACCTTTTTGGACTCGCCGAGTCCGGACGCGAACCCGTGCCCAAACCGCGATCATACTCGGTGAGTTTGACCTCCAACTCGCCGAGTCCCCTCACAAATCACCAAATTTATAAGAATAAATAATACTTGGGAATCCGGGCTGTTACAGACCCCATAGTGAGTACCAGATGGTTGGTGGACGTGGCCAATGTTTTCCGCACGAGCAGGTGTCCCGAGGGGGACAAGGTCAGGTTGGCGTCCTGTCTTCTGAAGGACAGGGCACGGGATTGGTGGGAGGAGGTTGGTCATGCCATCGGGAGTGATGCAACTTTGGATGCCATGACCTGGGCGGACTTTACCACCAGGTTCAGAGTTGAGTTCGCACCCATTATTGAGGTGTAACAGTTAGCACGTGAGTTCCAGGATTTGACCCAGACTATAGAGACAGTGGCGGAGATTACCACCAAGTTCAGGGAGAGGGCACTTCTCGTTCCTCAGTATGCAGCATATGAGGAAATGAAGAAAACCCGTTATCATGAGATGTTGCGGAGTGATATCCGCCAGTTTGTGAGCCGGTCCAGTTGTAAAACGCTGGATGACATGATTGCCAGAGAGAGAGAGAGAGAGAGAGAGAGAGAGATTGACCTTGAGATGGAGAGGAAGAGGAAGCCGGAGGCGGCTTCGGGTACATGGAGTTCGGGAAAAAAGCCCAAGGTTTCAGATCACAGATCCAGGAGTCAGCAGAGCCACAGTCAGTGTGGCAAGTGTGGGAGATTGCACGACGGGGTGTGCAAGGCAGGGAGTTCCGGCTGCTACAAGTGCGGCTGGACTGGACATATGAGCAAAGATTGTACCGCCACTACCACCACCATTGCGGCGACATATCTGATTTGCTTTCAGTGCAATCAGATGGGACATAAAAAGTCCCAGTGTCCGAGTTTAGCAGCTGCAGGGAAGGTGTCAGCACCTGCCCCTGCTACTTTGAGGATTACAAATGGCCGTTAGGGCCGAGTTGAGACGCCAGTGGCGAAGAGTAGGGCTTTTCAGATGACAGCAGAGGAGGTGCGAGCGACTCCTGACGTGGTGACGGGTATGTATTTTTCCCTTATCTCTGCAATTATTATTGATTGTTTCTTATGGTTATATGTTTTGTATAGGGTCGTTCTCAGTGAACGGCATTTCAGCTACAATATTGTTTGATTCGGGGGCTACCTGATCATTCGTCTCTCTTGCGCTTAGCAAGAGGTTTAGCAGAGCTCCAGGGGAGCTAGATTGTCCACTTGAGGTTAAGATAGCAGCTGATAGGACCGTTAGGGTTGCAAGGGTACACAAAGGATGTTCTCTATAGTTATTCGACGAGCAGTTTCCAGTGGACTTGGTCCTTATTCCCCTGCGAGGGAATAAGGTTATAGTAGGCATGGATTGGCTGAGCCCCAATGGGGCGGTAATAGATTGTGAGCTGCAGTTAGTGAGGGTTCGCACTCCCAGTGGGGGAGAGTTAGTGATTTAGGGCGAGAGGCCACAACGCGGACCAGTCATGTGTTCAGCGGCGAGAGCGAGGCGCTATTTTCAGCAGGGTTGCGCCGGTTATGTTGCCTATGTTTTAGATGCCCGGGAGAAGGGCAAGACGACAGTTGATGATGTTCCGGTAGTGCGAGACTACCCGAATGTATTTCCAGAGGATTTGCCTGGAATACCTCCAGAGAGTCAGGTCGAGTTTGGGATTGACCTAATCCCTGGTGCGGCTCCGATAGCCAAGGCACCGTATCGGTTGGCCCCCCAGAGATGCAGGAGTTATCTACGCAGCTGCAAGAGCTGCTAGACAAGGGTTTTATCAGGCCAAGCAGTTCGCCCTGGGGTGCACCGATATTGTTTGTGAAGAAAAAGGACGGGTCGCACCGTTTGTGTATAGATTACCAAGAACTGAATAAGGTAATGGTGAAGAACCGTTACCCATTTCTGAGGATAGATGATTTGTTTGATCAGCTGTAGGGAGCGTCTTGGTTTTCCAAGATCTATTTACGCTCCGGTTATCATCAAATGCGAGTCAGAGATGAGGATGTGTAGAAGACTGCTTTCAGGACCAGGTATGGATATTATGAGTCTGTGGTGATGCCATTTGGGCTCACCAACCCCCAGCCACGTTCATGGATCTCATGAACCGCATGTGCAGGCCGATGTTGGATCGGTCTGTGATAGTATTCATAGATGATATCTTGGTGTATTCCAAGACCCAGGAGCAGCACGAGGAGCACCTGAGGGAGGTGCTGGAGATTTTGAGGAGGGAGAAACTTTTCGCAAAGTTCTCCAAGTGTGAGTTCTGGTTGCGCGAGGTGTAGTTCTTTGGACACCTCATCAACCAGAAGGGTATTTGGTAGATCCGGCCAAGATAGAGGCCGTGATGCAGTGGGAGGTCTCGAGGTCTCCATCTGAGATTCGGAGCTTCCTAGGTTTGGCAGGGTACTACAAGAGGTTCATTAAGGATTTCTCCAATATAGCAGTACCGCTCACCCGAGTGACCAAGAAGTCGGTGGCGTTTCGTTAGGGGCCTGAGCAGTAGGCAACATTTGAGACCCTCAGACAGAGATTGTGCGAGGCACCGATTCTTACCCTGCCGGAGGGAATAGAAGATTTTGTAGTCTTCTGTGATGCCTCGATCACAGGTATGGGAGCAGTAATGATGCAGCGAGGCCGTGTGATAGCTTACGCCTCGAGACAGTTGAAGCCTCACGAGGCTAACTATGCTACGCATGACTTAGAGCTGGGGGTAGTGGTGTTTTCCCTCAATATTTGGAGACATTACCTCTATGGGGTCGGATGTACCATTTACACGGATCACAAGAGCTTGAGGTACCTCATGGATCAGCCGAATCTGAACATGAGGCAGAGGCGATGGTTAGATGTGTTGAAGGATTACGACTGTGAGATCCTTTATCACCCAGGGAAGGCCAACGTAGTGGCCGATGCTCTGAGCCGCAAGGCAGCAGCGGCCCTGATCAGAGATATTTGTTTGAGGATAACAATGATTACTCCATTGTTGGAGCAAATCAAAGAGGCGCAGGCCGAGGGCCTCAAGGAGGAGAGGTAGAAGTGTGAGAGGATTATGGGCAGAGTAGCTTCTTTTGATTACGACAGCCGAGGATTGTTGACCCTTCATGGGAGAGTATGGGTACCGTACTGGGGCGTAGTACGGCAGGTGTTGATGGACGAGGAACATAAGTCTCGATTTTCCATCCATCTAAGGGCAACAAAGATGTATAGGGATCTTCGACCCGACTATTGGTGGCCCTGCATAAAGCGGGATGTCGCCTGGTATGTGGAAAGATGTCTGACCTGCAGGAAGGTTAATGCGGAGCACCAGAGGCCTCACGGCAAGATGCAGCCGTTGGACATTCCAATGTGGAAATGGGAGGATATCACTATGGATTTCATCACTAAGCTTCTCAGGACCACACGTGGAGTGGATTCGATTTGGGTTATAGTGGATCGATTGACGAAGAGTGCTCATTTTTTACCGATCCAGGAGAGTATATTGGCTGAGAAGCTAGCTGATATATATATATATATATATCTATATATATATATATATATATATATATATATATATATATATATATATATATATATATATATATATATATGTGCGAGAGGTTGTGGCACGGCATGGAGTGCCAGTATCAGTGGTGTCAGACAGAGATGTTCGTTTTACTTCCAGATTCTGGAAGCGGTTTCACGACGAGATGGGTACTCGTCTCCATTTGAGCACCGCTTTCCACCCTCAGACGGACGAACAGAGCGAGAGGACGATTCAGACTCTTGAGGATATGCTCCGGGCATGCGTCCTATATTTCGGTGGCAGTTGGGATACGTATCTTCCATTAGCGGAATTTTCTTTATTAAATATATATTAATTGACTAAAATACCCTTCTAATTAAATTAGATGTTATTTTTCGATTATTTTTAATTAAATAATATTTATTAATCACTTTCTTAAAATAAGTAAAATGATTGACCCATATTTATGAATACAATAACACAATAATTACTTTGAATAGAATAACCTTTATATATATATATATATATATATATATATATATATATATATATATATATATATATATATATAAAAGTTCAAATAAGAACTACTAGAAGTTAAGAACCATTAAGAACCCTTTTTATTAAGGGTATTTTTGTCATAACAATAACATCTTATATATGTAACATTATAAACTCACGTTTGTTAATAAAACTGGATCATATGCATTCAAACTTTTCCCAAACTCCAAGGACGTTCAAACCTGAACACCACCTTCCACCTACTGCAACCACTATTGCCGACAACCTTACCACCACCACCGTTGCATCCTTATCGGTGTCATGGCCTCTTTCTTCCTCGATAGATCTGATCAACTGTTGTTTTTTCTTATTGTCTCATCAAAACCATCAAAATCCACTTAGATTCGTAGATCTGAAACTGTAGGTCTGAAATGTCTTAGATCTGGAATCACCATTGTCGCTGCATGGAGAACACTACTGCTGCAAGATTGTTGTTGCGTCGCTGCATTGCCTTTCTTCCACTACCTCAATGTCCAGCTCTGTAATTTTTCAGTATCCTCTATATCTATAATTATCCGACAACCTCCAAATCAACATTTTTCTGATCGTCGCGACACTAGATCTTTCAGATCTGCAATTTTCTGAATGTCGTTGCACCAGATCTTCCAGATCTGTGATTTTCCGACGACTGCGACCTCTTTTCACTCCTCTCACTTCTGCTCCGCCATAAACATCACCACTAGCACCTCCACGTATCAGATCTGTTCCACCACTGACACCTCCTCCTCATTTTGCTTATCTCCACTACAACCGTCGTTTTCTCCTCTAAACACCGCATTCATGTTGCTTTAGATCTGCTTTGACAATGATCTATACGATAATAAGATTAGATATAGAATATCCGAAGACTCTAAGGAATATGACAATCTCAGATCTGTAAATCACATCAGATCTGGAAATAATGTGGACACAAGGTGTTTGATAAAATGCCCTCAATAAGATCTGTAAGTTTTTAAGTTCTGAATAAGTGTTTAAAATTTGTTTTAAGCTGTGAATTAGTGTCTGAAGCGTGTATTATATTATGATTTTTTTTGTTATTTTGTTTTGTTTTGTTTTCTTTTTTTGTTTTGTTTTGTTTTTTTTTTTGCAATAAGTTGTGCATTTTAGTGTTTGAAATATTGAATTAAGCTATGAATTAGTGTCTGAAATTTTACAGCAAATTATAAATTATGATTTTTTTATCCAAATCTAAATATTATGTGTAAATGAGTTGTTAACTTTGTGTATTAAACTGTGAATTTATTATATTTAATGGTGAATTTTGTACATTAAATTATGAATTCATAGTATTAAGCTGTGAATTGACTGTATTAAGCTATGATTTTTTTAAGCATTTTGTGTTTAGAAAAAGGAATCATTATACACATATATGATTTTCTCTAAACTTAAATAAATAATATAAAATATAAACTATTAATATTGTATAAATTAAACTTTAAAAAAACACTAGCCTTCATATGTAAAAGTATACATTAAAGTATTAAGTTAAAATATAACATTTTTATATATCAAACTATAAATTTATTGTATTAATCTGTGAATTTTGTTTATTAAACTGTGAACTGACTGTATTAAACTGTGAATTGATTGTATTAAGTTGTGAACTTTTTATTATTTTTTTTGTTAAAATATAAATTATTTATATATGAATGGTTGTATTAATTTTATTGTATAAATATGTAAAAATGTAATAGTTTTTATAATTGTTTTGCATTAAACTCTAAATTAGTGAATTCATAGGTTTATTAAACTGTGAATATACTATTTAAGTTTTTATTACATGATTATGTATATAGATCGAATTTGGAAGAAATGATGGTTACAACGGTGACACAAGTGGTTGGTGACAGTGTGTTGTAGTGGTTGCTGATAGTAGAATTTGTGGTTAACTTCTTTGATTTTTTGAATTATTGTAAAAGTAATTGTATTATGTTGTGAGTTTTATGTATTAAACTGTAAATGAACTATATGGAATTATGTAATATATATTTTGTGTTACAATACAAATGAAAATATTAAACTGTAAAAATTATGAATTTGTCATTTTCTTATAAAAAATGACAAGAAAAAAAATGATTTTTAAATGTTTAATAAGCATATTCATATGTTTAATAACTATAAAATGGAGGTTCTTAGAGTTTTTTTAGTTCTTATTTGAACCTCTCCTTATTTATATATATATATATATATATATATATATATATATATATATATATATATATATATATATATATATATATATATATATATATATATATATATATATATATATATATATATATATAAAAGGGCTTGGGAAGTTAAAGACATGGGAAGTTTTAACAAAACTTCTCTCTTTTATAATTTTACCATTTTAATTTTACTTTTTTATATTTTTGGTATTAAAATTTCACTTTTACTTTTGTACAACCATTTTTTTATTTTTTATTATTTTTGTCTATCGTATTCTTCTATTATTTTTTTTTTCTAAAATGACTCAGTTGTGACTTTTGTTACATGTTTTTTATATTTTCTAAAAAATGCTTTGTTTCTTTAATCCATTTACAATTTTGTCTCCCATTTTTCAACGTTATTTTATTTTTGATACTTTTTTTTTCTTCTATAATCAACATACTTTTTAACATTCAGACTTTCGTCATATGTTTTTTTAAAAGGTTTATAAATTCAATCAATTTTTTTTTATTCTTTGGGAATTTTCATTTAACATATTTTTCTACCATTTTTTTTTATTTTTTATTTTTTAAAAAGAGTGACTCGTGCAACCTCCGGGCCTTTTCCTAGTTAATATCATGATGTGTTTGAGACGTTTCGTTTTTAACAAATTATTTTTACATGTTTAAATCTACTTAGTTTCATATAGATTAGTTTGAATTTTTTTTAAAAAGGTTCTTCCAAAAATCCATACACTTCTCACATCGTCGCATCCAGGAGAATCATGTGAAATGCACATAACAGCTTGGTGGTTACATATGAGCGTAGTACCCACAATGAGGCCACTTTACGTTGCCCCACACTGCTGACTGCTGAGATTCCACCTCTTGGCAATTAAATTTTATAAGGATACCACTTTTGAACCAATTGTTACATATGGCGTGGGGATTAAAAGAAATTAAATATATCACATTATTCAAGATTTAGTTAACACAACAAAAGATATATTACAAGGATTATGAAACATTACACATTTGTAGACCCTAAACTAGTGGAGAAAATAAGGGTTGGTTTGTGAACAAGCAAATGAATCTTCAATATGGAACAAACAAACAAAGAAATGAACACAAGAACCGAAATACCCGATAAAAGGATCGCCAATCCGACTGTTGCCTTGCCCTTCACCTGTTGAGCATACGATATGGAAGCAAGAGCAAGGAAAGTGAGTGGGAATGAGAATGCCCACCATGCCACACTGAACCTTCTCACCGATTTCTTAAAAAGCAATGGTCGACTTGTCTGCAAAACACCAAATTTAATTAGGCTGAAATTATCCATGCATAGTTAGATGTGATAAAATTTACAAATTGGTTAACAAGTCAAAATATTCCAGCATTTTTTTTAGTAAAACGATTTAGGAATGTAACCATTTGAATCTTCTTAAGGCAATTTTTGATCAATTTGAGTGGTTAGAGATAAAATATAGGACAAAATGAGAGAAATAGTAATTACTTTCATTAAGTATAGCAACGATTAAACTTTTTTATTTCTTCTAATTATAGCATTGCATTTTAAAAAGTACCAATAGTATGCCAATGTCATGTGTATACAAAACAACTTTTGCTGTTATAGTTGGTTAATAAAAATATTAAAAGTATAATGTTATAACTGGATAGATTTTCAAAGTGCAATGCTTTAATAAGAAAAAAAAAATCAAAGGTAGAATATTGTAACTGAAAAAATGAACGTAGGATATTATAATGCATAAACAAATGAAAGCATGTTATGTCTTGCATTTAGCCAAAATATAACTCGAATCCACAGATTTAGATAAATGGGTCGAAGTTTTAACACAAGATTGGGAGGGAAAGGAAGTGAAACAAGCTTTTCTAGGGCTAATTTCAATGATTAGATGAGGTTGATATTTATGTCTTTTGCACAAACGAGAGATTGATGACAAGTCCAATGCACACCAAATATAATATAATGCATGTCATGTTTTGTCATTTCTATAATATATTGGGCCTATATAATTCTAAATCAGCTACAAAAGAAGGAAATGAGCATACCAAAGATACAAAAAGAAAGAGTGATAGAAAAAAGAGCATCTTGCAAATGATATCAAAGCTTCCATTAATGGATTCCCAAGCTAAAGTAGCCATGCTCGGGGTGGCTACAAAGAGGAAGAAAACAGGTCTGAGATTAGACGGAATATGATTACTCCCCGATAACCTCTGGTAAAGCGTGATGAATACCACTACATAATGTGTCATCCCAAATGTAAACAGACAAATCCGAATTTCCTTCCATCCTGTCTCATCTGCTACATGGGATGATAACGATGCTACCAAGTTCCCTATTACAGATATTTGGATCGTAGGGTTAGCCATGATAGAGAGAAATCGCTTCTCAGCTGTGAACCACTGCCCATAGACCTTAACATCAAGAGCCAACAATGGAACGATTAGCAACCACCATATGTATCCATAGACATGCTTATCTGGGAAAACGAACAAAGGGGTGGACTCGAGTAACAGAAGCCATGAAATCGAAGGTGCAAACAAATAATTCATGCCTACATGGTGACAACATTCGGCTTTCACGAGGTCAAAGTAGAAAATGCATCTCATTATGTAGAGAAGAGAGAGAAACACGAGGGTGCATAGCGTTAGGCACCAGAAGACTGTGGAGGTGGTGGCGATAATGGTGTGGAGGTTTGAGGTCCGGTGGTGTTGGTTTATACTTTTCCAAAGTAAAGCTTGGGCACCAGCAGATATGCATATCCTGAAGTAGCCAGCATTGATCTTGGTTATTATGGATGAATGCGATCCGTTTGAACCTTCCGTTGAGGGCTGTTCTTGGTTATTCTCCATTATGGCTGGCTGTTGATGGTGGCTTACGGTGGTGTGGCAGTCGATTATAGATTCTAGTTTCCTCTGATCCACCATTGTTGTATGTTTTTTTTTGAAAGAGCACCATTGTTGTATGTTGTATGAGGATGCGATGTGCATTTAATGAGGGGAGATGATTTCTCATTAAGATCATCATCTGGTGGCTTCCATGCATGCAGACATGTGTCTCAAGAATGTGCTCAAAGCACAACGTGATTAGAAGTTTAAAAACTCTTATGGAATTCAGTTTCAGATTGTGATTATAGAATTGGAAGATGTTTCCCATGAATCAAACTTGTTAATGAGAATCGTGTCTTAATCATGTTACCTGGATGTTGGGATGTGTATCCATGCAAAACTAAAATTGATATTTGATAAACCATAGATGTTAGTTTAATTATAAGAAATCAATTTTTACATATTATTCTGGATATTGTTAGCTAATGTTCGGGTAATAGCATATATTTTGTGGTTACTTTATATTAATTACGGTAGATTCTATATTTAGTCTTAATTAGTTAGGTTAAACATTTCAACAGAAAACAGTCAATGTTCTCTTTATCGAATGCCGTACATAATTTCTAATGAAGATATTATCCGAGTTGTAGGTATATTATATTGGATTTATGCTGAAGATGATGATATACTTTGATTCTTTTCAATTCTCGCAATTAATAGTGTCTCAATGATAATACGATGGATCGATTTTTACAAATATGATATATCATGGTATTTATATGGGGAGATTGAAATATAAAAGGGAAAGAGATCGTTCTATGTCTCATCATCATACGTTTCTATTATATGTGTTAAGTGTTAACCTATCATAAATTGCACCTAATGGATATTATATTGGATTTATGGGTATAATCCAAAATCAATGTAACTTAAATAGCCTATTTTGGAACTTAAAAAATATGACATTCCAATGTCCAAACTTCAATTGTAATATGTCCATAGAAATCCCTTGCTACAAAAAATTTAACCCAAAAATATTAAGGTTCATCGGAGTTCATATGATGAAGTTATAAAGACTAATAGTCGGAAAAAAAATGAAAATTAGACAATAGATAGCTGATTTATAACTTTCTACTCAACCAAGCCGAGTCTTTAACCCATTTGAATCACTAGAGTGTGGCTGCCCAATGCCCACTATAGTAGCATGTGAGAGCACATGTGGGATCCATTTGGCTCCAAATTTTTTACATGTAACTTACTCTCACATCTATAGTTGGAAATATGACAAACGATATTCTAAGATCATTTGACCACCAAAACAACTCATTTCGATTTAGTTTTAGGCATTTCCACCTCTAACTATTCAAAGTGTAACATCCGGATTCCCATGTATATTATTTTATTCATTAACTCGAGATTTGTTGAGTGACTCGACGAGTGGTGCCTCAACTCGTTGTGTAGAGTCGCGACTGATGATGTGGATTAATGAGCGGACTCGACGAGTCTGTGTGTCGACTCGCCGAGTCAGCGCTGTTGATGGAAACCCTAAATTCTTGGGCCTGTGGCCTATTTAAAGGAACTTATAGCCTCATTTACTTCTACCCTTCCCTGAGAGCAAACCCTAAACGACCCTTAAACTGTGAGAGAGAGTGCTTAGCTAATTGTGAGCTTTTGGTGCATTTTGTGAAGAGAAAGGAAAGATTGTAAGCCAAGGAACAAGAAGGTGTTGTTAGATCCGAGGTGGTTTCACTCCAGAACGTCTAAAGGAGGTATTAAGCTTCACCATTCTCATTTCTTCATGTAGATCTTTTGTTTGTAGAAATCTAGGGTTTCTTCTCCCCAAATATGAGGACCTTGAATGATTCATGCTCATAGAGAGAGATGAACTTCAAATCTGGGTCATGTAAGGTCCCTAGAATCCAGATCTTTCTGCTTTATTCAACCATGTTAAGTGATATTGAGTGAAAAAAACCCTTGATGAGGTGAGATTTGGCATTTCAAGCTCTTAATGCCATGCATGGGCGTAAAGCCTGTGACTTTACGTGATAGATGAGCCTTAGGAGTATAGATCTAGAGTTTGGGTAGGTTCCTTGCCTTGGAATCGTCTGATTAAGGTGAGAGTCTGAATGGATTTGTCGAGTCAAGGGGCTGACTCGACAAGTCAGTTAGGGTTTTCTGATTTAACTGTCGATGTTGTTACTCGGTGGAGGCTAGTTCGGGATTTACGAGTACGTGTTTATTACTTGCTGACTACGAGGTGAGTCTTTTAACTATACTTACCATGAGTTGTATCTTGTTGTGATTGAGCTATTTATGTGCTATCTGTGTATTGAATAATATGCATTATGTCTTGGTGATTTAAGTTGATTATTGTTGCTATGAGTTTACCGAGTTGGGATTGGAGGGTCCCACTGAGACACATTGACCGAAGGTTCTTACAGAGTTATAGCCTCGAGTGGCTAATTATTTGTGTGTGTGGTATTTTGGGGAACTCACTAAGCTTCGTGCTTACCATGTTATGTGTCAGGTACTTCCGAGGATCGCGGGAAGACTCCAGCTTGATTGTACACACTTGTTCGGGACCATGTTGAGGATTTTGGGATTTGATTCTAATTGGGAATGATGATGATCTTTGAGACACTTATGGTTTTTATTTATATGATAATATAACACATGAGATTTATGAGTTTTAATAATGAAAATTTTGGTTGGAAATTTATGGTGTTACACAAAGCTTAAGTGTGTACGGTGAGATAGATCATGTCGTTGATTGCAAGCAAGAACAACGAGCAAATCAAGGGGATTTTGCTATTTAACTCAAGAAAACAATGTAAGAAGGTAAGTTCTTTCTTTTATATGGATGATTATGGAATGAGCTCATGACCCCTAATTTTAGGATTTTATTATATTGTTAAATCAAGGATAGATAATCATGATACAAGTTCAGTAAACATGTTATTCACGACAAATAACATGTATTAAGCAATTTTACTTGGTTGAATATTCATGAATCAAATTTGGAAGTATAAGAGCTTAAATGAATGCATTGTTTTATGTTCCTACAACTCATTAATTAGAGTATTCATGCAAATTAGTTACAACACCCATAAACATTGGAAATTTGTAGAAATTGTGGGATATTATCATTATCCAAAGAAATGTCAAATTGGTTAGAAGAACCAAGTGACCAAGTTGATTATGAAAAGAATGTTATTTATAGCTAAAAGTATTGATGGCTTATGGAAAAGTTAACGGGACAATTTTTAGGAATTGAAGTAGGAAAGAAATAGAAAAAAAGAAAGGATCAAAATAAGTATTGTAGTTAACTGACATTAACTACTAAGGCGAGTACATGATGTTTTTCCTATTATGGGCACATTTCAACTACTTGAAATGTTGATTATGCTTTATGTGATTAAATATTTTGAGTCAAATCCCATAAAAATTTTATGATACTTTTCATTGTTTTCATATGGTATATGTTGTTTGTTTATTCTTTTTAATGACAATTGGTATTGGAATTGTCTAGACATTTTAAGCCACTACTGGAATAACACCTCCTTTAGCAAATTACTGGCCTATACCCTTGTGGGATTCCCAATGTGGCAAGCATTATGAAACAAGTGTTTACCTGATAAGTTTTTGCAAAACCATATTCTAGCAAACTTTTTCTTTAAACTAAGTTTACAAATCATTAAGACACTCCTTAAGAGCTTAATTTGATGATTTTTTTTCTGAAAAAAGTATTTTTCATAAATTTGCATATATGCACATTTTGATGTGCATATGTGTAATGTCCCAAACTTTCAACCATTTTTTTTATATAAAAAGTAAGTACAAAGCGTAATGAGTTTTCCAGTATGTTAGAAATAGTTTCCAATGTCATTAACTGTTTTGATAATATTTCTACTAATAGCAGGATCCTTTTGGGTTGCCTCATGACCCAAATAACATAAGGAAATATAAATAAATAGGTTGTTAAATTATTAAGGAATTAATAAACTAATTAGAAATTATTGTGGTAATTAATTAAAATGTTTTAATTAATTAAAGGGCTTGAATATTAATTATTCAAAGGGATTAATTAGAATATTCTAGAATTTCCTAGATGTATAGGCACGAAGAGAATAGAAAACAAAAACCGAAAGTCTATGACACGAAGGGGCATATAGCTAGGAGTCACAGAGATCCGACTGTCAAAATAACTACTACGAACGCAAGAAACTACCCATAGACGTAGTCAGGAAGTGTATTACACTAGTCATTTAAAACAACACAAACTATGAAATCCATGACAACCGCTAGGTTAAGTAAATCCGCAACATTTCAAAAATCTCCCACTTTTAGTTAGAAGTAGAACCCTGAGAAAACTCTACAAAATCCAACTAACACAAGTCAAGTATCCAAACGTAATATAAACTAATAAGAAGGACCACCACATCTAGTACGAAACAATTTAGAAACAAGAAACCACAACTCGATGTAAACACATAAGAAATCCTAAAATAGAGACGACGAGATCGCGGAACAAAAAAGTAGAGGTTCAACAGAACCTTAGCACGATTGATCAATAGGAACTCTAGGTCTCCTCTTAGTGTAAAACAAAATAGAAATAAGGCTCTAAGCATGTAAGCACTAAGAGAATGACAAGAAATTGAAAAATTAGAAATACAAATATACATCCAACTACCTCACAAAACAATTCTTCACTGGTCAACAAATACCCGACATAATTTAAAAATTAAAAGGGTTGAACATTTAACACTTATGGAAATTACCATCATCCTCACGAAAAAACTCAAAAAAAAAAATCCAAACCTCATTGCAAAAACAAACCTAAAGAAGAGAGAATACTTCTATAAAACTACGCCATAGGAATAATTTGATTAAGATGGTCTGGATCAAATGCCTTCATGTCAGGCACTAAAAGTTGAATTTCGGGGACAAAATTTCCTTCAACAGGGGGAGGATGTGACAACCCAGAAAATATGTCCTCAAACACCATGAATAGAGAACGTCCAAAATGCAATAATACGATATATATCAACATATTTGACTATCACCCTCATTGACATCAAACCATAGACCCAAAAATAAGTGCACAAAAAGTCGCATCGCTTTGAGAGCAAGTTAGCATATTTAGACTCCTTACACTACCGTAACCCCATAAATATAAATTTCGCAACAACCCAACTCAATATGAGGGAAATATAGCTGTTGCTCTAACAAAATTCTATCATACTTGAAATGTTACAACGACAAAACTACAAAGAAAATGGTCGACTTTTGGAAAAATGCGCCAACTAAGCAATCATAGTACTACTTAAAGTAAGAATTATGAAGCAAAGAACGCCTAAAACGGAAAATGTATAAGAAAGATATGATTTTTATAAAATCATAATAGTAGTGAAAACTAGTTGAAAAACAGAAATCAAAACCAGCAAAAACGACCAAAAGGAAAGTTGCAGAGAACAAAGAGATCTACAAGGATATATAATAGTCGTAGAAAACGGAGTTCATATGCGAGAGTTATTGATTTGCAAGGACTAGAAAACATCGTCGCATTCACTCGTGCGCCATACGCGACGCACTTTCTGGCACCATGATCCTCTAGGATACGGATGACGTGCCCCCATAGGTAGAGGACACGTGTAAGCATCAGGGTGGTTCGCACGCATATTATGCAGTACGCAATGCACGACGTGCATCCCAACCTTCTATAAATAGCATGTCTCAGCGGATCCTTTCTCACACCGCAACACATCTCTCTCTCTCTCTCTCTCTCTCTCTCTCTTAAAATCCATACCAATGACTGTAAGGAGCCTCTCTAGTGCCGAACTTGTGGTTTTTTTACCCAACATCAATGGTTTCATGAATTACAGGTGAGTTCACGAGCTCATTTTTGAAAATATTTTTTGGAGGGGGGGGGGGGGGGGAGGGAATACATGTTTAAAATCAAACTCTACATAGTTATTGATGGGTTTTGAGCATCACAAACAATCCTATGTGTGTATGCAACCCTAAAATTTACCTACGTTTTCTCTAATTGAACATACCATGTAAACAACAATGTAGAAACCCTATAACACTAGCATATAATCAAAATTACATAATTAGGGTTACAAAAGATACATTTGATTGTTATTTAGTAATAATAGTCCAAATCCTTTAGTGTTGTTGAGAATTTGAGAACAAGCGTCATAATTTTCACGCCTCTAATGGCTCACACCTAACACTAGCAATTGAAGAAGATTATGGAGAAAGAGAGAGGAGGATAATTTTCGGTTGGTGCTCTTCAAGAAGGAGTGATCGAAATTCATAGGGTATCAACCCTATTTATAGTGCAGTTAGGAAACCCTAGATAAGCACAAATCCAAGATTATGTTAAACCAGGTAATTATCTACTTTCCTGATTATCCAATAAGAGTCTATTATAGAAACCCTAAGGATCTAGAAACCATCCATAGCCTATGGAAGGTTCTAGATTGCCTCTTGCTCAACTATTGAACAATTACAATTCAGTCCCTACACTTTTTATTAATTCTTTGAATCCTAAAATTAATTCTAATTAATTTCTGATTAAATATTACTATTTATAATTAATATATTATTCTCATAATATATAAATAAATTACTTATTTCCATTTATTAACCAAATTAATAAATCAACCTTTTTCTCCAAAATCATCCTTCCCAGTTGCTAGTCTTGAGGCAACCCAAAAGGACTGTGCTACTATCAATTTAAGTATATACCAATTATAGTTATGAGCTTAGACAGCTAATCCAACGTTATACCACTTAGATAAGTCTAATAAATATAGTGGCCAGTATATCCTTCTAAATCGATCAACAAATTGTAGCTCTTAAAGCCGCTTTCAAACTCTGTCCCAATTAGTTATGTGTCCTAAGATAAGTGATCATATAATCCTCTGTTCTGCAAGATATCACGTGGACAAATGATATGGAACCGAATCAATCTCATTGTCCAATACTTTGTTTCCCGATTTCTGATTTGTATGACAAGGAACTACTAATCGAACGCATCAATTCAGTCCTGGTCGGGCCCGACACTATAAGTCACCACCAAATCATCGAGGGGCCCAAGAGATCGCTTTTCCCATTAGGGAAAAAGGAACAGATAAACTTTGACTTATATGCTTGCACTATTAATCATCAAATCATGCACAACAATACATTTTATAACATCAAGTTACTAATGTGTTTACGCATTATCAATGCACAACCAACTTGTAAACAACAACTCATAAGTCCCCGTTTAAAGATTGTAAGATATTATCATCTCAAAATTACTCGTGATAAATTCCATGAAGTAATTCGCTGAGTGTGGGTTAATCCAATACTTCAATTCTCCATTTCAAAGTACTCATGAATATTGCAACAAACTATTGCTTTGTCTAAAGCCTTTAGACAATTTACAATCCAATTCATGACAGTCTTGATTCACTAATTACTTCCAAAAGTATGATCGACTGTGGATGTTTGAATAATCTATTTATTCCGGAAGTAAAACATGCAAAATTGAAACACAAGAATAAACAATTGACAATAGATAGTAAACAAAACTCATGAATAATTCTCTATTATTTAGTCATCAAATGTCAATTACATTTATTTTGTTACAAGTTTCTAAACTATCTAACTACTAAAACTAATATCATCCTTTAGACCAATGCTTCTAGCATGCTGAACGTGCTTAATCCTACTCAGACCCTTTGTGAGGGGATCTGCTGGATTCTCTTCAGACGATACCCTCTTTACGACGAGGTGACCTTCTTCTACTCTATGTCTAATGAAATGGTATTTTCAATCGATGTGACTCGATATACCATGATCTCTTGGTTCCTTTGTTAAGGCAACCGCTCCTTCATTATCACAGAAAATATCCATTGGCTCCTTAATGGTTGGCACAACTCCAAGGTCTCTGATGAAGTTCTTCAACCATATGGCCTCCTTTCATGCTTCGCTTGCTGCTATGTACTATGATTCACATGTAGAATCAGCCACTATCTCTTGTTTGGAACTTTTCTAGGTTACCGCTCCTCCATTAAGGGTAAACACCCAGCCAAGTTACTGCTCCTCCAACGACGGAAGAATGTTGAACTCGACTCATTTATGCTATCTCTACATCAGTACTCAGAATTTGAGTCTTACTCAGCTTGGTATTACTCTGGATAGGTAATTCTCCCTTATTGGAATTCTCCATACTAAAACGCTCTAGTACCTTATCCAAGCATGTAATTTGACTAAGTCGAATCAACTTTTTACTCCTGTCTCTCAAAATCCTTATCCCCAGAAAATAAGTAGCCTCTTCCAGATCCTTCATAGCGAAACACTTTCCAAGCCAAGACTTAACTTCATGCAAAGTTGGAATGCCGTTTCCTATAAGAAGTATGACATCAACATACAATAATAGGAAGGTAACTATACTCCCACTACCTTTGAAATATGTACAAGATTCATCTTCACTTCTAGAGAATCCAAACTCTTTAACTTTCTCGTCAAAGAAAAGATTCCATCTGCAAGAAGCTTGTTTCAATCCATAGATTGATTTCTCAAGTTTACACACTCTATTGGGGTACTTCGCATCGACAAAACCCTCTGGCTGAATCATGTAAACATCCTCAACTAATTTCCCATTAAACAAAGTAGTTTTGACATCCATCTGCCAAATTTCATAGTCATGAAATGCAACTATAGCTAGCATTATCCTAATAGATTTAATCTTAGCTACTGGTGAGAAGGTTTCATCATAGTCAACCCCGGGGTTTTGAGTAAAGACCTTCGCAACCAGTCGATCTTTGAAAGTGTGTACCTTTCCATCCATTTCGGTCTTCTTATTGAAGATCTATTTACACCCAACTGTCTTACGACTTGACATATTGTCAACCAAATTCCAAACTTGGTTGTCATACATGGACTTGATCTCGCTATCAATTTCCTCTTTCCACTTAGCAGACTCAGGCCCGCCATGGATTCCTTGAAGTTAGAAGGTTCAGCCAAATTTACGAGTGTACTATCACTGATAAATGTATCACCATCTGTACTAATATGGAACCCATAGAACTCAGGTGGCATTCAAACTCAATAGGAATGCCTAAGAGATAATGACTCTGTAACATCCCAAAATCCCATGGTAAAAATTTCATTTTCAATATAACCAAAACACTATTGTAACTTTGTTCTCCCATTGAAAAGCATTTTAAATAAACATTTATCAGAGTTCATTCCCAGAAATCACATATTGTGGAAAAAAAACATAGGTGTATGCGTTACGATCGTCACAAGATCCTTTATTTGAAAACTGAAGGTACCTGAAACCAAAACTGAAAATCATAAGCACGAAGCTTAGTAAGTTCCCCAAATTCCGCATACCATACAATAAACATACTTCCTAGCATATCCGGGTGCTGGCCTACCCCTTCGGTCTCTTCCAATCGGATATTGCCTAGCATATATGGGTGTTGACCTACCCCTTCTGTAACACTCCAAATTAGGCATTATCATTTGAACCCTTAAATTGAAATTATATAGCATAATGATACTTTAGTACGTGGGGCGTACTCCAGAAGTACGCTTAGCATACTAAGGATGAATGATCGCGGAGAGTGCCCGTGTACGTGTGGCGTACCTAGAGATACGTGGGGTGTACGCGACAGAGGAGAAAAACTGTGACAACCGTCAAAATTCGAGTCGATTCTAGATTTGACTAGACTTAGTTGCACATATAGGCACTACACGTACTAGACTTAGTAACTAGAAGCTAAGTTATAACCTACTAGAAACTTGGAAACAACTAGAATCAATGGATAGTGTACTTAGATTTCACATTGATATGTGAATTTTACTACTACTTAACTTTAGTGACTATCTATATTAGGGTCACTCTTTGACTTGAACACCATTTCATGAATCATATACACACATCATGTACTTGACCTAGAAGTAAAAGTTAGGTCAGAGTCTCATAGAAACTTAAGTCAAAGTTGAAGAGTAGGACTAGTATACTTGATTCCTCAATTTCACTTGAATCTCGGAATCACTACATAGAATGCCAATAAACCGATAAAAATAAATTACAAACATTATTTCTAACTTGAATAAGAGTTAGAAAACACAAAAATAATTTGAAGTCTCAAAATTTAATTAATTTTGATATCCAGGACTTACAAACTCTCAAAAACCCTAAATGCCCTAAAAACTCATATTCACAAACTTTAACCTTAAAAATTCTATAAAAATAATTATGAAGCTTCTAATATTATCTTATAATAACTAAAATTATAAAAATGCATTTAAGGAAATAAAATTGAACTCATTAACAATTACTCTTAATTTATAAGTCAAAAATCAAGAGTTTTATGCATAAAAACTAGGTTAAGGTGCACATTTTATAAAAAGTTGGATAATTTTTATAAAAGATTTGAATTTTTATAAAGAAAAATGAAGGAGAGAGGGATATTATACCCTCAAAAGTCGGATTCCCCTCTTTCTCCTCTTCCCAACACACTCAATCAATTCCCCCTACACTCCATCTTCTCTCTCACTCTACCCCTCATTCTCTCTCACACTCTTCATCACCACCACTCCATTTCTCTCTTCATTTCTCCATAATCACGAAATTTTCCAGAGAATAAGTCCAAGAACACACCTCATACTCAAAATCTTCATCATCTAATGGTGTTCATTAAGGTAGAACACGATTTCCTTTCATTTTCCTTCAAGTTTTCATGGATTTTCTTGCATTTCTTTGTTCTTCTACACCATTCTAATGAAAGATCATGAACACATAAACATACACACACACAAACTCACAGTTTTGATGATGATGATGGTGGTAGGATTTCACCCAAAAACAACATGCATGTTGTTAATGGTGAAATCCAAGGACCAAAACCTAAGTCAAAATCAACATAATGCCCTTTTATACAAGTTTTGGGTAAGAATCACCACATGCATCCAAAGTTTTCTATCAAAAATGATTTTTGAACATTTCAAACTCATGAATGGTCTTCAAAACAACATGCATGTGATGATCTTCAAGCTTAGATGCTTGATGATCAAAGTTGTTGTTAAAAAGCTTTCAAATATGTTAATGAAAGATTTATTTCCAAATAAGTATCTAAAATTCATTTTCTGACCAAATCCGATTTTTCCCAGATTCTCATCAACAAACTAAGATGCTCTGTAAATTTCCAGAAGATAATTCATTTTTCTCGAATTATTATAATTAATGCAATAAAATTGGGCAATAAATCATATAAAATACTTCCAGAGGTCTATAAATCCGGAATAAATTCGTGGATGACCCCTACGGTTAATAATGACCTCGCATTAAATTTCATTGATTTATGTTGCTGTTTAGTATGATTTTCCATTTTCTTTTTGTTTGGGTATAATAAATCACAACACCACTTTAGGAAGTGTGAAAATTATATCTAACAAGTTTCACAGCTCTTACCTGTAGTGGGAGACTCAGAAAAATAATTTCAGAATTTTTCATCATGCCTTCCTATTTTTCCCAAGTTTTGGTAATTATAGTGGCCTAAAAATAGGAAAAATAGTTCTGATCATCCAAAATTCATTAAATTTTACCAGAACATCATGTTTTACAGTAGGAGGTTACATAAAACTTTTGATGATTTTTCTCAACTGTATACTATTTTTCTCCTATTTTCTAAGGTTAAATACACTTAAATACACTTAAATACACATAAATACCCAAAACCGGATTATACAATATGAAAACCACTTTTGGTATTTTTTTTTCCAGATTACTTACACTGTAAATGATGTTACAAAAAAATTTTGGTAATTTACTTTAACTGTTTAATAATTATTCTCCAATTAATGATTATTTAAGAGGATAAAACAAAGTAAAATAGAAAGACAAATTTAAAAATATCTTTTATATTTTTCTCAGCTTCTATATGTATAATAAAAGTGTTACAAAAATTTTGGGCAATTTTGGAAACATTTTCCTATTTATTGCAATTTTTATTTGAATAAATTCTCAAAAATCAGAAAATTTGGTTAAACAGTTTAGAAATAAATTTTTATATTTTTCCCAGCTTAATAATGTTTAATAACAGTAATAAAAAAAGTTTGGGTAATTTCGGAAACAGATTTCTATTTTTCATGAATTTGTATCTATTTAGTGAATTAAATATAAGAAAATTGGTTATACATATCTATAAACCATGAAAATTTATCTGGAAGTCTTTTAATGTAGTTAGAACCAAAATCTGAAGTTTGGTAATTTTTATTAACTTTTTACTATTTTTCCATGATTTTATGATTATTCAAGGAATTAAATGGTGAAAAATAATTAGACAAATCAAAAAGTCAAGAAAATTTATCTTAAGGTCTTTGACTTCAATTAAAACTGAAATGAAAACTTTGGGAAATTTTATAACTAAATTGATTTAGTTTTTGAATATTTAATCATTGGAACGCCTCTAAAAGGTTAAATATTAACATTTCAATAATGAAATTTTTTCCACTTAAATTGTTATATAACAATTGATTCTTTGAAACTTAATTTCCACAGAAAAATGTTTGTAACTTATCAATATTAAATTTTGACACAATATTGGCATAATTCTATTGTAGTAGTATGTATACTAGTGTTAGATTTCGATTAGAGACTCATTAGTGTGTAACATCGTTGTAGGAAAACGATAGTGGTACCAGTGGAGCGTAGATCAATGCATCATTTGCATCATCTCAATGCATATTGTGAGTATTCACCAATCCCCTATTTTCGATTTTTAAATGTTTTGGGGTGGAAAAGCATGTCCTAAACTACTTATGTTCGTTATATTTATTTGACTCGTATAAACTTGGTTGCTATATTTTTCATATTGTGAGTATTCACGCACTCCCCTATTTTCAGTTTTTATGTTTTGGGGTGGAAAAGCATGTCCAGAAAAACTACTGTTTGCATGTTGTATTTAAATTGATTATTATCAAACATGATTGCTATTGTATTGCTATGTCTCTTTATGTATGTCTATGCAACACGGAACATGAGAACTTATCGTACTAAGGCCCTTCCCTTATCTCTAACCATTAACTCTTTGAGCCAATGGTCATGATGGATAGCGCTATTAGGAATTGACAACTCCTCACTCGCCCTATTGCTGGAGTGCATGATACCATATTCATCTATGGAACGATAAGCATATATCTCGATAGGGCTTCAGTCGTAGGTTTGGTTGAGACTCATTGTTTGCTCATACACATACAAACTCGTTTCTCATTATAGCAATAAACTTGTTATCAATAATAGCAATCAACTGGTTTCTCATTATAGCAATGAACTCTATTTCTCATTACAACAACAAACTTTTACTAGTGGAAACTTATATACATGTTTTAGCAATGAAATTGTTTGCTCCTTGTAGCAACGGAATTGACAGCTCATTTTAGCAATGAAACTTGTTTACTCGTTTGAGTAACGAACTTTATCTTCCATGAGAATATGAAGGTTGCATCTTATTCGGGCAACATACTTTATCTCTCATGATGACAAAGAACTTTGTTTTTACAAACTTATTTACTCCTTTTAACAATATACTTTTATTATTGGAAACTTTTATCAAAACTTTGATTTCAATTCATGAACCAATATTATTTTGTTAAACTTGTGAGTACTCAGCAAACTATTTTATAGTTGACGCTCGTTTTACATGCTTTTTCAGGAATCATCGAGTAAGTGGCACTTAGGGACACTTCACTGTTAGGAGCATTTGCATGTGTTGTATTCCAGTTTTCATTGTAATTTCTTTTCAAAGTTTTTCAAACCCATTGTAAAATTGTAATGATTTTTAATACTATGGTTGGTGTTGTCTTTTAACTTTTGCTATGAAACCCTTTGTACTGCCACGCCCTGTGTTTCCGCTTTAGCAGGGTGTGACAAAAACCCTAATTTTCGGACTTGACACCTATTCAAACATCCTTAAGCCTCTAGGACCAAACCCTAATTAGCCTCCATAGCCTCATCTCACCCTTTTACACCAAAGTTTCCTTGTGAGAGTGTTCTTGAGCTTAAAGAGTGTATTTGTGGCCATTTTAGAATTTATTCAAGAAGAAGAAGTTATTGATCAAGCTTGGTGTGGTATTGAGCTTCAAGATCCTACATCTAGTTCACCTTGAGGAGCTTCTGGTGGTATAAAGTTTTAATTTTGCCATCTTATTCATTAGATTGAGCTAGGGTTTGTTTTAGTGTCCCATTTGTGTTCATGGATCATCTCTTGGGAGTTTGATCAACTCCAGAGCTTAGGAAGCGTAGATTAGGGGTGTCAATTTATGACACGACACGACAAAAATACACGACACGAAACAAAATTGGGATGAAATCAAAATTCGAATTCGTTTTCATGTCGTGTTTGTGTCAAGTATAAAAAACACGATGTCGTGTCGTGTCGTGTTCGTGTTTACAAATCCATACAAAATTGACACGATTGAGCATGTGTTTGTCGTGTTTTTCGTGTTTGTCGTTTTTATCGTGTTATATATGATTAAATATGAATTAAATAAAATAACAGTTATGTAATATTATCTTTATCGTGTCGTGTCATGTTGTCGTTTTTTAATTGGTTCGTTTTCGTGTTAGTGAAAAAAAACACGACATCGTGTCGTGTCGTGTTCGTGTTCCAAAAAATATTGTCATGCCGTGTCGTGTCAGACAAAAACATGACACGACGGCCCGATTTGACAGGCCCAGCGTAGATATGAGGTCCCTTAGTTCATTCATACCATAAAAATGCTATCTTGATGGGTGTTTTGACCTCATGCATGAGTTAAGACCCTTGGAAAGGTCTTAATGGGTTATTAGGGTTTGTTGGGAACATATAGAGCATGCAAGGGCATAAAGTTGCGAACTTTATGTGTTAGAACGTATTAATGGATTCATATATATAAAGATTGACGTTAATATTCCGATCATTAAGAGCTTAATGGTCATTTATGCATTGCAGACAAGTACACCGTGCGTAGAAGCATGTACACAACGCGTACGGCTAAAGGAGCCAATACGTTGAGCGTACATGAGTGGTATGTAAGGCGTACGCACTATATGGGTTTGGGCTTGTAAGCCCTTTGGGCCTTAATCAATTATTGGGCCTGGTCATGTTTTGATTCGGTGGTCCAATTTATCTGTTTTGGGTCATGGTTGCTGTGGTTGGTCCTTATTGGGCCAAGTAGCCCATTAATAGCTTTGGACATGGACTTTAAGCCCATCAAAAAAGGAAATACTTTTGGGCCATTGTGGAAGGACTTGTGCTTAGGAAATTTGGCTCTTTAATTAGATTGTATTCAATCCTAATTTTGGGTTAATGGCATTATTGTTCAGCATGGGTGGTTTCGGACTGTTAGGCGAGCAACTTTCGAGTTTAGCAGACAGAGGTGAGTCTCGTCACCATACTAATGGGTCGAAGGCACCAAGGCTGGCCCATTTTGTGATATGTGGTACACTAGTTGGTTATATGCTAGGTGGTATTCTAGTTGGTTATATGCTATGTGGTATGCTAGTTGTTGTTGTGATATTTGCATGAAAGACCATGGGGGGTTCCCATGTCACTTGGTTGTAAGACCATGTGGGGTGCCCATGGAATTCCAGGTAAAGGCCGTGGGGGGTTCCCATGGCACTTGGTTGTAAGACCTTGTAGGGGTGCCCATGACATTCCAAGTAAGACCATGGGGGTGCTCATGGCACATATGTGTAAGACCATGTGGGGGTGCCCATGGAATCCTGGACTAAGACCCTGGAGGGTGTCCTGGGCATCCTTATAGGTTTATATACATGACTTATTTGATTGACATAGATTATATGTTTACATGGATTATGGGGTATGCTTTGGGGAATTCACTAAGCATTAGCTTCCAGTTTGTTGATTGTTTCAGGTACTTTAGGATCTAAGGGCAAGGGCCGGACGTGATAGCACGACATGAACTCTTTGGCGTTTTGTTTGAGGACACTCTGATTTTATGAATAATTTATCTGATGGATTCTAAAAACAATTGTTATTGGGATTTTATAATTTATGGAAATGATTTCATTATTTAAAAATAAAAAATTGTATAGTATCACAACAATTGTATAATAGTAATCAATCAAGCACAACCATTACATTAATAAAATTTTGTATTTACATCTGTTCATAACATAATTTGTATGACATCAAAAGTATACAACAAAAGTATAAAAGATGAGACTCTATAAAGCTCCGTCTTCTCAAAATCCTGTGGGTGTACCTGTCTACTAGTTTCCTAAGAATACAAGCGATTTTGAAAGTGTGTCAACATTTAAGTTGGTGAGTTCAAAAGTATGTTTTAGCGATAGGAAACTAGTCTTTGAACTTTAAAAATGCTAACATGTTTTTCCAGAAAATACAATATTTTCTATAGTGAATGTAATGTAGTCTTGTAAATAGATAAACTGTTTCATGTATGTTCCTTATAATTGTATGTTGTAATTGAGTACCTAGTACTAGAAAATAGTGTATTGTATTTGTATTTGTATGAAAACCTTGGTTTGTATGCCTGGATACCACCATTTGTAGTGTAAAGTAATATATCATAGTAGTGTTTGTATGAAAACCTTTGTATGTATGCCTGGGTACCTCCAACTATAGTGTAAAGTAATGTATTGTAGTTTTATTAAATACAATAAAACCATTGAAGTAGTATTAATCCCGTAAACATATGTTTTAGTAATACTGCTGTGAGTTTCACATAACCATGCTTGATATGACCTAGTGACCTGTACGACATTCTTCAGGCTTTTGAAAGTTATGACATTTGTCACCCCAGGCTTGTCGGCCTAACTGTAGCTAGCAGTTCAGTTGTGCGATTGTCAGTCCCGTATAGATCTATACACAAATCTCACGCTCTCCCTCCAAGAGACTCTAGTTATACTTTATATGATTTAGTTCCGTACCCCGAGGGGTACAATTGAAGTAGTGCCTCACAACCCTCTATTAACTAGTTTACGTGGGGTGTTGTAGTGTTCTTTTATACTAGAAACTTTATGTATTGCCTTGTAATAATGTACTTTTTAATGTAAAATAATTATACTTAAATAATATTTTAGTAGTGTATACTTGTATCAATGTACTAGAGTAGTGCTTCCCAAACTATACCTACTATAGTTTGAATAAATGTTATTATTCTATGTATTATATTTAGCAAAATAGTGTAGTGCTTCCCAAACTATACCAATTATAGTTTAAATGTAATGTTCTGTAGTGTGTTGAAAACATTTGCAATTTAATTGTATGAAAGTATAACACCCTTAAGCTCGACATGTTACAAAAGGGTTAAAATATAAGAATATTTTTATGAAATGTAGCGAATACTCGGTATGAATCGATTGCAAAGGTTTTAAAACAATTAAAAGGTTTGTATAAACACAAAGTCCTTTTGGTTTACTTGTATTCTCCCCCTAAAAACATTAAAAACATTGGAAAGGTAGGGGTATGAACTCACCTCTAGTATGTGTTTGTGTAGTGATAGCGGTGCTGTAGAGATGATCCTCGGATTGAGGTGCGCGGAATTAACGGTATCTTAATAATAGTTAAACACATAATTGTATTTAAATTAGTGAAACCGTTAATTAAAGTTTTAGAAAACACTTGTTTTGTGTTAGGAATAATTACCGAGAATTGTATAAGTGTTGAAGAGAGTTTTCGGTTCTAAAGGGGTTCTCAACCGAAAACGGGTTCTCGGCCAAACACAGGTTCTCGGTCCTGGGTGTTTTCGGTCACTTGAAGATTTGAAAGATGTTCTTGGTGTTCTTGGTGAAAAGATGATGATTTGAAGGTTTTCACTTGAAGGTATGAATGTTCTTGGATGATCCTTAGGAGCAAAATGAGAGTGTTTTCGAGTGTAAAAGGTGAGAAATGATTAAGTTTTCGAAGGAAAAACTTATATATGGTTAGGTTTTCGGCCGGAAAAGAGATTTCAGCCGAAATCAGTTTTCGGCCGAAAAGGGTTTTGGTGCGAGGGTTTTTGGTTCCGACGGGAAAGATGTTGAGTTTTCGAGTGTTTTTGATTATGAAAACTTATATAAACATTATTTATATAAATTAAATTCTTTTCTAACCCTCACGAATTTACAAATAAATAAAACTCGAAATTTTATTCATCAAATCTGACTTGAAAAATAATGGGTTGTTACATCATCCCCCCGATAGAGGGAATTATGTCCCGAAATTCATTCTAAGACGAATGCATCATGGACTAGGAAAAAGGTGCGGGTATTTTTTTTTCATTTGATCCTCTCACTCCCAAGTGAATTCAGGTCCCCGCTTGGCATTCCAGCGAACGTTCACTATTGATATACGACTTTGTTTCGTTTGCTTGACTTCCCTATCCATAATTTCTATAGGTTCTTCCACAAAATTAAGACTCTCATTTACCTCGATCTCGTTGAGTGGAATCACAAGAGTTTCATCGGATAGATATTTCTTTAAATTTTACACGTGGAAGATAGGATGCACTTTGTTAAGTTCTTGTGGTAGACGGAGTTTTTAAGCTACTGGGCCGATTCTAGCGAGGATTTTGAACGGTCCTATGTACTTTGGATTTAGTTTTCCACGCTTTCCGAAGCGTTTCATGCCCTTCCAAGGTGAGACCTTGAACAAAAAACAGTCACCAACCTAGAATTCCAAGGGTTTTCATCTTTTGTTTGCGTAGCTCTTTTGTCTATCTGTAGAGGCTTTTAGTCGTTCTAGGATTTGGACATCTTTTTTGTGGTTTCTCGAATGATCTCTGGGCTAGTGAGAGTGTTGTTAGGAACTTGGCCTCTAGCTAGTTGCGTGTCTCCCACTTTAACCCATCATAAAGGGTATACTGTGCTTTACCAAAGTCAATCACACAGGCTCTCAACATGTCTTCTAGGTTTTGTATAGTTCTCTCACTCTGCCCGTCGGTTTATGGATGGTAGGTTGTACTCATGTCTAGTTTAGTCCCCAGAGATTTTTGTAGCGATTGTCAAAATCTTGAGGTGAACCTACTGTCTGTATCAAAGATAATAGAGATTGGCACAACGTACAGTTGTACAATGTATTTGACGTAAGTTCTGGTCAATTTCTCCATTTTGTCTGACTCCTTAATTGGTAGGAAGTGAGCGGACTTGGTTAATCTGTCGACGATTACCTAAATGGTGTCATGACCACCCGGGGTCTTGGGCAACTTGGTTATGAAATCCATTATAATTCTCTCCCACTTCCACTCAGGTATCTCTGACTGCTGAAGTAAACATGAGGGCTTTTACTATTCTATCTTGACTTTCGCACAAGTTAGGAATCTGCCCACAAAGGTAGCAATCTCCGCTTTCATGTTTGGCCACCAATAGAGTTTCTTGAGATCCAGATACATTTTATCTGAATCTGGATGAACGGAGTATCGTGTCTTGTGGTCTTCATTCATGACAACCTCTCGGAATCCACCAATCTTCGGTGTCCAGATCCGATTCATGAAGTACCGAACTCCGTTATCCTTGATTTCTAAGTTTTTATCCATTCCTCTTAGGGTTCATCTACCACATTATCCAGCTTCAAAGCCTCTAACCGAGCCTCCTTGATTTGAGTGGACAGATGTGAATGGATTGTCATGGTTAGTGCCTTCACTCTACGACTTGAGTACTCCTTTTGACTAAGGTCATCGACTGCTACATTGTCTTTACCGGGATGATAGCGAATTTCGCATTCGTAATCATTGAGTAGTTCTACCCATCGTTGCTGTTTCATGTTAAGATCTTTCTAATCCAAGATGTGTTGAAGGCTTTTGTGGTCGGTGAAGATAGTGCACTTGGTACCGTAAAGGTAATGTCTCCAGATCTTTAGAGCAAATAAAACTTCTCCTAACTCAAGATCATGAGTTTTGTAGTTGACCTCGTGTGTCTTTAGCTGTCTCGAGGCATAAGCAATAACTTTTCCTGACTGCATAAGCACACAACCTAGCCCCTGATTGGATGCATCGCAATATACAACGAAATATTATGTCCCTTTTGGAAGAGACAAGATAGGTGCCCTGTACATGGCTTGCTTAAGTGTTTTGAACGCAATGTCTTGTTTTTCTCCCCAACTAAAAATTACACCCTTCTGAGTCAGGGTAGTAAGCGGTTTAGCGATTCTGGAGAAGTTTCGTATAACCCTGCGGTAGTAGCCAGCAACTCCTAGAAATTGAATGATTTCTGATAGCGTTCTGGGTGTTGACTAGTTCTCTATCGTGTTTATTTTGGAAGGGTCCATGTGTAATCCTTCTTCGATGACCACGTGACCAAGGAAGTTTACCTTCCTAATCCAAAGTTCACACTTTGAGAACATTGTATAAGGCTTTTCCGTCCGTAATGTTTCTAGGACTTGTCTCAAGTGCTGACTATGTTCTTCCTTGCTTCACGAATAGATAAGTATATCATCTATGAAAACAATCACGAATTTGTCTAGGAAGGATCAGCACACCCAATTCATTAAATCCATGAATACTGCAGGTGCATTTGTTAGACCGAATGGCATTACTACAAACTCGTAGTGACCATAATGAGTTCTAAATGTTGTTTTGGGAACATCATTCTCATGGACTCATAATTGGTGATACCCCAATCTCAGGTCTATCTTTTAAAAGTAGCTGGCTCCTTGGAGTTGATGAAGAGGTCATCTATTCACGGGAGAGTGTATCAGTTCTTAATAGTGAGGTTGTTCAATTCGCGGTAGTCTATGCACATGTGGAACGATCCATCTTTCTTTCTCACAAACAGGACCGGTGCTCCCCAGGGTGAAGAGCTCGACCTGATGAATCCCTTACTGAGCAGTTCATTTAATTGGCTGGATAATTCTTGCATTTCTGTTGGCGCTAAGCGATACGGGGATTTGGCTACTAGGGTAGCACAAGGAATTAAGTCGATTCGGAACTTGACTTGACGTTCGGGAGGAATTCCTGGAAGATCTTCAAGGAAGATATCAGGAAAATTACAGACTTTATGAATGCTCTCGAGGTCTTTTACTTCTTGTTTTTTGTTGACAACATGGGCTAGGAATGTGTGACACTCTTTTTTTAGGTATTTTTGTGCTTTGATACATGAAATGATGCGAAGGTTCGAACTAAGTTTGTCACCGTAAATAACGAGGGCTTTGCCATTTGGCAGATTGAGGCGGATGGATTTTTCATAGCAAAGGATGTCAGCACAATGATGACTCAACTAGTCCATGCCAATAATGATGTCGAAGCTTTTTATGGAGATCGGCATTAGGTGGATTGGGAAAGAATAGTCATTTAGAGTGAGGGTACAGCCTATGAATATGTTGTTAGTGCTCTCTTTCTTCCTGTTAGCCATCTCGATAGTGAATGTTTCGTGTAGTGGTTGTGGTTTGTGTGTGAGTAAGTGCTTAAACTTATGGCTAACAAAGCTCCTCTTCGCACCACTATCAAATAGTATGCATGCATAAGAGTTATCGAGAAGGAACGTACCCATGACTACGGTGGGGTCTGCTACTGCCTCCTCTCGACTCATTGTTAGCACTCTCCCTGTGTTGCCAACGTTTATTGCTTTAGGGCAATCTCTCTTGTAATGCCGGTTCTCACCACAACCATAACATGCCTGGCCTATTCCAGCTCCAGAGGTTTGAGTTTTAGGCTACGTAGGCATCTTAAAAAAGTGGGTTGTATGCCCCTTCTTGTTGTAGCTAGTGCATTGCATCTCCCGACAAAGTCCGTGGTGATGGAAATTACATTTGTCACACCTCGGGAGGGTTCCAGCGTATCGACTAGTAGGTGATTGAGTAGTGGGAACAACAACAGGAATGGTAGCACCATGAACTTCCATCGTTTGCTGTTTCTTGGAGGGCTCATGTGAAGATTGGCCGTTTCACTGGTTCTAAAATTTCTTCTTTCGACCACCTTCTTTAGGTGGTTCGGGAACGGCTGACACGGATTCTTGGCGATCTCCGTGATCTATTAATATATGTGCCAGACGTTTGGCACTGTCAAACGTGAGTGGATTGGCAGCTAAGACATTTCCTTGAGTCGGGGGTTTCAGTCCCCATATGTATCTCTCCACCTTTTTACTCTCTGGGGTGACCATCTCGGGGCACAATAGAGCCATGTCACTGAACCTAGCAGTGTATGCAACAATATTAGAGCCCTTCATCTTCAGGCTCTAGAGCTCCTGCTCTAGTTTTTGCATCTCGCCCCACGCGCAATATTCTGCTAACATGAGTTATTTTAAATCGTCCCAACTCATAGCATTGACTATCGGAAGAGTCAGGGACTTGAATTGGCTATTCCACCAACTAAGGGCTTGATCTGTGAAAGTGCACGCTGCAAATTTTACTTTGCTAGTTTCGGGACATACACAGATTCCAAATATTGATTTGATCTTCTTGAACAAGTGGGTCAAGGCAATGACACCTCCAGTGCCATCAAAAGATCGAGTTTTAGCATTTGTGAAGTCCTTGTAAGAGCACTCCCTTGGGTGTCCGTGACTATCTCCTTGGTTGGAAGGGTTGGCACCACTACCCGCCCCGCTAGTACCACTTGCATGGATCTGCGACATAGCGACAACCACGACGGCTGTCACTGTTGCTTGTAAAACAGCAGGGTCATACTGAAGAGGTGGTGGATTTGTTGGAGGGTTGGTTTTCTTCCTGTTGGACTTCTTTGGATGCATCTTTTTCTAAAAAGATTCAATAGGAAATGACGATAAGTCCTCTATAGTGCTCATGACTCAGGTATTATTGAATAAGATATATCTTTGTCCTAAACGAATCATAACCGGATTTCTGTAGTGCTCTACCAGCAATTTACAATAGAGATTTACTAAAATGAGTAAATAATCGTAGGTTGTCAATTGTGAGAATTAGTAATACTTGTAACGAACCTATATAGTGTTATAGTGCCATAAAATACTCTTATAGTATTTTAACTATATGCTTGGTTCTATTGTTTCCTTTGTATAGAGTTTGGTTTGTTTTAGACTTGTTGCAGCACCACATTCACTCTCAAACACATGTTGGTCATATCTTGGACAAATATAGTTGATCAGGTTATATTTATCCCATATATTATTACATAACTATTCAATTTTAACCGTAGTGTCTAACTCATCCTAAATACTTTTATGTAGTTCTTACTGTAATAATGCTTTTAGTGTGTATGCATACTCGTATACTTCTTGTAAAATACTTATATTTTTAAAAATATACTTTTAGTTCAGAGCGCTTCGGACCCATAGTGTTTACAGTTGTATATCTTGTAAGGTTTGATATACTTAGTTAACTATAAACAATGCTCTTATACCAATCTGTCACACCCTCAAAACTGGAACGACAGAAACGTTCGAGGGCGGAGGACGTCATGTACAGTATCACAACAATTGTATAATAGTAATCAAGCAAGCACAACAAAACCTTTGTATGTATGTCTGGGTACCTCCAGCTGTAGTGTAGAGTAATGTATTGTAGTTTTATTAAATACAATTAAACCATTAAAGTAGTATTAATCCCGTAAACATATGTTTTAGTAATATTGTTATGAGATTCATATAACCATGCTTGATATGACCTAGTGACCTCTACGACGTTCTTCAGGTGTCTGAAAGTTATGACATTTGTCACCCCAGACATGTCGGCCCAACTGTAGCTAGCAGTTCAGGTGTGGGATTGTCAGTCCTGTATAGATTTATACACAAATCTCACGTTCTCCCTCCAGGAGACTCTGGTAATATTGTATAGGATTTATTTCTGTACCTGAGGGGTACAATTGAAGTAGTGCTTCACAACCATGTATTAACTAGTTTATGTGTGGTGTTGTAGTGTTCTCTTATACTAGAAACTTTATGTATTGCCTTGTAATAATGTACTTTTTAATGTAAAATAATTATACTTAAATAATATTTTAGTAGTGTATACTTGTATCAATGTATTAGAGTAGTGCTTCCCAAACTATACCTACTATAGTTTGAATAAATGTTCTTGTTCTGTGTATTGTATTTAGCAAAATAGTGTAGTGCTTCCCAAACTATACCAATTATAGTTTAACTGTAATGCTCTGTAGTGTATGAAAACGTTTGCAATTTAATTGTATCAAAGTATAGCACCCTTAAGCTCGACATGTTACAAAAGGGTTAAAATATAAGAATATTTTTATGAAATGTAGCGAGTACTCGGTATGAATCGATTGCAAAGGTTTTAAAACTGTTTAAAAGGTTTGTATAAACAAAAAGTCCTTGTGTTTTACTTATATTCTCCCCTAAAAACATTAAACACATTGAAAAGGTAGGGGTATGAACTCACCTCTAGAATGTGTTTGTGTAATGATAGCGGTGCTGTAGAGATGATCATCAGATGAGGTGCACGCAAATTAACGGTATCCTAATAATAGTCAAACACATTATCGTATTTAAAATAGCAAAACCGTTAATTAAAGTGTTAGAAAACACTTGTTTTGTGTTAGGAATAATTACCGAGAATTGTATAAGTGTAGAAGAGAGTTTTCGGTTCCAAAGGGGTTCTCTCTCCAAAAACGGATTCTCAGCCGAACACAGGTTCTTGGTCCTGGGTGTTTTCGGTCACTTGAAGATTTGAAGGATGTTCATGGTGTTCTTGGTGAAAATATGATGATTTGAAAGTTGTCACTTGAAGTTATGAATGTTCTTGGATGATCCTTGGGAGAAAAATGAGAGTGTTTTCGAGTGTAAAAGGTGACAAATGATTAAGTTTTCGAAGGAAAAACTTATATACGGTTGGGTTTTCGGTCGGAAAAGAGATTTCGACATGAAAGATGTTGATTTTTCGAGTGTTTTTTATTCCAAAAACTTAAAAAACATTATTTATATAATTTAAATTATTTTCTAACCCACACGAATTCGTCCGATTTTACTTTAAAAATAACGGGTTGTTACAAATGAGGCCATATGTGGGCCTTGGAGGGTTAATTGGTTTTGGATCTTTTGGATTGAAAGATTGGGCCTTAGTATTGGGTCAAGATAGGAAGAGGGTAAAATGGTCTTTTTACCTTAAGTATGGATTGAAGGATATAGATTCGACTCCAATTGTTAATTAGGTGTTACTTGATATTGATAGCTTGGAGAATTGTTTGACCAGCAACCAGGGATTATCAGTTTGATTTAGCAGTGCGAGGTGAGTCTCCTCACTATAATATGAGTCGAAGGCACCAATGTTTACCCTATTGGTTAATTTATTACCGGAAGATCAGGGGGCGGCCTTTGGGGTTTGTATGAAAGACCAAGAGTTGGCTCCAAGCAAATCTGTATGCACGATTAGAGTTTCGACTCTGGCAGTTAAGTAAATAAGTAATTATAGATTGTATGCTAGTTGTCTGTGTGATGCTTACAATAGAAGACCAGGAGGTGGCTCCTGGCACTTGTCTGTAAGACCTAGGGTTTTGGTCCCCGGCCTGGCAAGGAAGACCATGATACGGTCCATGGCATAATGGCAAGACTATGGTTGGCACATAGCACCTCCTATTGAATGTTGGATAAGGTGCTAAGTCAATAACTATAATTGGTATGTACTTGACCCGAGAGTAGAATGGTCCATTTTGAGCTGCATTCACCAAAACAATATGATAGGATGGGCATTTGAGAAAGAGGTTATTTATGATTCATTAATATATTATAAGTATAATATATTAATAGAGGAATCATATTATTTAATTAGTATTGGTCAAGAATTAATTTTGAAGTATTTTAGTGATCAAAATAGACTAATTAAGTATACAGGGGCTGATTATGTAAATCAATGATATATATATATATATATATATATATATATATATATATATATATATATATATATAGGGCTAATAATCCATGGTGGATTAGTTATGGGCTAAGCTTATGTAAGAATCCATAATGTGTTAGTCCATTACAAGCCCAAGTGTATGGATTAGGGTTTACCCACGACCCTTGGATATATATATATATATATATATATATATATATATATATATATATATATATATATATATATATATATATATATATATATATGACCCCTATGGTCTAAAATCGGTTACCCTTGTGTTCTTAGAGTTCATAGAGCCCATTTTGAGTGCATAGTAATCTCTCTCAAGTTCTCCAAATTATTGGTGTTGTTTTGTGAGCCATTTGAGGCATCACACTTAGGGTGCTAAGTTCTTAAAGGCCAAACACAACAAGCTACAAGAAGAGGTAATTTTATAACTAGTTTTTTGATTCATATGTCATGTTGTATGCTAGGTTAGGTTTCATGCTTTGGAAAAATTTGTTTGCATATATAACTAGAGAAAACATAGATCCAAAGCATCTAAGGATGCATGTGCACCATATGAGTGTCATAGTGCTCAAACCATTAGTGGTATCAGAGCCTAGGGTAGTTTTCTGTTATATTGTTGCTTTTTTTATTGTTCAAAGTTGAAGCAAACTGAAAAAGGCCTTCTGCCAGGCTGAACTCCCCGAGTCTATTGATGAACTCGACGAGTCCAAAGCCTGACTCGACGAGTTGCACTTGCAGATGACAAATTTTCGGGTTTTTTTGGTCTATATTGGATTAGGATCACTACTACAAACTGTTTTGTATCATAAAATCTGTTTTTTCTGATTTGGTAGTGATTCTACTCATCCAGTCAAAAGATAATTGTCAAAATTTTAAGATAATTGTTGGTTTATATGATAAACAAAATTACTTGTAAATTGTTGATTTGATATCATTTTGCTTTTTGAGTTTGGTTAGATCAATCCTAGATTATATGATAATTTAATTTGTTAAAATTGATCTAAATGGTGTTAATGAGTACCATAACTTGTTCTTAAGTTATGAAACATAAAAAGTCTCATCCATTAAAATGACATTAAACTCATAAGTTATGGAAATGAAGAGTTTTGAAGAGTTTCAAAACTTGCCATCAAGTTTTGGAATTTGTAAAGTCTCACTAATGAAACATTTAATTCCAAACCCTAGAATATTAAATGTTTAAAGTTCAACCCATATACTATTGTAATATTATGAGTTTAATAATTATATGTATATATATATATATATATATATATATATATATATATATATATATATATATATAAAAGACAAGTCAGTCTTACCATTAGTAGGACTTATTCACGAAGCCGGTGTATAAGCGGGTATAAGGTTACTGCCTATAAAATGGTGGTTTAATGGTTGTCCATTCTCACCCACCGCTTCCTTGACTGGTGGAGGGTCGTTAGCCGAACGGGTAGGATAGGACATTAATTCTCGTTAAAAGTATAATGATAATTATAAAGTAACTAAATGTTTTATTAAATTCTCAATCTTAGTTACTTTAGGAAAATGTGAAAATTATGCTATCCCATAAAATTGCACTTTGCATCTTGCTAAAGTTGTTAGTGGAGCGTGTGTGGTTAACCAGCACACTAACTTGGATTAGTGAGGGTGGCAAAGGGTAGCTTGATGTTTGTCATAAATAAATGGAACATGTGTGGTTAACCGGCACATTGATTAGGTGATAAATGACATCGAGTGTACCAAGCTCATTTGCATGGTTATTCACACTTTTTTTTGATCCTCAGTATCTCAGTCACAAACTTGAAGGGCTTAATCGAGATTTAAACATGTCATTGAAAAGTTCAATGAATCTCAAAGGAATCTAGGAATTTCAATTCATTTAAAACATAATAATCAATTTTGTTTTTCATCGTGGAAATTGGTAAATTGGCATTTACCCACCTTCAAATATTTTGCAATTGGATTACGACATCCTTCTTCCGAATTGTAAAATATTGTGTTGGTTCCTAGCCTTCATATTTCATTTGGGTTTTATATTAAGGATTATTGTCTAATCTAAACTGTCTTTATTTCTTTTCAGATGTCTTCCAACACCTCTTCTGGCTTAAACCCTCTTGGTTCTTTCTCTCTCATGAACTTGTATGGGAGGGTCATCTTTGATGGTTCGAACATCAATGACTGGATTCGGAACATTAGGATGGTCACTCGCTATAAGGACAAGGAATATGTCCTCAACAAAGAGCTTATTGAGATTGATGAAAACAATGCTACTCCTGAAGAAGTTGCTGAGTATAGGGCACATGAGAAGGATGCCACAAAGGTGTCTTGTATCATGCTTGCCGCTATGACAGCTGAACTTCAAAAGTCCTATGAGGACTACTACCCTTTCGAGATGCACCAAGATTTGATGGAAAGATACCTTCAAAGTGCTCATCAGGAAAGGTATGAAATCATTTCCTCCATGATTACAACAAAGATAAAGGATAGAGTGTCACACCCCGCTAAAGCAGAAACGTAAGATATAACAGCGATAAAGGTTTCATTGCAAAAGGTAAAGATACATCACCATAGTAATAGTTAAAAGTTTACAACCCATAATTTAAACAAAACAAAGTACAAATTTTCCAAAATGACATTGTTCAAAAGATAACTTCGTAAAATAACTTCCACACGATGCAACATGCTCTATGATGATGAATCTTTATATCCACTTACTAATTATTTCCTGAAAAAACATGTAAAACGAGTGTCAACTATGAAAATAGTTGGTGAGTTCACAAGTTTATAAAATCAAGATTTGGTATAAGACTTTCCATAACTACAAGTACGTTGCTTTAAGTAGAAATAAAGTTTATTACTATAATGAGAAACTAAGTTGATTGGTATGATTGATAAACGAGTTTATATGTATATGACCAAACAATGAGTTCTCAACCAAGCCTATGACTGATTCCCTATCAAGATCTATGCTTATTGTTCCATAGATTATATGGTATCATGCACTCAAGAAATTGGGCGAGTGAGGAGTTGTCAATTCCTAATAGCGCTATCCATAATGACCATTTACTCAAAGAGTTAATGGTTGGAATAAAGTATAAAGGAAGGGACATAAGACAATAAGGCCTCATGTTTCAAGATGCATAAACATACATAGCATAATATGGCACAAGTTAGCAATCAAGTTTGATACAATTCACTTTTAAATACAATGAATAATAAATAGCTTTTCGGACATGCTTTTCCACCCCAAAACATAAAAACCGAAAATAGGGGAGTGCGTGAATACTCACAATGTTTCAAGTAGGTACAAGTGGTGCCTCGGAATACACCAACGCCTTACTACCGGGATCCTATGACATCATAAACACGCTAGTGAGTTTCTAAGTCGAAATCTAATGCTAATATACTAAACTCTACATATAGAGAAATGCCAAATTTATGTTCTAATATTGGTTTTATATTAATTGGTTACAATTTTTCTGAAATGGTGAAATTTTATAACTCATGTGATTATGAAAAAATTTTGATATTAATTTTCCAGATTTTTGTAATATCAATTGAGGGTATTTCAACACATTTAAAGGTGTTTTAAACTCCTAAAAATCTAAAATATTATCAAACAGTTTCCAAAATTTGTCAAACCTTGTATTTTCATTCTAAATACAGTAGAGGTTTCCCAGAAATTTTTCCTTGAATTTTTGATGTGATTAACTATTTTTCTGAATTTTTAAGCCTTCATAAGAACATAAATTCATGACAAATAATATTAAAAGCATAAAAATTTCCAAACTTTTTATAATACTGCCATTAGACATACTTGTGCTGGGAAAAATATAAAATGGTCTTCTAAATTGTTTAACCCAATTTTATGATTTTTGTGTATTTATTCTAATAAAAATTGAAATAAATAGAAAATAGTTTCCAAAATTACCTAAACTTTTTGTATTATTGTTATTAAACATTATTAAGTTGGGAAAAACATAAAAATGGATTTTTAAACTGTTTAACCCAATTTTATGATTTTTATGCATTTATTCTAATAAGAAATGAAATGAATAGAAAACAGTTTCCAAAATTACCCAAACTTTTTGTATTATTGTTATTAAACATTATTAAGCTGGGAAAAATATAAAAATGGATTTCTAAACTGTTTAACCCAATTTTATGATTTTTGTGCATTTATTCTAACTAGAGGGAATTAGATGCGTCGTTGGCGTTGTGTACATTGTTTTGTTTGGTAATCTGAAATTGTAGTACATAACCAACCATATTATAATATTGATGAAATGGCATTACATATATGAAACAGAGGTTGAAATGGGTTACATAGCGAGGATTATATTAGCAAAATATGATCACATCAGACAAGTACATTAGCAAAAGATGTGCAGGAGAAGAAAACAGGGGCATTTTGGTCTATTTGTGTGTCTTATGATCTGTGATTTTATGTTGATTTTTCTGGAGGCTATAAATAATTCTAGAAATGAAGGTATAAGATCGTGGGTTGGTTTTACCTGGGATTGGCGCAGTAAAATTGGTAAAGGGCAATTTGGTCTTTTGTGGTTTAAAGAAGAATATTACTATTTTGATCAACTTAACATCTGATGGAAGGTTTTTTTTGGAATAAGAAGATCAAAAGGAGAAGAAATAAAAGGTTTTTAAAGTGTTCTTGACTGTACAAGTTAATGATGTTATAGCAAGGGCATTTTTCTTATTTTATAGTTTCTTTCAACTGCGATCCAAATTTGGTTTTCCTAATGATTTGTGATGTTAACGCTGCTTTCTCTTGGAAATTGAAACAATTAGAAAAGTAAAAAAGTGTCATGAATTAAAAAAAGACCGAAATTGTTTACAAACATTGGTAGTAGACTTGCCTTCTCCAAAGGTGTTGGAGTAATTCCTCTAACAACAACATAACACCCATCTTGTCTTTCTTTTGTAACATCCGGATTCCCATGTATATTATTTTATTCATTTATTTTGGAGTTTGTGGAGGGACTCAGTGAGTTGGTGCTTAGACTCGCCGAGTAGGGTCGCGGATTCTCATCCGGGTTCATGACTGTACTCGGCGAGTCCATGTTGTTTAATGAAACCCTAACTTCCAGGGTTTGGGACCTATTTAAAGGAACTTAGGGTTGTCATTTGCGGCTACCAAACCCCAGAGAGAAACACTAAAAGAGCTAGAGTGATTGTGAGAGGAAAGGAGCCATTTCTTGATCTTTGTGGTTGATTCTTGCAAGAAGGAGGTGTTTCCAGCTTAGAGGAGACCAAGGAGGTGGTTCATCTGTGGCTTTCGAGCTAAAGACTTCATCTTTGAGGTAATATATTGCCCCTTTATCTGTTGTGTTGAAGGAATCCATAGATGTAAAGTTTTCATGTCCTTTAATGGAAGAAATTGTGAGAACATGGCCCTTATTCACTTTGAGATTTTGGATCTGGACCCATAGTGGTCTAAAGAGCTTATCTTAGCTTGCTTTATGTTGAGCTATAGAGGTGTTGAATAACTCAGTGAGTAGACCTGCCGAGTTGGGGGAATAACTCAGTGAGTCAGAGAGGGATTAGAGGACTGGAGTTCAAGGCGGAACTCGCCGAGTTGATCTCGAGACTCGGCGAGTTGAGTCGGGGTAGTCCCACGATTCATGTCAGGTGTGACTCGTCGAGCAAGGTGAGGGACTCCACATGCCAAACGAGACTAGGGAGTTAGTGGACACGTGTAGACTCGCCGAGTTGCCCAAGTGCACTCGACGAGTCGGGTCAAAGTTTGACCGTTGACTTTTAGGGTTTGGTCAACAATGAGGGCCTTTGAGCCAAAAGAGGGGTAAAATGGTCTTTTATCCTTCTGAGGGTGCCAAGAGAGGGTTGATTCTAGTTCTGAGAGTTATATTTATGAGAGTATTACTTTATATGATTAGGCGGAGGCTAGATCGTATTTCTACCGAGTCAGAGATTTACCGAGACATCTGAGGTGAGTCTTCTCACTATACTTTACCTTGAGTGGTAATTAGAATTATGTGACAGAGTTATTGTATGCTACTTATGTGTTGTGTTGCACTGCATCATTTCTATGTGATTTATGCCATGTGTATATCAGAGTATATCAGAGATAGAACCGGAAGGTTCACAGAGCTAGGACCAGAGGGTCCACAGAGTTAGGGCCCAAGGGCCCACAGAGTTATAGCCTCGAGTGGCTAGTATGTGTTATGTATGGTATTTTGGGGAACTCACTAAGCTTTATGCTTACAGTGTTATGTGTTATGTGTTTCAGGTACTAGTGATGATCGCGGGAAGGCGCCGGCATGATTCGTACACACACATGGGATTTATGTATTTTGATCTTGGGAAATATTTTGTGAAACAAAGATATGATACAATGGGATTTTCTTAATAAATGTGTTTGGAAAATGTGTTTTAAAATGCGAAAAATTGTTTTTTAATTTTACGGTGTTACAATTTAGTATAAGAGCCTTGGTTTGAGGGATTCGGATGCATCTTTGGGCGTATCTGAACTCAAACTGAGGATTTGAGGAGAATTTTGATAATAAAGTAAAATTTTAAAGAGTAAAAAGAGTTTTGAGACAAACAGAGCAGAGCCGTGTGTACGATCAGCCAGCGCCCGAACGGTGATTTCCCAAAATACCCTTACAATAAGTGTTAAAAGATACATTATGCTATGCTATATGATGAATTATGTTATGCATGCTAGAGTAGACTAGGTATTGTTATTAAGACTAAAGTGGCATGATATATGATGCCTTAGTCTAGGGGTTTTGCTGCTAGAGATGCTTGAGAGTGTTTAGATACCAGCGAGGAGTTTATGAGAGATCTGCTAGTGAGTAACACATGATTAGAGAGAGTAGCGTACTTGGGATTTGGGACCCTGGGAGGAGGACTTGGGATGAATGCTGATGCGGTATGGACGGTAGTATTGGGTCGTACTACTGAAGATACCAAGTCAGTGCGCAGTCCAAGTAAGAATCCTTAGGGTACCAAAGATAAAGTAGGATTGGGATATCGAGTGTGTGTACACCCGAGCAAATTACTGATATCTTATGTTGTATTTCAAAGAGGCATCATGGTAGGGACACGCCACAGACCAGGGACCAGTGTGAGCGACGAGGAGCTCCGCCAGATGATACATGATGAGGTGGCTGCCGCCATCCGTGATGAGATTCCAAAGATGTTTGGATCTATCAAGACCACCCTGATAGAGACATTAGATGAGAGATACGCTGCTCTTTCTAAGGCTGCTGTTTCTGCGGCCACTGCAGCTATGGCTGTGACGAGGCCGTAGGGTGGTGATGCGTTGCTGTTCCGAGAATTCAGCAACACGAAACCACCAGAGTTCGATGGGACCCAGGACCCGATTGCAGCGATGAGGTGGATATCAGACATAGAGGGGTGTTTCTTTACTTGCTCATCTCCTGAGCATTTGAGAGTCCGGTTCGCGCTGAACCGGTTTCGCTTGGGAGCGAAGGACTGGTGGAAGTTTGTGACAGCGCATTATTCGCCTACTGAGCTTGCTGCAGTGACTTGGGAGAGGTTCACTACTATGTTCTGAGATGAGTATGTTCCCTAGGTGGAGAGAGAGCGTTTGGCCCAGGAGTTTCTGACCCTCAAGCAGGGTACTGATTCTGTCACAGTGATTACGAGGAAGTTTCATGAGCGGGCGATGTTTTACCCAGAGCACATGTCCTCCGAGCAGGCACGTATGAGCCGCTATCTGAGTGTTTTGAGGAGGGATATACGGGAGTTCGTGGCGAAATTGGCGTACCAGACATTTGCTGAGCTTCAGGCAAAATGCTTGGAAGAGAGAGATAGAGCTTGAGACCCAGGCTAGGGAGGAGGCTGAGTCTCAGGGGAGGGATCGACGACCGACACAGTCTTAGCCGGCAGCCAAGCGGGCCAAGCCCGCTGATTCGAGATCCGGGAGCCAGAAGGGCCGCACTTGTGGCAAGTGCGGCAAGAGTCACGATGGGGTGTGCAGAGCAGGGTCTTGCTACAAATGTGGCAAGGAGGGGCATATGGCCAAGGATTGCCCTAAGGGGTTTGCAGTATGTTTTCACTGCAACCAGACCGGACACCGGAAGGCAGAGTGTCCACAGTTGCTAGGGACAGCTTAGGGAGCATCTCAGGGGTCTGCCCCTGCTGCAGTGAGAGCTACAGATAGTCGGCTCGTGAAGGCCGAGACACCGAAGGCACAAGGGAGAGCCTTCCAGTTGACTGCGGAGGAGGTCCGCGCAACGCCTGATTTCGTGGATGGTATGTATTCTTTCATATATGTACTTTTATGTTGAGATATTGTGCTTATAGTATGATATGCGTAGGTACTTTTCTTGTGAGTTCTGTACCTGCCTTGGTGTTATTTGACTCGGGGGCGAGTCGGTCTTTTGTATCTTTGACTTTTATTCAGCACATCAGTATTAGTCGAGAGGCGTTGAGTCGACCCCTGAGAGTTTCCATAGCTGACGAGAGAGCGATGTATGCCACCGAGGTGATCCGAGGGTGTGTACTCGAGATTTTCGGCGTTGAGTTTCCGATTGATCTAGTTCCTATCGCGATGGGTGACGTCTGTGTCATAGTGGGCATGGACTGGTTGAGCAAATTTGGAGCAGTTATCGACTGCAAGAGACAACTGGTGACCATACGAGACCCTAGTGGGGGAGTTCTGACAGTATACGGCGAGGGTACGCGTTCTGGGTCGGCATTTTGTTCAGCCGCTTGAGTGAGGCAGAGTCTGCAGCAGGGCTGTAAGGGATTTGTAGCGTATGTGATGGATACGAGGGTTGATTTAGAGAGACTGAGGTCAGTAGATTAGGTTCCGATAGTGCATGAGTTCCTGGATGTATTTCCGGAAGAGTTACCGGGTGTGCCTCCCGAGAGGCAGGTTGAGTTCAGTATCGATTTGGTTTCGGGGGCTGCGCCTATCGCCAAGGCGCCCTATCGCCTTGCGCCTCCATAGATGCAGGAGTTATCCTCACAGCTTCAGCAGCTGCTGGGGAAGGGGTTTATTCGGCTGAGCAGTTCGCCGTGGGGAGCACCTATCCTTTTTGTTAAGAAAAAGGATGGCTCACACCGGATGTGCATTCATTACAGGGAATTGAACAAGCTGACGGTCAAGAACCATTACCCGTTACCGAGGATCGACGATTTGTTCGATCAGTTGCAGGGAGCATCTTGGTTCTCCAAGATCGATTTGAAGTCGGGATATCATCAGGTGAGGGTGCGAGATGAGGACATCCAGAAGACAGCGTTCAGAACTTGTTACGGGCATTACAAGTTCGTGGTGATGCCTTTCAGGCTCACCAGTGCACCGGTGGTGTTCATGGATCTCATGAACAGAGTGTGTAGGCCGATGTTGGATCGCTCGGTGATCATGTTCATTGACGACATATTGGTGTATTCGAGATCCAAAGAGCAGCATGAGGAACACTTGAGAGAGATCCTCGGAGTTTTGAGATCGGAGAGGCTTTATGCCAAATTCTCCAAGTGTGATTTCTTGTTACGAGAGGTCTAGTTCCTAGGGCATCTCATTAACCAGAAAGGAATATTGGTCGATCCGGCCAAGATTATGACGGTGATGGGTTAGGAGGTGCCGAGGTCACCTATAGAGATCAGGAGTTTCCTAGGATTGGCAGGCTATTACCAGAGATTTATCAGGGATTTCTCCAAGATCGCCGTGCCACTCACCAAGTTGACCCGGAAGGGTGTTGCTTTCTCATGGGGCCCAGAGCCACAGGCCTCCTTCGAGACACTTCGCTTAAGGCTATGCGAAGCCCCGGTGTTAGCTCTTCCGGAGGGAATGGAGGACTTCGTGGTGTATTGTGACACGTCGATATCAGGGTTGGGAGCGGTGCTTATGCAGAGGGGGCACGTGATAGCATACGCATCGAGGCAGCTGAAGCCTCATGAGACGAGGTATCCCACCCACGATCTAGAGTTGGGAGCAGTAATGTTCGCTCTCAAGATCTGGCGTCACTATCTGTATGGGGTCCCGTGTACCATATACACGGATCACAAGAGCCTGAAGTACTTGATGGATCAGCCCAACTTGAATATGCGGCAGAGGAGATGGTTGGACGTGGTAAAGGATTATGATTGCGAGATCCTGTACCACCCGAGTAAGGCTAACGTGGTAGCCGATGCCCTGAGCCGTAGGGCGGAAAGCGCCCCGATGCAGGATGTTTGCATAAGATTGACAGTGATGACTCCGATGTAGGACACCATTCGAGGGGCCCAGGCTAAGGCTGTGAGACCAGAAACCAGAAGAGGGAGCGAGTTATCGGGAAGGTATCGGAGTTCGTTACCGATAGCCGGGGGCTTATGACATTTCAGGGTCGGATTTGGGTACCGTTTGTGGGTGGGATGCATACCATTTTGATGGAATAGGCACATCGATCGAAGTTCTCGATCCATCCCGGGGACACTATGTAACGACCCAATTTTAACGTCCAAAAATTTCGTTTTTAAAACATTTCTTTAGTAAAAATTAATAATTAAAACGTTGTTTGATCAAACCACATCACAACGTAATCATGTCTAAAAGCCAAATCATACAACCAATCGAAATATCAGAGTACAAATCCCAGAAAATCTAGTAAATGCGGAAACCAGAGTGTGTGCATGATGTGTCGCTACCGCACCAGCTCCTTCCCCTTTGATGAAGAGGTACCTGAAACCAAAACTGTAAAATGTAAGCACAAAGCTTAGTGAGTTCCCCCACTGTACCACATACCACATAATCACATAACATAAATTGTCAGGCATATCTGGGTGCCCGACCTACCCCTTCGGTCCTCTCGACCGGATACTGCCTAGCATATATGGGTGCTGGCCTCCCCTTCGGTCCTCTCGATCGGATACTGCCTAACATATCTGGGTGCTGGCCTCCCCTTCGGTCCTCTCGACCGGATACTGCCTAGCATATATGGGTGTTGGCCTCCCCTTCGGTCCTCTCGACCGGATACTGAGGAAACTATTTCTCCCCTCTACTACTACCACATAACATGTATCACAATATCAGAATCTATCTAACATGACTGGGTATGACTACCCCTTCGGCCCTACCGACCAGATATCTTGGGGACTATCTCCCCCTACTGTCACTAGCACATAAATGCAACACAGGTACTAGTAATCCCTTAGATAAATATCACAGAGACAATCATCTACATACAACTCCTACTGGTGGGCCGACATTGTGGCCCTAGACCCACCGCTACTGGAAGGTAACTCACCTCGAAGTAGCTGCTGATCTGATCGGGAACTGACTGTCTACTGCTGCTGCTGCTGCTCCGGAAATCCTCCGGCTGCAAATCCCACATCATACTTAATCAAACACTGCCAATTGTCTTTTGGGTAAAATGACCATTTTACCCCTGATCATGCCCTAAGTCAAAGTCAGAGTCAATTTTCAATTGACTCGACTCGCCGAGTTGGCTCTCCAACTCGCCGAGTCCCCACCCATACGATCGTCCTGAATCCCGTTTCTACTCGTCGAGTTAGGCGATGACTCGACGAGTTCTTCTTCTAAACTGATATTTAAGTCCTTCATCCTACTCGCCGATTTGTATGAACAACTCGTCGAGTTCATCTTCATCCGATGAACAATTATGCGGCGACTCGCCGAGTCCGTTCTTGATCTAAGGAGATTGCCTTGAACTCGCCGAGTCAGGGCATTGACTCGCCGAGTTCCTCCATAGATGAGTTCAGCTTCCGACTCACTGAGTCACACCCCGTGACTCACTGCTCACTCGACACTACGAAAAGGGGACAAACTCGGAGACTCGCGAACAGACTCGCCGAGTCACATGAACGACTCACCGAGTCGTTGCCATGCACCCACTAAATACACAGATCTGCTCGATTCCAGTCCATGCCATTCACAGATCTGGACTCCTAGAACGTGAATCACACGTAAAGTTTCCAGCTTTACGTGTAGATATTCACCAATACGGACTTTAGGGTTCAAAATGTACTTAAAATGGTAGATCCAAGGTTTTCAAGCAATGAGGGTCCATAAAGGCTACAGATCCGAGCCCTTAGAGCCCAAACATGCCTAGATCCGAAGTCCCTCAACACTATAAGCTCACTACACAAAGGTCAAGACTAGAAGAAGCCTTGAAATGGCTATCACAAGCTCTCAACAAGATAATAATGAAGGGACAGAGAGGGTTTCGAGTCCAATACCTCTAGAAGTCCTGAAATGGCACAAAGATTCTGGATCTTCTTCCTCTCCTCTTGATATACCTTCTTCTTCTCTCCAAAGCTTCAAAGAAATGTACCAAAATCACCCAAAACACCAAAAAAGGGGGTTAGAGCTTCGAGAGGGAATGTTCTGGACGCAATGGGGGCTGATATGAGGCACAAAACGTTGTTTAAATAGGGTGCAACCCCTGAAAATTAGGGTTTCATCCAACAGCGGTGACTCGCCGAGTCCGGAATATGGACTCGCCGAGTCGCCAACTTAAACATGTCCAGGGTCCCGTCCTTACTCGGCGAGTCGGACCTATGACTCGCCGAGTCCAAAGTTCAAAAGAAGGAAAATACTCAATAAGATTTACATACCGGGAACCAGGTGCTACAAATCTCCCCCAATTATTTTAGACTTCGTCCTCGATGTCTGCTGCTCTATCCTGAAACAACTCGGGATAATGCTCCATCATCTCGTCCACCGGCTCCCAAGTCCATTCTGAACCCTTGCGGTGCTGCCATTGCACCTTCACTAGCTCCACCCTCTTGTTTCTCAAATCCTTCGACTTCCTGTCAAGGATTGCGACTGGGCGCTCAATGTAATTCAGGCTGTCATCAACCTGAATATCCTCCAAAGGCACTACTGCTGAATCGTCCACTAGGCACTTCCGCAGCTGGGAAACATGGAAAGTGTTGTGGATCTGGCTCAGCTCGACTGGCAGATCCAGTCTATACGCCACCTTGCCCACCCGGGCTACGACCCTGAACGGTCCGATGAATCTCGGGCCCAACTTGCCCCGCTTCCTGAACCGAATGACGCCTTTCCAAGGCGACACCTTCAAGAGAACCATATCCCCGACTTGGAACTCCAAGTCAGATCGGCGCTTGTCGGCGTAACTTTTCTGCCGACTCTGAGCAGTCTGAAGCCTGCTCCAGACCTGCTGGATCCTCTCGGTCGTCTTGAGCACCACTTCGGTGCTCCCCATGACACTCTGGCCAACTTCACCCCATCATATCGGGGTCCTGCACCTCCGACCGTACAACATCTCAAATGGGGGACGGTCAATACTCATGTTATAGCTGTTGTTGTATGAGAACTCAGACAAAGGAAGATAGGTATCCCAGCTACCACCGAAATCCAACACGCATGCCCACAACATATCTTCCAGAGTCTGGATGGTCCGCTCGCTCTGACCATCCCGTCTGTGGGTGAAAGGCAGTGCTAAAATGCAAACGAGTACCCAACTCGTCATGAAATCTCTTCCAAAACCTGGAAGTAAAACGCACATCCCTGTCTGAGATAACCGATACTGGCACCCCGTGCCGCGCCACAATCTCCCTAATATAGATGTCGGCCAATTTCTCGGCCGATATGCTCTCCTGAATCGGAATAAAATGAGCACTTTTGGTCAATCGATCCACGATGAACCAAATCGAATCCACTCCACGCGCGGTCCTGGGAAGCTTTGTGATAAAATCCATCGTGATATCTTCCCATTTCCACAGTGGAATATCCAACGGCTGCATCTTGCCATGCGGTCTCTGATGTTCGGCCTTGACCTTCCTGCAGGTCAAACACCGCTCAACGTACCATGCCACATCCCACTTCATGCAGGGCTACCAATAATCTAGACGAAGATCCCTATAATCTTCGTCGCCCCGGGATGAATAGAGAATCAGGACTTGTGCGCCTCCTCCATCAAAATCTGGTGCACGCCTCCGTGATACGGCACCCACACCCTGCGGTGTAGTGTCAATAGTCCTCGACTATCATAATCAAAGGAGGAAACCTTGTCACAACTGGAAATTTTGTGTCATGTAATCTATACACTCAAGTTAATGTGAATCAAAAACTTAAGAACATGTGTGACACCTATGATTATGACATCAAAAACTTCAATCAAATACATCATACAAGTACTACAAATAGTCATCAAACAATTGGAAACCCTAGAAGTTCTTATTTAGGTCCACCTTGGACTAGAACTTCCTTATTGGATCCAAATGGACCAATAAGCTTCCAATTTGACTATCATGGGCTTAGAACCCTAATTGGGCTCTAATTGGACCCACACTAATTTATTTCAACATTATGGGCCATGTTAGGCCTAGAATGAAATGAATTAAAAGCTTTGATCCATGAATAACCTAAACTAGTCCAACAAAAATGCAAAAATCCTACCACATTCTTTTAGGCTTAAAACATACCCAAACAAACTCTAATATTGGGCTTAGGGGCAAAAAGCCCAAATTTTTCCTTTTCCCTTCCAAACTCTCGGCCCAAGGCCCAAGTCCAAGAAAAAATGGAAGAGTTGACTATTTGCTTGCCACCTCACTATTAACCAAAGGACTTCCATGCAAGAGACCCATACTTCCATGCACCATCCTTTCATGCATCTCTCTTCTTCTCCCTCTCTCTCTCTTGCTCTCGGCCATATTCAAACACACACACAAAATTCACTCATTCTTCTCTCAAAGAAACTCTCTCATTTCTCCTCCATAATTTCGAGATTTAAGGAGCTTTCAAGGAGAATCCATCACCAAAATCATCATCTAAGGTAGGTTCATGACTAATCCATGATCTAGCAACTTCATTTCATCAAAAATCTCTTCTAAATCTATTCCAACTTGTGATCATGCACCTTAGAAGTCACCAAACTCGAGATCTACCAAGGAAAGGTGCTAGGGCCGAAAATCACTTCACTTCTCTTCCATCTTCTCTCCAAAACCGAAGCCACACCCAAGGTGAGCTTCATACCCCCTATTTTCTGTTTTTATGAGTTTTGTGGGGGGGGGGGGGGGAGGGAATACAAGTGAAAGTGTAGATCTATATATGTTTTGTATGCCTTGTATGATTTCCATGCTTATATTTGTGTTTTTGTGTGTTATAATGTTGGATCTAGCCATAAAACCCCTCAAAACTGAGATATACCTTAAGTTAAATGATACTAGCATCAAGTATATTCCTACATACAAAGTGTTCCAAGAAAAATAGCTAAATGGCTTAGTAACATTTTCTTTGGGCTAAAAACTCAATTTTTGGACATAAAATGCTAAAAATCTAAAGTTAAAGGGCCCAAATACAAATATTTCGAAATCTGATGGGGGAGATGAGCCAAAACAGTTTCCATAATGTATTTTCTGAAAATATGCTTGTTGGAGGATTAAAAACATAAATTTCAAGCTTAATGGGCTAAAAATGACATTTTCGGCCCAATAAGGCCCATTATGCGAAATTTTCTGTTTTGGAGGGCCAAAACTGTGTTTTTCTGTAAAACAGTGGACTATTAGTGTTCCAAGTCCTTTTCAAAGGTTTAAAATGCTTTTTAAATTTAAAAAGTACCAAAGTTGCAATAATTTTCCAATTTGGGCCAAAATTGTCAAAATTGCAAAAAAGACGGGTTATAACCGAGAAAACTGCATTTTCAGGGACTTAAACTGTTTTCAATGAAAAATATGCTGAAAAATATTAATTTAAATAATTTTTGGTGTTAATATGTCAAGAAAAATGATTTAAGGACCAAACCGGAAAGTTATTTAATTAAAGGGTTGAAAAATATAAATTTTACAAACAATGAGGGGCTGAAAACAGAAAACTTCCAAGGCTAATTCAATACACGCAATTTGATCAAATAATGGCACTGCGACTATCGACGAAATACAATACACAACAATACCAAAAGTCATTGCTAAACGAATTGGTTCGGTCTCGAACCAATAAAAACCCGAAACTACTAACACGACGATATCTCGATTCATACAAGTAACGTTTGGGAATTCAATATACATGCGAGTGTGCACAAACGTCTACGCACCATCTTTGGTCCCCAAAGTGTAAAATCTTGCTTGTTGGGCCTAGCTAGCCCAATGACCTGATCTTAAGGCCCGAAGACTTCTACCTTACGAGGTGTTGGGTTTTACCGATCTAACACAACGTAAAAGGACTTTCAATGGCTTGTATACTATCGGTCCCCAAGGGTCCTTTGGTATTGCTAGTAAAGTCGATATTTCATGCGAGGCGGGTCAGGGACCCCTCGTACTTTTTTTATCCCCAACCGGTTAATGGAGTCATCGGGGTCTTCGTGTCCTCTTTCTCTTCGGATGTGGGATTACACGTAGTCAGGGCGGTTGGATAACGTGATTAGTACGGACGACGCCTACGGGATCGTTAGTATAGCTATAAACTGGTCGTTTGTGTAACGCGTGTTTGTAGCAATTAATCATGCTAAAAAATAATCCAACGTCGCCTGGGATTGATAACTTCACGCGTTGCAATGGTTTCAATGTAAATTCATGGAATTCAAAGAATTAGGAAAACATCGGGTTTTCCTAGGGTTTTTCAATACATACGGATTCGAAATGTATACAAGTTTAATGAACAATTTTTACAAGTATAGAAACAAACAAGCATACCTATGGATCTTCACAAACGTTTTCAAAAGCTTTTCTTTTCAGAAAATATTGGATTTTCTGGTGGTTTTCAAACGACACGAAACATTGTTTTTCAAATACCGCTTATGAACTCACCAACATTTCACATGTTGACGTTTTTCAAAATACTTGTATTCTCAGGTAACCAGTGAATCAAAGGAAAATGTACTCAGTGATGGCTTGCAGTTTACTTATTAACGAACTGAACAATTTATTTTTGGGAATGTAATGTTTCGAGACAATGTACTTCATGTAAACTTTATTGGTTGTATTATATTAATGCATGGTGACGAATGTTGTTACGTTTCATATATATTCAATGTTATGGTATTCAATTGAGTCACGACAGCTCCCGAACGTTTCCGCCGTCTGGTTCGGGGGTGTGACAGGTTGGTATCAGAGCTAGGTTTATAGTGAACTAGCATGTCGAGCCACACATTGATATGCAACTATAAACCAAAAAGAGGGACTAACATAACTCTGAACAAAACAAGTAAATAAAACACGCTTGCTTGCATTAGGAACAAGAACATAACGCCGAATCAAACACAATAATGCTGGTATCTCGGTTAATTTGGGACTGTTCTTAGTAATACCAAGGAGTGAATGTAGCCTGATCAACTACATTCTCTCCAAAGTAAAACTAACACACGTCTTGATGAGATCGGGATAGCTAGGGAACCTAAAACTATACCCTTTATCACTAAAAAGAGAACGCTTGTTTAGTCCGTACAATAGTCATAGCATCCTAGGAATAATGTTAGCATATTTACATACTCGCGCAGACAGCATGGCTGGTTTTCATCACCCTGGAGACCCCTATTTCCCTAATCAGGGAAACAACGGATGGCTAGAGGAGGAGGAGCCTGAGGAAGAGCCTGAAGAGGAACCTGAGGAAGATCCCGAAGAGGAGTCCGACGGGGAACCGGAGGCAGAAGTCGAGGGCGAGCCTGCTGAACCCGAAGAAGACGAAGAGAATTTCGAAGAGGAGCTCGATGATGGGGGTGATTCGGACGCAGAGTCTGAGGTCATCGACCCCCCTTACCCGATCAGGGTGCCTGCTTATCGTGTGGGCCCCACTGGACCTACCCCTCCTTGGGGCATTGATCTTTGGAGATGGAGCAGACATCAGGGACAGCGACCCCCGTTTGGCATGTCACGTGAGTTCTTTGACCTGAGGGACGGAGGACCGGCCGACCGAGCCCTACCAGTCATGGTGAGACGATTACGGGACACCGGCGACCTTGCTCAGGGCACTGCTGATCAAGTACGCCAGTTGTGGACTAGGGTCGAGCGTGCGGAACAGGAGACGCGTGACGTCCTTCGGGAGTTTCACATGAGGCAGGTAAGATGGGAGTCTCGACTTCAGGACGCAGAACGCTTGGTGGCTTGTCTTCAGGGAGCATCCACATCCTCGGCACCACCTCTCGACGCAGCTCGTCACGGTTAGGGATAGACTTATCATAGTAGGTCATTAGGAACTATGCTATGTACTCCGGCTCTGTGTTTAAGTGACTACACTACTCATAGAGCCGTTATGCTGTCGAATTAGTGTCACTTATGTATGCTCTTACGAGCAAATTTTCTTGTATTAAATGCGGATAATATTAATGAACTTTTGTGTGTTTTGCTATGATATTACAAGTTGTTATGTGTTGAGACGTTATGATTGTATGTCCGATGGTAGCAATGTCTAAGTTCGTATCATACACCTAGTTAGTAGGATCGCAACCTCACAGAAACCACATACACTCAACATCTTTCCGTTTCATGACAGAAAGATGCCTCGCCGAGCTACTCGCGGAAATCCCGAACCAACCCCGCCCGAAGTTGACACCACTGCTTTCCAGGCAGCCGTGTCTGCTGCGGTCACAGCAGCTATGGCACAACTTCACCGAGGGAACAACGGCGGAGGCAACGGGCAAGGGTCCGGAAGTTCGAACAATGGGACCAATCAAGGACCCACTAAAACGTGCACCTACAAGGACTTCACAAACGCTAAACCACGAACTTTCAACGGCACTGGAGGGGTGATCACTCTGAAGCAATGGATCGAGAAGGTAGAGTCGGTATTCGAGATATGCGATTGCCCCGAGCAGATGAAGGTGAAGTTCGCGGCCTGCACTTTTGTGGACCAAGCACTCACTTGGTGCAACGGACACGTGGAAGCTATGACGCTCCCTGTCGCCAACTCTATCCCATGGGCAGAAATGAAAGAAATGTTAATGGCTGAGTACTGCCCCCGAGGCGAAATACAGAAGATGGAGCAAGAGCTATGGAATCTCACTGTGCAGAATGCGAACATCGATGCCTACATATCGAGATTTAGCGAACTATCTCTGTTGTGCCCGGGTATGATCACAACCGAAGGAAAGAAGATTGAGCGATTCATCTGGGGACTGACACCTCCCATTCAAGGGAATGTGATAGCTGCGAACCCTGAAACGTTTAACAGTGCGAAGAGATTGGCGAAGAGGTTGTATGATCATAACAACAAAAAGGGCAAGAAGCCAGTAGAGGCTGAGAAGAAAAAGGAGGATGATGGCAAGAAAGGGAGGAACAACAAGAGAAAGGGGCGTCAGGGCCCCGAGACCTCTAAAAAGCAGCAAACGGTGGCAGTTAACGCTGTCACCGCACCGGTTCCAGCCACACCACATGCTCTAGCCTCAGCTGCATCAAATGCTTCAAGACCCTATTCCGGTAATCTTCCCAAATGCAATAAGTGCGGTCTCCATCATCACGGCGAATGCAGGGAACTCCATTGCACCAGTTGCAACCGAAGGGGACACACTGCAAGGTTCTGCAGGACTTATCCTCCCCAGAATCAAAATCAGGGAAACAACCACAACAACAACAACAACAACAACCACCGCAATAACAATAACACCAATGTCGGCGGCAGCAATGCAGGGCCTAGCCACACCTGCTTCGGGTGTGGAAGGACGGGGCATTTCCGCCGAGATTTCCCTAACAACAACTCAGGAAACAGAGGAGCAGGAAGGATGCTGACCATGGGTCAGGGTGAGGCAGTTCAGGACCCCGCAGTTGTGACCGGTACGTTTCTCCTAAACCACACTTATGCATGCATCTTATTTGACACCGGAGCGGAGCGAAGTTTCGTAAGCGAGAAGTTTAAACATTTATTAAAACAACAACCCCAGAAGCTAAATGAAACTTATACAGTGGAAATGGCCAACGGGAAAACCGAATCCACTGGGGAGATCTACATCGGATGTACCCTAACCCTTAACCAACACGTCTTTCGAATAGACCTAATGCTAGTATCAATTAGGAGTTTCGATGTGATTATCGGCATGGATTGGTTAAGCCTCCACCATGCTGAGATTATGTGCCACGAGAAGGCCGTTCGCCTTTGTCTCCCAAATCACGAAACCCTAGTAATTTACAGAGACAAACCCAGCACGAATCTTCGTCTCATCTCGTGCATCAAGGCACAAAAACATCTGCGAAAGAACGAATTGGCGTTCTTGGCTCACATAGTGGACAAGACCAAAGAAGAAACTAACATTCAAGATATTCCGGTAGCGTGTGAATTTCCCGACGTGTTTCCTGAAGATCTTCCAGGAGTACCCCCAGAGAGACAGGTTGAGTTCCGAATCGACCTCGTTCCAGGAGCAACTCCTCTCGCTAAATCACCCTATCGGTTGGCTCCTGCTAAAATGCAGGAATTGTCCAGCCAACTCAATGAGCTTCTGGACAAGGGATTTATCCGACCTAGCTACTCGCCATGGGGAGCTCCGATGCTCTTTGTCAAAAAGAAGGACTGATCTTTCAGAATGTGCATCGATTACAGAGAGTTAAATAAACTCACTGTTAAAAATCGCTACCCACTCCCACGAATCGATGATCTATTCGACCAGCTCCAAGGAGCTAGTTATTTTTCTAAAATAGATCTACGGTCCGGATACCACCAACTCAAAGTCCGGGAAGAGGATATTCCAAAAACCGCTTTCCGAACCCGCTACGGACATTATGAATTTGTCGTAATGCCCTTCGGTCTAACAAATGCACCTGCCGCATTTATGGATCTAATGAATCGAATCTGTCGACCGTTCCTTGACAACTTCGTCATTGTGTTTATCGATGACATCCTCGTCTATTCTCGAAGCAAAGAGGAGCATGGCCAACATCTCCGACGAGTCTTAGACACTCTGTGATCGGAAAAGCTTTATGCCAAACTCCCCAAGTGCGAGTTCTGGCTCCGGAGTGTGAATTTCCTAGGCCACGTAGTTAGCCAAGACGGAATTCATGTGGATCCCACTAAGGTCAAAGCTGTGGAAGGATGGGCAACTCCGACCACGCCCACAGAAATTCGTCAGTTCTTAGGCCAGCAGGCTACTATAGGAGATTCATTCAAAACTTCTCTAAGATCGTCAAGCCGCTTACCTCACTTACGCAAAAGGGTGTACCATTCAAATGGACAGACCGACAAGAGATTGCGTTTCGAACCTTGAAGTAAGCTCTCTGTAGTGCTCCTGTACAATCTCTACCTGAAGGAACGGAAGATTTTGTGGTCTACTGTGACGCGTCGAATCAGGGCTTAGGTTGCGTTCTCATGCAACGTGGAAGAGTGATAGCATATGCGTCCCGCCAACTAAAGAAGCACGAAGTAAATTACACGACCCATGACCTAGAACTGGGAGCCGTGGTCTTCGCTCTGAAAATTTGGAGGCACTACCTGTACGGTACAAAGTGCACCATCTTCACGGACCACAAGAGCCTCCAGCACATCTTGAATCAGAAGGAGCTGAACATGAGACAACGAAGATGGGTGGAATTTCTAAACGACTACGAATGTGAGATCAAGTACCACCCAGGCAAGGCCAACGTGGTAGCTGATGCATTAAGTCGGAAGGAGTACTCTAATCACCATACGAAAACTCTCTCGATAACCATTCAATCTCATCTGGCCACTCAAATTGCATTAGTCCAATCGGAGGCTTTGAAAACGGAAAATAGAGCTAGCGAGGCATTGCGCGGGATGGAAAAGAACCTAGAAACAAGGGAGAATGGGGTATACTACTTCATGAACCGTATTTGGGTCCCAAAAATCGGAGGATTTAGGGAGGCCGTTATGAAGGAAGCCCACAAAACACGATACTCCATTCATCCCGGTTCGGACAAGATGTATTTGGACATTAAACAACACTATTGGTGGCCTAACATGAAGGCGGAAATCGCGACCTATGTTAGTAAGTGCCTTACGTGCGCCAAGGTAAAGGTGGAGTACTAGAAACCTTCAGGATTGTTACAGCAACCGGCAATCCCTGAGTGGAAATGGGAGGGGATTTCTATGGATTTCGTGACCAAGTTACCTGATATGTGCATATTTAGTGTGTATTTAGTATAGTTTTTTATTCATATATTAGCTAAATTATCGCATATTATGGACAAAAGGTGCTTAAAATTGTTAAATTATGTTTTTCAGTCCAAATATGAAGCTCGGAAGCAAAAGGAAGCAAGAGAAGCGGTTAGGAGCTAGAGAGTGGAATGAAGAAGGAAAAAACACTAAAAAAAGCTTCTACTCGTCGAGTCAGATAGCTACTCGACGAGTCCGGTCGAGGAATCAGAAGGATAATGACTCGGGATCCTAGATAGTTATCGCAATATGGGGAATGTGAGAGGGACTCGACGAGTCACCACTTGACTCGACGAGTCGGATCGCTTATTTAAAGATAATTCCACATATCGAGAAGGGAGAGTTCTGGGACGATTCAGAGAGGTTTTGCTGCGATTGAGAAGCCAGAGGACCCTTAGAGATCGTCAAAGCGAGCTAGAGTTCAATTCCGAAGGAGCATTGAGGCAAAATTTATCATACTTCTTAAATCTTTGTGTTTAGTTACGATGTTTGAACATTTAGATTCTGTTTGTTTGCTGAATTTTATTTCAATGATGAGCTAAACCCTTTAAACTTCTATTTGGGGATACGAAATTGGTAGTATGGTTTGATTCTTGGTAGGATTAATTCTATGTTGGTTAATTTAGTTATTTTAGCTTGCTAAAGAACCTTTTGTGTGAATGATAATTGATTTTCTGTTAATAGGTAGATAATTAATTAGCATGAACATCTATTAGTTATCAATCTCATATGCTTAGTGAACACTTTTTGTCATATGTCTAGTGTAGTGAACATGAAACTAGGATTAATAAGAAAATCAAGTAAATTTATGTGCAAGCTTGTGAGATGACCATTAAACAAGAAGTTAATTAAAAGGATAAATTAATTAGCTATTGCAAGTCTAACTTAACCCGAATATTATATCTAGTAAATTTAATTGAAATAGACAACTGGCCATTGTTTAAATTGATTTATTTGCTAAGGATTAATGAAGTGAATACAGAACTAATCAATTGAATCGGTAACTAGCAAAAGAATTAATCCATTGCACTTTTACCTTGAAATCAACCATAGGATCAATTAAGTTGAACTAAATAGAAGTACTTCTCCGTTATTGAATCTAGTCAAAGTCTTTATTTTCTAGCTTAAATTAGTAATAATTAGTAAGTTTCTAGTCTTGTAAAACTAGAGAACAACCCCTGCTTTTTAATTAACTTAGATTAAATTAGTTTTTAGTTTAATTTGTCGTTCCCTGTGTTCGATACCCTACTTATTTAGCTATACCATAATTGATAGGTTCACTGCCTTTTGTGTGTTATTTGATAATTAAAAGTAGGTTTAAAACTAGTGGGTTTTACACACATCAAGTTTTTGGCGCCGTTGACGGGGACGGTTCTAAAATTAATATTAAAATCTAGTTTAATCGATCCTTTGTGTGGGATTTATCTTACACAAAGTTATTTACAAAGCAAATCAGTAAGTAGATTTAGTTTTAATAAATTCCGTTTTTAGAATAACTAGAAAATTTTCTTTTCTGTTTTGGCCTTGAACTCGCCGAGTGCATTCGAGCAGACTCGGCGAGTCCATCGCAGTTTTAGTCCCTATTTATTATTTTGTTTTTATTCCTTTTACGCGTTTCGTTTCTTTTGTTTCGTTTTTTTTCAATTGTTTCATGACCCGAGGATCGGACACACCTCTAGTACCACCTTTGGAAGACCCGGAATCCGCACTAAAGAGAAGCAAGGGAAAAGCCGTAGGAGAAACCGCAACTTCAAAGAACTCACCACTCAAGAACTTGAAATCCGTTTTCAGCAAGAAGAAAGGCAGCAAATCAGGAGCATCCAGTGCCTCATTAACAATTGAAGAACCAATTCACGAAGATATCGAGTACGAGACCGAGGAAAAAGAAGAGCATATTTCCGAGCACGAAACCGATTCCGAAGAAGAGTTAGCTATCACTATGGCTAACATCGATGAAGTCCCCATGGGGGAGTGGAAGAAAAGGATGCGTGATGACACCGGGCCGGGACTTGTGCAACCCGCAATTCCCGTAACCGCTACGTTTGAGCTAAAGGGCCATATTCTCGCTCAACTCAAGGAGATCCCTTTTTACGGGAGAGATCATGAAGACACTTACAAGCATTTGGACGAAGTAAATGATGTGGCCGATTACTTCAACGTGCCTAATGTTCCACACGAGACCCAGCTTCTTTGAATGCTCCCAGTCACGTTTAAAGGCGCTGCAAAAGATTGGTTAAAATCACTTCCTCCCGGATCGGTCACCACATGGGCCAAGATGAAAGAAGAGTTCATTGACCATTTCTGCCCACCTTCCAAGATAGCCAAGCTAAAGAAAGCCATTGCCAACTTCGAGCAACAACCCGGAGAATCTCTTTATGAAGCTTGGGAAAGGTACAAGAGCGTACTTAGAAATTGCCCACACCATGATCTTAATAGCCAACAAGAGGTCTCCATCTTTTATAATGGAGTTAATGTCACCACAAGGCAACTACTCGATTCACAAGGCCCGCTCACCCGAAAGCCACCTCCGGAAATAAAGGAATTAATTGAAGAATTCTCTAAGCATTCTAGAGAATACCACAATCCGAGGAATGAAGTGAGTCGTGGAGCAATAAACTCGGTGAACGATGGCATGGCAGCGGTAATAGCTAAACTCGATAGCCTAGACCGAAGAATGACGAAAATGGATCAAACGATCCATGCTATTAGGGTAGGATGCGAAAATTGTGGCGGCCCCCATCTTACCAAGGATTGTGATCGAGACGAGAATGGAAATAAAAAGGCTCAAGTATTCTATTCCAGTGGCGATAGATACGATGAAGACTGGAGGAAACCAAAGAAGGAATGACTCCCATACGAAGAGTATAAAAAGGCTAAGGAGGAGAAATACAAACAGAGGGAGAGGGGATTCTATCAAAAGGAAGAGCCGGTGACGGAAAAGAAGGCAAATTTAGAAGATATACTCACAAGGTTCATAACCGCGTCCGAGAAAAGACATAATGATCACGATGTAGCAATGCAAGAAACCAGGAAACATGTTGAGGAATCAGCAAGCTTCCATTCTCAACATTGAGAAACACCTGGGACAGCTTGCACATCAAGTGAATGAAAGAAGACCGGGTCAACTTCCGAGCAACACCGAGCCCAATCCAAGAATGGAGAACGTGAGCGTAATAACCTCCAGCGGTGAAGAAAAATTTACAGAAACACTAAGAGTCTCCAAGAAGAAGGCAGAAAAGGAAGAAAAACCAGAACCAGAAAAACCCGACCAGACTCGCCGAGTCACTCTCATGGACTCGACGAGTCCAGTCGGGAATGAAGATACTGCCAGTTTTCTAAAGCCATACAATCCTCCTTTGCCATACCCAACCAGATCCATGCCTGCAGAAAAAGTTCAAGCCTATAGAACCTTCATGGAGCATGTTAAAGCTTTACAAGTCAATATGCCATTTGTGGAAATAATGCTCCAAACTCCTAAATACTTTAACTTGCTTAAAGGCCTTTTTGCTGCTAGGAAAGATCTGGCTGAAGTCGCGGAGATATTGATGAGTGAGCTGCCTGAGAAGAAGGGTGATCCGGGTAACATAGTAATTCCGTGCCAATTTGGTAATGAAGTTTCTACACGAGCATTGGTTGATTCAGGTGCAAGCATTAATTTGATGCCCTATTCATTCTTTAAGAAGCTGAATTTACCAGCACCAAGGCCGGTAAATATGAGAATCCATTTGGCAAACAAAACAATAATTCATCGACAAGGCATCTGTGAAGATCTCCTTATCAAAGTGGACAAGTTTATTTTTCCAGTAGACTTCGTGGTGGTGGAAATGGAAGAAGACCCCAAAATACCAATTATTTTGGGAAGATCATTCTTAAACACCGCGTGTGCCCTAATTGACATATGTGAGTCTACATTGACATTAAGAGTGGGTGATGAGTCGGTGATGTTTAAAGCTATTCCAGAAGTCAAGCAAGAAGAGGAAAAGAGAGAAGAAATCTCATTTATCCAATTGGATGATGAGGTATTACAAGAGGAGCTTGAAATTTTACTAAAAGAAGACCCAAGTAAGTTCACGCTACACTCTGAAGGAGTTGAAGATGCTAACAAAGACTTGGAGGAGCTAGAAAAGCTACTGGAAGGAGCCAACTCAGAAAAGACTCCAGGATTGATGGAACCCGATAAGACTCGCCGAGTCACCATAATGGACTCGATGAGTCCGATCGATTTGGATAAAAACTTGACCAAAGCTGATTTGTTTGTTGATAGTTCTTCACATACCCTGGATTTAGTTACTGTTTTTGATTCTTTGGAAGAACAATCGGCAGAAGAAGTAAAAGGAATGGAGGTCCAACACGCCGATGTGGCATGCCTTGATACGATGCCATTTGGAGAAGAGTTGAGCACTAAAGAGGATGAAGACATAAAGGGAAGCAGAGTGGAAGTTAATCAACCATTCACTACTAAACCTAAAGCACGAACCATTACAAAATATGAAATGATTACATTCAAAAAGAGGGAAGTGCAAGAAAAGGTAAAGAAGAATGAGTTGAAAAAGAAGAAGAGGAAAAGAGAAGCCCAAACAGCTGAGGATGATACTGAGAAAAGGAGAAGAGACGAATTGAAGAGGGCTTACAAGAAAAAGATTCACGCCTACAAGACCAAGTATAAACCACAAAAAGTGAGGCGTACATTCCCGATGCTTGAAGATGACAAAACGTAAATGGGAAGGAGTCTAGCTAATGACTCCTTAAAAAGAAGCGCTTGGCGGGAGGCAACCCGTCGTTAGAGTTTGCTTTCTTTTACTCTTTAGTTTTTTTTTAGTTTTTGTTCCGTTTCACAATTTTAATCTTCCAAATCATCAGACATGTCTGCTTGAGAGTGTGCCTAGCTTAAGGGTGGGGTGAAAAGATTTTGAATAAATAACAAAATTTTGAAAATCAGTAATGTTTTACAAGAGACTCGCCGAGTCTGACCCTGACTCGTCGAGTCGGTTTTATTTACAGAAAAAAAAAATAACTTCGAAATTACTTTTACATCTGGTAAATAGGGTTTTAACCCTAAGATTCAGTTTCCACACCACACTCGCCGGGTACCTCTTCTCTCTCAAGCATTCAAGTTTTCTTCAAATTTTCTTCCAATTTCTCAAAGTTTAAACTCAAAAGGTAACAACTTTCTTCTTGATTTTTAGTAAGAATGTGATTATAAGGCCATCTATACCTGCAATTGCATGAAAAACCCGTTTTTGAAAAGTAATGAAATTCTAGGGTTTCGATTTTTCATGAATATTGTTGTTTTGAACGTTTATTTTGGCCTTATTACTTAGTAGGAAGTCCCTGAACAAAACCCTTGACAGAAATTACAGGTTTTATGGTCCAATTTCATGCGACCCGTCGACTGACTCGTGCAGGTTGCGCGACCCGCCGAGTCGGGCCTGGACTCGACGAGTCCAGTCGACTTACAGACAGGAGACATTTTTTTTAATTATATTCTGTGTTTTCTGGGTTTTGTGTGTTTATTTTGCAGACATCATGTTCAGAAGGGGACAAACTTCAAGTGGCAACCAAGGGGAGTTTCCATGGCTAAATTTCCCGCAAATTGAGTCCGCTTCAACAATGCGGAAATGGAAGAAGAAGCTATCTGATATTAAGAAGAAGGAGGTTTATGTGCCAAACAGGATTGATTGGGAGTGGCTGCAAAGTGTTCGATATGAGGAGGAATTAGCTCCTTACCTTTTAAAGGAGTTCCAACATGAAGGCCAAACAATGATCTGCGATGGATGGAGCCGGGTCTTCCGCATACAAGAGCCGGTCTATTTAGAGCTTTGCTTGGAGTTTTTCTCTACGGTGTCTTTCACCGGGGGAGTGGATGTCTTTCACCCAACAAGCTTTAGTTTCTGCCTCGGGGGAGAATTTCGTCAATGCTCGGTAGTGGATCTTGCCTGCCGACTAGGGATTTACGATCAGCCCTTGGTTTCAACAAACATCTTTCGGGCCTTTTTAGCACAAGCACATATGGCATTTCTCGATGGAGTTACAAGCACGGGTTGGTGGAATACCATAGGAAATAAAGTTTACATCCCAAAGTCTGCACAAGAAGGGAGCATCCGATCCCCAACTCACCGCCTCATTCACCGCCTTATTTCTTCCACCATCAACCAAAGGAAAGACAATGACAAGGTCTCCAACCTTGACGTTTTCTACTTATGGAGCATAATAATACCCGGCGTCTTTTGCAACATCCCATGGTGTATTGCTTCATACCTTTCGGAGGGTGCGGTCAAAGATCGCAAAACCTCCCGTATTAATGGTGGGATGTTTGTCACCCGATTGGCTAACTCATTCGGGTTGATGAACCGCGGTGCCTGGAACTTCATGACAATGATCCCGACGCCCCCGTTTAATCCCATTCTTTTCCGAAGAGCACGGTTTATTGAAGACTATGGTGGTGGCCATTATGCCATTCCAAACGATGACCCCGTTGTTGGTCCCGAAGCACCAAGAAGGAGGGTGAGATCAAGAAGAGAGCGGGATGTGGAGGACGAGCCGCCAGTGATTCCGGTCGAAAATGAAGATGTACCAATGGATTGGTACAATGTGGAGATGAGGCGGATGCAGGATCAAATGGCGAGGGCGCTTAACTTTAGCAACCAATCCCATATACGACTTTTTGACCACTTCAATATCCCACATATTGATGGTGAAAATTACCCCTTTATTCCATCTTGGGATGAGGTGATTGGTGCGAGACGAAGTGGAGCCGGGGGAAGTGGAGCCGCCAATGATGATGAGGAGGACGAGGATTGATTTTTGTGTTTTAATTAGACAATTTTTGTTTTGTTTTATTTTTTATTTGGTGTGTATGCTTTGAGATTTTATTATGTTTAATGGTTGTTTGCTTTAGTTATTTTTCAGGATTGAATTATGATTGCTTGCTTACGATGATTTAGAGATGTAACGCATGGATGTTTTCGCGAGTGAGAGCGAGTCAAGGAAGCGGGTTTTTAACGTCAAAGTGTCGAGTCCGGTCTTAGGGGTATGAGCAATTGAGTCTAAACATGGGGAGGAGTTAGAGACGTTTTTAGAGGCTAAAACAGTTGCGAAATACCAAGTTTTTTCGTTCAGTGACCTACTCGACGAGTGCACTAAGCTGACTCGACGAGTCGCCTTGTATTTCTACATATTCTGAGAAGGCGTGCTGGTACTCGACGAGTCCACCATAAGATTCGACGAGTCGGTCAATTTTTATACCGACGGACTGTTGATTTGATGTTGCTACTTGTCCCACTTGCTCACTTATTCTTCCATATCCATTCTTGAAGATCTTACACTGGTTTCCGCGTATTTGGAGCGACCCACACGAGACGAGACACTCAAGGCATGGATGAGATGTTACCATGTCTAAAGTTGAAGTTGGAGCTTAAATGAGTGTGATCAGCCTATCCATTGCTATCCCAGGGGAGTTTGTTCCAATTCCCTCTGTAGTTTCTTTTTATGTTTTTTATGCATCATATGCAATGAGGGCATTGCATCACATAAGTGTGGGGTAAGGGGTTGGTTACATAATAGTTTACATAATAGTCAATTTTAAAAAAAAATTTGCATATCAAAAGTATTATTTAGGTCCTTAATTAGAAAACTTTGGTAAAAATTAGGATTCCATGTTAGGATTGTGTTAATAATTGCATGAAAACCCAAATGTTTAGTTGAGCCTATACACGTTCTAGTGCATTTGTGGCTTCCTTATTTCAGTGAAATCATGAGACAAAAACACGACCTTGCTCAGCCCGAGGGATGCAATATGTTTAGCAGCCTAAACCTGAAATGTATCCAGGAAAATTTTTATCATTAGCCAATAAAGGTTGAGATGGAGCGCCCCTACTTAAGCATGTAGGGTTTTGAGTGAAAAAAGTAAGGTATACATGTAAAAAAAAAGAATGAGAGAATTGCAAGAAAAGTTGTAAGAATTTTGGAGCAATCAAAGTGAAGATCAAAAGATCAAAATTCCAAGAAATCCAAAAAAGTTGAAGATACCAAAGGTCAATACAAGTTGGTGAATTCAAAGATATCAAAGATCAAATTATCAAGAAAGTGAAGAATTCAAAGAATTTCATAGTGGTATCGAAAAATTGTAATTTCCTAGAATATGTATGCTTGGGTTGCTCAATTAAAAATACCTTGAGGGTAAAGAGGTTTTCTGAGGATGGATTCGGAGGGTTGCATAAAATGAGCATAGTTCGGGGTGAGTGGGCGAATGTTTATGAGGATTGTGAGTATTTGGAATATGGGGGGTTCTTTAGGAAAAATTTTAGACACAAATGCATGCGTTGCGGTCTTGGCATAATGGTTGGGTTAGATTGGAGTTGTTATACATAATTCTAATGTGTTAAAATTCAGTTTTGCTTGAGGGCAAGCAAAAGACAAGTGTGGGGTATTTTGATATGTGCATATTTAGTGTGTATTTAGTATAGTTTTTTATTCATATATTAGCTAAATTATCGCATATTATGGACAAAAGGTGCTTAAAATTGTTAAATTATGTTTTTCAGTCCAAATATGAAGCTCGGAAGCAAAAGGAAGCAAGAGAAGCGGTTAGGAGCTAGAGAGTGGAATGAAGAAGGAAAAAACACTAAAAAAAGCTTCTACTCGTCGAGTCAGATAGCTACTCGACGAGTCCGGTCGAGGAATCAGAAGGATAATGACTCGGGATCCTAGATAGTTATCGCAATACGGGGAATGTGAGAGGGACTCGACGAGTCACCACTTGACTCGACGATTCGGATCGCTTATTTAAAGATAATTCCACAGATCGAGAAGGGAGAGTTCTGGGACGATTCAGAGAGGTTTTGCTGCGATTGAGAAGCCAGAGGACCCTTAGAGATCGTCAAAGCGAGCTAGAGTTCAATTCCGAAGGAGCATTGAGGCAAAATTTATCATACTTCTTAAATCTTTGTGTTTAGTTACTATGTTTGAACATTTAGATTCTGTTTGTTTGCTGAATTTTATTTCAATGATGAGCTAAACCCTTTAAACTTCTATTTGGGGATACGAAATTGGTAGTATGGTTTGATTCTTGGTAGGATTAATTCTATGTTGGTTAATTTAGTTATTTTAGCTTGCTAAAGAACCTTGTGTGTGAATGATAATTGATTTTCTGTTAATAGGGAGATAATTAATTAGCATGAACATCTATTAGTTATCAATCTCATATGCTTAGTGAACACTTTTTGTCATATGTCTAGTGTAGTGAACATGAAACTAGGATTAATAAGAAAATCAAGTAAATTTATGTGCAAGCTTGTGAGATGACCATTAAACAAGAAGTTAATTAAAAGGATAAATTAATTAGCTATTGCAAGTCTAACTTAACCCGAATATTATATCTAGTAAATCTAATTGAAATAGACAACTGGCCATTGTTTAAATTGATTTATTTGCTAAGGATTAATGAAGTGAATACGGAACTAATCAATTGAATCGGTAACTAGCAAAAGAATTAATCCATTGCACTTTTACCTTGAAATCAACCATAGGATCAATTAAGTTGAACTAAATAGAAGTACTTCTCCGTTATTGAATCTAGTCAAAGTCTTTATTTTCTAGCTTAAATTAGTAATAATTAGTAAGTTTCTAGTCTTGTAAAACTAGAGAACAACCCCTGCTTTTTAATTAACTTAGATTAAATTAGTTTTTAGTTTAATTTGTCGTTCCCTGTGTTCGATACCCTGCTTATTTAGCTATACCACAATTGATAGGTTCACTGCCTTTTGTGTGTTATTTGATAATTAAAAGTAGGTTTAAAACAAGTGGGTTTTACACACATTATTACCCAAGACGTCGGACGGACTGGACACCATATGGGTAATAATCGACCGACTGACGAAATCTGCCCATTTCCTGCCAATCAAAGAATCCTACAAGATGGAGAGACTGACGCGGTTGTACCTATGGGAAATCGTGAGACTCCATGGAGTGCCAAAATCTATTATCTCGGATAGGGACAGTAGGTTCACATCGCGCTTTTGGCAATCACTCCACAAGGCAATGGGAACTCATCTCGACATGAGCACCGCGTATCACCCACAAACGGACGGTCAAAGTGAACGAACCATTCAAACGCTTGAAGACATGCTTCGTGCATGTGTGATAGACTTTGGGAAGTCTTGGGATACCCACCTACCGTTGATCGAGTTCTCATATAACAACAGTTGTCATTCGAGCATCAAGGTGGCTCCTTTCGAAGCACTGTACGGGCGTAAATGTAGATCACCGTTATGTTGGGCCGAAGTAGGTGATACCCAGCTAGCAAGAACACATACGTCGAACAGGGCACTAACGGGACCGGAGATCATTCGCGAAACCACAGAAAAGATCGTCCAGATCAGAGCTCGATTATAAGCATCGCGTGACCGACAAAAGAGCTACGCCGACAAACGGCGAAAGCCCTTAGAATTTCAAGTCGGTGATCGAGTACTGTTGAAAGTCTCACCCTGGAAAGGGATAATACGTTTCGGAAAACGGGGAAAGCTGAACCCGCGATACATTGGACCTTTCGAAATCGTCACCCGAATAGGTCCGGTAGCCTACAGACTACAACTACCCGCGGAGCTAAACGGTGTACACCCCGTGTTTCATGTCTCTAACCTGAAGAAGTGCCTATCAGATGAAACCCTTGTCATTCCTCTTGACGAAATCGAAATCAATGAGAATCTCCTGTTTGTTGAAGAACCAATCGAAATCATGGACAGGGAGGTGAAGCGTACTAAGCAGAGTCGCATCCCGATCGTGAAAGTACGGTGGAACGCAAAGCGTGGGCCAGAATTCACGTGGGAACGCGAAGATCAAATGAAGCAAAAGTACCCTCACCTATTCTAGCATTCTCAAATCTAGCTTTCAAACAGAATTTCGGGACGAAATTCCCTCTAACGGGGGGATGATGTCACAACTGGAAATTTTGTGTCATGTAATCTATACACTCAAGTTAATGTGAATCAAAAACTTAAGAACATGTGTGACACCTATGATTATGACATCAAAAACTTCAATCAAATACATCATACAAGTACTACAAATAGTCATCAAACAATTGGAAACCCTAGAAGTTCTTATTTAGGTCCACCTTGGAGTAGAACTTCCTTATTGGATCCAAATGGACCAATAAGCTTCCAATTTGACTATCATGGGCTTAGAACCCTAATTGGGCTCTAATTGGACCCACACTAATTTATTTCAACATTATGGGCCATGTTAGGCCTAGAATGAAATGAATTAAAAGCTTTGATCCATGAATAACCTAAACTAGTCCAACAAAAATGCAAAAATCCTACCACATTCTTTTAGGCTTAAAACATACCCAAACAAACTCTAATATTGGGCTTAGGGGCAAAAAGCCCAAATTTTTCCTTTTCCCTTCCAAACTCTCGGCCCAAGGCCCAAGTCCAAGAAAAAATGGAAGAGTTGACTATTTGCTTGCCACCTCACTATTAACCAAAGGACTTCCATGCAAGAGACCCATACTTCCATGCACCATCCTTTCATGCATCTCTCTTCTTCTCCCTCTCTCTCTCTTGCTCTCGGCCATATTCAAACACACACACAAAATTCACTCATTCTTCTCTCAAAGAAACTCTCTCATTTCTCCTCCATAATTTCGAGATTTAAGGAGCTTTCAAGGAGAATCCATCACCAAAATCATCATCTAAGGTAGGTTCATGACTAATCCATGATCTAGCAACTTCATTTCATCAAAAATCTCTTCTAAATCTATTCCAACTTGTGATCATGCACCTTAGAAGTCACCAAACTCGAGATCTACCAAGGAAAGGTGCTAGGGCCGAAAATCACTTCACTTCTCTTCCATCTTCTCTCCAAAACCGAAGCCACACCCAAGGTGAGCTTCATACCCCCTATTTTCTGTTTTTATGAGTTTTGTGGGGGGGGGGGTAATACAAGTGAAAGTGTAGATCTATATATGTTTTGTATGCCTTGTATGATTTCCATGCTTATATGTGTGTTTTTGTGTGTTATAATGTTGGATCTAGCCATAAAACCCCTCAAAACCGAGATATACCTTAAGTTAAATGATACTAGCATCAAGTATATTCCTACATACAAAGTGTTCCAAGAAAAATAGCTAAATGGCTTAGTAACATTTTCTTTGGGCTAAAAACTCAATTTTTGGACATAAAATGCTAAAAATCTAAAGTTAAAGGGCCCAAATACAAATATTTCGAAATCTGATGGGGGAGATGAGCCAAAACAGTTTCCATAATGTATTTTCTGAAAATATGCTTGTTGGAGGATTAAAAACATAAATTTCAAGCTTAATGGGCTAAAAATGACATTTTCGGCCCAATAAGGCCCATTATGCGAAATTTTCTGTTTTGGAGGGCCAAAACTGTGTTTTTCTGTAAAACAGTGGACTATTAGTGTTCCAAGTCCTTTTCAAAGGTTTAAAATGCTTTTTAAATTTAAAAAGGACCAAAGTTGCAAAAAATTTCCAATTTGGGCCAAAATTGTCAAAATTGCAAAAAAGACGGGTTATAACCGAGAAAACTGCATTTTCAGGGACTTAAACTGTTTTCAATGAAAAATATGCTGAAAAATATTAATTTAAATAATTTTTGGTGTTAAAATGTCAAGAAAAATGATTTAAGGACCAAACCGGAAAGTTATTTAATTAAAGGGTTGAAAAATGTAAATTTTACAAACAATGAGGGGCTGAAAACAGAAAACTTCCAAGGCTAATTCAATACACGCAATTTGATCAAATAATGGCACTGCGACTATCGACGAAATACAATACACAACAATACCAAAAGTCATTGCTAAACGAATTGGTTCGGTCTCGAACCAATAAAAACCCGAAACTACTAACACGACGATATCTCGATTCATACAAGTAACGTTTGGGAATTCAATATACATGCGAGTGTGCACAGACGTCTACGCACCATCTTTGGTCCCCAAAGTGTAAAATCTTGCTTGTTGGGCCTAGCTAGCCCAATGACCTGATCTTAAGGCCCGAAGACTTCTACCTTACGAGGTGTTGGGTTTTACCGATCTAACACAACGTAAAAGGACTTTCAATGGCTTGTATACTATCGGTCCCCAAGGGTCCTTTGGTATTGCTAGTAAAGTCGATATTTCATGCGAGGCGAGTCAGGGACCCCTCGTACTTTTTTATCCCCAACCGGTTAATGGAGTCATCGGGGTCTTCGTGTCCTCTTTCTCTTCGGATGTGGGATTACACGTAGTACAATACACAACAATACCAACAATACACAACAATGGCACTGCGACTATCGACGAAATACAATACACAACAATACCAAAAGTCGTTGCTAAACGAATTGGTTCGGTCTCGAACCAATAAAAACCCGAAACTACTAACGTGACGATATCTCGATTCATACAAGTAACGTTTGGGAATTCAATATACATGCGAGTGTGCACAGAAGTCTACGCACCATCTTTGGGCCCCAAAGTGTAAAATCTTGCTTGTTGGGCCTAGCTAGCCCAATGACCTGATCTTAAGGCCCGAAGACTTCTACCTTACGAGGTGTTGGGTTTTACCGATCTAACACAACGTAAAAGGACTTTCAATGGCTTGTATACTATCGGTCCCCAAGGGTCCTTTGGTATTGCTAGTAAAGTCGATATTTCATGTGAGGCGGGTCAGGGACCCCTCGTACTTTTTTTATCCCCAACCGGTTAATGGAGTCATCGGGGTCTTCGTGTCCTCTTTCTCTTCGGATGTGGGATTACACGTAGTCAGGGCGGTTGGATAACGTGATTAGTACGGACGACGCCTACGGGATCGTTAGTATAGCTATAAACTGGTCGTTTGTGTAACGCGTGTTTGTAGCAATTAATCATGCTAAAAAATAATCCAACGTCGCCTGGGATTGATAACTTCACGCGTTGCAATGGTTTCAATGTAAATTCATGGAATTCAAAGAATTAGGAAAACATCAGGTTTTCCTAGGGTTTTTCAATACATACGGATTCGAAATGTATACAAGTTTAATGAACAATTTTTACAAGTATAGAAACAAACAAGCATACCTATGGATCTTCACAAACGTTTTCAAAAGCTTTTCTTTTCAGAAAATATCGGATTTTCTGGTGGTTTTCAAACGACACGAAACATTGTTTTTCAAATACCGCTTATGAACTTACCAACATTTCACATGTTGACGTTTTTCAAAATACTTGTATTCTCAGGTAACCAGTGAATCAAAGGAAAATGTACTCAGTGATGGCTTGCAGTTTACTTATTAACGAACTGAACAATTTATTTTTGGGAATGTAATGCTTCGAGACAATGTACTTCATGTAAACTTTATTGGTTGTATTATATTAATGCATGGTGACGAATGTTGTTACGTTTCATATATATTCAATGTTATGGTATTCAATTGAGTCACAACAGCTCCCGAACGTTTCCGCCGTCTGGTTCGGGGGTGTGACAAACCTGTCCCACCACACGCTCGCTCTTCCGATGTTCCTCCTTGATAGCCTCCTGTTGAGCCTCCCGAATTTGCTCCAATAGGGGAGTCACCACGGTCATCCTCATGCAACCATCCCTGATCGGCGCCGCTTTGCAGCTAAGCGCATCGGCCACTACGTTGGCCTTCCCCGGGTGGTAAAGGATCTTGCAATCATAATCCTTCACCACATCCAACCATCGATGCTGCCTCATGTTCAGATTCGGATGATCCATGAGGTACCTCAGACTCTTGTGGTCCGTGTAGATGGTACATCGAACCCCGTAGAGGTAATGCAGCCAAATCTTGAGGGCAAAAACCACCGCCCCAGCTCCAAGTCATGCGTCGGGTAGTTCGCCTCGTGAGGCTTGAGCTGCCTCGAAGCGTAGGCAATAACATGCCCCCTCTGCATCAGTACCGCGCCCAACCCTGAAATGGACGCGTCGCAGTATACCACAAAATCCTCTACGCCCTCTGGCAGGGTTAAGATCGGTGCCTCGCACAGTCTCTGTCTCAGCGTCTCGAACGCAGCCTGCTGCTCGGGTCCCCACCGAAAGACCACGACTTTATTCGTCAGCTGCGTCAGGGGCACGGCTATCTTGGAGAAATCCTGAATAAATCTCCGATAGTAGCCCGCTAATCCCAGGAAAATCTGAATCTCATATGGAGACTTCGGAACCTCCCATCTCATCACGGCCTCAACCTTGGCCGGATCGACCAGAATCCCATTCTGGTTGACGAGGTGTCCAAGAAATTGCACCTCGCGCAACCAGAACTCACACTTGGAGAACTTGGCATACAAGTTCTCCCTCCTCAGGGTCTCCAACACCTCCCTCAGATGTTCCTCATGCTCCTCCTGAGTCTTGGAATAAATCAAGATGTCATCGATAAAGACTATCACAGACCGATCCAGCATCGGTCTGCACACGCGATTCATGAGGTCCATGAACGCGGCAGGAGCATTGGTGAGCCCAAACGGCATCACCACAAACTTATAGTGGCCATAGCGCGTCCGAAATGCGGTCTTCTGCGTATCCTCCTCCCTGACCCTCATCTGATGATAAATCGAACGCAAGTCAATCTTGGAGAACCAAGATGCTCCCTGAAGCTGGTCAAAGAGGTCATCAATCCTCGGGAGTGGGTAACGGTTCTTCACCGTTACCTTGTTCAGCTCCCGGTAATCTATACACATCCGATGCGACCCATCCTTCTTTTTCACAAATAGGATCGGGGCGCCCCAAGGCGAACTACTCGGACGAATAAATCCCTTGTCTAGCAGCTCCTGCAGCTGCGTAGACAACTCCTGCATCTCGGGAGGAGCCAACCGATATGGTGCTTTGGCTATCGGAGCCGTACCAGGAATAAGGTCAATCCTGAACTCCACCTGTCGCTCTGGAGGTATCCCAGGTAGCTCCTCCGAGAAAACATCTGCAAAATCTCAAACCACCGGAACCTCGGTCACTATCGCCTTACCCGCCTCCCGGGTATCCATCACATACGCGACATATCCTGCGCATCCCTGCTGAAGATAGCGCCTAGCCCTCGCTGCTGAACATACAGTGGGTCCACACTGCGGCCTCTCGCCATGAATCACTAACTCTCCCCCGCTTGGGGTCCTGACCCGCACTAGCTGCTGCGTGCAATCTATCAACGCCCCATTAGGGCTCAACCAATCCATGCCAATAATCACCTTGTTCCCGTGCAACGGAATGGGAACCAAGTCTACCAAGTAACGCTCCCCAAACAAACGCAGAACGCAATCTCGAAACACCATCGATGCTCGCACTGATCGATCATCAGCAATCTCTACCTCTAAAGGGCAATCTAACTCGCCCGAAGTCTCATGAAACTTCTTGCTAAGCGCAAGAGAAACAAACGATCGGGATGCACCCGAGTCGAACAATACCTGAACTGGGATGTCGTTCACATGGAACGATCCTAATGCATATATATACATACGGAGCACATATCAATATCATAACATCATAAAAATAAGATAGAAGGAAAGAATCATACCCGTCACCACATCGGGTGCGGCGCGTGCCTCCTCGGTAGTCAACTGGAATGCTCGGCTCCTCACCATCGGAGCCTTTGCCTTGCCCTGCCGGCCATCCGTGATCCGCAGGGTCGCTGGAGCTGGCGCCTTCACCGGCATAGAAACTGTCAACTGGCGGCAATTGGCCTTCTTGTGGCCCCTCTGGTTGCAGTGAAAACACAGCAACTCAGACGTCTAAATAACTGCTGACGGAGTAGTGCAATCCCTGCTATAGTGCCCAGACTTGCCGCACTAGTAGCAGCCTGATGATCCCAACCTACATGCCCCCTCGTGCGACTTGCCGCATTTCCTGCAGCGTCCCCGTCCTTGTTGGCCTTTCGGCCCCACATCTGATCCCGTGGGCTTCTTTCCCGAAGCCCCTCCTGTCTGACCCTCCTCTGACTTTCGTTTCCGGATGTGCTCCAAATCTATCTCCCTCTCCCTCGCCCTGGCAATCATGGAGTCCAGGGTGGGGCAAGCTGAAAAACTAACATGCTCCCAGATGTCAGCCCGTAGCATATCGTGATAAGGGGTCCTCCTCATATCCTCGTCACCAGCATATTGGGGCACCAACAAAGCCCTCTCCTGGAACTTGACGGTGATCTCCGCCACGGTCTCCGTCGTCTGTCTCATGTCTAGAAACTCCCTGGCCAGCTGCTGAAGCTCGACGTCAGTGCAAACTCTGCCCTGAACCTGGTCACAAAGTCCGACTAGGTCATAGCCTCGATAGCTGAGGCTCCCAACGAGTCACCCACTGACTCCCACCAATCCCGGGCTCGGTCCCGTAAACACCCTGCTGCATACCTCACCTTCGACCCCTCGGGACAGAAGCTAGTCAACTGTGCAGACTCGATGTCTGCAATCCATCGCCTGGCAGCAATGGGGTCTTTCACCCCATGGAAATCCGGCGCACCACTGCCCCTGAAGTCCTTGAAGGACAGTGTGCGAGATCCCAACTGGCTAGATGCCATATCACTCCTGAATGCCCGAAGGCGATCCTCCATCAACTCCATGATCCCTTCCTTGATCGACCCAAAGAGGATGGGGGTCGACTCAAGGATGCCTCTGGTGATCTCTGATGCGATAAACTCGCGTAGTCCCTCATCTATCTTCTCAGAACCTGATCGCGAACCTGACCCCTCTCCTGAACCGCCATCTACCAGCCTCGATCGAAGTACCACCATTCTGCAATACATCACAACAATCATTAGTGATACTGATACTTCCTGAGGGATCTCAACTACTTACAAGTTCCCTGGTCTTATCTTGGCCTTCCTTGGTTCGGGTACGGATCCTCTGCTTCCAGTAGTACGGACCCATACTACCTTCCACATCTATCCGTACCTTCTTCAAGGACTGCCTCGACTCCACCAGATCCCTTCCACTAGGGCTGATCACCACTATACTCATCCTAGGCTCGCCCTAAGAAATCTCCGACTATACTCGATCCAGTCCTCAGCTGCTGCAGGCCTCCTTGTAATGCCAATTAGCCATCACCCGAATACCATCACACGCGACGAGACTCAGATAATCCTTCGAGTACCCGACTCGTCCCTACAACGGTTGGACTCAGACAAGAGCTGCGCAGTAGGATCAAATCTGGTACCCTAAGATTATTCAACCCTGATCACATGTGACGTGACGTATTCGCCTAATGGCTAATTCCTATTATTCGGAGTCCCACATAGCACGAAGCAAGCAGCATTCAGACAAGGGAAACAACCTCAAGCAATTCCGCTCTCATAGAGAGAAACTGAACTAGCACACAGTGCTAACTCATACTATCAGGCACAACCCTAACATGCTACCCTACTGCTGTCTACTCTATACTAGCATGCAATTCTCATACAGCTGGAACACATAAAGCAGGCACATAAGACATCACTCCTAAATCCTCAGTCCTATTCTAGCATGCTGTTCTACAAAAGCTGATAAACATAACATAAACTTGTATGGGTACTTTGGGGAATACTTACTTGAGCTCGGCCGGTCGCGCACATCACACACTCCGTTCTTTCTTAAACTCTTTTCTCAGATTTTAGAAAACTTTTTCTTTTAGAAAATCCTTTAATCCCTCGATTTGAGTTCAGACACCCCCGAAGGTGAGTCCAAATCCCTTAAACCAGGGCTCTGATACCAACTTGTAACGACCCAATTTTAACATCCAAAAATTTCGTTTTTAAAACGTTTCTTTAGTAAACATTAATAATTAAAATGTTGTTTGATCAAACCACATCACAACGTAATCATGTCTAAAAGCCAAATCATACAACCAATCGAAATATCAGAGTACAAATCCCAGAAAATCTAGTAAATGCGGAAACCAGAGTGTGTGCATGATGTACCGCTACCACGCCAGCTCCTTCCCCTTTGATGAAGAGGTACCTGAAACCAAAACTGTAAAACGTAAGCACAAAGCTTAGTGAGTTCTCCCACTGTACCACATACCACATAATCACATAACATAAATTGTCAGGCATATCTGGGTGCCCGACCTACCCCTTCAGTCCTCTCGACCAGATACTGCCTAGCATATCTGGGTGCTGGCCTCCCCTTTGGTCCTCTCAACCGGATACTGCCTAACATATCTGGTTGCTAGCCTCCCCTTCGGTCCTCTCGACCGGATACTGCCTAGCATATATGGGTGTTGGCCTCCCCTTCGGTCCTCTCGACCGGATACTGAGGAAACTATTTCTCCCCTCTACTACTACCACATAACATGTATCACAATATCAGAATCTATCTAACATGACTGGGTATGACTACCCCTTCGGCCCTACCGACCGGATATCTTGGGGACTATCTCCCCCTACTGTCACTAGCACATAAATGCAACACAGGTAGTAGTAATCCCTTAGATGAATATCACAGAGATAATCATCTACATACAACTCCTACTGGTGGGCCGACATTGTGGCCCTAGACCCACCGCTACTGGAAGGTAACTCACCTCGAAGTAGCTGCTGATCTGATCGGGAACTGACTGTCTACTGCTGCTGCTGCTGCTCCGGAAATCCTCCGGCTGCAAATCCCACATCATACTTAATCAAACACTGCCAATTGTCTTTTGGGTAAAATGACCATTTTACCCCTGATCATGCCCTAAGTCAAAGTCAGAGTCAATTTTCAATTGACTCGACTCGCCGAGTTGGCTCTCCAACTCGCCGAGTCCCCACCCATACGATCGTCCTAAATCCCGTTTCTACTCGTCGAGTTAGGCGATGACTCGACGAGTTCTTCTTCTAAACTGATATTTAAGTCCTTCATCCTACTCGCCGAGTTGTATGAACAACTCGTCGAGTTCATCTTCATCCGATGAACAATTATGCGGCGACTCGCCGAGTTGTATGAACAGCTCGCCGAGTCCGTTCTTGATCTAAGGAGATTGCCTTAAACTCGCCGAGTCAGGCATTGACTCGCCGAGTTCCTCCATAGATGAGTTCAGCTTCCGACTCACTGAGTCACACCCCGTGACTCACTGCTCACTCGACACTACGAAAACGGGACAAACTCGGAGACTCACGAACAGACTCGCCGAGTCACATGAACGACTCACCGAGTCGTTGCCATGCACCCACTAAATACACAGATCTGCTCGATTCCAGTCCATGCCATTCACAGATCTGGACTCCTAGAGCATGAATCACACGTAAAGTTTCCAGCTTTACGTGTAGATATTCACCAATACGGACTTTAGGGTTCAAAATGTACTTAAAATGGTAGATCCAAGGTTTTCAAGCAATGAGGGTCCATAAAGGCTACAGATCTGAGCCCTTAGAGCCCAAACATGCCTAGATCCGAAGTCCCTCAACACTATAAGCTCACTACACAAAGGTCAAGACTAGAAGAAGCCTTGAAATGGCTATCACAAGCTCTCAACAAGATAATAATGAAGGGACAGAGAGGGTTGCGAGTCCAATACCTCTAGAAGTCCTGAAATGGCACAAAGATTCTGGATCTTCTTCCTCTCCTCTTGATCTACCTTCTTCTTCTCTCCAAAGCTTCAAAGAAATGCACCAAAATCACCCAAAACACCAAAAGAGGGGGTTAGAGCTTCGAGAGGGAATGTTCTCGACGCAATGGGGGCTGATATGAGGCACAAAACGTCGTTTAAATAGGGTGCAACCCCTAAAAATTAGGGCTTCATCCAACAGCGGTGACTCGCCGAGTCGCCAACTTAAACATGTCCGGGATCCCGTCCTTACTCGGCGAGTCGGACCTATGACTCGCCGAGTCCAAGGTTAAAAAGAAGGAAAATTCTCAATAAGATTTACATACCGGGAACCAGGTGCTACACACTAAGATGTATTTGGACCTGAAGAAGGAGTATTGGTGGCCTGTAGGAAGAGGAACGTCGCGTGGTTCGTTGAGAGGTGCCTAACCTGTTGTATGGTTAAGGCCGAGCACCAGAGACCGCATGGTAAGTTGCAGCCGTTAGAGGTTCCCGAGTGGAAGTGGGAACAGATTACTATGGATTTTATCACCAAATTTCCAAGGACTGCAAGGGGCGTCGACACAATTTGGGTGATTGTAGACAGGTTGACGAAGAGCGCTCACTCCCTTGCTATCAGTGAGAGCTCTTCCGCAGAGAGGTTGGTAGAGATGTATGTGAGGGAGGTGGTATCGCGACATGGAGTACCGATCTTGATTGTCTTAGATCGAGATGTGCGTTTCACTTCCAGATTCTGGAAGAAATTTCATGAGGAATTGGGTACGAGACTGCATTTTAGTACCGCATATCACCCACAGACTGATGGGCAGAGCGAGCAGACGATTCAGACGCTCGAGGACATGCTCTGAGCATGTGTATTGGATTTCGGCAGGAGTTAGGACACGTATTTGCCCTTGGCGGAGTTTTCCTACAACAACAACCATCACTCAAGCATTGGTATGCCACCCTTTGAGCTGTTGTATGGGAGGAGGTGTCGGTGATGGGTTTTAGCCATAAGAACTTTCCTATGTGCGCATGCAAAACCCTAATGATTGGATCTAGGCTTTCTAATAAACATGCTTTGAATCCAAGTCTTCTAATGACTAATTAGGTTAAATAACAACATTGAAACAGATCTAGAATCATACCTTTGAGTTCCTTGTTGATCTTGAGGTCTTGGAGCTTCTAGAGTCACAAATGTCACTCCTCTAATGGCTTACAAACACCAATAGCAAGAAGAATTATTTAGGAGAGAGGAGAGGGGAGGAATTCGGCCAGGGTTCTCTTACTTTATGAGATGTGTCGAATTCCCTATGCCATGGGGTCTATTTATACTTGTAGACTCCTTAAGGGTTACAACCTAAACCCTAATTGGATAATCTTCTCTTAAGGCTATCCAAATACATTCCTTAGATATCTATATGGACGATTTTAGCTATCCTAAAACCCTTAGAATTCGTCCAAAGCATATCCCAATGGATTTACAGTCTAAAGCTTAACTATCAAACAATTGACACTTTATACCCCTTTATTTAATTAATCTCTTTAAGTCACCAAATTAATTCTAATTAATTCTATGACTTATATTAATCAAATAACAAATATATTATTCATTATATTATTCTCATAATATATTAATAATATTTACTCTCTCTTAATAAATCATCCTATCAAGTTGCTATGGTGAAGGCAACCCAAAAGGACCATGCACAACCGGGTCAAACACTTGTTTAATATAGTTGCAGCCTTAGACACTATTCCAACAGTCTCCCACTTGGATAAGTCTAGTAACTATATTCACAAATATAATTCGGTTTGCAATCGTAGCTCTCAAAGACGCTGTCAACTCTGATCTAATCAATCTTGTCCTTTAGATAAGGGAACGTACAGTCCTCTGTTAGATATCATGCTGACAATCCTATGGAATGGTTAGTCATGCATTTAGGTTTCTTGATCTCTGATTTATTCGACATATAACTTAATCGAACACATCAATTCAGTTCTGACCGGGCCCGGCACATAAGTCAAATCAAATCATCGAGCGGCCGAGATATCACTTTTACCTTCTTAGATAAAAGTTACATATAAACTTCGACTTATATGCAATTACTTATTCATTAACCAACTATACACAACAATACATTTTATAACACCAAGTTACTGATGCGTTTTCGTATTATCAATGTACAATCAATTAACAAACAACAAACCATATATCTAGGTTTTAAGACTATATGATATTATCGTCTTGCGATCACCTTTTATATCGTATTCCATAAGGTGATTCCAGCAAGCGCGGGTTTATTCCAATGCTCAAAACTAGTTCATAAGCACTCATGAACGTTGCAGCAATCTTTTGCTATGTCTAACACCATTTAGATATTCTACACACCAATTCATGACAATCTTCATTTATATCTACTCCCAACATATGAACGATTGTGGACCATTTGAACAATTCGATTATTCCTAATAAACTCAATTATTCTGGAAGTCAAAACATGCAAAGTGAAACAATAGCTAAACAATTAACATAAGATAGTAACATTACTCATAAATAAAACTCCTTTATTTAATCATCAAATGTCAATTACATTTATCTATTACACGTTTCTTATACTATCTAATCTATGCTAATATCATCCTTCAGCCCAATACTCCTAGCATGCTGCAAGTGCTTAACCCTACTCAGTCCCTTCGTAAGCGGATCTGCTGGGTTATCTTCTGATGATATCCTCTTCACTACGAGTTGTCCTTCTTCTACACGATGTCTAATGAAGTGATACTTTCTGTCGATATGTCTTGATCTACCATGATCCCTCGGTTCCTTGGTCAAGGCAACCGCGCCTTCATTATCACAGAAAATCTCCATTGGCTCCTTTATGGCAGATACAACTCCAAGATCACCGATGAAGTTCTTTAGCCATATTGCCTCCTTCGACGCTTCGCTCGCTGCAATGTATTCTGATTCGCACGTTGAATCAGCTACGGTTTCCTGCTTGGAACTCTTCCATGTCACTGCTCCTCCATTTAGGGTAAAGACCCAGCCTGACTGCGAACGGTAGTTGTCCCTGTCGGTCTGAAAGCTGACGTCACTATACCCTCGCACCTTCAAGTCATCACTCCCTCCGAGGACTAAGAACCATTCCTTCGTCCTCCGAAGGTACTTAAGGATGTTTTTCACTGCAATCCAATGTGCTTTGCCAGGATTCCCTTGATATCTGCTAACCATGCTCAAAGCGAAAGCTACATCAGGGCGAGTACAAGTCATAGCGTACATGATTGAGCCAACTGCGGAAGCGTATGGTACTCGGCTCATTTCTGCTATCTCAGCTTCGGTACTCGGACTTTGAGTCTTACTCAATTTGGCATTACTTTGTATCGGTAATTCTCCCTTCTTTGAGTTTTCCATACTAAAACGTTTTAGTACCTTCTCTAAGTAAGTATTCTGACTAAGTCCAATTAGTCTCTTACTTCTTTCTCTTACTATCCTTATTCCCAAAATGTAAGAAGCCTCTCTGAGGTCCTTCATAGCGAAGCACTTCCCGAGCCAGGACTTAACCTCCTGCAGAGTCGGGATGTCGTTTCCTATGAGTAATATGTCATCGACATATAGAACGAGAAAGCTTACTATACTCCCACTGACTTTGACATATATGCAAGACTCGTCTTCTCTTCATACAAATCCAAACTCTTTGACTTTCTCATCGAAGCAAAGATTCCATCTGCGAGACGCTTGCTTAAGTCCATAAATGGACTTCTCAAGCTTACACACTCTATCCGGATGCTTCGGATCCACAAACCCCTCTGGCTGAGCCATGTAAACATCCTCAGCCAACTTTCCGTTAAGGAAAGCGGTCTTGACATCCATTTGCCAAATCTCATAATCATGAAATGCGGCAATTGCTAGCATCACTCTAATAGATTTAATCTTCGCAACTGGTGAGAAGGTCTCATCATAGTCAACTCCGGGAGTTTGAGTAAAGCCCTTCGCGACCAATCGCGCTTTATATGTGTGTACGTTCCCATCCACGTCGGTCTTCTTCTTGAAGATCCATTTGCACCCAACGGTCTTGCGTCCAGGCACGTAGTCAACCAAATTCCAAACTTGGTTATCATACATGGATTGGATCTCGCTATCCATTGCCTCTTTCCACTTTACAGACTCCAGGCCTGCCATGGCTTCCTTATAGCTATTAGGTTCATCAAGATTTACTAGTGTACCATCACTAATATACGTGTCCCCTTCGGTAGTAATATGAAAACCATAAAACTGGGGATGAACTTTAACTCTTTCAGAACGTCTAAGAGGTAAGGACTCGTCAACCGATTCAACTGGAGTTTCCTCCTCGGGTTGAGTGCCAGCGGTAAAGGTTCCTTCATCTATCGACTCTTGAATCTCTTCAAGCTCGATTTGCCTCCCACTGTCTCCTTGGCCTATGAGTTCTCGCTCTCGGAAAACTCCTCTCCTCGCAATGAAGACAACATTGTCCTTCGGTCTATAGAAGAGATATCCAAAGGATGTCTGCGGGTAGCCGATGAAAATACATCGCTCACTTCGAGGTTCAAGCTTGTCGTGTGTATCTCGTCTTACGAAAGCCTCGCAACCCCAAACCTTGATATGTGCTAACGAGGGAGCTTTCCCTGTCCACATCTCGTGAGGTGTTTTGGCAACCTTCTTAGTAGGGACTCGGTTAAGGATATGGGTGGCAGTCTCTAAGGCATACCCCCAAAAAGAGATTGGTAGTGAAGCACGACTCATCATAGAGCAAACCATATCTAATAAGGTTCGATTACGCCTTTCTGCCACACCATTCAACTGCGGTGTCCTAGGAGGCGTCAATTGTGAAACTATTCCACACTCCTTGAGAAAATCGTGGAATTCAAGACTTAGGTACTCTCCTCCTCGATCGGATCGAAGCATCTTGATTTTCCTGCCCAATTGATTCTCCACTTCATTCTTGAACTCTTTGAACTTTTCAAAGGTGTCTGACTTTTGCTTGATTAAGTAGATATACCCATATCTACTATAGTCATCGGTAAAAGTCACATAGAAGCGGTTCCCATCCTTCGTGGTTGATCTAAGCGGTCCACATACATCGGTATGTATTAGGTCCAATAGACCCTCGCCCCTTTCACATGTACTCGTGAAGGGTGACTTAGTCATCTTTCCAAGCAAACAAGACTCGCATGTGTCATCTTCCCTAAGGTCGAATGACTCCAACACTCCATCCTTTTGGAGTTGGGCTATGCGTTTCTTGTTGACATGTCCAAGACGACAATGCCACAAGGATGCTTTATCCATACTAGTGGAAGAATCAATATTCAAAACATCATTTCCTAAGTTATCAACAATCATAACGGTTTCATATATTCCATTACATGGTATAGCTTCAAAGTAAAAGACACCATTTAGATAAGCCAAAATAGAACCATTCTCATTATTAAAAGAAAATCTAAATCCTTGTCTATATAAACCATGAAATGAAATGATGTTTCTAGCCATTTCTGGCGAATAGCAACAATTGTTCAAATCTAAACACAAATTATTCCTAAGCACTAAAGAATACACTCCAATCTTGGTCACAGGCGACGATCTTCTGTTCCCCATGATTAGATTGATCCTTCCTTGCTCCACATCCCTACTTCTTCTTAGTCCCTGCACATTAGAACAAATGTGATAACCACAACCGGTATCAAGAACCCAAGAAATAGCATGATTAGAATCGTTAGATTTGATTGTGTATATACCTGCGAAAGATGGCTTGATATTTCCTTCTTTGATCGCTTGCAGGTAATCCGGGCAGCTTCTCTTCCAATGTCCTATCTTGTGGCAGTGGTGGCACTCTGCCTCCTTCGGGTTAGAGCAGGGCTTAGCGGGATCAACTTTGGTCCCACTAGAAGAGGCACCATCTCGGGCTTTCGCCTTGCGATAGTTCTTCGATGAAGCTTTCCTCTTCTTTCCCTTCCCTTGACCAATAGCCAAGACAGGAGCAGCGGACGGATTGGGAGTAGGTGCAACAGACTTGTCCTTGAAGTTGCTCTCAGCGACCCTCAAGTGTAACAGCCCGGAATCTCAGGTATTATTAAAATTATGTTTTTGGGGTAATTTAAGAGGGGACTCGGCGAGTTGGAGCCTAGACTCGCCGAGTAGGATCGCAGACTTGGTCGCGGGTCCGCGACTGGACTCGACGAGTCCAGATATGGACTCGGCGAGTCGACGCTGTTTAGCGGAAACCCTAACCGTTCAGGTTTGGGACGTATAAAAGGGGTCCATTGGCCGTCATTGTTCGTTTTAGCCTTCTGAGAAGAACCCTAAATCGATTTAGTGCAGCAGGAGCAAGGATCTTAGGCCATTGTTGGTTATAGAAGAGTGGGTGTGCAAGGAAGAGGAATGATTGGCTAAAAGAGCAGCAAGGGGTTACATTCTGAGGATTGGGAATACAGAGAATACATCATCCAGGTAAGAATTCGTGTATGCTCTGCTATATTGATGTATTTATGAAATTAGGGTTTATAGAACCCATTTAGTGATTTGATGAAGTAATGCCTTGTTACCCCACGATTATAATCTTGTATTAGGACCTTTAGAGGTCCAGAAGGTCCCATGCATGTGTACTTCGGGACGAGACCTATCTCAGGAAGCAGTTACTCGTCTGCATGGCATGGACTCGCCGAGTTGTTCTTCAGACTCGGCGAGTAGCTTGAAGATTTACTGGGACTCGCCGAGTTGTTCATCAGACTCGGCGAGTGGAGTCGGGGTGGCCCCGCGATTCTTCCACGAGGACCTCGTCGAGTCAAGAGGAATACTCGACGAGTAGAAAGGGAATATTCAGGAATTTGTGAGGACGACTAGACTCGCCGAGTCGCCATGGTACTCGCCGAGTCCAGTCGAGTTGACCGTTGACCGTTGACCAGAGTTGACCTAAGTCTGACTTCTTAGGGATAGTCACACTTAGATGATATGAGTGTTAATGAGTTATGTAATGTTATAGGAGGGTTGTAGCTCGTGGGTTTGTGCGCGAGTGATTTCAGGAGTTGCTAGCTTTCAGCATTTACGAGGTGAGTCTTCTCACTATACTGTACCCGGAAGGGTTTGACTGTGTGACCGGAAGGTCGGATATGATATGTGATATGTATGCTATATGTGGTATGTTATATGTTATATGTGCTATGTATTATGGGCCGGAAGGCGATATGATGTGTGATGGACCGGAAGGTCGGCGTGGGTAAGGCCGGAAGGTTTACCCAGCAGGGACGGAAGTCCCCTGAGACACATGGACCGGAAGATGTGTGATGGACCGGAAGGTCGGCGTGGGTAAGGCCGGAAGGTTTACCCAGCAGGGACGGAAGTCCCCTGAGACACATGGACCGGAAGGTCGGGCCTGGAAAGGCGTATGTGCGTAAGTTGTATATTGGGGAACTCACTAAGCATTTATGCTTACAGTTGTTGTGCATGTATTTCAGGTACTAGCGAGGACCGTGGGAAGGCGCCGGCATGATCGATACACACTGAAGATTGTTTTATGATCTTGGGAGTTAGAATAATTGTATTGACCGAATAATTAAACTGTTTATGCCTTGTTTTTAATGGAAATAATTATGTTTTAAAAATGAAAAATTTGTTTGAAAAATTTGAGTTGTTACATCAAGAGACCTTGGAGTTTGCTTAGGGTGACCTCTTCTTTGTTCATGTGGTAGGTCATCCTAAATTGGTTGTACATCGGAGGCAACGAGTGAAGCACCATGTCGATCGCCAAGTCCTCACCGAAGTCAACATTTAACTTGCGAAGGCGGTCGACATACCTTTGCATCGTTTGCAGGTGCACGGTAAGAGATTCTCCATGACCCATCTTCGCGGAAATCATGTTGGTGAAATTCTCATAACGCTCTTGTCTCGCGTTTTGATGGTATCTCTCCAATAAGTCTTGGTGCATCTCGTACGGGTACATGTCCTCGTAGGACTTTTGGAATTCGGAGTTCATGGTGGTGATCATGATGCAATGTACCTTCGTTGCATCTCGCTCATGAGTTTCAAAGGCGGTGATTTCGGCGGGAGTAGCAACTTCGGGGTTGATTTTCTCGAGCTTCTCATCGAGGACATACTCCTTATCCTCATAGCAAGCAATGGTGCGGATGTATCTTATCCATTCGCTAAAGTTCGTTCCATCGAAGGTGACCTTTTGGCAAAGGCTCATCAACGTGAAAGAACTAGCAGCAGCATTGTTTGCGTTTGACATCTACAATTAGAAAGGACAAAGATAGATTAGAATAAGAATCCCTAATTATCACCCAATAAGAAAAATTAGGGCTAGGATCCAACAATAACATTTACATACTAGAAAAGGGATGCCGTAATCTAACATGCAAATAAATTGAAGGTAAGTGAATGACGATTCACTAATTCTCCATCACAAAACTTAAACTATTTGTCCTAAGTGTTTTTGAGAATTCCTAGGCTCGGATGAGATTCATTGAAACTATTCAATGGCATGTTTAAATCTCGATATGCCCCTCTCGTTTGTGACTGGGATGCCGAGGATCACAAAGCGGGTGTGAATTACCATGCAAATTCACATGGTGCCTTCATTGTAAAGATCACCTATTCGATGTGCTGGTAAACCACACACGCTCCATCGAACTATGATAAACAATGAATCACCCTTTGCCACCTTCGCTTAGAACCAATTAGTGTGCCGGTAAACCACACACGCTCCACTAACATCTTAGCAAGGTACAAAGTGTAATTTCATGGGATTGCATCACTTCACTTTTCCTAAAGTAACTAGGATTGGGAAATTTTAAAAAAAATGTGTAGTTACTTTGTATTTCTTATTATACTTTTAATGAGAGGATGAGGTTGCCCTATCCTACCCGTTCGGCTAACGACCCTCCACCAATCAAGCAAGCGGTGGGTGTGAGTGTACACCCATTAAGCGCCATTTTATAGGCCGCAACCTTATACCCACCTTATAGATTGGCTTCGTGAATGAGGCCTACTAACGGTAAGACTAGCATTTAGTTATACATACATATATATATATATATATATATATATATATATATATATATATATATATATATATATTATTCTAGTAATATCATATTAGTATAGGGTTGTATTTTAAAACTTTTAAAATCTAGGGTTTGAAATTTAAGTTGTCTAAATTAAAACTTTTAATCACAAATATAAATTTCAAAACTTGAGGGTAGGTTTTAAACATTTAAAAACATGGAGGATCAAATAACAAATAATTCCAATTAACAATTAATATCCTAATTATCTATATTTGATTTTATTCAAGATAATTACCAAAATAATTAAAATAATTAATTAATTATCATATAAGGAAATTAAATATTTTATTAGATGATAAATACCTTTAATTAGATCAAGATAATAGTCATATATATATCAAAAAATCGGATTAAGATTGATCTATTATGATTAAGGTAAGTTTCCATAAGATAATTATGAAAAAATCCCGAATCTGGCCATTCCTGACGCCTGGACTCGCCGAGTGCACAAGGGGACTCGCCGAGTCAGGCCTACTCGCCGAGTCCACCTTGGGACTCGCCGAGTCAGTGACTCAGAAACCTAAAAATCGAATTTTGCAGGTTTGTTTCAGTTAATCAAGCAACAATTTAAAGAAAACCAAGCTAGTCTCTGATACCACTGATGGGTTTTAGCCATAAGAACTTTCCTATGTGCGCATGCAAAACCCTAATGATTGGATCTAGGCTTTCTAATAAACATGCTTTGAATCCAAGTCTTCTAATGACTAATTAGGTTAAATAACAACATTGAAACAGATCTAGAATCATACCTTTGAGTTCCTTGTTGATCTTGAGGTCTTGGAGCTTCTAGAGTCACAAATGCCACTCCTCTAATGGCTTACAAACACCAATAGCAAGAAGAATTATTTAGGAGAGAGGAGAGGGGAGGAATTCGGCCAGGGTTCTCTTACTTTATGAGATGTGTCGAATTCCCTATGCCATGGGGTCTATTTATACTTGTAGACTCCTTAAGGGTTACAACCTAAACCCTAATTGGATAATCTTCTCTTAAGGCTATCCAAATCCATTCCTTAGATATCTATATGGACGATTTTAGCTATCCTAAAACCCTTAGAATTCGTCCAAAGCATATCCCAATGGATTTACAGTGTAAAGCTTAACTATCAAACAATTGACACTTTATACCCCTTTATTTAATTAATCTCTTTAAGTCACCAAATTAATTCTAATTAATTCTATGACTTATATTAATCAAATAACAAATATATTATTCATTATATTATTCTCATAATATATTAATAATATTTACTCTCTCTTAATAAATCATCCTATCAAGTTGCTATGGTGAAGGCAACCCAAAAGGACCATGCACAACCGGGTTAAACACTTGTCTAATATAGTTGCAGCCTTAGACACTATTACAACAGTCGGACCCCTATTTGCTGGGGAGAGGTAGGGAAACGTGTGATGGGTAGTACAGAGATCGTGCTTCATACGACTGATCAGATACAACAGGTCAGACAGAGGTTGTTGACCGCTCAGAGTCGTCAGAAGAGTTATGCGGACAGGCGCCGGTCCGAGCTCGAGTTTCAGGTCGGCGACTTCGTGCTCCTGAAGGTCTCTCCTTGGAAAGGAGTGATCCGATTCAGGAAGAAGGGCAAGTTGGGGCCCCGATATATTGGTCCTTTCAGGGTGATCGTGACAGTAGGCAGGGTAGCCTTCCGTTTGGAGCTACTTGCAGAGTTGGGTCAGATTAATGACACCTTCCACGTGTCGTAGCTGAGAAAGTGTATAGCCGACGAGTCGGCAGTGGTACCATTAGAGGATATTCAGGTGGATGTGAGCCTGAACAATGTTGAGAGACCAGTGGCAATTAGAGATCAGAAGATCAAGGTTCTGAGGAACAAGGAAGTGCCTCTGGTGCAGGTCCAGTGGCTACATCGGAAAGGGTCAGAGCTGACTTAGGAGCCGGAACGCGAGATGCGTGAGCAGCATCCAGAGTTGTTTGCAGAGTGAGACTTCGAGGGCGAAGTCTGATTCTAGTGGGGGAGAATTGTAACATCCGGATTCCCAGGTATATTATTTTATTCATTTATTTTGGAGTTTGTGGAGGGACTCGGCGAGTTGGTGCTTAGACTCGCCGAGTAGGGTTGCGGATTCTCATCCGAGTTCATGACTGGACTCGGCGAGTCCATGACTATACTTGGCGAGTCCATGTTGTTTAATGAAACCATAATTTCCAGGGTTTGGGACCTATTTAAAGGAACTTAGGGTTGTCATTTGCGGCTACCAAACCCCAGAGAGAAACCCTAAAAGAGCTAGAGTGATTGTGAGAGGAAAGGAGCCATTTCTTGATCTTTGTGGTTGATTCTTGCAAGAAGGAGGTGTTTCTAGCTTAGAGGAGACTAAGGAGGTGGTGCATCTGTGGATTTCGAGCTAAAGACTTCATCTTTGAGGTAATATATCGCCCCTTTATCTGTTGTGTTGAAGGAATCCATAGATGTAGAGTTTTCATGTCCTTTAATGGAAGAAATTGTGAGAACATGGCCCTTATTCACTTTGAGATTTCGGATCTGGACCCATAGTGGTCTAAAGAGCTTATCTCAGCTTGCTTTATGTTGAGCTATAGAGGTGTTGAGCTTAGGATGTTATTTTTGGGGCTAAATCACCAAGTGAAACCTTCTAGACGTCCCATGAGTGTCAAGATTCGGGCTTTACGTGTTTATCAGGCTTTGGAATGTCAGATCTATGGACCAAAGGAACAGATCTGACCTTAGGAGGTCAATTGAGTTTGTGCATGGCATGAACTCACCGAGTCCAAGGGCAGACTCAGCGAGTAGGGTTAGGGTTTCCCGTAAATCACTTAGTGAGTAGACTTGCCGAGTTGGGGGAATAACTCAGTGAGTCAGAGAGGGATTAGAGGATTGGAGTTCAAGGCAGAACTCGCCGAGTTGATCTTGAGACTCGGCGAGTTGAGTCGGGGTAGTCCCGCGATTCATGCCAGGTGTGACTCGTCGAGCAAGGTGAGGGACTCAACATGCCAAACGAGACTAGGGAGTTAGTGGACACATGTAGACTCACCGAGTTGCCCAAGTGCACTCGACGAGTCGGATCAAAGTTGGACCGTTGTCTTTTAGGGTTTGGTCAACAATGAGGGCCTTTGAGCCAAAAGAGGGATAAAATGGTCTTTTACCCTTCTGAGGGTGCCAAGAGAGGGTTGATTCTAGTTCTGAGAGTTATATTTATGAGAGTATTACTTTATATGATTAGGCGGAGGCTAGATCGTATTTCTACCGAGTTAGAGATTTACCGAGACATCTGAGGTGAGTCTTCTCACTATACTTTACCTTGAGTGGTAATTAGAGTTATGTGACAGAGTTATTGTATGCTACTTATATGTTGTGTTGTACTGCATCATTTCTATGTGATTTATGTCATGTGTATATCAGAGTATATCAGAGATAGAACCGGAAGGTTCACAGAGCTAGGACCAGAGGGTCCACAGAGTTAGGGCCCAAGGGCCCACAGAGTTATAGCCTCGAGTGGCTAGTATATGTTATGTATGATATTTTGAGAAACTCACTAAGCTTTATGCTTACTGTGTTATGTGTTATGTGTTTCAGATACTAGTGATGATCGCGGGAAGGCACCGGCATGGTTCGTACACACGCATGGGATTTATGTATTTTGATCTTGGGAAATATTTTGTGAAACAAAGATATGATACAATGGGATTTTGTTAATAAATGTGTTTTAAAATGCGAAAAATTGTTTTAAATTTTACGGTGTTACATCTTTAACTTCATCGAAAACAGACCAACAAAACGTAAAAAATGCAAACACCCAAATCATTACACAACAAAATCTGGAATTTATACATACTTAAATCACTAAATCAGTCGTATAATATCTCGGTTGGAAAAGAGCTCCATTTTCAATGGCCATTTACATGATCTCATTTGGCTTTTCTCTTTTAAAAAAATTCTCCAAAATCATTTTGAAGTTAAAAATTATCCAATATCAATTTTATATCTTTTGGGGATTAAATGCGTATTTAAAGGAATCAGAATTTGCCATGGAAATAATGAAATCCATCAAACAAAAAAACAGAATAATTTTGAATCTGATATTAGTTATGAATATATGGGCTTATTAAGAGAAACTAATATATATATATATATATATATATATATATATATATATATATATATATATATATATATATATATATATATATATATATATATATATATATATATATATATATATATATATATATATATATATATATATATAACGAGGAGGCATCATAAGGCCTGATGCACCAAAATGGTCTTGGGGAAACATGCCTCCAAAGGGGACATCCATTGGCCCAAATCCATAACCACCACCCATGTATGGCAGCATGCTGCCACCATATGGCCCCATAAATGCATCCATTCCAGGCTGCATCCCATTCTAGTAAGGATTGTAAGGGGAAGGACCTGGCGGCATCATATAGTTTTCAGCTGCAAAGTCCTGAGATGGCCTCCACTGTATTTCTACTGCTGAAAATGTAAAAAATATAAAAAAAATGTTAACAAAAGATCCCATATGAACAATTGAGAAGCTACTAAAGGTATATAACAGTAACTGGAACCCTACCATTTGGCATGTTAACTTTCTTCTTTTTCTTCTTCTTTGCTGAAAAGAAGAAAGGAAAATGTTAGCCATTAAATTCATACCGAAAATTTTATTAACAAAAAAAGGTGGGTTGTAAGAAACAAAATTCACTTTATTTTTTATTAAAAGACAAATTTTTCATAATACAAATTAAAACACAAACATGTTTGTTCATTGGCTCAATCATAGCAAAGGAATGAGATTGAACTCCATTCCGTTCCATTTCCTACCAACCAAAGTAACATATGACATATTACAACTTTTGCATATTCTGATTCCTTTAACAGATTCCATTCCTTCCAAAAACAGATTCCATTTACCTGGCTCACATCATGTTTCAATTCTAAAGAAGAAGATATAATTTATGAAGACAGGCTCGTATGCAGTAATAACTACATCTATCTCAACTCCTTTAAGTCTCAAATTCACCAAGTATACCTAAATAAATTTATAAAAAAATGGCATTATTTAAAAACAATTTAATGGTGGATTGAATTATGAAATTATAAACGATACCTTCACCAGATATTGTGCTTCTCTTACTTTTTTTTAGAGATGACCTACAACAATAAGGGTCTGTAAACACAATATCCAAGAAGGGTAAAATAGGAATTTTGATAGTTTAAAGAGTAAATCATAAGGTCTCTTAAAATCTAACTACCCAACCGACTTTTTTTTTTTCAAAAAACACGACTCTGCCCTTCACCAAACCCCCAAAAAGAACATTAAATTAGGTCATTTTGGTACACTAATCTTTTGGGCCCCCTTGATGGTCTATGGATCGTTAAATCTTTTAAAATAACGATTTTTCCCTTCACAAAACTTCAAATTGACTTTTGGAAAACTTACCGTTGGGTTAGTGGCCAAAAGATCATCTCCAACAATTTGAACTTTGTCATCACATTCAGCAGTTATCTTGGCATATGCAAGAAAGTAGATCATTTATAAAATAAATAAATAAATTTAAGATGTGAAAGTTGAGACTTCACCATTTTGACTTTAATGTACACCAACTCTTGAATTTTTGCTTATCTTGAACTTAAGCCACAACTTTCCAGTTATGCCCCTCCCTTTCAAACTCTTTAACCATCTGCCCATTTTGACTATCCTCTTTTTATATGGTTAGGAAGAAAAGTTAGTCTATTTATGTTACTTTACACATAGAAGCAAATACTTGCAAATACAATCTTTTAGCTGTAAAGTATGGTGCTACTTAAAAATAGTTTAAAGATGCTAAAATTAACCAAAAAAAACTTACGTTTACTTATAATTGATAAAGTTACAAAAATTATAAAGTTACCTCATCGACACTTGTAATCCTTAATTTTGAAACAAATTTCTTCAGTGGCATAGTTATCTTTAGGGAATTCTCTGTTGCACCTTGTAGTTGCTATGATAGCTCTGCAGTAACGTAAGTTACGTAAGGAATGGATATTAGCTTTCTCTATAAAATTTTTAATTTTGAGTAATTGAATGCAGGACACATCAACACATCAACATTTAAGGAAAACATTTAATAGAAGCTTATGAAAATTTTGATAACTGAGTCACATATGTTTTCTTTATGGTGTACAGTGAAGAATCAAACCTAGGCTGAATATATTAGATACATAGAGGAATATTGAACCACATGCTGCCTTTTTCACGTTCAATCCAACGTTTAGCCACTCTATGGTTTTCCTCATTCTCATGCTGATGAACAGAATGAAGATGTTAAGAACGTTGGAAACAAAAAGGTATGAATAGTTTTTCAGTCTATAATTATCAAGTCAAAACCGGTTCGGTTCCAAAGCGGTCCAACCCCAAAAAAATCCGAACTTATATAAACCGGTTCGGTTTTACTTCAGAAAAAGCCGGTTCAAAAACAGTTCGACGCATATAAGGTTTTTTTTTCCTTTTTTCTTTATTTTTTATTTTTTTTGTTTTTGGGCTAATAAGTGTAAAATAAGAATGAGTTTTTTTTGTTTAGATTGTATTGCTTCTTAGTGATGGTGCTGGAGAGTTTTTTCACCTGCTGGGAAAACCAGTAAACATTTAATCAAACTTACCATCCCTAAAATTAAGAACCAAAGCAGCAAAATATTAGTCCCCAATTGAAAATTGAGTAGAGAAAAGAAAAAAAACTTTACGCTGATCCTTCCGATATTAGTGAAGATAATGTTGACAAATTGGGTTGACATTTTTGTTGTTATAGGCCAGTTGACTTCACTGTAGAGACGAACTGAGGAAGCGGTAAAATCGATTTAAAAAAACCTTTGATATAAAAATGAAAAAAAACAAAATACCTACTTCCTTCCATTCATGACCGAATGAAGCCTCTACATACTTCAATCTTCAATCTATGGTTGAATGACAACCCATATGTATAAATCAATCTACTACAGAAAAAAAAATAAATACAAAGTTGAAACAATAAAGGGTCATTATTCACAACTTCTAAACAATCATCATGGCTCTCATTTAACAAAGCCTTTCGTTTAGATCTGTCCATGAATCTATGTATTCTTCCCTGATTTATCATATCAGAAAGAAGGAACACTTCGATGTTTGTAAGTTATAAAAGGGAATAAAAAGAACCGACTTCTCTACTGCAACTAACCTCATGTTCAACAGCCGAGTTTTCTGCTGCAACTAACCTGATGTTCAACAACCTCACTAATACACATAGCTAGCTGAACCACCGTAGCGCCACCCTAACATGCACTGATCATCAAGTCATCAACAAACCCATTAACTTGTGTGTTGCAATTATTACCATCATATAATCAGGTAACTGGTCAAATTATGGAGCATAAGCCCCTCGATTCCTACCTTCCCTGCATGAATTGTGCTCTGCATATAAGAATGATAGATACATGACCAGACCAGTAGCATCAGATGTGTTTCTCGTCAAAGCGTCATCATAATTTTTTTTCCAGCAACAACACTCTTCAAGTTTAAAATTGATATTAATCGAACATTAGATCGAACATCTGGCGTGCCAAATGAAATATAGTGTGAAGTAACAAAATAATACCTTTAATGGATTGGAAGTATCTAGAAGGTGAGAAAACTGCCGACATGAGATTCTATAAGAGGAATTACAACACATACCTAAAGAAGAAACAGAGACCGCCAAGAGGTTGAGTCTGACTCAAGCGAGTGTGTGAAAGGCGTGGCAAGAGCATTCTATCAGCGGGACACATGGCTCTCCTCGGCTTTGAGCTCTTCCCACGTTCTCAGGATCTTACGAAGAAAGGCTAAAGATCGTACTGAACACAACCCTATGATAATGGAAACAGGATAAGAAGAAAAAGGGAGCGATGGAGCAGAAATCAAAACATAGAAACGAAGTGGGTTTCTTTAATCTTTTTTGAGACCGATGTAATTGAAGGAGACGGAGGTAAATTTTTAGAAGGGTGAAGAACGATGTACCTAGTGGTGGTGCGTAAACATCTTACCACCGTCGATCAATCTTCTGATTCATGGATTGCAACCCAGGTGAGGAAAGCAGGTGAAGTGAAGTGGTGTGGGTTTGAATGAAAAGAAGAAAGCTCCGTGGCAAAACAGGAAAGAGAAAACAGTTTACTTTCCCTAACCTTTTAAGATTTTATATTATATATAATAAGAAATGGGGGAAAAATAGAAGAAAAATAGCATTCAGAATAGAAAAATCATTAAAAAATTTATGTAGCATCCTAATGTATTATAAGGTATTCGGGTGAATTTCCATGAATTTTGGCTGAGCATAACTATTTCTTTTGTTTTTAGTCCATTATAAATATAAAAATCGGGAAAAAATAGGAACGCATTATCAAAAATTCTGAAAAATAGGAACACATTTACATTTGGGGTCATCCACGAATTTATCTAGGATTTATAGACCTCAGAAAGTATTTTATATGATTTAAGCCCTTGTTTTCTTGTAATAATTTTAATAAATCAAGGAAATGATAAAAACTCTTGGGATTTTCCAAATATTCATGTCATCTTACTGGGAATCTGGGGAAATTTTGTTTCGAACTAAAAAGGGTTTTTAGATTTTTTTATAAATAAAATCATTTACATGCACTATTAACAATGTACTTTGATCATCAAGCTCTTTAGCTTGTGTTCATCACATGCATCATGGTTTGAAGACCATGCATGGATATATTTTGGTCATAGTGATGTTTTCAAAGGAGATACTTGAATGCATAAGGTATATGAATCTTTAAAACTTGTAAAAATCTGTATTTTAGGATTTGACATAGGTTTTGGTCCTTGGATTTCACCATTAAACAACATGCATGTTGTTTTTGGGTGAGACCCTACCACCATCATCATCAAACTCGATATTCATGGATCTGTTCATGAATGTTCATAAAGAATGGTGTAGAAGAATGAGAAGTACCAGAAAAACCTTTAAAACAAGAAAGAAAAATGAAGGAAAATGAAGGATTTTTGTGATTACCTTGAAGAACAACCTTAGAAGATGAAGATTTGAAGGTTGAGAGGTGTTCTTGGCTGGAGAATTTCGTGGGTTTGGAGAAAGTAAGAGAGAGTTTGAGTGTTGTAAAGAGTGGAGTGTGAGAGAGAGAATGAAGGGGAAGTTGAAGTGTAAGAGAAGAATAAAATGATTGAGTATTTTTTGGGGAAAAGGGGTGCCTTGGAGGAGGTGGCCGACTTTATGAGTGAGAGAGGCTCCCTCTCTCTTAAAATTTAAATTATATGCACTCTTCAATTTTTATAAAACCCTAATTTTTATAAAAATGCTTCTTTATGTAATTCTTGATTTATTTGAAAAACTTTGTTTTTAACTAATAAATTAGGATTAATGTTTGATAATTTAAATTTTTATGTCTTTGATTATATCCCATAATTTGATTATTTAAATTTGATATTAGGAGGTTCATAGCAAATCTTATAGAGTTTTTAGGTTTTAAAGTTTATAAATTTGGATTTTTGGGCTCTTTAGGGTTTTTGGAACATTGTTTGATATTCACCATCATATTGAAATGAAATTAGAATATTTTAATTTATTTTTATTATACCCTTTTTCAATTGTTACATAGTTTGAAGTTTATTCTAATTCGGGTATTGGCATTTCCTACAGTAGCTAAACAACTTACTAGAATCGTAAGAGTCAAGTATATTAGTCCTAGATTTTAGTTGGGTCCTCGTTTATGCAAGATTTTGACCTAATTTATACTACTAGGCCATAGCATGTTGTGCATATATGGTTTTTTTATAAAAAGATGCATGAGTCCGAGAATGACCTGAATTTGACAGATGTCATGGTATGCCCCACTCAAAAAAAATTTCGTACCGAAATTCATTCTATGTCATCATTTGTCATCGTATTGAAAAAGTTGTGGATACTTTTCCTTCATGAAGTCCTCACGCTCCCATGTGTACTCCGGACCGCGCTTTGAGTTCCATCGAACTCTCACAATCGGAATCCTACTCCGGTTAAGTTGTTTCACCTCTCTGTCAAGGATTTCTATCGGTTCCTCAACAAAGTTTAGCTTATCATTGATCTTAATTTCCTCCGGAGGTACTATCAGTGCTTTGTCGACTAAACATTTCTTATGATTGGAGACATGGAATGTGTCATGAATGGTGCTTAAATCTTGGGGTAATTGGAGCTTTCCCATTTCTTGATTTCCTCAATCTTAGTTGGGTCTACATGAATTCCTTTTTCGCCGACTACATGGCCAAGGAAATGTACTTCCCGAATCCATAATCACACTTCATGAACCTGACATACAATTTTTTCTCCTTCAATAGTTCCAACATTAGCTTCAGATGTTGTTCATGATCTACCTTGGTTTACGAGTAAACAAGTATGTCATCAATAAATACGATTACGAACTTGTCCAGGTATGGTCTAGAGACCCTGTTCCTCAAATCCATGAAAACAGTTGGCGCGTTCGTTAGTCCAAAAGTCATGACTAAGAACTCATAATGTCCCTAACAGGTTCTAAATGCTATTTTATGAATGTCTTCTTTGTGAACTCTTAGTTGATGATATCCTGATCGGAGGTCGATCTTTGAGAAGTATGAAGCGCCCTGCAACTGATTGAACAAGTCATCAATTCGAGGAAGAGGATATCGATTCTTGATTGTCAAATTGTTCAAATCTCTGTAATCAATACACATTCGGAATGACCCATCTTTCTTTTTGACGAACTACACCGGGGATCCCCAAGGTGAAGAACTTGGTCGTATAAACCCTTTGTCTAGAAGTTCTTGAATTTGTCCGGAAAATTCTTGTATCTCGGATGGCGCAAGACGATATGGTGCTTTTGCTACTGGTGCTGCTCCAGGAATTAAGTCGATCTGAAATTCGACTTGTCTGTGTGGGGGTAGACCATGTAATTCCTCTGGAAACACTTCAGGATAGTATTGAACCACCGGGATCTCTTTGATTTGCTTAGCTTTAGGTTCTCTTTCTACTACATGGCCCATGAATGCAATACAATCCTTCTTCAGGTACTTGTAAATCTTCATGCTTGACACAATGTTTAAACTTCTTCCTGGCTTCTCACCGTGTATGATAAGGGTTTCGTCATTGGGGAAAGGTACCCTAATGACTTTCTCATAATAACCAACGTCCGCTCTATTCTTGGATAACCAATCCATTCCTACTATTACATCAAAACTACCTAGCTCTATGGAAATTAGGTCAATGCTAAAGAGTTTATCAGCTAAGATCAGAGTACAGCCAGAAATTATTTCATTAGCCCTAATTTCATACCCATCAGCAAGTTCAATAGTATAAGTATTCCTTATCTTTCTTGATTTCAAGTCAATTAATGGTCTAAATGCTAAAGAAACGAAACTCCTATCTGCTCTTGCATTGAATATTAGTGATGCAAAATGATTATTCAGGAGAAACATACCTGTTATCACTTCAGGGTTCTGACGAGCTTCTTCCACACCAATCACAAAGGCTACACCACTTGGTCGCCCACCTTGATTTCCTTGGAAATTTTGCCTAGCTTGACCTTGTCCATTGTTACCAGGCCCCTTGTTCAGTTTAGGACAAACATTACGAAGGTGATCAGTACTCCCGCACTCGTAACATGCCCTTTTCCCGTCCTTATCTGGCTTACAATACTTCAGGTAATGGCCTGTCTGATTACACTTTTGGCACACAGGGCAAGCTCCCTTGTGATGGAAGTTAGACTTATTTCACTTTGGGTGCGGTCCTGTGTACTGCTTTCGCTCCTGCATTTCCACGACTTTCTGTTCCTGGGTTTTAACTGGTTCTTGCTCCTGGGCTCTTACCATAAAGTTTCTTGAGATTTTCTGCTTCCTCCCTGACTTGCCTCCATACTTCTTCTCTCATTGATCTATTGGCTTGCTCTTACTACTAGAGTTTTCCTTTGTCGAGGCTCCCGTTCTTATCACATCATTGGTTAGTCGATTTGCTAGACTTACTACACTTTGAATGGTATTTGGGTTTGCTGCAGCAACCATTCCCCGAATCTCTGGTGCCAGACCCCAAATGTAGCGATTTATCCGTTTCTCCTCAGGAGTAACCATGTGAGGTACCAGTTTTGCTAGTTCATGAAATCAAACTGTGTACTTCTCTATTTGTGTTCCAACCATAGAATGGTTCCAAAACTCAGATTCAAGATTCTAAATTTCATCCTTGGGACAATACTCCTCTATCAGTAGCTTCTTTAGGTCTTCCCAAGTCAGCTAATATGCCGTTGTACGGCCTCGAGTTTGCACTAGGGTATTCCACCAGGTCAATGCTCTATCCTGGAGTAGACAAGTTGCATACTCCACTTTGTTGCGTTCGAGACATTTGCTAATGTGAAGGACCGACTCCATACTGTCAATCCATTTCAGCAACCCAACCGCACCTTCCTTTTCATGGAATTCCTTAGGTTTACAGGCCATAAAGGACTTGTAGTTGCATTCTCTTTCATTGCTTCCCTGGTTTGCTCCTCTAGTTCCTTGGTTAGCATTAAGACCCGCAGTTACTTGAGTAACAATGTTTGGGATTACTGCCATGAGTTGTTGTGCTACAACTTGAGCAACATCGGGTGTTTCGTTTTGTAGACGCCCATGATTAGGCCTTCCTGACATGGTTCTAAAACACAAGAGAAGAAATACATATAAATATATAAAATAATGTATAATATTTAGTTCACTACTAATTTTGAAAACCATAAGTGTTGTCAAATTAATGGTTTGCATCAATACTATGCATATTGATTTAAGAAAGGAAAGAAAAAGAAAAATCTTTTTATTCAACCATTGACTAAATAAATTCTAGGGTTTGACATCATAGTAAAAGTTTTCAAACATAAAAATAAACTTTTTCATTACCATTTGAAATAGTTTTAAAACCAAAACAATACATCAATCCCAAAATAAAGTTTTAATGTTTCTCCCAAAATACACCCTACATGGGTTTTCATTACATGATATGAAAAAAATACTAACATCAGAACCAAATACGAATCGCTATCCCAACAAGAAACATCCACACCACAATCAGTAACAGCCATCCAAACACATAATATGATGTCATCGCACAACCTGCCACTCGTGTAACAGCACTAGCAGTATCAGTAGCCTCCATCAAATGCTGAAACAGGATGTCCATCCCTATCAACACTTCATCCAAAACCTCCTGATGCCCAGCTATCACAGCGATATTGTGACGTAGGTCCGCTGCCATCCACTGCATTCTTCGGGACTCCTTCGGGGTCATACTTGACTGCCTGATAGGTATCCCTATAACTCACTGTGGTGGGGGTGCTCTCGGTCCTGCCATGCTGGGTCCTACCCTACTGGGTCCTGCTGTACCATGTCCTGTTGTACCGGTTGCTATCCTTCCCAGGATAGGAACACTCTTCCTTGTAGTCCTCCGAATACGAAGCCCATAAAGTGGTGGTTGTGGTAACACCGATGCGGGCGATGCCTCGTGTTGCCGACTCGGGGCGCTGTCGCTGCTGATCTTCATCGAGTCTCCCGTATCTTCTGTGTCTCCCGAGGGGTCTTCTTCCACCGAGTTGGGGGGATCACGTTGAGGGATAACGGTGACATAGTCAGACTCATAAGCCGAGGGGTAGCGCGAGAGGATGACGATGTCGACATAGTGGTCTGAGACATAGTTTCAATGAGATATGAAATAAATAACTATGAATTCCTATAATATGCAATGCTTACACACACACCAAAATTCACCCTTTTTTTTTTGAAATTTTGAAATAAAGTTTTCTCAAAAATTTGGTTGAATATATTCCCATTATAATTAACTCAAGCTTTGTATAAATCTTTCCTTAACTAAACATAGGTGATCAGACTATGTTTAATTGAGGTCCAGTGATACAACTCCCGACCTAATTATATTAGTAGTATGTTTGATGTAGAAAGAATATTGATAAGTTTTGGTTATAGGTTGTGTTTTCTTAAATGAAAACTGATGTTCTCTATAACTTTAGCTCTGATACCATTTCTGTCACACCCCGCTAAAGCGGAAATGCAAGATATGACAGCGATAAAGGTTTCATTGCAAAAGGTAAAGATACATCAACATAGTAATAGTTAAAAGTTTACAACCCATAATTTAACAAAACAAAGTACAAATTTTCCAAAATGACATTGTTCAAAAGATAACTTCGTAAAATAACTTCCACACGATGCAACATGCTCTATGATGATGAATCTTTATATCCACTTACTAATTATTTCCTGAAAAAGCATGTAAAATGAGTGTCAACTATGAAAATAGTTGGTGAGTTCACAAGTTTATAAAATCAAGATTTGGTATAAGACTTTCCATAATTACAAGTACATTGCTTTAAGTAGAAATAAAGTTTATTACTATAATGAGAAACATAGTTGATTGCTATGATTGATAAACGAGTTTGTATCGATATGAGCAAACAATGAGTTCCCAACCAAGCCTATGATTGATGCCCTATCAAGATCTATGCTTATCGTTCCATAGATTATATGGTATCATGTACTCAGTCAATCGGGCGAGTGAGGAGTTGTCAATTCCTAATAGCGCTATCAATAATGATCATTGGCTCAAAGGGTTAATGGTTGGAGTAAAGTAGAAGGGAAGGGACTTAAGACGATAAGGCCTCATGTTTCAAGATGCATAAACATACATAGCATAATATAGCACAATTTAGCAATTAAATACAATGAATAATAAATAGCTTTTCGGACATGCTTTTCCACCCCAAAACATAAAAACCGAAAATAGGGGAGTGCGTGAATACTCACAATGTTTCAAGCAGGTACAAGTGGTGCCTTGGAATACACCAACGCCTTACTACCGGGATCCTATGACATCAAACACACGCTAGTGAGTTTCTATGTCGAAATCTAATGCAAATATACTAAACTCTACATATAAAGAAATGCCAAATTTATGTTCTAATATTGGTTTTATATTAATTGGTTGCAATTTTTGTGAAATGGTGAAATTTTATAACTCATGTGATTAAGAAAATTTTTGGATATTAATTTTCCAGATTTTTGTAATAATAATTGAGGGTATTTCAACACATTTAAAGGTGTTTTAAACTCCGTAAAATTTAAAATATTATCAAACAATTTCCAAAATTGGTCAAACCTTGTATTTTCATTCTAAATACAGTAGAGGTTTCCCAGAAATTTTTTCCTTGAATTTTTGATGTGATTAACTATTTTTCTAAATTTTTAAGCCTTCATAACAACATAAATTCATGAAAAATAACATAAAAAGCATAAAAATTCCCAAACTTTTTATAATACTAACATTAGACGTACTTGAGCTGGGAAAAATATAAAAACGGTCTTCTAAATTGTTTAACTAAATTTTATGATTTTTGTGCATTTATTCTAATAAAAATTGAAATAAATAGAAAACAGTTTCAAAATCACCCAAACTTTTTGTATTATTGTTATTAAACATTATTAAGCTGGGGAAAATATTAAAATGGTTTCCTAAACTGTTTAATTCAATTTTATGATTTTTGTGCATTTATTCTAATTTGAAATGAAATAAATAGAAAACAGTTTCCAAAATTACCCAAACTTTTTGTATTATTTTTATTAAAACGTATTAAGCTGGGAAAAATATAAAAATGGTTTCTAAACTTTTAACCCAATTTTATGATTTTTGTGCATTTATTCTAATAAGAAATGGGTTTAAGTGTATTTAATCTTGGGAAAATAGAAGAAAAATAGCACACAGAATAAAAAAGTAATAAAATTTTTTATGAAGCTTCCTAATGTTATATAAGGTGTTCTGGTAAATTTTCATGAATTTTGGATGAGCGGATCTATTTCTTTTGTTTTTAGTCCATTATAAATACAAAAATAAGGGAAAAATAGGAATGCATTATGAAAAATTATGAAAATATTTTTATGAGTATCCCAACTATCTTAAGAGCTGCGGAAATTGTTAGATACCATTTTGACACTCTATAAAGTGGTTTTGAGATTTATTGGGACTAAACAAAAAGAAAATCAAAAGTCATACTAAACAGTAACAAAAATCGATAAAACTTAATGACGTGCTATCGTTTACTTTTGGGGTCATCCACTAATTTATCTACGATTTATAGACCTTAGAAAGTATTTTATATGATTTAAGCCCTTGTTTTTTTGTAACAATTTTAGTAAATCAAGGAAATGATAAAAACTCTTGGGATTTTCCAAATATTCATGTCATCTTACTGGGAATCTGGGGAAATTTTGTTTCGAACTAAAAAGGGTTTTTAGATTTTTTTATAAATAAAATCATTTACATGCACTATTAACAATGTACTTTGATCATCAAGCTCTTTAGCTTGTGTTCATCACATGCATCATAGTTTGAAGACCATGCATGGATATATGTTGGTCATAGTGATGTTTTCAAAGGAGATACTTGAATGCATAAGGTATATGAACCTTTAAAACTTGTAAAAATCCGTATTTTAGGATTTGACATAGGTTTTGGTCCTTGGATTTCACCATTAAACAACATGCATGTTGTTTTTGGGTGAGACCCTACCACCATCATCATTAAACTCGATATTCATGGATCTGTTCATGAATGTTCATAAAGAATGGTGTAGAAGAATGAGAAGTACCAGAAAAACCTTTAAAACAAGAAAGAAAAATGAAGGAAAATGAAGGATTTTTGTGATTACCTTGAAGAACAACCTTAGAAGATGAAGATTTGAAGGTTGAGAGGTGTTCTTGGCTGGAGAATTTCGTAGGTTTGGAGAGAGTAAGAGAGAGTTTGAGTGTTGTAAAGAGTGGAGTGTGAGAGAGAGAATGAAGGGGAAGTTGAAGTGTAAGAGAAGAATAAAATGATTGAGTATTTTTTGGGGAAAAGGGGTGCCTTGGAGGAGGTGGCCGACTTTATGAGTGAGAGAGGCTCCCTCTCTCTTAAAATTTAAATTATATGCACTCTTCAATTTTTATAAAACCCTAATTTTTATAAAAATGCTTCTTTATGTAATTCTTGATTTATTTGAAAAACTTTGTTTTTAACTAATAAATTAGGATTAATGTTTGATAATTTAAATTTTTATGTCTTTGATTATATCCCATAATTTGATTATTTAAATTTGATACAGTAGCTAAACAACTTACTAGAATCGTAAGAGTCAAGTATATTAGTCCTAGATTTTAGTTGGATCCTAGTTTATGTAAGATTTTGACCTAATTTATACTACTAGGCCATGGCATGTTGTGCATATATGGTTTTTTTTTATAAAAAGATGCATGAGTCCGAGAATGACCTGAATTTGACAGTTGTCACATGGAGAGTCCATCACGGACCATTTGCAGAAAATGCAAAGGTTTGTGGAACGCTTGCTGAAGTTGAATGTGAATTTCGATGAAGAGTTGGCCATAGATATCATTCTACACTCTTTACCTCCCTGTTATGATCAGTTTTGTATGACCTATTGTATGAACAAGGAGGAGGTCACTCTTAGCAAGCTTCAAGCCCTTTTGAGAATTGTTGAACGTAGTCTAAAAGGAAAATCTGTTGTATCTACTCCTACTCTTACTGCTGCTGCCCCAGTCCTGGCAATTGGACATGGGAAAGGGAAGTAAAGGAAGGATCCTTCGAATAGCTGCAAGGGAAAGTCTCATGATGGATCCTCTTCTAGTGGGACCAAAGCTGGTTCTGCTAATCCTTTTACCAATCCGAAAGAAGCAAAATGTTTCTATTGTCATGATAAAGGGAACTGGAAGCGAAGTTGCCCCAAATACTTGCACGATGTCAAGGATGGGAAGGTTAAGCCCACCCATGAAGGTATTTATACTATTATAACTAATAACTCATCACATTCTTGTTCTTGGGTACTTGATACAAGTTGTGGTTTCCACATTTGTTCTGTTTTGCATGGACTTAAAGGAAGTAGGGATGTGGAGCACGGGAAGATGAACTTGATCATGTGGAATAGAAAAATGTCGCCTGTCACCAAGATTGGAGTTTATTCTTTATTGCCTAGTAGTGGGTTAGAATTAGATTTGAATAATTGTTGCTCCTCATCCGATATGGCGAGAAATATTATATTCTTTCATGGTTTGTACAAACAAGGTTTTAGATTTTCATTTGATAGTCAAATTGGTTCTATTAATGCTTTTTATAATCGTGTATTTTATGTTAAAGCATTTCCTTGTAACGGTGTATATGAAACTGTGATGGTTTTAGACAACTTAGGAAATAATGTGTTGCACATTGATTCTTCCAATAGTTTGGATAAAACTGTTGGGTTTTAGTATACTACAACATCCTATAGTGCACATACAACCCTAAATACCTTGGATCTATGTTTTCTCTATTATACATGCAAATATGAAGTTTCCAAGATATTACCCTATACTAGCATACAAATATCATATACTTGGGTAATAAAATAGATAGAATACATACCTTTTTTATGTAACTTGTCTTGATGAAGCTTGAGTGCCTAAGGCCATTTAGCAACCAAGAACACCCCCACCATGAGTTTATGGCCGTAAACTCATGGGGAGTTGGTCATTTGGACCATAAACTCCTAAAGGAGTTTACTCTTGAAGAGTAAACTCCATATCCAAGCCATACTCGTCCATAGATGCTACCCGGGTCACTCCAAACACTTGAACTGAAGTGTTTTCGCGTCCAGAAGTGTTTAATATTATCTAGTTAGTGGTTCGAATTCTAATTAGATACATTTATGTATCATTTCATATTACATAGGAACCTCGCGCATTATCAAGCCCCGAACTGACACTTAGCATCCAAACCGACTCGTTTCTCGACTGGTGAGTTCATACCCCTACGCCTTTTCCGTATTTTCAATGTTTTCAGGGGGGAATACAAGCAAACTATAAATGTTTTCAAAACTTAAATCTGATGAAATTCTATAAATATCTGGCAAACTTTTAGATATCTTTACCCCTTATGTATTATGCGGAGCATAAGGGATGTTTTATCGAATATAACGACATGAATTTCAATTACAGTAAAGGAAACAATCAACCCAATCAAATTATTATGGTAATAATTTGGGATCTTTAGTTCTTGTTTTACGGACACAGATTTCATGCAAAGTTAATAGATAAACCATGTCTGATTCAGTTTATCTCTGTTTAAATTAGAATATCATGCCAGATAATTTCATTGTATTAAACTGTTTTACTGTATGATGTTTGATAACCACCGAGTATACCGTGAATAATTTAATACTAGCTTGTGAGATTTATCTTCATTAAAACCTTCGGGTCATCAGTAAATCCTCCCCGGAAGTGTAACCAGAGTCTCCTGGAAGGAGAGCGTGGAATTTGTGAATAGATCTATTCGGTGCTAGCTACAGTTAGGCGGGCACGCCTAGGGTGCCAAATTCTGGATATCGTCCGACGCCTGAAGAACGTCAAGGAGGTCTCGTTGTCATATTAGCATGGTTACCCGAATCACAATACGTATTAATACCAAAATATAAGTTTATTCACAGAATCTATATCTTCTCTTGATCTATAGTTTTACTGGATGGTATTCACATTGGTTTTAAATCTATAGTTTTATGTATTAAAACTACCTACTGTTGTCCTAGATGGTATTCCCAGGGATCTTTCAATATATAGTTTTACGTATTAAACTATCTACTGTTGTATTGAATGGAAATTCAAAACTTTAACTAAAATGTCTTTATAAGAAAATATGGGATTTTCTTGGATAACAACTTATCAGAAAACGTAGAGGAAACGTGATCTCTTTACACAAACAAACAACTTATGAACTCACCAGCTTTATGCTGATTTTCAAACTGCTTGTACTCTCAGGTCCACATTAGACAGGTACCCGCAATCTTTTGGAGAAGACGGAGCATTTTAGAAGACACGTCTTTACTTTTGTTCAAAACTTTTGTATAGATAAACATGCATCACTTTACTCTCAAACAAATGTAATTAATCATATGTAATGTAATGTTTTGTGTTTACTATGCTTACTATGTACATTGGTTGTGATACTACTCATATCGTCCTCCGCCCCGGAACGTTTCCGCCATTGGTTTCGGGGTGTGACACCGAAGAATATAGGACACGATTCATGATGTCTCACATAAAGACATGATACTAGACCTGTCCTTTTTCTACAATATTTCTATTTTCCAAGTTCTCATAATTCAGATTATGAAAAGGGATGTCGTAATCATAATCGAATTTTAGAACGTAAATAATAGACCCATATATATAATTTCCTTATGTTGAGCCATTCCAATACAAAATTCATATATATCCTTGACTAAAAATGATTAAAACCTCAATCTATGCTTTTAGAATTGAAATGAAGTATAATTTCCTCTCCCTTAATTATAGCAAAACAACTTTTCAACCCCTGCAACTCCACGAATTGAAACTTTTGTTTTCTATAATTAAAATTGCTAACTTGCAACCTTTATCATAATTATTGTGCTCCCACTAACGTGATGATTATTATCATAACACTTATGCTCCTACTAGCTTTGACATGTACTCAGAAATCAGCTGGACTTCTAGAAGTTAATACTTTACTGACTTTCTTACCAAAGTTCAGATTTCTAAAACGATATTGACTTGATAAGACTTTATCAAAATCCTACACCTTATCTTAGATAGCTCACAGGTGTATCTAAACAGTTTTAGAACTATGAAAAGAGATGCTGTAATCATAGTCTCAGTTGTTTAGATCTTTGCTATCTGCTTCAAATCTACTTGGTAGAAGTGTTTCCTCACCATCATTTTCATGAATCGGAGAGAAACCTTATGACCCTTAGATTTTATGGTGTATGTGTTCTTATCCATGTGAATTTGTCAAAACCATAATCACAAGACACGGTTAATGACAAATCCAAACCCATATGGATTGAACTTGTGCAGTCTTAACTTCTTGCCACCTGGCAGCACAAGGGTCTGCCATTGCTTCCAATTTGTTATGTAACCAATTGAGAACTCTAAGAACTCATATGCAAAACCAACTTTAACTAGAATGGGCACAAAAATAGAAATATGTCAACACGATAGGTTATAAACCTCACGTCGTGTGCTAGTGTTAAACTACAGGTTTTTATTCTTGATTAGATCTTGAAATTCTTTTTAGGATCTTTAAGACTCCCAATGTCCTCTTGACATATAAGACTATCTTGTCAAATATTTAAGAGATAGTTTGGATTCTTTATCAAGACAAACACTTCACACAATTGGTCTTAGTTGGTCTTTGTTTTATCCAAAACATAACAACTTACCAATTTCAAATGTATAAGAGTAGGATACTTTTACTCTTACATTTAACCAGTGTTAAGAAACATTCCTTTAAGATATGTCACTCAAGTTACAATCTTGGAGTATGACTCTAAGAATTGTTTTTGGAACGAGGTATGAATCATCTTCTTGATTTGACCATTTCAACAATTCATAGCTCCTCTTCTTAGCTATCAGAATGCTCTTAGAGGATGAATTGTGATAAGGTCTCTTAATCATTAAGATTATCATATAACAAGATACTAAAGTACTCTCCCATCTTTTCAGATTTGAGAAACTTTTATCCTTCTGCCTAATTTGATTCTTCTCATTCATTCTGCCATACATTGAAATTTTTCAATGTATCAGAATTACACTTAAACTTGTAAGTGTAACCATATTTGCTAAACTTTAGTAAAACATGACGAATAGTTTTATCGACATTTTGTGGTGGACTTTGACTAGTGCAAAAGAATGTGTACTTGATCCCTTAGTCCTTCACTTGACTCACATATACATGTGAACAAGGAACTAGTCTTAATTTTCCAAAGCTGAAAGTTCTCATTCATCATACTGTACAACTTGTATGATTCCAAGTTTCTATCCAACTGAAAACTTGGGTGAGGAGAAGCTTTCCTTATTTGGTAAATTTAGACACTACCATAAAAGAAAGAATCAAATTCATATTTCTAATATTGCTAGAAACATACAAACATCACGTTTTCATAAATCTCACTGCAAGGAGATATAAAATAAAACAAAACAAACTTTTATTTATTTATAAAATGCGGAAAAAACTTTTCCTTGCAATGAAACTTTAAATGAAAACTATATTATTACATGTTTCCTAGCAATATATCATAACTCCTAAGATTAGCTCAAGAATCCGATCTTCAATCAAGCGATAAAAATTCATCTTCGCGATCAGATTCAACATACTCTTTCTTTAAGTTTCCTTCACTTTTCCTTTGATTCTTAAAACATCAACATGTGACCCAGTCACATCATGTAATAAGAATCTCAGAATTGAAACTTAATCGAGTTAAATAGTGGACTTTACCTGAAGTAGAGTCAAACTTATTGACTTTATCAGCCTTATGATCTTTCAGGTAAATTTAGCAGCTTCGCAACCAATGCCCCTTACCATGTACCATTTTCATTGTCCATGGAAGTTTGGGAAGTTGATCTTCTAATCAAATTTGCTTTACTAGTCCTCCTAATCATTGCTGATTTAGAAGCACCAAGCAAATAGATAAGATCATTAAGGGTCATGTCATAGTTTGTTCCATAGTAGTCCCAAAGGAACTCACTATGTGACATAGAAAGTGACTGAACGTCCAACTTTCTCAAGACTTTGATACCCAACTCTCATGGCTTCTCAATATGTGACTTTATCTCCAATATGTGAGCCCACATAGACTTTGCTTGCCAATAGGGCTTGAGTGACCTTGAACTTGTGGGTTAGGGAGAATAATTCGAGGAGATGGAGGAAGTGAAGTTCCAAGAGATTTGGGAAGATCATAGATGTCTGAACTAGACATCTTTTGGGAGATATTCAAGATAGTTGATTTAAAGTCCTTAATATAACACCCAATATGAAATATTAAGGATAGGACCCAACACAATACTTTTATAACTTGGAAGAAAGATGTCATAATCCAAGCCATAAAATATTTGAAGGTAGGCGAATGACGATTCACCAATTTCCACCATGAAAACGAAATAATTTAATGAGGTTTTACTTGGATTTGAAACTCCTAGATCTTTTGAGATTCATTGAACTGTTCAATGGCATGTTTCAATCTCGAGTGTGCCCTTCAGGTTTTGTGACTGGGATGTCGAGGATCACAAAACAAGGTGTGAAGTAACCATGCAAATCACTTGGTACTCTTAAGTGTTTACCCCTCAATCGATGTGCCAGTTAACCACACACGCTCCATCGATACTATGATAAACATTAAGTTACCCTTTGCCTACCTTGTTAAATACGAGTTAGTGTGCCGGTTAACCACATACGCTCCACTAACCGACTTAAACAAAGTGCAAAGTGTAATTTCATGGATTAGCACCTTATTCACATTTTCCTAAAGTAACTAAGATTGGGAATTATAAAAAACATTTAGTTACTTTATATTTATCATTAATACTTTTAATGAAGGGAGAATTATAGTCCTTTTCCTATCTGTTCGGCTAACGACCCTCCACCAGTCAAGGAAGCGGTGGGTGAGAGTGGACACCCATTAAACTGCCATTTTATAGGCATCAACCTTATACCCCCCTTATAGACCAGCTTCGTGAATGAGGCCTACTAATGGTAAGATGACTTGCTCTTATACACACACACACACACACACACATATATATATATATATATATATATATATATATATATATATATATATATATATATATTATTAACTTATAATATTATAAAGTATAAGGGTTGAATTTTAACTTTTAAAGTTATAATGACTTAACTTGGAATTAAAGTATTCATGGGAAAACTTTGCAAATTCCAAAACTTGAGGGCAAGTTTTTGAAACTATTCAAAACTTTTCATTTCATAACTTATGAGTTTAGTGGTTCATTAAAATGAAGACTCTTCGTTTTTTATATAACCTCTTATTCTTTAATAACACTTTTAAAGAAGTGACTCTTAAACATCCATAACTAGAGGACAAGTTGTGGAGTCATAATACTATTTAATGAAAAAGACTCTTCATTTTTTATGTAACCTATGACACTTTTATGAGTTTTAAGATTCATAAATGTGACCTTTTATGTAACTTGAGGACAACTTACAAAAACACATTTTATGAATTACCTCTAGATTAATTAGGATTGAAAACAACTAAAACACAATTTTTTTCATTAATCTAAACTAACTCATAAATCAAGGAAACATAAAACTTTTGGTAATCCATAACTTATGGAGTTAAATGCTTGTTTTATGATGAAACTTTTCATGTTCCATAACTTAAGAATAAGTTATGGAATTCTTTTAAAACATTAACACCAAATTTTGTAACTCCATAAAAACTTTGAATCAATTTTTTTAAACCTTTTCATATCTATAACTTATGGAGGTTTCAAAAAAAATAAAAACTCTTTAGATCAAACTTTTAAAACTAATAAAATAATCATATCATTTTATCTCTTACTAAATTTGACATAATTCAACTCATATAGCAAATGATTCAAATTTTACAAATAATTAGTTTTTCACAAAAACAAGTAAGTATCTTAAAATTTGACAAACGTCATGTTTGTTTTCCCTTTTTTTTCAACTTTGAAAATAAAATATTTGCATAAATATAACAGAAAACAACCCATGGCTCTGATACCACTGTTGGGTTTTAGTATACTACAGCATCCTATGGTGCACATACAACCCTAAATACCTTGGATCTATGTTTTCTCTATCATACATGCAAATATGAAGTTTCCAAGATATTACCCTATACTAGCATACAAATATCATATACTTGGGTAATAAAATAGATAGAATACATACCTTTTTTATGTAACTTGTCTTCATGAAGCTTGAGTGCCTAGTGCCCCAAGTGTGGCACCTCGAAAGGTTCACACAACACCATGAACACTTGGAATAACCTTGAGAATAAGGATACTTTGGTTTTCTCTAGTGAAATCGGCCTTGCCCTTTCGTGTACACACACTAGTGCCAATTTCACCAACCAAGGACTTTGTTATATAGTGTGGAGATTAGGGTTAAACCCTAATACCCATGACCTTTCATTTCATATGATCCATGGGTTAAACACTCCATCGCACATATATATCTAAATGAACTTGGCCCATCGCACATATATATCTAAGAGTCCATATTTAATTAGTCCCTTTTTGATCACTTAATTAATTATAAATTAATTCTTGATCAATACTAATTAAATAATATGATTATATATTAATATATTAGAACTTATAATATATAAATAAAAATCACTAGTATCCTTTTTCCTCATCTTGTCAATCCAAATGTCCCAATGCCATGCAACCCAAATGGACCATGCCGGGTCGGGTCAAGTCTTACCAATTATAGTTATGGACTTAGACATTAATCCAACAAAAGCATCCTTGTGGCATTGTCATCTTGGATATATCAATAAGAAACACATAGGCCAACTCCAAAAGGCTGGAGTCTTGGAGTCCTTCGACTTAAAGTCGGATGATACTTGTGAATCTTGTTTGCTTGGAAAGATAACCAAGTCACCCTTCACTGGTACTTGTGAAAGGGGTGAAGGTTTGTTGGATCTTATACACACCGATATGTGTGGACCCTTCAGAACCGCCACAAGGGATGCTAAGTGCTTCTATGTGACTTTTACTGATGATTACAACAGATATGGCTATGTCTACTTAATCAAGCATAAGTCAGAAACTTTTGAAAAGTTCAAAGAGTTTAAACAAGAAGTGGAGAATCAGCTAGGCAGAAAGATAAAGATCCTCCAATCCGATCGGGTTGGTGAGTATCTTAGTATTGAGTTCCTATATTATCTTAAGGAATGTGGAATTGTTTCACAATTGACGCCACCTAGGACATCACAGCTTAATGGTGTGGCTAAGAGGCACAATCGAACCTTGTTGGACATGGTTCGTTCCATGATGAGTCGAGCTTCGTTACCCATCTCATTATGGGGGTATGCCTTAGAGACAGCCACCCATATCCTTAATCTAGTCCCAACTAAGAAGGTTGCCAAAACACCTCACGAGATGTGGACAGGGAAGGTTCCCTCGTTAGCACACATCAAGGTTTTGGGTTGCGAGGCTTCCATGAGGCATGAGACTCACGACAAGCTCGAACCTCGCAGTGAGTGTTGTATTTTCATCGGCTACCCACATAATTCTTTTGGATATTGCTTCTACAGACCGAGTGACAATGTTGCATTCGTTCCGAGGAGAGGAGTCTTTCGCAAGAGAGAACTCATATGCTAAGAGGACAGTGGGAGGCAAATTGACCTTGAAGAGCTTCAAGAGTTAAGTGATGGAGGAACCTCAAACACTAGCAATCAACCTAAAGAGGAAACTCCTGTTGAACCAATTGAAGAGTTCATACCTCTGAGGTGTTCCAGTAGAGTTAGTGTTCCACCTGTGTTATATGGTTTCCATATAACATCTGAGGGTGATACATTTATCAGTGATAACACACTGGTAAATTTGGATGAACCTAACAACTACAAGCAAGCCATGGTAGGCCTCGGGTCTGCAAAGTGGAAAGAGGCTATGGACAGTGAGATTCAGTCCATGTATGACAATCAAGTTTGGAACTTGGTTGACAATGTACCAGGTCGTAAGACAGTCGGGTGCAAATAGATCTTCAAGAAGAAGAGCAACATGGATGGGAAAGTACACACATACAAGGCACGACTGGTTGCGATGGGCTTTACTCAAACTCATGGAGTTGACTATGATAAGACCTTCTCACCAGTAGCGAAGATTAAATCTATAAGGGTTATGCTAGCCATAGATGCATTTCATGACTATGAAATATGACAAATAAATGTCAAAACTGCTTTCCTTAATGGAAAGTTAGCTGAAAATGTTTACATGAGTCAGCCAGAGGGTTTTGTCAATGCAAAGTACCCTAATAGAGTGTGTAAGCTTGAGAAATCCATTTATAGATTGAAACAAGCATCTTGCAGATGGAATCTTTGTTTCGATGAGAAAGTCAAAGAGTTTGGATTTTCGAGAAGCGAGGATGAGTCATGTGTATATGTCAAATCTAGTGGGAGTAAAGTTAGCTTTCTGGTGTTATATGTGGATGACATACTTCTCATAGGAAATGGCATCCAACCTTGCTGGAGGTTAAGTCCTGGCTTGGGAAGTGTTTCGCCATGAAGGACCTTGGAGAAGCTGCTTACATCCTAGGGATAAGGATATTGAGAAATAGGAGTAAAAGACTAATTAAACTTACTTAGAGTATCTACTTGGACAAGGTGTTGAAAAGGGTGAACATGGAGGATTCCACCAAAGGTGACATCCTTATCCAAAGGTTCAACATGTCGGATGAGCTTAGCCAGATTCACAACACCTTCCATGTGTCACTACTTCGGAAGTGTGTCACTGACGAGTCCGCAGTAGTTTCGCTGGACAACATCCAGGTGTATGAGAGTCTGAACTACATCGAGAGGCCTGTTTCCATCTTAGAGAGGAATACTAAGGTTATTCGGAACAAGGAAGTGAAGTTGGTTAAGGTGAAATGGCAGCACTATAGGGGCTCCGAGTGGACCTAGGAGCCGGAGGACGAGATGCGAGATCACTACCCGGACTTGTTTGCACCAGCAAACTTCGAGGATGAAGTCTAGTGCAAGTGGGGGAGACTTGTAACACCTGTTCTAGGTATTACTTAATTTATTTAAAATCTTGGGCTTTGGTGTGTGGAATTGACGAGTTGGGAGTCCAACTCGTCGAGTAAAGGGCATTTCAAGGACGTAGGATCTACACCCTACTCGACGAGTAGGTGTTGTAATGATAAAACCCTGATTTTAGGGTTTTCACCCTATATAATCTCCTTAATATCCTTGAGGCTGACCTCCCATTAGCCTGTAAACCCTAAGAACATTTATGCTAACCATAATCCCCATTCTCTTCCATTTTGTGAGTTAGTGTGGTTTTGAAGCTTAAGAAGAAGGAGATAATGTGAAGATCCAGCAAACCAAGCACCCATCCTTGAGCTTGGCCATCTTGTGGACTACTGTAAGTTTTCAAGAATCAATTTTATCATAGAATATGGCTAGATCTTGAGTTTACTCTTCAATTCCTATCCTTATTGTTGATTGCATGCATGGGGTTCAAAAAGTTTGCAACTTTATGAATCTCCAAGGCAAAATGGTCCCAAGGTGGGCTAGATTTGACCTTTGGTCGAGCAAGGACACCATGCAAGGGTTTTAGGGCATATTTCCCTATTTTTGGCCATTTTGACCTAGGGACATGCATGTCCATAAAGCCTCCATCTTTGGAACATTTTGAGGACTAGAAACTCTTCTGGAAATGAGGGATTTCAGATCCCTAGAGTTTTGGACCATATGGCAAAGATTTGGAGCTTTCCAACCTTTGATAAGGGCCTTAGAGCATTTGGAACAGTTCTAGAAATTAAAGTTGGAAACTTTATCCTTCTAGACACCTTAGGGCTTCAGATCTAAGCCCTGGAGTCCCTCCATTCGGTGTATCATCACAACAAGAAAACAGGAAGGGGGACTCGGTGAGTTCCCCTAGCAACTCGACGAGTCGGGTTGAGTTTCCCTATTTTCTGGATATCAAGTGAACTCAGCGAGTTGATGAAACAACTCGGCGAGTTGGATAGGGTTTGATCAGGTCTTCTGGACTTGGAAGGAACTCGACGAGTCGCTAGATGCACTCGAAGTGTTGACGTCAGCGTGGACCGTTGACTTTGACCAAGGTTGACCACGGTTGACGTTGGGGGTAATTTTTGGGTTTATGACAAGTATATATTATGATGCTTTTAGGCAGTTGAGTTGGAGAAGCACGTGGGACATATCTGATTTTAGTTTGTCAGTTCAGCATTCGTGAGAGGTGAGTCTCCCCACCATGCCAATGGGTCGAAGGCACCAAGGTCGGCCCATTATTTGTTACGTATGTGTTGTTAAGTTATCTAATATGCAATGTACTAGTTGTATCTGTGAATCTTGTATGGAAGACCTCGAGGGGTTCCCGGGGCACTTAGGTATAAGACCGTGGAGGGTTTCTATGGCATCCTAGGCAAAGACCTCAGGGGGTTCCCGAGGCACTTAGGTGTAAGACCTTAGAGGGTTTCCTTGGCATCCTACTTCAAGACCTCGGGGGGTTCCTGAGGCATTGGGCTAAGACCATGAGGGGGTTCCCATGGCACCCGGAGTAAGTGTTGGAATAGTGTCTAAGGCTACAACTATATTTGGCAAGTATTTGACCCGGTTGTGCATGGTCCTTTTGGGTTGCCTTCACCATAGCAACTTGACAGGATGATTTATAATGAGAGAAGGAATATAATTAATATATTATAAATATAATATAAGGAATAATAATATTATTGTTTGATTGATATAAGTCATAAATTAATTAGGAATTAGTTTGGTGACTTAAATAGATTAATTAAACATAGGGGTATAAACTGTCAATTGTTTGATAGTTACACTTTGGGCTGTAAATCCTTAAGGGATAAAGGTTGGACGAATTCTAGGGCTTGGGATAGCCTCAAATTCGTCCAAGGGCTTATCTTGGAAGGGATTTGGATTGCTTTGAGTAATAGTTATCCAGCCAAGGTTTTAGAGTGAAACTCAAAGAGTCTTACAAGTATAAATAGACCCCATGGGCAAGGGAAATTGGCACCTCTACTAAAGTAAAGAAACCCTGGCCGATTTCTAGTCCCTCTCCTTTCTCTCAAATCATCCTCCTTGCTAGTTGGTGTTTGTAAGCCATTAGAGGAGTGATAATTGTGACTCTAGAGCTCCAAGACAACAAGATCAAACAAGAGATTCAAAGGTAATCTTCTAGATCTGATTTTGTATTGTTCTTATATCTAATTAGTCATTAGAAGTCTTGGATTCAAAGCAAGATTAAATTAGAGAAACCTAGATCCAAGCATTAGGGTTTGCATGTGCACATAGGAATGTTCATGTGGCCAAAACCCATCAGTAAGACCCTGGAGGGTTACCAGGGCTTCCTTATATATTGGTATGCATGGCTTATGTGGTATGTGTAGCTTTATGGCTAATATGTTATGTGATATGTGGATTATAAGTACGGTATGCTCTAGTGAACTTACTAAGAATTAGCTTACAGTTTGTGGATTTGTTTCAGGTACATCTTAGCCCAAGGGCAAGAGCAAGGCTTGAAAACAATTGTTTTGGGATTTCATGGTTTATGGAAATGTGTTTGATTAATTCAAAATGAAAATTTTCTTTTGAAAATTTGGGTCGTTACAATATGCTTCCACAGATGGCTCGATCATGTATGATATGACTTGTACTCGCCCTGATGTGGCCTTTGCTTTGAGCATGGTTGGCAGATATCAAGGGAATCCTGGTAAAGCTCACTGGACTATGGTAAAGAACATTCTTAAGTACCTGCGGAGGACTAGGACTAGCTACTTACCCTGTGCTTTCAGACTGACATAGATAATTTACGCTCTCATTCGGGCTGGGTATTTACCCTAAATGGAGGAGCAATAACTTGGTAAGTTCCAAACAAGATACTGTAGTTGATTCAACGTGTGAATCAAAGTACATAGCAGCAAGTGAAGCGGTGAAGGAGGCGATATGGCTGAATAACTTCATCGGAGACCTTGGAGTTGTACTAGCTATAAAGGAGCCTATGGAGATTTTCTATGACAACAAGAGTGCGCCTTAGCTAAGGAACCAAGGGATCATGGAAGATCCAGGCACATCGACAGAAAATATCACTTCATAAGACACCTAATAGAAGAAGGACTCCTCGTAGCAAAGAGGGTATCATCAGAAGAGAACACATCAGATCCCCTTACGAAGGGACTGGCAGCATGCGAGGAGCATTGGGCTAAATGAAAATATTAATTTCAATGATTAGATAGCTGTTTAGAAACTTGTAATAGATAAAATGTAATTGACATTTCATGATTAAATAAAAGGTGTTTTTATTTATAATTAAAGTTACTATCTTGTGTCAGCTGTTTAGTATTGTTTCATTTTGCATGTTTTGACTTCCAGAATAATTAACTTATTCAAACTATCCACAGTCGATCATACTTTGGAAGTAGGTATTGAGGAAAGGTTGTCATGAATTTGGCTTGTAGATTGTCTAAAGTGTTTAGGCATAGCAAAGTTTACTATAACATTCATGAGTGCTCATAAGGTCTGAGTATTGGCTTAAACCCACGCTCACTTGAATCACTTCATGGAATTTATCACGAGTGATTGTGAGACGATAATATCATATACTCTTCAAACCAAGAGATATGAGTTTTTGACTATGAGTTGGTTGTACATTGATAGTGTGAAACCGCATCAGTAACTTGATACTATAAAACATGCTATTTTGTATTATGTAACGAGTAGTTACTACAAGCATATGAGTAGAAGTTTATCTGTTCCTTTTAATCCTTGGAGGATTAAAAGCGATATCTTGGGCCCATCGATGATTTTGTTTTGACTTATGTGTCGGGTCCGGTCAGAACTCAATTGATGTGTTCCATTAAGTTCTATGTCAAACAAATCGGAAATCGAGAAACAAACTATTGGACAATAAGTATGACTATGTTCCATGTATTTGTCCGGACGATATCTTGAAGAATAGAGGATTATATGATCCCTTATCTAAAATGGTGCATCAGATTTCGACAGCGGCTTTTAAGAGCTACGATTGCTAGTCGGTTCCTGAAGTCGTACTTGCAACTATAGTTATTAGACTTATCCAAGTGAGAGACTGTCGGATAAGGTGTCTAAGTCCATAACTATACTTGGTATGTACTTGTCCCGATAGTAGCATGGTCAATTTTGGGTTGCATTCACCAAAACAATCTGATAGGATGATCATTTGAGAAAGCGGTTATCTATGATTCATTAATATATTATAAGTATAATATATTAATATAGGAATCATATTATTTAATTTAGTTAATAATTAATTTGGAATTAGTTTAGTGATCAAAAGAGACTAATTAAATATACAGGGGCTGATTATGTAAATCAATGATATATATATATATATATATATATATATATATATATATATATATATATATATATATATATATATATATATATATATATTGGGCTAATAATCCATGGTGGATTAGTTATGGGCTAAGCTTATGTAAGAATCCATAATGTGTTAGTCCATTACAAGCCCAAGTGTATGGATTAGGGTTTACCCATGACCCTTGGATTCCTACACTATATATATATATATATATATATATATATATATATATATATATATATATATATATATATATATATATATGACCCCTATGGCCTAAAATTAGTTACCCTTGTGTTCTTAGAGTTCATAGATCCAATTTGAGCGCATAGTAATCTCTCTTAAGTTCTCCAAATTGTTGGTGGTGTTTTGTGAACCATTTGAGGCATCATACTTGGGGTGCTAAGTTCTTAAAGGCCAAACACAACAAGCTACGACAAGAGGTCATTCTATAACTAGTTTTATAATTCATATGTCATGTTGTATGCTAGATTAGGCTTCATGCTTTGGAAAAAATTGTTTGCATATATAACTAGAGAAAACTTAGATCCAAAGCATCTAGGGTTGCATGTGCACCATAGGAGTGTTATAGTGCTCAAAACCCATCAGAATGTGTATTATATGTATGACTCGTATGTTATGAATGGTATGTGGTATTTGGAGGAACTCACTAAGCTATGTGCTTACAGTTGTTGTTTATGGTTTCAGGTACTTCTGGTTCGAAAGGGAAGGCCCGACTTGATCACACCGCATACACCCATATTTTTCGCAACCTTGAGATTTTGGGATTGTACTCTGATAACTGTTTTTAATATGAAATAACTTTAAGTGTTTTAGTAAATGATAAATGGGTGTTTTGGTTGTTTTAAAAATGAAATTTGTACCTTCATATTTTGGAGTGTTATAAGTTGGTATTAGAGCCTTGGTTTGAGGGGTTCGGGCCTACTCTCGGGTATGCCCGGTCTCAAACTGATGGTTTGGTGAAAATTTTCATAAAATAAATTATTTATTAAAAGGGTTTATAATCAAAGAAGGGGTGTGATGCGTGCGATTGGCCGAGCTCAAGTAAGTCATTCCCAGAATACCAAAACATGTTTATTATGATATGATTATGAGAATTGCATGCTAGATTAGGGGTAAGGATCTGATTAGGATTTTATGATAGGAGAGATGCCTTTATATGCCTGATTATATGAGCTTTTAGAATTGCATGCTAGTATGATTTCCAGATCAGTGGATAGAATGGCTTGATTAGGGATATCTTGGTTAGATTTTATGTTTCCTAAATGTTGCTTGCTTTGCGCTTTGTGGGACTCTTAGTGTAACGCCCGTAGATCCGGGCTAGTCAAATTAGAGATAATAGGGGCCGCAAACGAATTTTTGACAAAAGATTATTTAGACTAAATAATCTTACCCAAGTTGTAGAATATGTCTCAAAGGTTCCGTACATATAAAAAAACGCCGAAATCTGAGTTATAACGAAGAAGTTATGACCCGTCGAAGTTTTACGGCAAAACCGACACGGCACCGGGGAGACATAAATAGTGAATTTACAATAGAGCTACTTTTAGCCATAGTGATCTAAATGATAGTCATATAAAATGTTAAACCGAGAGCTTCCATAAAAAGAACGCCCAAATCTGACTTTGTATGAGGAAGTTATGATCTTTCGAAGTTTCGGCTTAGCAGTGTACAACCCGAAGTTCGAATATTAGATCGAGCGGTTTTTAGCCGACACAACCTAAATGAGAATCGAAGACCTCATTAATAGTAGCATAACGATAAAAAGACAGATGAAAACGGACGTCGGATGAAGAAGTTATGAATTTTTAACGGACCAATCCTATCCCGACCTATTAAAAATATAACGTTTAAAATAAAGTCAAAATTAGCCAACGGAGTCTAAACGAAAGTTGTAGAGTACGTTCCCGCCTACGCGTGGATATAAAGAACATCGAAAAGGAAGCTCGTATGTGAAAGTTATTATTTTTAGAAGTCCGGAAGCAAAATTGTGAATCTGCGAGAAAGGAGTAGATGACGTGGCCGCATCTGAGCCGTTGCTTGTTGCCCAAGGCTTCGCTTTGGATGGATTACACGTCGCCTCGCATTATCCCCACGTCCAAAGATGAGTACGCCTAGCGTACCCTGACCTTATCTCTTCCGAGTCCGAGTGTGAGCCAGCTGGTGCGAGCTGACACCCTTACCCGAACTACGCCCAACGTAGTTGAGTGGTACACGCAGCGTAGGTCCGAAGTTCGGCCCTATAAATAGGCTGCGAAGGGTCCCATATTTTTCACACATTTTCACAACTCTTTCTCTCTCTACTTTCTCTCACCACCCCTTTAACCCCCTAAAACCCTAGGAAAAATCCCTAGCACTTAAAGGAAGCCCGAGGCTCCCGGAGTCCCGAGAAAAAGCGAGCAAAGCCTGGTTTTCTCTAAAATTCGCTGTAAGTGAGCTATGCCTACGCAATTTTTAATATAACTTTTAAATAATTATAGTAATGTTAATAGGTCCTTAAAATAATTATTTGGGCTAGTATTATGAGTTGTATTGAGTGTTATTTAACTGATTCGAACAAATCTCAGATCGATTAGATCTTTCACATGTAAAAATATGAAGATCAAACAACACAAACACAATAATAATATGAACACATAATGGAATCAACGTTGTGCTTATGATTCAAATATAGTCACGCCTCAGCAGAGCTCGATGAAGAACTTCCACTGTAGAGGCGAGCTAGGGTTTACAAAAACTCAATGAGAAAAATAATGAAAGCGTTAACTACAAAGACTGCATGCATGCAACTTAAATACTAAACCCTAGAACAAAATATGCATGGTTGGATAGGCACAAACCGGCACCCAAAACTGGGCTAAGGACCGAGCCCATGACGCAACACTATAAGCCCAACAATCTCCCCCTTTGCGTCAAATGAGGCGAGAAATTATTTCTTCTGAGTTGGTTTTACTGTCTTTACCACCTTGAACAGCCGAGGGATGATAGCAAGAAGTGTCTACCGAAACTGGATGTACCATCTCAGCATATCAGTGAACATCTTCTTGTCAGCTGCTGTGTTCTGATTACACCTCTGAATAATCTCCAAAATGTGCTCCAAGCAAGCAGTTGAGAATAGGTGTTTGTCCACAAGAGCGAACAGGCATTTCTGACCTTCGCCTCTAATGAACATCACATTGTGGTACTTCGAATCAATCTTACCTTTGATCATCGAGTTAACATCTCCAACTCTTCCCATTGGTTTGATCGTTGTTCGCTTGTGAATGCCTGAGGCGATTTCTTGATCCCTTTTTGCTACTTCGTGAATGTAGCAGACAAGCATTCGCTTGATATGGTCGATGATTGGCTGATACTCCTGAGGATTGGACACTAAGATGTTGTTGAGTAGTATCCAGTCGTGGGGATTGTGGTCCGGTAGATCAGCAAGAGTGAAGTTGTGAACCGAGTCTTAAGATCCTCGAGTTACTTTGAATTTCAAATTCACAAACTTCCCTGCTGTATAGGGATTCAGTACCTTGACAGTTGTTATTTTCTGTGAACTCCATGTCAAGTATTGAGGTTTAGCAAACTCCAGATAGAATTCCAACAGGTCCCGATCCACCTTCGGGTCTGGAGATGGGATGACAACAGTTGAGTTGAAGCAGTGAAGATGAACGCCTTTCGAGTGATTGGCATATCAAACTACTCATCCTTAGAATTTGCAAGCCCGAACGACATCACAGGTTCAAGCCAAAGTGTACTTGGCTCATCAATGGCACACCTTTGGAGCGAATCAACAGTCCAATTAGGAAAAACATACTTCTTCTTTTCCAGGAGCTCCTTTTCCTTTTGCTTCTGCTCAAGCTCAACCTGTTGTTTCTTGAACTTCTCTGCTAGCTCTTTATCAGAAGGTTTTGTTTTCTGAAAAGGCTTAGCAGGATCCTTTTCGTAATCATCTTCTTCACTATCAGTGTCATCTTCTCCAATTTTCTTCTTCTTCTTGTCTCTATTACTGACCGAAGCTTCATTACCCTTCGGTTCAGTAGTTGATTTCGGTTCAGGAGGAAGTTGAGTTTTTGATACCTTCTCTCCCCCTTGTTTCGGCTGGACACGAGTCACCAGAACACCCTCAATACGACTAAGGATGTCCAATGCTGCCCTGAGTTTGTCAGCCAAGTGCCGTCGGATAGTAATGGTGATGATGGGATCATGGGCATCAAGGAGATGAAGTAAAATAGAGTGGACATCGCCAGCAGAGCTTCGTATAACCTCTCTCTCAGATTTCTCATCATTAAGCTCAACAGTGGCAGTGTGAAGCTTGAGATTCTGCATCTTCAGTTGAGAGGTTCTTCTGTCAAGTTCATCCATGATTCGATTCTCTACAGCCAACTCTACCTCCAGTTGGGTCAATCGATCATTGACATTATTATGCAGAGTGGCATTGGCAGCTTCGATTGCTTGGTGTGCAGCTTCAAGGTTGGACCGTTCAGTTTTAAGAGAACGCTGAAGGTTATCAACCAAAGCATTGACATTTTGATAGTAATGGTGATGAGGCGGAAAGCAGTTGATCAAGTTTGTCGTTGACTACTTTGAGATGACGCTTAGTAACAGGCTCATTATTATCTTCATCACTCTATACACGGTAAGGACTGAAATAAGTGGAATCAAATTCCAAGTCCTCACCGCCTAGAACTAGGGCAGTGTCAGTAGATGGGGTAGGAGATAAGGGTTTGGTAGTAGTAGGAGGTTCGGTTGTTACTGGTGGTTCAGTTGTAATAGGTGGAGTTGGAGCTGTAGAATGAACCCCTGTAGTAGTGGTAGTAGTGGTAGTGTCTGTGAATATTGGAGTAGGAATGGGAATAGTGGTTGATGGTTGAGAGGTGGGGATAGGAAATATTGGAGGGGTGGAAATTGGGATGGTAACAGGTGGAGGAGAAGGAGGTTGGGAGCGAACTAGAATTTCTGGGGTAGGGGCGCGAGGCGGGGTATCACCACGACCCGAAGCCTCATCATCAGAACTGTCACTGTCAGATTCTGAAGGAGGAGCAGATTTTCGGTTGGGAGGAACATACTCTGAGTCTGAATCACTTGAAGATTGGAGTATGAGTCTCCGAGCGGGCTTTCTCTGCTTCTTCGGTTGAGGTTGTGATGGAGTAGCTTTATCTGACTTTCGCTTCTTAGGGGTTTACCCCTTGGTTGGTTTCGTAACCTGCGTCTCCTTCTGAGTGTCAGCTTTCTTTCCCCTCTTGGCTGGCTTGTCAGCCTCTTCAATGGAGTGAATCATGGCTGGCGTGAGCTCCCTTGGACCCGAGGAAGGATTTTTCCTGTATTGTTGCAGAACATTGCTTGCTGTAGACACACAGGCAAGCATGGTGTCAGGTATGGATCCAATGAAGGAGAATTTAGTGGGATCTGTAACAATAATCTTGGTTGTGTGAAAGGTGGCTATGGAAGAGAGAAGAGAGTCCGCCATGATTGGAACGTGAAGACATCCATTGCCCACTTAGTGATGATAGACCAATATCTCCCACAGGAGATCTTTGAGTGTCTTGATGAAGAGACCAAGATTTGAACCATTTGTTTCCAAATAATGGTTCCATAATCCAAATCTATCCCATGATATAGACCATAAAACACAATCATAAATGACTTGCTTGCTCCATCTGAGCCGGCACTTCGCTCAGAGAGTCCTTTGATCAGCAAAGTGAAAAGGCCATTCCATTGAGGAGGAAGGCAAGACTTCTTGAACTTGGTAATGGTGGTTAGGGTTTCAGTGTACCCCATTTGATAAAACATTGAGAATAGTTGACAAGTAGTGATTGATTCAGGGTTTACCAAGGTTTGTTCTTGAGAAAGACCAATTAGGGCACATAAGCGGTGCTTGGAGATGGAAGTCTTCTCATTATGGATTTCAAAGTGAATCCTTTCATGAACCTTGTCGTAGTAGGCAGTTGAGTAGATAAGTGAGAGGTAGGACATCGGAACAACCTTGACTTTGGACAGAGCGTTGACAAGAGGTGAGTATTTGAGACACTCGACTACATACAACATGTAGGATTCATAGACAAAAGGAGTGAGATCGATGATCAGGTTTTGTTGAGGTTTGATGGTGAGGAGGGTTTGGCGAACATATGTGTCGTGAACTGAAGAGGAGTCAGCCATTGTTGAAGCTTGGAGAAGATGATGAACAATAAGATAAATCACCTTTGTTCTTTGAGAGAGTTTTGTAAGTGATAAAAGGGTAAAGATCAGCGTGCCAAAACCTTTTATACATACAAGGAGGAGAGAGAAAAATCCGTCTGATATCTTGGATTATTTCAAAAACATCGCCTGACTTGACGGATGAACAGTTGTCATACTCGATGATGACGTAGGAAAGAGAAAGGACGTTTCCTTTTTGCACGCCATTCCATAAAGATCACTTTTTCAAATCATCAAAACGATTGGATAACCGCTGAGTCAGCCTTCACTTTATCCCAATCGTCACCCCATATTTCACTTGAATCATCATTGCCTGTTATGCTTTATTGAACATCATTAATAGAACCAGATTGTGGAAAATCAAAAATTTTCGTGCATAGAGTGTAAAGGATAAAGAAATAAAGCAAACTTTTTGTGATTATATGTGATGTCTTAAAAAGACATAAAACGATTGATTATGGGCACGAATCGCTTCCTTCAAAGTCAAGAGAGACGTTAAAGTGTTTGTTTGGTTTCCCATTAAATAACGATCAATAACTTGTTAAGAAGTATTGAAAGGCATCTTTTTAAAGTTTACAAAGGGTGGCTGTCGCTTCAATTCATGATTTCGATACTTGATATAAGACCGAAACTGAACGAAGTACTTGTGAGATCAATGTGATATGTTGAACAAGTAGGTTAGATTTTTAGTGACTTGAGGACAGGGAGAAATCAAAAAAATAACTGGATCCTTGGGGGAGAAAAATTCTTGGTAATAGAAATTTTCAGAAGAATCAATCATAAAAAAAGATTTCTTTTAAAATGTGGAACATAGTGATCATTGACCGTCAATTCATTAATGGTGTTGAATGGTGGGTTTCAGTTAGTACATAGTGGCACAAAAAAAAGATCATTGACACACATTTTGTATAACCATAAACCTCAGTGGTATATGTTGAGAGTCTCAAGGGTTATATTGGTGAGATGAAGTATGATGAAGAAAAATATTGTAGGTGGTACAAGAAGTAAATGTACCTCTGCTATAAAAAGAGGGACCAAGCAGAAAACTCTAAGCTCAATTTGAGAAGAGTAAGGTAGCTCATGATTAGAGTGAATACGACAGCCTAGTTTGGGAAAACATGATTTGTATATATCATGTTATTAAGGCTTCACTCAAAATCTGTAGAGGCTTTAGGCAACATGCAGCAGCATGCTTCAAGGGACACCTAACTAATTAATATAAAAAAAATATACTTGCTTTAGCTTCACCATCGAGAATAACACTTATACAAAGAAAAACATTAGATAAAAATAAAAAAAATATTTTTGTATTTTGTGAGAGTTGTTCAATTGAACGAAAGAGAAAAATATTTTTGGATTTTATGAATATAGAAAGAAGAATTTAAAAGAGTGTACAGAGGAATACAATCAAAATGCCTTGATAAGAAAAAGAAGCAATTAAGTTCAGAAGGACCGAACCCGAAATAGACCGAACGTTCGGTTCATTTCGGTTCTTGGTCGAGCTTCACCTGAAATAGACCGAACCTGAAATTGACCGAGCGTTCGGTTCATTTCGGTTCACTCTATTCGCTTCTTACCTTTATTGAACCGAAGGCAATTTTGGTACGGATTCTGTTTCCATCATTCCTAGGCCTTGCAAAATCTTGTTGAAGCTTGCTTCAGGTAAAGCCTTAGTGAATATATCTGCCAGTTGATTAGTTGTCCTTACTAAATGAATTTCCACGTTGCCATCTTCCACGTGATCTTTGATGAAGTGATACCTAAGTGCTATATGTTTAGTCTTTGAGTGTTGCACTGGGTTGTGACAAATCTTAATTGTGCTTTCAGAGTTGTAATATAGTGGGATTTTCTTCATGTTCAGCCCGTAATCCCTAAGCTGACTTTGTATCCAAACAACCTGAGATGTGCATGATACTGCAGCGATGTATTCAGCTTCTGAAGTGGAGAGAGTAACACAAGTTTTTTTCTTTGATTGCCAACTAACCAATTTACCATCGAGAAATTGGCATCCTCCTGTGGTGCTTTTTCGATCTAATGCACAACCTCCAAAGTCAGCGTCTGAGAAAGCTTGGACAAAGAATCTTGAGTTGGCTGGATACCACAGACCGAGAGAGGAGGTTCGCTTCATATAACGAAAGATGTTTTTCACAGCTTGCAAATGAGGTTCGCGAGGGTTAGCTTGAAATCTGGCACAATAGCATACTGAAAACATGATGTCAGGTCTACTAGCTGTGAGATACATCAGTGATCCAATCATTTGACGATAGAGCGTCATATCAACAGCTGGCTTCTCCAACGATGGTGTAAGCTTTGTCCCAAAATCCATTGGAACTTTAACTTTGGAGTCTCCCATCATACCAAACTTAGCTAAGAGTGTCTTGGTGTATGCCTCCTGATTGATAAAAATGCCTTCGGGTCCCTGTCTAATGTTTAAGCCAAGGAAAAAATTAATTAGACCCATTGAGCTCATTTCAAATTTAGTTTCCATCAACTTCCTGAATTTAGCTATTAAGCTGGGATTCATGGAGCTGAAGATGATGTCATCAACATAAATTTGGACTATCATAAGGTGGTTACCTTCTCTCTTACGAAAGAAGGTTGGGTCAACCAAACCTTGTTTGAACTTAGACATTTTTAAGAATCGAGTTAGAGTTTCATACCATGCTCTGGGAGCCTGTTTTAGACCATATACCGCTTTTTCAAGTATGTAACAGTGATCTAGATACTTCTCGTTCACGAAACCTGGCAGTTGCTCTACATACACAGTCTCTTCAAGTTTTCCGTTCAGATAGGCACATTTGACGTCCATCTGATAGAATTCAAAGTTTTTGTGTGCAGCATAGGCAAGAAAGATACGAACAGACTCTAATCTTGCAACAGGAGTGAAGGTCTCTTCATAATCGATGCCTTCTTCCTGACAGTAGCCTTTGACAACCAACCGAGCTTTTTTACGAATCACGTTCCCCTCCTTATCCATCTTATTTCTGAATACCCATTTGAGACTGACAACCGAAGCATCCTTTGGAGTTGGAATAAGGCGCCATACTTTGTTTCTTTCAAAATCATTTAACTCATCTTGCATGGCTTGAACCCAGTCTGAATGATCAAGTGCAAAATTAACAGTGTTTGGTTCAATTTTGGAAACAAAGGAGTTGAACATGCAAAATTCTACTTGTGAAAAGAGTGCAGCTTGTTTCGCTTTGATCTGTGATCGAGTTAACACCTTTTCTAAGGACTCCTCAATGATTTGAATTTGTGGATGATCTTTGGTCCATTTAATAAGAGGTGGGTAATTTGGATCACAAGAGGGATCCAATTCTGCATTGATTTCTTCTTCCAATTCTGATTGAATGTCATCATCAGTGACGTTGGTATTCTCCCCCTCGAAGGATGACGCTTGTTCAGAATCTGGATTAGTATTTTCTCCTTCATTTTGGACTTTCAAAAGAGCTTGATGATTACGATGTTATATTCTCCCCCTGGAATGAAGAACCTCGATCGTGTTGTAGAGATGGACCCTCCCCCTGGACATCAGGACGGTCATTCGAAGGTTCGCTTACTTCAGGCCTCTCGGTTGCTTTGGGTTGATCATCAGCCATCTGTTGAGCAGCATCGTTGATGATTTGTTTTAGATTGTCAAGCTTGTTTTCTTTCGCCGTTGATTTAGAATCAACTGCCGTTTGAGGCTCATCAAAAAGAAGCATATATTGCTCGAAAAGATTTGAAATAGAGGCAGTAACCTGACCAGTCTTAGGAAAGATTTCCTACGTTGTACCTTCGGTTGACTTTATCTGCTTAACATAACTATCGTCAAAAGTGACATAGTATGTTTCTTCAATCTTCTTAGAGCGCTTATTTAGAACTCTATATGCCTTAGAATTCAGGGAGTAACCTAAGAATATTCCTTCATCAGCTTTAGCATCAAACTTCTTTCGATTCTCTTTAGAGTTGAAGACAAAGCATCTTGAACCGAACACATGGAAGAATTTCACATTCGGTTTGTGATTGTTCAAGATCTCATAAGGAGTGATAGAGAACCGCTTGTTTACTTATGATCTGTTCTAAGTATAACATGCAGCAGCAATTGCATCAGCCTAGTAATATAAAGGCAAGGATGCGAAGTATAACATTGTTCGAGCTGCTTCACACAGAGATCGGTTTTGCCTTTCAACGATACCATTCTGTTGTGGAGTGTAAGGGGATGAGAAATTATGAGTCGTTCCCTTCTCAGCAAGAAAATCTTCAAAATCTTTGTTCTTGAATTCCAAGTCGTTGTCACTTCTTACGTAACGAACAACTTTCCTTAGTTGAGTTTCTACCTGTTTTGTGAAGAGCTTAAGCTTCAGAGTCGCCTCAGATTTTAGCTTCAAGAAGAACACCCATGTGAATCGAGAGAAATCATCCACTATAACCAGAATGTACTTGTTTCCACCAATGCTTTCAATGGAAGATGGACCACACAAATCAATATGTAACAGCTCCAATAGTTCTATCACCTTTGTGTTGATAATAGAAGGATGACCTTGTCTACTCTGCTTTCCCATTTCACAGGCTGCACATAGATGTTCTTTGTCAAATTTGAGAACTAGAAGACCACAAACATGATCACCTAGAACCAACTTGTTGATATCCTTAAAATTCAGATGAGAGAGTCTTTGATGCCATAACCAACTTTCATCTGAGGGGGCCTTCATGAGTAAGAAAACCGCTGGTTTACCTCAAATTGGGTTGAGGTTCAATGGATACATTTCCCTCTTGCGCTTCGATTTTAGCAGAATGTTATTAGACTTATTCTCAACTATTTCAGAGCCTTCATCATCAAATGATACCTTCAATCTAGTTCCAACCACCAGCTGTAATACGCTGATGAGGTTGTGTTGCAGTCCTTCAACATATGTGACTTTTTTTTATCGAGAAATCATCATTCGTAATCATTACATAGCCTCTGATGGTTCCATATGAGCTGTTTCCATACTTCACTATACCACCATCTTTGAGAGACCGAAACTCCCTCAGTTCTACCTTCCTACCTGTCATGTGATGAGAGCAACCACTATCAATATACCATTCTTCGTCAAACTGCTCGTCACGGATAACCTGCAAAATATTAAGCAGATTTAGGAAGCCAAAGTTTCTTGGGTCCTTGTGAGCCTTTTACAGGCTGCACATAGATGTTCTTTGTCAAATTTGAGAACTAGAAGACCACAAACATGATCACCTAGAACCAACTTGTTGATATCCTTGAAATTCAGATGAGAGAGTCTTTGATGCCATAACCAACTTTCATCTGAGGGGGCCTTCATGAGTAAGAAAACCGCTGGTTTACCTCAAATTGGGTTGAGGTTCAATGGATACATTTCCCTCTTGCGCTTCGATTTTAGCAGAATGTTATTAGACTTATTCTCAACTATTTCAGAGCCTTCATCATCAAATGATACCTTCAATCTAGTTCCAACCACCAGCTGTAATACGCTGATGAGGTTGTGTTGCAGTCCTTCAACATATGTGACTTTTTTTTATCGAGAAATCATCATTCGTAATCATTACATAGCCTCTGATGGTTCCATATGAGCTGTTTCCATACTTCACTATACCACCATCTTTGAGAGACCGAAACTCCCTCAGTTCTACCTTCCTACCTGTCATGTGATGAGAGCAACCACTATCAATATACCATTCTTCGTCAAACTGCTCGTCACGGATAACCTGCAAAATATTAAGCAGATTTAGGAAGCCAAAGTTTCTTGGGTCCTTGTGAGCCTTTTACAGGACAAGGAATAGTAAGAGAGATATCAACCAAATAAGTACGTTTAATCAAAGTGGTTTTATCTTTTCTTTTTATAGTGAAAACTTTAATTTTGTTTGACTTATTTTCAGTAGGTGTAGGATTTGAGGTGCTGATGTCTGCATCCTTTGGGATCTCTTTTGGACGTCTGATGTCCTCTGCAAAGAGCTTTCCTTTCCCCTTTAAAACTTTGAAGGACGAGGGTTAGAATGAGAAGAGTTGGGTTCAGAAGTGACATTGGATCGTCTGTTCGTCTGATTGAATTTGTAGGGTTGAGGACCGAAACCGCTCTTTCGCTTGCTATTGGGTGGAGGACCGAAATCGCTCTTTCGGTTGATGTTGCTCTGAGGACCGAAACTCTCCTTTCGGTTCCTTTCGGTTGAGGGACCAAAACTATCCTTCCGGTTCTTTTCGGTCGTAAGACCGAAACTACTCTTTCGGTTGATTTTGTTCTGAGGACCGAAACTCTCCTTTTGGTTCCTTTCAGTCGAGGGACTGAAACTACCCTTTTGGTTGATTTTGTTCTGAGGACCGAAACTCTCCTTTCGGTTCCTTGATTCCTCTTGTGACTTATGCTTCCTTTTGTTCCTAACATAGTGAGGATTTTGTGATCTCCAAAACTATTTTCTTTCTGAGAGATTCTTCTTATATCTCAGATTTCGTTGTCGTTTTCGATCTACCACCTGTTTTGGATTTCTGTGGATGTTAGCCTTTTTTTTGAAGCACGAGCATAGTTATTGCTCTTTGTTGAGGATGTTTCACTGGTAGTTTGCATCGGTTCGCCTAATGATGTTTTGGTTCCACTTGTGCTTCGCACATCATATCTTGCAGGCTCATTTAGTGGTTCTGGAACGTATCTACCTTTCACTCTCCATGAGGTCTTCTGAGATAGGCATTTTGTCTCATCAGCGTTGTCTATTGGTGCAGACCAGAAGAACTCGTCACTTCCGGCTGCATTATCTTCTTCCACCATAGCTGTCAATTTTGCGGTTTGTTGTGGAGTGACACCTGGAACCGTGTAGACTTGATTTGGAGTGGTTGTACCTTTTGATACACAACGAATATTGCTTTGAGAATTTTAGTCATGTCTGTTGATGAGCGAACGAACTCAACAGAATTTTCAAAAATCAGATTTTTGTGAGTTTCAGGCTCGGTTTTGACAAATTCTGAACAGTCCACTAAATCCTCTATAGAGATTTCACTCAGATCATAATCCTCATTAAGTTCCGATGCATTTTGAACATCAATTTTATTATATGAACTTAATTTAGCATTCAATGAGTCAAATTTTTGAACGGTTTCGGTTCTTAACTTCAATTTGTCATTCTCATCTAATAGATTTTTGAGCATGTCCTTATGGTCTTTGGACTTTATGTAGGACTCAATTTTGTCAAGGCCAATTTTGTATGCAGGTGAGACCTCATCAGAAGATACAATGTTTTCACAGTTGTAAGCTTCGGCATCAAGTTCATCCTCCTTTAACTCAAGGAAGGGTAAAATCATGCGATGTATCTTCTTTCCTATTTCACAATCGATATGCAATTGAGTGATATTAAAGTAAAGTCTTTTAGCAATCAAACAAAAAACATTTCATTGTTTCAAAAGTTTAAGATTGTCTCATCGTAAATAAATCGATTCATCCTTAGACCTAATTGACTCTTTCTCCTTCTGCTCAATCCACATCCTCCATTCCTCACTCTTCGATGACATCCTGCTAATTTGATCAGTCAGGTTAGAGTTTGTGACACGGGTTTGGGAAAGACTGGTACTTATACTTGAAAATTTAGATTTTAAGTTATTCAATTCCTTTCCATAGTTAGTAACAGGTATATTTAGAGAAGCAAAAATATTTTGTACCTTCTTGATCAACTCATCACATTCGTTGATCTGTGTACTAACAGGTTTTGCAGCAAAACACATGTCCTCTCGCTCCTTCTCGCCTTCTATCCCACCATCAGTTGTATATCCTCTCATCTGAGATACACCTTTGGTCACCATTAAACACCTTCCTGTAACATGTTCTTCTTTCACCAGCATCGCCTTCCCATGAGTGGGTTTTTTGACTTCTTCATCCTCTAATCCGTGGACCAGACTTCCACACCACCAAATTCATCACGGTTTCCAGTATCCTGTACAATCAAAGCGTTCATAGTTTTATTGTTAGTAGTTGACTTACTTTTCTTGATTTCCTCCAGTCGTCTCAAGAGGCTAGCTTCCACATCATCATCATCTGTTTTTTCTGCCGTCTTTTTTAGCATACAGTCTTTGGTGAAGTGATTCTTGCCTCTACAATAATGGTAATCAAATCCTGAGTCTCCACTAATTTTCACTTCTTTCATAGACTCCTCTGACTTCGACCCTATCTTCGGTTCCTCCTTAACCTTTTCAGCGCTGTAACTTCCCTGTCAGTTTCGGTTCTTATTGGCTGGGAACTTTCTTTAATGAACTTTCTAGGATTAGACACCATCAAGGCATACTCTTCACTAGTTAGATCGTAATCGGCAAGATCCAATTCCTCTTCTTCTTCAACAGAGCTTTTTTCCTTTAGAAAAAAGGGCTAACGAACCCAAAATAGAAACCACACTCGTTTCCTTAGACTGTGCACTTTCATGGGATTTCAAAATTCCCACCAATTTCGCCAGATAATACGATTTAAACTGTTCATGTGCTTTAACAGTGGATACAACAGCCATCCATTCAGGTCTTTGACCGTTCATGAAAGTAACCTTCTGTTTAATAACCTTCCTTTCGATCCCATGCTTTATCATCTTGCTTAAGATATGATTAAAGCGATCAAAAGCCTGAACCAGTTTCTCTTCGGGCTTCTGTTTGAAATCACCAAATTCAGAAAGCAAAAGAGTTTGAATCGAATGTTCCAGATCTTCATCAGTGGAATACAATTCTTTTAGCCTGTCCCATATCTCTTTAGCAGTAGCACAAGAACTCACCAAACGGAACGTATCTGACTGCAAAGCAAACCTAATCATCCTCAAGGCCTTGATGTTGCATTGAAACTTTTCCTTCTCGTCTTGAAATCCTTTACATCATTCACAAGCTGATTGTACTCCTTCTAAGTTTTGACAATCTTTGAGGTGCTTGAGTGAGCGAATGGGCCAACAATGATAGCTTCCCAGATTAAGTACCCATTATCCTCTGATCCAATCACACAATCTTCAAAGTGATGCGTCCAAACTTCATAATCTTGAGTATACAAGATTGGATTCCTTGTTGTAGAACCAATGCTGTTGGAGATGTTGATTGGATTGGTTTGAGAATCATCCATGGACATCGTAATGACGTTTGATCGATTACCTGTTTAAGATCAGACTTGTAATTTATCGTTAGAGTTAGATTGACGATTAATGAGATACGTCAATATGGAATGACGGCTCAATTAATATCAATCAATGCGGAATAAAACCCTAATAACTTCTTCGACAGAAGAGATATGTATGAATTACATAGTCTCCTGCTCTGATACCAATTGATGCGAACAAATCTCAGATCGATTAGATCTTTCACAGGTAAAAATATGAAGATCAAACAACACAAACACAATAATAATATGAGCATAAAATGAAATCAACGTTGTGCTTATGATTCAAATATAGTCATGCCTCAGCAGAGCTCGATGAAGAACTTCCACTGTAGAGGCGAGCTACGGTTTACAAAAACTCAATGAGAAAAATAATGAAAGCGTTAACTACAAAGACTGCTTGCATGCAGCTTAAACACTAAACCCTAGAACAAAACATGCACAGTTGGACAGGCCCAAACCGGCACCCAAAACTAGGCTAAGGACCGAGCCTATGACGCAACACTATAAGCCCAACATTAACGCTTATATAGTAATAATAATAGCTAGACTATTAATTAGTCGCGGTTAACGTTAAAACTAAACCCTAGTGGTATTTATACTAGGTTTTAGTTGAGGAAAAAATGTTTTGAGATAACGAAGTGTTGTTCAAGTGCCAAGTCACCACCTAATCAGGTGAGTGCATAGTTACTTTCATCTTACACATAGATATGAAGTATTTTATATAAATTACATGCTATGTGTGCATATTATCTGTATACTTGCTATCTATGCTGGATGAACGATTTTATACAAGTTTTATATGATTTAAAATGTATATGTAATTATATCTACATAATATGTTGGGTAAAACATGGGTAGATGGAAAATGAGTTGGATGATGAGTTGAGAGGTGTTATAGACCACGAGGTGAGTGTGAGAGATGGGCGATGTGAGAAGCCTTTCCCACAGACTATTCTAGATAGTCCAATGGAACACTAGCAGGCTCGCAACCTGTAGGTGTTGTGAAAGATGTGTTCACCCGGTGTACTCTAAACCATGGCGATCATGCAGACTTGGTGCCTAAACCTTGGCGATCATGCAGACTTGGTGCCAAAACCCTGGCGACTATGCGGACTTAGTGTCTGTTGTATTAATTCTGGCGACTATGCAGGCTTAGTGCCTAAACCGTGGTGACGATGGACTTCGTGTTGATTCCTTAGGATGATCCTTAGGAATGAATGAACGAGGAATAATTGATTCTTAGGGTAGATCCTTAAGAGTAAAGAAGATAATGGGGATGGGTAATTGGGTTGATTGTTTGATGTTTAAACATAATAATTATATTATTGTGGGTTGAAAACCCTATGTACTCACCAGGTTTCCCAACCTGACCCACTCAGTTTATTTGTATCACAAGTGTCGATATGAAGTTACATTACACTGAGAGATTTAAAAGAGATGTAGATCACTAGTGTAAATGAATGTAAGTTCTGTTTATGCTATGTTTCTATATTAACGATGACATCCCAAATGTTTTAATATGAATAAAAATACATTTCTTCGGAAACGCTTTGATAACGTATTTATCATGTTTTTCTGGGAACAAATTTCGCAAGATTTTTATTAAAAGAAGTACTCTGATTTTTATAAAGCATAAACAAAATCGGTCTTTTATCGCCGTGAAAATGGGGATGTCACAGTTGGTATCAGAGCATTAGTTTAAGCGAACAAGGAATATGGATTTATTTCTAGACTTAAACTTAGAATGCTAAGCAATGATTGTGAGGAGTGTGTCTTAGGTAATACACCTGAATAGACACAAGCACTAGCTTATTTAGGGAAAATGTATAACATGCTTTTATGTGCTAAATGATTTATGATGCTAAATGTATGATCAGATCTATGGTCTGTTGCCGAGGGGATTTGGAAACTTTACGTGTTCAGACTTATAAACATTTAATTACGGTATTAGAACTGGCATGTAACTTTTCAGAGTAATAAGGAGATTTACACGTCGATCGTAAATAAAATCTTCTCTATCTTAATTCTCGTCACTGCACGCCAAACATTGGACTTGGTGTATAGATCGACATGATGAGCACTCAAAGTGGATTTGGAAGCGGTAACCTGCAGCCTGAACCACAAGTGATTGAGCGTGTGACAGATGTAGTAGCTGCACCCAAGACAATCACGATGGCAGGGGTACAAGCAATGGTGCGGATGATGTTGGATCGTCAGATGGAAGAGACAAGACAATTACTTCAACAAAGTAAGGACGAACTTACTGTGCCAGTACGCCAAGCACCTACTCTTGAGGCAGCCATCTGGGTAGAGGTTAGCAAGAAGAGGAAATTTGAGGGAACTGCAAGCTCCAACAGAAACAACATGTTCTCACAGTCTGGAGGAGGAAGAGATATAGCAAAATGGTGTAACAAGTATGGAAGGAAACACAACGGGGGATGCCATAAGGAAGTGACCTGCTTCAAATGCGGGAATATTGGTCACTATGCCCCCAAGTGCTCAACCAAGGAGGAAGTTTACCTTAAGTGTAGTGGAAAGGGACACTTCAAGCAAGATTGTCCGATGAGTGCTACAACGCCAAATGTACCGCTAAAGCACTATGAGGGATGCGACGAAAAAGTGACTTGTTACAGGTGTGGAAGAATCAGGTACTATTCTAAGGACTGAACACATATGGATAAAGTATGTTACCGACGCAGAGACAAGGGACACATGTCTAGGAACTTGCCAAAGAAAAATGAAGCAGCAAGACCGAATGTGCCGCCAAAGCCGAAGGAAAGAGTATTCCAGAGGATCCTTGGCGAAGCTACTGACAATGCAAAGTTTCAGGAGTGAAGGCTTGATATCCAAAGATCGAGTTATGAAGTACTCAAGGGGATAATATCATATGATGTAACCTACTAGAGGCATAGTCTAGGGTGAACTTGAACACCTATGTAATAGTTTCAAGAAATAATAAAACCTTCGTTTTGTTATCTAGTGTGTTAAACTGTTATGTGATTTTCTTGTATAATAACTTAGAAAAACTGCGAGACAATACTTGGGACGAGTATGAGTAGGTTTGAATGGTAGTAGAGGCCTATACTACCGGAAGCACGGGACTCGCACTTGGATCAGGGAAAGTCACAAGGTTACCAAGAAGCTAGTAATTGATTCCTTTTTGTTCATAAATGTTGTTACCATTGTTTTGGTAATGACTAAGAAGATGATTGTTATTCCGACCCTAGTGGTCATATCAAGTTGAGTCCAACTACGACGAGTATGTTACATGGTTCCAAGAACCAAGTTCGACGTAGCATCTGACATAAGCTAGAAGCTTGAATTGAAATAAAATCAAAGCAATCAGTAGAGGTATCGCGATAGTTGCCTGTAGCTAGGAATGCTACCTTTTAAGATGTGATTATATCCTGTTAGAACATGAAGGAAAGTATAGTCTGTTCTGGAATTTGACTCTAAGAGACCTAAGTCTAAACGTTGCAACATATGATGATAGGTCATTAGAATATGACACATTGTTCCATTATAGTAATAAAAGTACTTATCTTAAGTTCGTATCCAGTAAGGATCGAGATTGTGACTTGAAGGTCAAAATTTTAGAGTCTAAAGCGAGATAGGGAACAAGTGCAAGATCGAGCACCACCTGTAGTCAAGGAATCTAAGAGTTAGATACTCCTTCGAAGAAAAATCAAAGTTATGGTTATTACTTGGATGAAGAGATAACGTATGGAGTCATCATGTGAGCCCTGTTTCGTTGATTATTTCGGGACGTAATCATCCTAAGGAGGAGATAATTGTAACGTCTGTAGATCCGGGCTAGTCAAATTAGTGATAATAGGGGTCAAAAATGACTTTTCGATAAAATATTATTTAGAATAGATAATTTTATCCAAGTTGTAGAATATGTCTCAACGTTTTCGTACATATAAAAAACGCCGAAATCCGAGTTATAACGAAGAAGTTATGACCCGTCGAAGTTTTACGGCGAAACCGGCACGACACCGGGGAGACGTAAATAGTGAATTTAAGATAGAGCGACTTTTAGCCTTAGTGATCTAAACGAAAGTCATAGAAAACGTTAAACCGATAGCGTCCATAAAAAGAACGCCCAAATCTGACTTCGTATGAGGAAGTTATTATTTTTCGAAGTTTCGGCTTAGTAGTATACAACCCGAAGTTCGAATATTAGATCGAACGGTTTTTAGCCGACACAACCTAAACGTGAATCGAAGATCTCATTAATATTAACATAGAAATAAAAAGCCAGACGAAAACGGACGTTGGATGAAGAAGTTATGAATTTTTAATGGACCAATCCTGTCCCGGCCTGTTAAAAATATAACTTTTAAAATAAAATCAAAATTAGCCGACGAAGTCTAAACGAAAGTTGTAGAGTATGTTCCAGCCTACGTGTGGATATAAAGAACGTCGAAAACGGAGCTTGTATGCAAAAGTTCTGATTTTTAGAAGTCGAGAAGCAAAATTGCGAATCTACGAGAAAGGAGATGACGTGGCCGCATCTGAGCCATTGTTTGTTGCCCAAGGCTTCGCTTCGGATGGATGACACGTTGCCTCACATTACGCCCCGCGTCCGAAGATGAGTATGCCCAGCGTACCCTGGCCTTATCTCTTCCGATTCCGAGTGCGAGCTGGCACCCTTATCCGAACTACGCCCAATGTAGTTGAGTGGTACGTGCAGCGTAGGTCTGAAGTTCGGCCCTATAAATAGGCTGTGAAGGGTCCCAGATTTTTCACACATTTTCACAACTCTTTCTCTCTCTGATTTCTCTCACTACCCCTTTAACCCCCTAAAACCCTAGGAAAAATCCCTAGCACCTAAAGGAAGCCCCAAGGCTCCCGGAGTCCCGAGAAAAAGGGTCGTTTGGTTCGGAAACGCTGCTCCGAGCAATGCCCGATTTTCTTTAAAATTTGCTGTAAATGAGCTACACCTACACAATTTTTAATATAACTTTTAAATAATTATAGTAATGTTATTAGGTCCTTAAAATAATTATTTGGGCTATTATTATGAGTTATATTGAGTGTTATTTAACGCTTATATAATAATAATAATAGCTAGACTATTAATTAGTCGAGGTTAACGTTAAAACTAAACCCTAGTGGTATTTATACTAGGTTTTGGTCGAGGAAAAATTGTTTTGAAATAACGAAGTGCTGTTCAAGTGCCAAGTCACCACCTAATCAGGTGAGTGCATAGTTACTTTCATCTTACATATAGATATGAAGTATTTTACATAAATTACATGCTATGTGTGCATTTTATCTGTATACTTGCTATCTATGCTGGATGAACGATTTTATACAAGTTTTATATGATTTAAACTATATATGTAATTATATGTACATAATATGTTGGGTAAACCATGGGTATATGGAATATGAGTTGGATGATGAGTTGGGAGGTGTTATAGACCACGAGGTGAGTGTGAGAGGTTGACGATGTGAGAAGCCTTTCCCAAATGATGGCCTCGTAATCTAGCAGAGTATGGATGACAACCACGGACTATTCTAGACAGTCCACTGGAACACTAGCAGGCTTGCAACCTGTAGGTGTTGTGAACGATGTGTTCACCCGGTGTACTCTTAACCCTGGTGATCATGCAGACTTGGTGCCAAAACCCTGGCGACTATGCGGACTTAGTGCATGTTGTAAAAATCCTGGTGACTATGCAAACTTAGTGCCTAAACCGTGGTGACGATGGACTTTGTGTCGATTCCTTAGGATGATCCTTAGGAATGAATGAACGAGGAATAATTGATTCTTAGGGTAGATCCTTAAGAGTTTAGAAGATAATGGGGATGGGTAATTGGGTTGATTGTTTGATGTTTAAACATAATAATTATATTATTGTGGGTTGAAAACCCCATGTACTCACCAGGTTTCCCAATCTGACCCACTCAGTTTATTTGTATCACATGTGTCGATATGAAGTTACATTACACTGAGAGATTTAAAAGAGATGTAGATCACTAGTGTAAATGAATGTAAGTTTTGTTTATGTTATGTTTCTGTATTAATGATGACATCCCAAATGTTTTAAAATGAATAAAAATACATTTCTTTGGAAACGCTTTGATAACGTATTTATCATGTTTTTCTGGGAACAAATTCCGCAAGAATTTTATTAAAAGAAGTATTTTGATTTTTATAAAGCATAAACAAAATCAGTCTTTTCTGGCCGTGAAAATGGGGATGTCACACTCAGTAATGTGGATCAACTACTAAGTGAATATTATAAGTCACATGTTGCACATGTTAAATAATCTCGGAGTGATAGATTTGACCCTATTGTGCAACTCTTGTCTAAGTTCAATTGTTCTAGAGTTGAGTCTTTTACTCGAAGGATTATCTGACCTCTGTTGCATGTGACTATATTCATGAGGCAGGTTGTTGACATCAGTGATAATCTTTCAGCAGTTGATGGCAAGGTGAGGCTGGGAACCTAGGAGAGCCTAGGAAGTGCTTCAGTGGGTTGGTTGCGATGTTTAGCGACCAAATGGTGCATCATTTTGTGAAGGTGACTTAGAGGATTCATGATGATTCTTGAGGAAAGTATGGATAGGTGTAGAAGGTAGTATTGGGCCCGTACTACTGAAAGCACAGGATCCATACTCGAATCAGGGAGAGTTTTGGAGAATATAGGAAGCTTGTGGAATGAGGATTCTTGGGTATGTTCTGATTACTTGCATGTTGTATTGCAGTTTAGTGATGAGCACTCAGGAAGGAGGTTTTGGTTCTGGTCTCGACTGAAATACAGGTACTGAGCCTATTAGCGAGCAGATGTGGGAGTTCATCTCATTAGAGATTACTAACGATATTTTGGAGAAGACTCTTGTGATCTTTGGTTGGGTCAAGGAGGGGATTCTGGAGATTTTGGATGAGCGCTTGGGCACGTTCTGTCCTGAGGTGATGACTATTGATGGTGTTGGATTAGGTGTCTAAGCCCATAACTATAATTGGTATAAACTTGAATTGATAGTAGCACAGTCCTTTTGGGTTGCCTTCAAACATGGCAATTGAATAAGATGAATGTTAGAGAGAGAAGAATGATTTATTAATTTATTAATTGTTTAATAAATTAATTAGAAATCAAAATAAATGATTTATTAATGTATTATGGAAGTAATACATTAATTAGAACTCTTATTTTTTAATTAATATTTAATCAGAAATTAATTTAGAATTAATTTTGGGATTAAAGGAATTAATTGAAACTGTAGGGACTAAAGGTGACAATGTTCAATAGTTGAGCATTGGACTATACTAGAACCTCCCTTGAGAGGGGAGGGGGGGGGAACGAAATCTTGATGCTTTTACGGTTTCCTTGGGCTCTAAGGGTGCCTTGGATGCCTTACGGAGGAAGTTAAGGGATTAGGGTTTTCTTGGATATACCTACCTTATCCAATATCTTCCTAACACCTATATAAACCCTCCTAAGGGTTAAATTTCGGCCATGAATCCTCCAAGAGCCTAAGTGCCGAAATTTCTCTTCAATTACTCTCTTTATATAATATTCCTTGGTTGCTTAAGTTTGTTTGTGAACCATTAGAGGTGCGACAATTGTGGCGCTTGCTACCAAAGGTCTTTCAAGCAATGATTCAAGATTGTTTACAATAACAATCTTAAAGGTATGTATTACAACCCTATTATGTGTATTTTTGACTATTATCCATAAATCTAGGGTTTATGCTTTTTTTTCATTATTGTATGTTCAATTAGAGAAAACATAGATCTTCAATTAGGGTTGCATGCACACATAGGATTGTATGTTTTGCTCAAAACCCATTAGTGGTATCAGAGCCTAGGTTTAGTTTTCTATTGAATTGATACTAATATGAACTTGAACAAGTAGGAGAAAACAGAATCGTCATTCTGTTCTTCGAACTCGTCGAGTTGCTTCTTCAGACTCGGCGTGTTGGACTGCAACTCGGCGAGTTTGTGCGTCAGATCTTGATTTCAGATTTTCTTGCCTAACTTGATTTATTTGGTTAATATTTGTTAATTATCTTTTATTAAATCCTCCATAATCAATTTTTGGTAATGTTAGATAATTAAATATGACCTAAATTTTAGGAGATATTTATGAATTGGATAATGTTGATTTTATTTAATTATAATTATCCTTATGGATATGATTAATAATTTAATTAATTGTTTAATTGAAGGATAATTAATATATCCATAATTGGTTACTAAATATATTAATTTAATTATTAATTAAAGTTAATTTTAGGGTTGTTTGAAATTTAAATTAAAAGATTTAATTTTTGAAATTTAAAATGTAAACCCTAAATTACTATCTTATGGATTTTGTTAATAATGTAGTTAAATGGTTAATTAAAGGACAACTAATAAATCCATATATGGTTTAAATTTAATTAAATTAAAAGTTTAATTTATTAAAATATTAAACCCTTGGAATTTTTAAAATGTTTAAAATTCACCTTATACTATATATATAATTAATAGTTTAATATATATTATACATATAAGAAATGTCAGTCAAATCGCTAGTACATCTTATTCACGGAGCCATACTATAATGGAGAGGTATCCATTCTTACCCACCAGTCTCTTGTATGGTGGAGGGCCGTTAGCTGAACGGGTTCGATAGGACAATTAAATATCATTAATAAGTATAATGTTATATAAAGTAACTGAACCATTTTCGAAAATCTCATTCTTAGTTACTTTAGGAAAAATGTGAATTTGATGCTAACCCATGAAATTGCACATATCACCTTATTTGTCGTTAGTGAAGCATGTGTGGTTAATCGACACACTAATATGAGACTAATATTGTTGGCAATGGGTGTCTCGTAAATTGTCATTGAATTAATGGAGCGTGTGTGGTTAACCGACACATTAATTTTAGATGATAAATGACATGGAGAGTACCAGGCTAATTTGTATGGTTATTTACATCTCGTTTGTGATCATCGGCATCCCAGTCACAAAGTAAGAGCATAACTGAGATTAAACATGTCATTGAATAGTTCAATGAATCTCAAAATATCTAGGAGTTTCATAAGACTGAAATTGGTAAATTCTTTACCTACCTAAAGTATATTTGAATTTGATTACGACATCCTTCTTCAGAATTCGAATCGAAAATATGGATCCCAGCCTTAATTTAAAATTTTGGGTTAACAATTATGGATTAAAATCAACTAACTTGAATTCTCTTTTTTCCATTTATAGATGTCAAGTTCAGACATCAATGGATTTTCTTGTCCTTCTGGAAATGTTTTTCCTTCTCTATCTAAAGATGATCTTCCACATGTTGATCAAGGTGAAAGAATGTTCCCTTCTTCAAGTAATGGTGGAACTAGAACTCATGCTTCTCTAACTCTTCTTCCACCTCCTCCAATGACTCTCCCTAAGTCATGTATTCTTCAAGTTGAAAAGTATGAAACTACTCAAGCCCTATTGGCATGTAAACATAAAGATGGAAAGTCTGTATGTGTGCATGTTCTGAAAATGAAATTGCACATTGACAGATTAGGGATGTTAGGTGTCGTTTTCCCAAGGGAGCTGGCCATTGATTTGGTTCTACTTTCACTTCCTGACTCATATGGTCAATTCATTAGATATTTCTATGAGAGGGACCACGACGTGACCCTAATGGATCTAAAATATATGTTGATGGTTGCTGAAGCAAAAATGCTTAAGAGCACAAGTCAAGCAAATATGTTTGAAGGATCTGTCTCCCAAATTTCCATGGACATTGAGAATGGCAACATTGGTAGTCTGGAAAATGTTTCTCTTCCCAATGGAAAGGGATTGGCCAAGGTCAAACTGTTTAACCATATGGTAAAGAGAAAGGCTAATCCAGAGATAGTCTCATGTGCTAATCCTAAAAGATCCATATGTTTTTATTGCCAATTGAAGGGGAATTGGATACGAATCTGCCCAGAATACCTGAAAGATCTCAGAGATGGTAAAGTCAAGTCGTATGACTCTACTCCAGGTACATCTACTAACTAACTCTACTTTATTAAGTTATTATTCATAGATTCTTAATACATGATGTGATAGTCACATTTTCATGTTTTTGCAAGACCTAAGAGAAAGAAGGAAGCTTGAGAAGAGTAAGTTGAATCTGATCGTGAGAGATGGATTTCAGTCACATGGTTCGATTATCAGATTTTGGAAGCTGCTGCTTAGGAGTTATGATAGGTTAATAGATTGCTTAGGAAATATCTAGAAACATAGTTTTCATATATTTGCATTGTAAGGACAAATTTTTCCGCATATTATCAATAAAAGTGAAATTTTGATTTATTTATTTTGTATTTCTTTGCAATGACATTTATGAGAATTGGTGGTTATATTTTTATTATTAGCAATGTTAAATGTGGATTGATTCTTAATTATATCATTTGTGGTAATGTCATGATTAACCAAGTGAAAATGAATTCTCATCACCCAAGTTTCAGTTAGATAGAAACTTGAAGTCATACAATTCGAATTGTGTGACATATGAGAATCTTGATCATTGACAGATCATTACTAATTCGTTGATCACATGTTTATATGAGTCAAGTGAAGGACTAAAGGATTTAGTACACATTGATGTGGACTATTTATATCCACCACAAAGAACTATAACTCTATTCGTCATGGTTTACCGATATTTTAGTGAAGATTGTTGTGTTTAAAAGATTAAGCATAATTCTAACACTTGGAAAAGTTTTCCAAGTGTAATAGAACGAATATGAAGAATCTATTAGACAGAAAGATAAAGATTTTTCCAATCTGAAAGGAAATGAGAGTACTTTAGTATCATGTTTTATGATTATGCATCTTAATGATTATGGAACTATGTCAGGATGTATTTAAAAGGATAACATAAATGTGTATTTTTTTAGTGTATATAACCAAGTAGAAATCAATCAAAACTTCCATTACAATCCATAATATCCGGCAAAGTTTATATCAAGTGGACTAGTCTTAATAAATATGCATTTTTAATCAAACAATTTGATAATAATAGTTATAATGCTTATAATAAATTTAATATAGACAACATAGTAGACGATAGTAATAATAATAACAATAAAATTTTTAAAATCTTTAAAGAAATGTCGTCCGACGAGTTTGAAAATTAACCTTTAGCATTTAATTTATAGTGATTAACTACATACCATTAATTTCAAAAATAATTATACTTTTTTTATTAATCGTATCAATAGATTTTAGATACTAAATTCCACCATGTCTAATCATCGAAATTTATGTGACAGATTAGCTACTTGCTAATCTCTTACAATATTGTTTTTGCATAAGATCCGTTGCCAATTTATCGCATATATATATATATATATATATATATATATATATATATATATATATATATATATATATATATATATATATATATATATATATATCCGCTGTTTCCCAACTGCTAATGCAAATCCAAATCCAACTACAAAAATTAAGATATATGACTATATTGATGCTAGTGACGATATTGATGTTGCTTATGTGTCTCTTTTGTACATGTTTTCAAAGTTACAATAAATGGATTTGGCTTCATATGTCATGCCCAAACCTACCAATATTAAATGGCATGTCTATAAAAACGTACCATTGAGAGGCCAGTCAGAATATTGTTCATTCTGCCCGACAAAACATTCTTTATCGGTTGAAAATGAAACATTTAGCATGGGTGGCAGTTAACCTAGTAATAGTGATACTATTGTTCGAGGTTGTGGTCACATGCAATGCACGTGTTGTGCACAGTGCTCGGAAGCTTAGGGTTCTTGCAGCCAAGTACAATGTTACGTGCATTCTGGTATTTGGTGATTCGAGTGTTGATCCTGGTAACAACAACAATCTTCCAAATACATGGCACAAAGGAAACTTTCTGCCTTATGGGAAAGATTTTGGTCATTCCAAGCCAACTGGAAGGTTCACCAATGGCAGACTCTCCACAGATATGATTGGTAACTTTTAGTATAGTTTTCATGCATGAATACTTGTAGGATCGATACTTGTGGAAGCTGCATAGCCAGCTCGTACTTTTATAAGTGTTGTATCGTAAGTAATTGATTTTGTTGAACCATGCATATGCTCATGATTAGTTGTTTGTTTGTGTATGTGAAGCTGAGGCTTTAGGTTATACAAACACAATTAAAGCTTATTTGGATCAAAATCTGATGGATGAGGACTTGTTGCATGGTGTTAGTTTTGCATCAGGTGGTTCTGGTTATGATGATTTCACAGCGGATAATATCACTGTAAGTGACATATAAACCTAAATGTAGAGATTTCATTTATTGATGGATATATGTGTTGATTTCGGTTAAATTTGGTATTAGAACAAGTTCAATTGGTAGAAGAAACAAACCTAGTTAAACAGAAAAAATGGTCAAATTGTTACCATACTAAATTAAAATTACTCGGAGTCTATTAATTTAATTATTACATAAATTTTCTTGATTGCTTTATTAAAGCTGAAACTTTTAAATTCTAACCAAGTTTAATGTTATAGAGGACATGCCTGCAGTGTGTCTTAAATAGGAGACCTCATCATGGTCGGTCAATATTTTAATATACTCGACAGTTGGTAATTGATCACCCATAGGGTTTGATCCACGGTTAAGTAGAATATTTTATTAAACGTTATAAACCTTCAATTTGATAGATAAATGTAAATTATACGATTAAATAAAAAATATAAAGGCATCCACAATACATTGGACTTTTTAAAGTGAAATGGATTAAACCTTCATGATTTTACTCTCCATACAACTCTAATGGCCGGTGAATATGTTAATCTACTACTATTGTTAAATTCAATCACTTGTTAGTGTTTTTAGTATTTTATCAACGATTAAGTAGAATATTTGATGAAATTTTATAAAACTTCAATTTACAGATAAATGTAAATTAAATGATTAAATAAAAAAAATATGAGTCCATCCACAATAAATTGGACTCTTTAAAGTGCAATGATTTGAGACATCATTATTATATTATCCATACAACTCTATAAAAAAATTTATGCAATGCCTTAAAGTCTACAAAGTTCAATGAACATATATTTAAGAATTAAAAAAGTTTCCTTTTTACATCTGAAGAGTTCAATGGTCGTCGAACTTGATATTCATTGAAAGCCAACATGACATCATAAAATTGTAGAGCTTAATCCGTTAAATGTCAGTTATACATGTCATTTCATTCAACTCTTTCATTAAACCATATATTGAAATCTTGATCTCTAATATCACGTCTTAATTACGTGGAATGATGCAAATAATTAATGCTAGATATTACGTGTAGTATGAAAAATATTTCATGCATAAAAGCAACTAGAATCGTGGGTGCAAACAAACTACTAGTGGTATATAATATATTTTATAAAAGCAACTACTAATCGTTGGTGCAAACAAACTACTAGTGGTGTGCTAGAAAGTCACTAGTTATAAGTTATAACTTTCTACAAGTTTGATCATCATTTTACAAGATTATTGTTCCAATTAATCTTTGTTATTGGTTTTAGAGGTTAAAATTATTGTTAATCTTAAATCAATTAACATTAACATGTGTCATTTAAAACAATAAATTACTACTTAATAACAAATTGATTCATGTTAAAACTACTTATTGTTTTCTTTTTAAATGCAGAATGTTATGTCTCTTCGAAAACAATTGGACTACTTTAAGGAGTATAAGACTCGTTTAGGGAAGCTTGTGGGAGAAGAATCTTCACATAGGATTGTAGAGAATGCTGTGTTCATTTTGAGCATGGGCACAAACGACTTTTTACAAAATTACTACATTGATCCTACTCGATCCCAGATGTTTACCATCGCCCAATACCAAGGTTTCTTGATCAATTGTATGGAAAATTACATAACGGTAAGAATTCATTAAATTTGATATCTTCAGTTTTTTGTCCCTTTTTTCTAATAAAATAAAAGGTTAAAACTTAAATAAACCAAAAAAGAAACAATGATTTTCTGGTCTTGTGGATGTTGAAAATCATGTAGTCAAGATTTGTTCTCATGTTATCAATATTTTTCCTTATATCATTATGTGAAATTTTTTTCTTGTAATTATAAATAACTAGAGAATTAAAAAACGTTAATAAATTTGAAGTGTACAAAAGGTATGTTTTTTCGATCGTAATCGGTGACAAAACCAGGATCTTAGGATACATTTTGTATTTTTCACAATCCCGCTATAAGAATGTTGTTCAGAAAAACATGCTTTAAAAATGCAAAAATAGTATCCATATATTATTTGTTTTTGGAAATTATAGGAAATGCATTCACTAGGAGTAACCAGATTGATGGTTGTCGGGATGGAGCCATTCGGATGTATGCCTATGATAAAGACGTTAACGAATAATGTTGATTGCAACAAGGAAATGAACCAAGTGGCTCTCTCTTTTAACATTTTGTTGAAGGCAAAGTTGTTAACCCTCGAAAAAACATTGCACATGAGTACTATTTTTGTTGACATTTATGGTGTCATTCAAAACACCTTACAAAACCCAACAAAATATGGTAAGTATCTTCATCTTCTGCAAATATTGATCTTTTGATATATATATATATATATATATATATATATATATATATATATATATATATATATATATATATATATATATATATATATATATATATATATATATATATATATATACTAGTTGTGAGACCCGTATGTTATACGGGTTGGATAAAATAAAAAAATTAAATATGAAGGTTTAAACAAAAATTTATTTAAATTTGAAATTTAAAATTTAAAATTTAAAATTTGAATTTAAAAGGAAACATATTCAATAGTATATGAGTTGTAATATTGTAATTTAATGGTTATTTTCAATTAAGGTGATTATTAATTAAGGTGTTAATATAATGTGTTAATTAAGAAAAAACAAACAATGAGAAAATGATACATAGAAAAAACATGTATTCAAAAATACTAAAAAATGACATGTATCCTAGTTAATGAAAGAGTGACATGTGGCAAAATTATTTTCATTTATTAGGGAGGATATATATATATATATATATATATATATATATATATATATATATATATATATATATATATATATATATATATATATATATAATCCAATAACTTTATAAATAAGTCCAACCAAAGTGTTTCATCAATTTTCTAGACAAAAATGAAAATTTTCATTCATGATTCGGAATATATATATATATATATATATATATATATATATATATATATATATATATATATATATATATATATATATATATATATTCCGAATCATGAATGAAAAATGAAGTCTAGAAAATTGATGAAACACTTTGGTTGGACTTATTTATAAAGTTATTGGATTCGAATATAACATCTATTTACATACCGACTAGCTAAGAAACTACTAATGTGAAGATTTTCTACGTAAATTAAGTAATAACAAACTCATAAATTTCTAAGTAAATAACTATCAATTATTATTCTATAAATTTTAGCACAAATAACATGTAAAAGTTAACATGTAGTTTCATCCTAACAATTATTGAAAAAAAAGTATTTTTGAGTTTAACCCATAAAACCATGAGAAATTCTTGAAAAATGTTTTTGGTTAAAATGAAATTGGCAGGTTTTACAGAATCTAAAAAGGGTTGTTGTGGAGATGGGTTGACACAATTTGGGGCAAGCTTAAAGGGATTGAGTATATGTACGAATCGTTCAAAATACATTTACTGGGATGCTGTTCATTTTACAGAAAAAATGTATTACATAATCGCAGAAGAGTCAGTAAAATCTCTAATTGCAAGTCTTTAGCACCCCGTTTGTACGTATTTCACTGGCAGATAGTCTTATGCCTCTATGGACATGTCACAACCATTTCACTATGCCTTTATCGTTTCAAAGGTATTAAAACATTTATTTTCGATTTCCTTTACTCTATTGTAGTATTGTAGTATTGTGTATTGTCTAAGTTCCTTTAGGTTTATATATGTGTGTTCATTGTTCAAGAAGTTTTATATGATCTTAATCATGAGCAAATTATGTTTCATTTTAGGCATCATATGTATTGTTCCTATTTTCATTTATAAAATTTTGTTCCTATTTTCATTTATAAAATTTCAACAGATGTCATTAACTTTTCTAAGGTGTTAGAAAATAAGTTGCTGATAATGAATCCATATTTCATTCTCAAAACATGTTCTCCATAAATGTCAAGAATTAAAATGAAAAAATATAGAATAAAGTTGAATTATCTCAAATATGAACTTTAAAAGCATAAGAAATATATGAGGAACAATGAAATAAACATTCTTTGATCATTCGATTTAATTTGTAAAGTAAAAAATAAAAATTACAACGTAAGTTCTAATTTTACAAATCAAAAGTGGAAAAGTTTATTTTGATGGTAATTTTATAGGAATATAAGGATTAGTGGATTTGTATTGATAATGTATTATGAAGGGGATATTTTTGATTGTCTAAGGTTGAAATATGAGACTAAACGGTATACAAAGCACAAATGAGTACATGGTATACATGGCCATGGAAAACCACTATACACACCACCCTGAGGTTCTGTGGTCCTCCGTCTTCATGGCCGTTCGTGGTGTATACAATGGAGAGCAACGAACAATGAAATTGAATAGCAACTTAATGCTTCTAATGGTTAGTTTTTTTTTTTTTTTTTTTTTTTTTTTACCTAAATAAAAAAATTCATTATAAACTTACTATATAAGTACCAAAATACATCTTCTTCTATCTCACACAATTCTTCTCTCACAATCACACATTTATGTTTCTTGATCTTTCAAAAAACATGGCTCCCAAAATGCGGACTTGGTCGGAAGAGGAAGAAGAGAAGTTAGCAGCAGCATGGGTGTCGGTTTCCGAAGACGTAAGTAGTGGTGTGTCTAGAGATTTTTGGGAAAGAGTTTGAAACGTTTTCCATGATTTAATGGGTGGTCCAAGTCATAATCTTGACGAAATATGTTCCAAGTATCGCGATATGAGGGTAAAATGTCGCGAGTTCGTCAGAATTTATAATTTTGTTATAAACAACGGACACGAAGGCGATATTGATCTAGTTGTAGTGGTCATGCATCAATATGAAGACATAAACCACAAATTGTTACACACCTCAAAACATGGCTAAAAATTAAGGATTCTCCAAAATGGATCGCTTAAAAATAGGGTTTAAAAAGCTAGTTTAATTTGTTTGTGTTTGTATTTTTATGGATTTTTTCTCTTTTATTTTAAGTTGTTTTTTAAACTATTGTAATGATTTTTATTGAATAAAAAACTAGTATTAAAATATGTCGTTTATTGTATTTTCATTATATTTTTGAATTAAATTTAATTAAAAAAATAAGGTGGAGTGGTGTGTTTAGTGGTAAGTATCCCATGGGTTAGTGGTAGGGAGTGTTGTGATGATACGACATCCACCACTATAAGGCCTTGGGGTATGGGTTGATTTTTAACGCGTAATGGATGACGTGTAGGGGGGTATTCACGCGTGAACACCGCCCCCCTACCGGTGAATGTGACGCGGATTGGAACGACTCACGGGTCCTCACGCACAATTTGATTGGTTGATTTTTTTTGACCGTTTCCTCCTTTCTTCCTTTTCCTTTTGACCGTTAACATTAATTAAAAAAAATCAAAACTAAAACCTCAACTATATATACAAACATAATACATACCATATATTTTATAACAACTACACAAAAATCACACAACAACAAGAATATGAATAATTTTTTAGATGCCATTTCTTCGTCTTCATCATCTAATGAAGATTTCGATGATGATGAGTTGGTTATGCACACATTGTTGTCTGCGGCATACGACATTGTACGTCAGAGAGGCGAAACTTCAAATGTCGAGAAGAAACGAAGAAAGTCGATCAACCGGGATCGAGAGGCGGCGAACGAACTTTTGGTACGTGATTACTTTAACATTGATAGTTTATATGACCTATCGAAGTTTGAGGATCGCTTTCGTATTAGTAGAAATTTATTTCTACGTATAGCTAGAGATTTGGAAAACAATTATGAGTTCTTCCATTTGAGATGGTATGCTAGGGGTAAACGTGGGTTTACTACGTTTCAAAAATGCACAACAGCTCTTAGACAATTAGCGTATGGCATAGCCGCAGACGCTTCAGATGAATATTTGAAGATGTCTGCGAGGACCGGTCGAGAATGCACATATCTTTTTTGTGAGTATGTAATAAAGCTTTATGGCGACATATACTTGCGAAATCCGACCAGAAATGATGTCGAACAGTTGTATGCCGCACATCAGGCTAAACATGGATTTCCAGGAATGCTAGGTAGCATTGATTGTACACATTGGGTGTGGGAAAATTGTCCCAATGCATGGCGAGGGCAATTCACACGAGGTGATCATGGTGTGCCTACTGTTATACTAGAACCAGTTGTTTCACAGGACCTCTGGTTTTGGCATGCATTTTTTGGTATGGCAGGTTCAAACAACGACCTGATTGTGCTTGGAGCATCTCCATTATTTAACGATATTTTGCAGGGTAAAGCACCAAACATGTCATACGTTATTAATGGACGTGAATACAATCATGGATATTACCTTACTGATGGGATATATCCAGAGTACGCTACATTTGTCAAGTCATACACATATCCAGCTGATGAAAAAAGGAAATTGTTCAAATTAGCACAGGAATCTGCAAGGAAGGATGTGGAGCGGACGTTTGGGGTCCTCAAACAGAAGTGGCACATAATCAAATATCCAGCACGAGTATGGGAAAGGGAAAAATTGATGAAGGTGATGAAAGCGTGTGTTATTTTACATAACATGATCTTAGAAGAAGAGGGTAGAGCTTTTTGTACGTATTCTCCGAATGATATGCTCAATCCACATGCAGTAATACAAGTCGGTAGCCCAGCATACTTTACAAGGCTTTTGGAAATACAAAATAGTGAAACACATCACAATTTACGTCAAGATTTGACTGAACACATATGACAACGACAATTTGAAGACGAAAACGAAGTGGATGAGGACGGAGACGATGAGGACAATGATGCAAACGAATAGTTTTTTTTTAATGTTTTTTATTAATTTTTATGTTATTAGTAAAATGTACGTTGAATTTTAAAAATATCACTTTTATGTTTATCAATGTTTATTTTATTAGTAAGCATATATGTTGAATTTAAAAATATTATTTTTATTTTTATTAATGTGTTTTTTATTAATGTATTATTGTGTTTTTAATTTAATATAATGTAAAAAAATAATTAAAAAAAAAAAAGAAAAACAATGTGGAGTGATAACCATTTCCAATGATTAGTAAACATGTAGTGAATATGTAAGTGGGGTGATGTGGCGCATAGATGACATCACTTTTCTAGTGAATACCTAGTAACCATACCCCATGGCCTAATCGTTAGTGGTTGGTATAACGGATGGTCTGAATGTATAAATGAATGTGTATAAATGTATAGGTTAGGATGAGGGTGGTAGGTGAGATTATGGTTTTATGGAGACTATGTAGGATTCGAACACGTTGCAAAGTTTGAACATGAGCATTTTTATACTTTTTTTGTTTTATGTTAATATATATATACTAGGGAAATCAGAAGGCCGTCCTAAGGACGGTCCAGTGCCCTCATATATTTCGTAAGAAGGTGAAATGAATATGGTGTTGTAAAATTTGTTTGCTTATGATCTCATTTTATATTGTTTATAGTTCTACTGATAATTCCAATTGATTATTACAAATCAAGACACAGAATCTGAAATAGTTGAATACGTCGTCTCCAACAAAAACATGGACAATTGGAGCAAGAACAATTATGAAGGGTTGTATATATCATCTACGATTCGTAAATGTGTTAAACTGCACTATGCAGTTTTAGATACTAAACCATAAATTTTTTTGAACCAATTTAAACATTATCATAAACCTAACGTACAAAATAATAATAATAATAATAATCATAACCATAAACCATTTTTCTTTTAAACAAAATTATAATTGCCATGTAATGGTGGTTTATCCTCGTAATTATGATTAGATAAATTAAATATCCTTTTACATCGCACAAAGTGTTTAATTGTTTTTTGGCAAGTTACACATAAGTTATTTTCTAATTTTTAATTGTAAAGCCATTATTTTCTATTTTTGCATTATATCTGTTACCACTTAGGATAACTGTAAACATCCATGAACAAACGAAATTAAAATTAATTCATAAAATATAACCATATATATAATGGTTTAATATTTTTCAATTTTTCAGTTGTTTCACGCTCCTATTCAATCATTAAGTCAATAGTGAATTACAAAATAATTGATTGAGTTTCAAACTTCCAAGTTAGACCACAAAGAAAAAGGGGTGTGTGGTGCGGTTTATACTCAAAACCACAAACTGCACCGCATATGCTGTTAAATACTTTTCAAAACGGCAAACCGTAATGCGAATTAGAAATTAGATGTATGAGAAATGCCTAATGAAAAATTACATTATACAGATTGAAAATAGATTGTTTTAAACCGGAAATTTAAGAATTAATAAAAAATATATACACAAATTAGTAATAAAGAAAAATATATTAAAAAATAATAATCTTTATTTTATATTCAAATATGCAAAACACTCGAAACAAAATATCAACGTGTCATAACCATATCAAATGTATTTGATTTAGTTAAATGAATATTCAGATAAAACATAGTTTGTATATACAAAACTAACCACAACTATAAAATACTTGAATTATAAAATACTTGATTTCTGAACAAAACTTATTGAAAGACATTTGCCTAGGTAACAATGACCCAAAATCCTAATACTTTTGTTGACCAAATAAAAACAGAAAACCTACAGCCATATGTATTATTTGATAATGAATGTAACCTACATGCTGCAATCATTTAAATATATATATATATATATATATATATATATATATATATATATATATATATATATATATATATATATATATATAAAATAAATTCAACCTTTTAAAACTTTTTTGTTTTAAGTTTCTCATATTTCATTGAAAAATCACCAAAAATCCATAAAATTAGATAGAAAATCCACAAACAACCAAATTCCTCAAAATCTAAGAACGTTTAGCCCAACAGCAATAGCACATATCAATTAACCCATCAAAGATTTTCTATTTATTTTTCGAGTTCGCACGTGTGAAGCTTATGAAATATGGAGGAGGTCAAAAGAGAGGATAGACATAAGGGGGATTCCTTCGGGAAGAAGTGTTGGAACAGTTGAGTCTAAATATGAGGGATAACATAAATACATAATACTACCTTTAAAAAAAAAACAATTAGCTTTAAAGACGCGCCCAGATTTTTATATGCATACTCTAAAATCCCACAAAATTGCCTGAAAATTCCTTAGAATTCCAAAAAAAATCAAATATAATTCCTAAATTTTCCTCCAAACCCACTTTCCAAATATTCTAGAGTAAAGAGTATATATATATATATATATATATATATATATATATATATATATATATATATATATATATATATATATATATATATATATATATATATATATATATATATATATATATATATATATATATATATATATACTTTCTACAAGATGAAATTAAAGTATTAATGAAGTTAATCACATGTATATCATCAAGCAACTCTTAAAAAGATCTAGGATCATCCTTGATTTCTCGTATTTACTAAAATGATAGCATGTGCTCACCAATGCATATAACATGTACCAATCATTATGAATGACAATATTTTATGCCTAACCATACACTTTGTTAGCATATATATATATATATATATATATATATATATATATATATATATATATATATATATATATATATACTATAAAACCATTTGTTTTGGGCTTCTTTTTGTCTTTAGCTCATTAGGATTAGGGTTAGCTTAGCTTGCATTTATATTCCCCATCTTGTTGTTCTTTGCTTTTATGCTTTTCAAAAACCTTGTAATCTCTCTCTTTCATTAATCATATGAAAGAGAGAGATTACAAGGTTCTTGAAAATCATAAAAGCAAAGAACAACAAGATAGGGAATATAAAGGCAAGTTATGCTAACCCTAACCCTAATGGGCTAGAGACAAAAAGGAGCCTAAAAGAAGTGGGCTTATAATAAACATATATGTTAACATCCCCCCTCAAACTCACAATGCCACAGTAATAAGCATTGAGAACTTGTCACAAAAAAACCGAAATCAAGATGCTGACAAAGCCTTCAAAAAAATATAAGTAAGCTAGAATGTAGATGAAACGAATGGAAAATATAGGGTCATGAGCTGTAAGTGATGACGAGTGAAGTGACAATCAATGTCAATGTGCTTCGTCCACTCATGGAAACAGAATTCTTCGCAATCTGTATCGCACTTTTGTTATCACAATGCAGTGAAGTAGATGAATAAATGTGGACCCCCATGTTTACAAGAAGTCACCGTAACTAGATAATCTCACATGTAGTTCATGGCCATAGCACGATACTCAGCCTCCGTGGAAGATCTAGAAACAACATCTTGTTTCTTGCTCTTCCAAGAAATGATAGACTCTCTAAGAAACACGCAAAATCCAACAATGGATTTTCGATCATGACAGTCACCATCCCAATCAGCATCACTATAGGCACACATCTTAAGAGATGACATCGAGGGAAACAAGAGGGTCTGAATGTCGCACCCCGAAACCGATGGCGGAAACAATCCGGGGCGGAGGACGTCATGTAAAGTATCACAACCAATGTACATAGCAAGCATAGTAAACACAACCATTACATTACATAGGAATATTTACATTTGTTTGAAAGCAAAGTAATACATGTTTTATATATACATCAGTATAACAAAAGCAAATACGAGACTTCTATATGCTCCATCTTCTCCAAAAGTAACGGGATACCTGTCTAACATGAACCTGAGAATACAAGCAGTTTTAGAAATATCAGCATAAAGCTAGTGAGTAAGCGGTTTGTTTCTGGTGAAAGAATAAGTTTCCGTTGCTTTTACGAAAAGTTGTTATCCAAGAAAATCCCATATTTTCTTATGAAAGAAGTTTAGTTATCCATTTGGTAAACAGCCGGTTTATGAAAAGTTAAGTTATCCCAGGAAAAACCCTTATTTTCCTTAAAAGTTGATGGTTGGTTATCGATCCGGATTGAAGTGTACAAGTATCTACCATACTTGTAGCGTTAAGTGAAGTATCCTGAAAGCCTGATTATCCTTGAAAGGTACATTAGTTTTAACACGTATATAAAACTAATAAGTAGGTGGTAAACTAATTACTAAAGTAAATTTCCATAATCTAAGTTGCGAGTTCCATAACCATACAATAAACTAGATAAGGCTCGTAACGGGGCCAATATCATTTTATGACTTTTGTCACCCGTGGACCAGTCGGTCCCACTGTAGCTAGCAGCCAGGTGCGGAGTAGTCAATCCCGTATAGATCTATACACTCAAGTCATGTTCTCCCTCCAGGAGATTCTGGTTATAGGGGTAGTCCTACACTCGCGTATCTAGGGGGAGTGTTACCAAGGATGTGTGTCCAATCTTAAGACTAATGAATTTTAAAAGTAATAATATGGAAAATCTTGAATTATTGATCCTTCACTCTCGTATCTAGGGGGAGTGTTACCAAGGACGCATCAAAAGTTCTAAGATTAATGTTAATGGTCCTTCACTCTCGTACCTAGGGGGAGTGTTACCAAGGATGTATCAACAGTTCTAAGATTAATGTTATTGGTCCTTCACTCTCGTATCTAGGGGAGTGTTATCAAGGACGTATTAAAAGTTCTAAGATTGATGTTAACAGTAATGATGTGTAAAATAATTTGTGAAATATAAAATATAACATTTTATAATGAGTTTCTCAATTAGTTTGAAAACTAACTCTGCAAGTTAATCGGTCGGTTAATACGGTTTTCAGTGTTAAAAGCATACGGAATATGAAACATTTTATACGAAATAATAAGTTTGAGTAAAAGATTTCCGTGTACTTTTGCTTGTATTCCCCCCCCCCCCCTGAAAACATGAAAAACACGGAAAAAGGTGTAGGGGTATGAACTCACCAGACGAGAAATGCGCCGGTTAGGATGCTAAGTGTCAGTTTAGGGCTTGAACACGCGCTAGGATCCTGTGTAACATGAGGAGATACATAATTGTATCTAATTTGACTTTGAACTACTAATTAAGCAAGATAATACACTCCGATGCGCGAAACACTTTATCTCAAGTGTTGGAAGTGATACGGGTTGCATCTAAGGAGAGTATGGCTTAGATAGGGAGTTTACTCTTCAAGAGTAAACCCTTAGGGAAGATTACGGCCCAAAGACCATATCCCCATGAGTTTACGGTCGTAAACTCATGGGTGGTGTGTTTTTGGTTGCTCAAAGGTCTTATAACACTTGGGGAATTAAGCTAGGTTCAATTCTAGGGCATAAGAAGTGGCTAAGTCTTCAAATAGACCATTTATGGGAGTTTACGACTATAAACATAGGTTTTACGGCCGTAAACTCTTACTTGTCCCCTCACTTCATGTTTTGATGGTTCTAGGTTAAGCACACATGATTCTAGTCCAATATGCAAGCCATGGAAGGAAGTTAGGGCACCATTTGACCTCCTTAGAGGAGTTTACGGCCAAGGGAACAATCCTTGGGGGGTTTTACGGATGTAATCTCCTAAGTTCATGGTTTCCTTGATGTTTAAGGTCCCTACTTCGATGGTGGTTGGTTCTAGACATTTTTCCAAGCTATAGGAGGTGTTTAAGGGGCAATTTAACACCTTAAATGGTGTTCACGACCTATGAAGAGGGGTTTACGGTCCAAGAATGTTCTTAGGCCGTAAACTCATGTTTACTCCCCGAATGACAAGATTTTGGTGTCCTAAGTTCATTCATGCAAGTTCCTAAGTCAAAGCTAAGCACTAGAACTGATTTAGAAGGGATTTGGGGCTTCAAAACCCCATTTATGGGTGTTTGCGGTTTGGGGTTGTTCCTGGGCTGTAAACACATGTTTTTGATACTTAAGGATGGTTTAAACACGGATTTCCATGCTAAACAAGCTAAACTACAAGCTAGGATAGATCACTTACCAATTAGGAGCTTGAAAGGGGTGATTTTGGATCAAAATTGGCTTTAAGAGAGAGAGTAGAGAGAGAGAGAGTGTGTGTGTGTGTGAGTGTGTTATGAGTGGGAAAAAGCTTCAACTGAAGTCCACTCACCCTTATATAGGGTTTGAGTTTGTGGCCCGGTTGAAATCTACCCGATACCGACGTTAAACGGGGTTTATGGGCGTACCCGATTAAATTGTCGTAACTCGACTTAGTTGTAACTAAAAATTTTACAAATGAATATCGAGGTGTTTTCACGTGTTTCTAATGCGTTCCGACACTTATGAAGTCAAAATAAAAGTCCCAATTTAATTAACTTAATCCAAAAGTGAACAATTTTTTTTAATAAAAACTAGTTTATTAACGGAAAAAGAGGTTACATTGACGAGATAAATTCCAGGTTGTCACACTGAAACTGAGTGCCACGTATCTCAGAATACAGAGTACAGCACCCCAATGAACGTAATTAGGAGTAGTAATAAACTGACTGACAACATGAACAACATGAGCAATGTCCGAACGAGTAACTGTGAGATAAACCAAACTTCCCACGATAATCCGATAAAGATTCAGATCGGATAAAGGAACATGATCAGTAGGAGAGTACCGTGCATTGGTTTCAAGAGGAGTATCTACAATTCGATTGTTAGAAAGGCATGCCCGTGTAAACAAGTCAGATATATATTTAGTCTGAGAAAGAAGATAACTTTTCTTAGACCAAGCTACCTCAATACCCAAGAAATAACGCAACAAACCCAAGTCCTTTATAGCAAATCGACGTGCTAGATCATGATTCAAAGACTCAATACCACCATGGTCATCACTAGTAATAATCATGTCATCCACATATAAGGACAAAAGAAATAGTCCTGTACTTGAGCATCTAATAAACAAATCCAAATCATGATGAATAAATCCAAGAGAGGTAATCACTATGGAGAATTTATCAAACCAAGCACGAGGTTCTTGCTTGAGAGCATACAAAGATTTTCAAAGCCGAAAAACCTCACCCGAATGATGTTGAATTCATGGGAGAGGAGACATATAAACCTCTTTATGGAGATCAAAATTCAAAAAGGCATTTTTGACATCTATTTGAAAGATCATCCACTATCGAACAAATGCAACTGCAATCATATTATTTATGGTCGTCATCTTTGTCACTGGGGCACAAGTATCCTCATAGTCAAAACCGTATTGTTGAGAATACCCTTTTGCTATAAGTTTGGCCTTGTACTGCTCAATAGACGCATCATATTTTGTTTTTATCTTGTACACCCAACAAATATGAATCGTATGTTTGCCAGGAGGAAGGGAAACCAAATCCCATATACGGATCTGATGAAGAGCAGTGAGTTCCTTAGTCATTGCATTCTGCCAAAAAGGATACTATACAACTTCTTTATAAGATTCAGGTTCATATAGATGGTGGATGCTCGCTATAAATGAAGAAAATGATCATGAGTATGTAGAGTAGGAAAAATATGGAAGCTTGGTGAACTTAATGTTGGATAAAGTGTCTAAGTCCATAACTATTTCTGGTATGCACTTGACATGACCCGGCATGGTGCATTTGGGTTGCATGGCACCATGCAATTGGATAAACTAAAATGAGAGAAATAACACTTACGGTTTATTAATATATTATAAGTTCTAATATATTAATAATATTATTTAATTAGTTTGATCAAGAATTAATTTAGAATTAATTAAGTGATCAAAAGATAACTAATTAAATATATGTGTAGATTATGTAAATCTTCCATATCTTATATAGTGGGCTAAGAGGCTCCATGGATTATCAAGTTGGGTTCCACCCATAGGATGCTCCATGGGAGTTACAAACCCATGGGTCATGGAAATGAAGAGTCATGACCATTAGGGTTTACATGGTGTAATCCTAGATGTGTCAACACTATATAAAGACCATCTCCTCCACCAAAATCGGCTACACTAAGAAACAAGAGGGATAGAGCCGATTTAGCAAGTGTAAGATTATCTCAAGGTTTACTCCTTTGCATTTGGTGTTGTGAGAGGCATTTGAGACATCACACTTGGGGTGCTAGGCTCACAAGGTTTCAAGGATCATAAGCAACAACAAGGTATGTTAATCTATCTTTCATTCAAGTTAAAAATATTCCCCATGTATGCTAGATAGAAATATAACCTTGGAATTCAAATTTGCATGATAATTAGACAAACATAGATACAAGGTTCGTTCCATGATGAGTCGAGCTTCGCTACCGATCTCATTTTATGGGTATGCCTTAGAGACTACCGCCCATATCCTTAGTCTAGTCCCTACAAAGAAAGTTGCCAAAACTCCTCATGAGATGTGGAGTGGTAAATACCCAAACTAGACCAAATTAAGATTTGGGGTTGCGAGACTTTTGTGAGACGCGAGACTCATGATAAGCTAGAACCCCGAAGAGAGAGGTGTATTTTCATCGGCTACCCACATCAATCCTTTGGTTACCTCTTCTACAGACCTAGTGAAAATGTGGTCTTTATAGCTAGGAGGGATGTCTTTCGAGAGAGAGAGAGAGAGAGAGAGAGAGAGAGAGAGAGAGAGAGAGAGAGAGAGAGAGTTTATAAGCCAAGGAAACAGTGGGAGGCAAGTTGACTTTGAAGAAATTCAAGAGTAAAGTGGTGAAGGAACTTCAAACGCTAGCACTCAACTTGAGGAGGAAACTCCTATGAGCCAATTGACAAGTCTGTACCTCTGAGGTGTTCCACAAGGGTTCAGAATGCACCTGAGCATTACTATGGATTCCATATTACTGCGGAAGGTGATACACTGATAGGTCTGGATGAACCTAACAGTTACGCGGAAGCCATGGCAGGCCCTGAGTCAGCCAAGTGGAAAGAGGCAATGGACAGCGAGATACAGTCCATGTATGACAATCAAGTTTGGAACTTGGTTGAGAATGTACCAGGTCGTAAGACTGTAGGGTGCAAATGGATCTTCAAGAAGAAGACCGACATGGATGGTAATATACAAACTTATAAGGCTTGACTGGTTGCAAAGGGTTTCTCAAAAACTCTGGGAGTTGATTATGATGAGACCTTTTCTCCAGTGGCCAAGATTAAGTCTATTAGGGTTCTGTTAGCCATAGCTGCATTTCATGACTATGAAATATGGCAAATGGATGTCAAAACCGCTTTCCTTAATGGAAAGTTGGCTGAGGATGTTTACATGAGTCAGCCAGAGGGTTTTGTCAGTACAGAGTACCCTAATAGAGTGTGCAAACTTGAGAAATCCATTTATGGGTTAAAGCAAGCACCTCGTAGATGGAATCTTTACTTTGATGAGAAAGTCAAAGAATTTGGCTTTTCTAGGAGTGAAGATGAATCTTGTTTATATGTCAAGGCTAGTGGGAGTATAGTTAGCTTTTTTGGTATTGTATGTGGATGACATACTACTCATAGGAAATGACATCCCAACTCTACAGGAAGTTAAGTCTTGGCTTGGGAAGTGTTTCTCTATAAAGGGCCTAGGAGAAGCTGACTATATTCTAGGGATAAGGATCTTGAGAGAACGGAGTAAAAGACTAATTGGACTTAGTCAGAGTACCTACTTGGATAAGGTGCTGAAGAGATTCAGCATGCAGGACTCCAAGAAAGGAGAGTTACCCATCCAGAGTAACACCAGATTGAGTAAGACACAAAGCCCTAGTACTGAGGCTGAGATAGCAGAAATGAGTCGAATGCCTTATGCTTCGACTGTAAGATCGATCATGTATGCTATGACGTGTACTCAACTTGATGTAGCCTTTGCCTTGAGCATGGTTAGCAGGTATCAGGAGAACCCTGGCAAGGCACACTGGACTGCGGTAAAGAATATCCTCAAGTACCTACGGAGGACTAAGGACTGGGTTCTTACCCTCGGTGGGAGTGATGAGTTGAGAGTTGTAGAGTATAGTGATGCTAACTTTCAGACTGATAGGGATAATTTCTGCTCTCAGTCTGGCTGGGTCATTACCTTAAACGAAGGAGCAATTTCTTGGAAGAGTTCCAAGCAAGAGACAGTGGCTGATTCAACTTGCGAATCAGAGTATATAGCAGCTAGCGAGGCAGCAAAGGAGGCGATATGGCTGAAAAACTTCATTGGAGACCTTGGAGTTGTACCAGCTATTAACAAGCCAATGGAAATTTTCTATGATAGTGAAAGTGCAGCTGCCTTAGCCAAGAAACCAAGGGATCACGAGAGATCCAAACACATCGACATAAAATACAATTTCATCAGACATCGAATAGAAGAAGGACTCCTCGTGGCAAAGAGGGTATCATCGGATGAGAATCTAGCAGATCCCCTCACGAAGGGACTGACTCGGGTTAAGCATCTCCAGTATGCTCGGAGCATAGGGCTGAAGGATGAAATTAGATTTAGTAGTTAAATAACCTTGAAATTTGTAAAGTGTAATTGACATTAGATGATGAATAAAAGGTGTTTTATTTATGAGTAAAGTGTTGTTATCTCTTTTCGATCGTTTACTATATTTCTTTTGCATGTTTTGACTTCCAGAATAATTATGTATTATTCGAACCTCTACAGTTGGTCATATGTCGGAAGTAGGTATGAATCAAGACTGTCATGATTGGTTGCAGAGGTCTAAGTTGTTGGACATGGCTACAACACTCATGAGTGCTCATAAGTTTTGAGCATTGGACTCAACCCATGCTCACTGGAATCACTTCTTGGAATTTATCTCGAGTGATCGTGAGACGGTAATATCATATAAGTCTTTAAACCTAGAGATATGATTTGTTACTTATGAGTTGGTTATGCATTGATTGTACGAAATCACATTGGTAACTCGATGTTATAAAACGTGCTCTTGTGTATAATTCAATGAGTAGTAGAACAAACATATGAGTTGAAGTTTATCTGTTCCATATTGGATTAGAAGCTGATATCTGGGCCCTTCGATGATTTTATTTTGACCTATGTACCGGGCCCGGTCAGAACTAAGTTGATGTGTTCAATTAAGTTCTTTGTCAAACAAATCGGAAATCGGGAAACAAACTGCTGGACAATAAGTAAGACATTGTTCCATGTATTTGTCCGGCTGATATCTAGAACAGAGGATTATATGATCACTTATGTTAAATGGCATATCAACATCTTCTCAGTTCCGAGAGACCTTGAAAGAGCTACGATTGACGATCGGTTCCTGAAGTATTGCATTTATAGTTATTAGACTTGTCCAAGTGGGAGACTGTTGGATAAAGTGTCTAAGTCCATAACTATTTCTGGTATGTACTTGACCCGACCCGGCATGGTCGATTTGGGTTGCATGGCACCATGCAATTGGATAAACTAAAATGAGAGAAATAACACTTATGGTTTATTAATATATTATAAGTTCTAATATATTAATAATATTATTTAATTAGTTTGATCAAGAATTAATTTAGAATTAATTAAGTGATCAAAAGATAACTAATTAAATATTTGGGTAGATTATGTAAATCTGCCATATCTTATATAGTGGGCTAAGAGGCTCCATGGATTATCAAGTTGGGTTCCACCCATAGGATGCTCCATGGGAGTTACAAACCCATGGGTCACAGAAATGAAGAGTCATGACACATTAGGGTTTACATGGTGTAACCCTATATGTGTCAACACTATATAAAGACCATCTTCTCCACCAAAATCGGCTACACTAAGAAACAAGTGGGCTAGAGCCGATTTTGCAAGTGTAAGATTCTCTCAAAGTTTACTCATTTGCATTTGGTGTTGTGTGAAGCATTTGAGGCATCACACTTGGGGTGCTAGGCTCACAAGGTTTCAAGGATCATAAGCAACAACAAGGTATGTTATTCTATCTTTCATTCAAGTTAAAAATGTTCCCCAGGTATGATAGATAGGAATATAACCTTGGAATTCAATGCTCAAAACCCATCACTTAATAGGGTGAGTAGACCTCCTGAGGGGTGGTGATGGTGAGTCTACAATCTCAACAGTCGAAGGTGCGGACTCAGGAGAAGTCAAGGAGATCTCGGAAGATGGGGGCGTGTCCTGAGATGGAGGATCAGGCGGTACAAATGAATCTCAAGCCTCTATAACCTCATCAAAAGGATCAATATATAGAAGATCTGACTTCGTTACATTATGGGTTGTAGCAAGAATCAAGTAGAAACGAATATGTTCCAAAAAGGTGACATGTCGGGAAACATATAACTTCTGACTCACAGGATTATAGCAATGATATCCTTTCTGTCCAACACCATACCCGAAGAATACACAAATAATAGATTTTGGCCTAACTTGTTCCTCTCAACATGAGGAAGAATAACAAAACACGTACATCCAAAAACTCTAAGAGAAGAGGAGTCTGGCAAGTGGCCATATAGCTTCTCAAAAGGAGACATTACTAAATTCATTACAGTAGGATTATGATTAATCATATAAACAACAGTTAAGACTGCTTCTCCACAAAAGGCATTAGGAACCTATACAGACAAGAGCAATCAGTAGGCTATCTCAACAATATGATGGTGTTTCCATTCTACCATATCGTTTTGTTGAGGAGTATGAATACGCGATAACGGGTTTATAGTACCATCAGAAGCAAGTAACTGATTAAACTCATTCAAGGTATATTCACCCCTTAATTCACACCTGAAGCGCTTTATCACAACTGAATGTTGAGTTTTAACAAGAGCTATAAAATTGTTGTAAATGCCAAAGAAATCAAATATGCATTTCATAAGATAAACCCAGGTATAGCGAGTGTCATAATCTATAAAAGATACATAATAGGCCGACCCACCCTTTATGGATACTAGTACAAGGCCCCACACATCAGGATGAATAATATCAAAAGGAGCAATTGAGTAAGACATACTTTTACTGAAAGCTAAAGTAGAGAATTTTGTCGGTTTACAAGCACTATAATCAGAAATATCACAAGTGTTCAAATCACCCAAAACACCACTAGAAGCTTGAAAACTCAAACATGATACAGATAGATGTCCCAAATGAAAATGCCAAAGATAAAACTAAGAAGACAAAGGACTTAAACAAAAAAGAAGACAAATCAATGCTGGAGGCAACAACAACAGACACTTTGAGAACTTCCAAGACATAAAGTTCTCCTACCCTACTACCGATCCCAGTCACCTTCTGAGTGTGTTGGTCCTATATAACACATACGAAATCAGAAAACAACACCCAATTACCAGACCTATACAACTAGCTAACCAAACCAAGATTCAAAGTAAGTTTGGGAATGTAATAAACATCAGGGAGAGATATATGAGGAATAGAAACATACCCAAAATCCTCGACTGTCATAGATATATCACTAGTAGACATAACAGAGATATCTTACATGCGTGATAGAGAAGTAAACGATGAAAAATAGGTATACATGTAATGGGTTGCACTAGAATCTAAAATCCATAAAGATAAAGGTATACATGAGGTACCAGATGAAGTAAGACCATAATGAGACATAGATGTAGACATGGAAATAGGATTGGAGGCCAAATACTGTCTGAAAGTCTCAAAAACCTTTGGATCCAATGTAGAAGGTGGCATGTGTCCAACTGACACAATGTCAACTGATGGAGCAGTAGCAGCAACATATTATGGAGGGCGAGGTGTCCATGGAGAAGCACTAGAAGAATGTGGCTGAAACTTTTGATGACCAGACTTATGTTGTTGTCCCGACTGACTCTGACCAAATTTATCCTTGTTAACTAACAATGGACACTGACCTTTCCAACGATTTTTCTGTTTGCAGAAGGTAAATTCATCATAAGCAACCCTTGGATTTTGACGAGACTGATTAGTGGAAATAGCAAGCACGACAGGATTGGAAGTAGGAATGGAGATTTCTTTAGACCCTTTATCCGCATGAGACTATATATGAGTCCCTTCAGCAATCAGCTCATGAACAATATAATCCACTGTGGAAGATGTTGGATAAGGTGTCTAAGTCCATAACTTATTTGGTATATACTTGACCCGACCCGACATGGTCCATTTGGGTTGCATTTCACACGAACAATTTATATGGATAATCTTATGAGAATAGTATGTTTATGATTTATTAATATATTATAAGTTATAATATATTAATATGAAGTCATGTTATTTAATTAGTTTTAGTCTTAAATTAATTATGAATTAATTTAGTGATTAAAAGGAAGACTAATTAAACATGGGCTATTGCATTTTATATAATGTGGGCTTAAACTCATTAGGAATGGACTAAGCATGCATGGGGGTCCATGGATGATCCATGGAGCCTTTAACCCATGGATCCTTGGAAAGGAAAAGACATGGGTTATTAGGGTTTACCCTAATCCTCCACACTATATAAAGATGCACATATTGCAAGAAATGGCAACTAGTGGTGTGAGAACTAAGGTTGGCCGATTTCTACATAAGCATATTATTCTCTCAAGGTTTTTCTAAGTTTGTGGTGATTTGTGATTCCACTTGAGGCATTCACATTATTGGTGCTAGGCTTTCAAACTCCAAGCAATCAACCACCATCAAAAGGTATGTATTTCTACTAGTAGTTTTATGATTGATAATCCTTATGCTATGCTAGTTAGGAAGAAACCTTGGAAATTATTATTTGCATGTATTTTAGAGAAAACATAGATCCAAGGTTTATTAGGGTTGCATGTACACTTAGGAGTGTTAGAATGCTCAAAACCCAACAGAGGGGAACAATGAAGAATCATTCCATGTAGGCCTTCAAAATCGGAATGCAACGCCATCAAAAATTGAACTAAACGTTGTTCTTCCCTCCTAGCAATATAAGCCTTAAAATCTTTTCATTCTTTAGATTCAGTAAGAGCCAACTGAACACACAAATCAGACGTAGTAGCATAGAAATCTTGAATACATATATCATTTTTCTGAAGGGCACGAATGTCATATTCTAACTGATACTGTTAAGCAAAATTGGACTGAGTATACAGTCTCTCCAAATGGTTCCACACTTCCTTTGTTGTATCATATTTAGCCAATTGCATACCAATAGACTGAGCAATAGAATTGTTAATCTAAGTAATGACCTTGGAGTTATCAGTCTCCAGAGTACACACCAACAAATCGAAAATTTCAACTTGAGGCACTGAAGGTTTGGCTTTAGTCCCAGTGACATAGCTGTTGGATTAGGTGTCTAAGCCCATAACTATAAGTAGTATACATTTGAATTGATAGTAGCACAGTCCTTTTGGGTTGCCCTCAAACCTAGCAATTGCACATGATGATTTTTTGGAGAGAAAGGTTGTTTTATTATTAGATTAATAAATTTAAATAAATAATTTATTAATTTATTTTGAGAATAGTATATTCATTAGAAATAATAATATTTAATTAATAATTAATGAGAAATTAGTTGGAATTAATTTTGTGATAAATAGAATTAACTAAAAGTGTAGGGACTAAAGTGTAATTGTTCAATAGTTGAACACGAGGCATTCTAGACCCTACATAGAGCCTTGGACGGTTTTAGGAGGGATTTAGGGGTTCTAGAATTATCCGTGGAGGATAATCAGGAAGCTGGATAATTAGCAATTCAAGATAATATTATTATATTGGTTTTAGGCTTATCTAGGGTTTACAAGTTGCACTATATAAGGATGCTAACCCTAGCACTTTTGGCCACTCATACCATTATAGATTTAGGCCAAATTTCTTCCCTATTCCCTCCTCTCTCCATAATCTCCTTCTTGCTTGTGTTGGGTGTGAACCACTAAAGGCACGACGCTTGTGGTGCTTGCTTCCAAAAGATCAACAAATGGATTCTTGGTTGTTTACTTCAACAATCAACAAAGTATGTATTCATACTAATGAATTCAAATTTTTCATAGGAAAATTTTGTAGTTTGATAGTTCATAGTATGTTGCCTTTATATGAAAGACATAGATCTTTCTTCGGTTGCATGTGCCCTAATCATTTAATTGTTAAATGTTTTTTCGCTTAGACTAATGTTTTTGTAACCTACATTTTTCCATCAGTAGTATCAGATCCTATGGCTATGTGATTACACATTGGTGAATCGATCAAAACTAAAATTTTCAAATCTATTGTATCTCACGACATGAGATCAGAATAGATCCAAATTTTTCGAGTTTATCTTTCTAATATGTTTTATTTGGTAATTATATGCTTTAGATATCTTCCAAATCCAAATTTGTTGAATATTTGATGATAAAATAAAAGCCTATAAGTTAGGAGATAAATCCTTGACTTGATTAATTATTTTATTGATTAATATGATTAATTTTTTAAGTGTGTAAATAATTGATTTAGATATTAATTAATCCTAATGATTAATGTCAAATATTATTTAGTTTATATTAAATTTAAATAACATAAATTTTCAAAATTTATCATAAACCTAGTATTTTGAAAAAGTTTTAAAATACACCTTATACTATATGTAAAATTAAATGTTTAATTATTACTATATGTATAAGGCTAAGTTAGTTGAACCGCTACTACGCCTCATTCATGAAGCCATACTATAAGGGAAGTTTAAGGAAGAAGCCTATAAAATGACCGCCATTGGGTATCCATCACTACTAGAAAAACAACCTTTTACGATGTGCATTGCGTGTTGTTAAACGCACAAACGACGCGCAAATGTGCGTCAAGGAAGGTCCTGTCATAACGAGAGACGACAAGCTTCTGCGCGTTGTCTAATTACGACGCGCATTTACGACACACATTTACGATGCGCAGTTATGACACACAATGCGTATCAAGGAAGGCCCTGTCATAAAGGAAGACGACATGCATTTGCGTGTCGTAACCTTACGACGTGCATGTTTATGACACGCAAAGCGTATCAAGGAAGCCCAAGTAATAAAGGAAGACGACACGACATTGCATGTCGTAACATTACGACGCGCCTTTACGACTCGCAATGCGCATCATTAAATCTATTGTCATAAACGAAGATGACACGCATTTGCATGTCATAAATTCCATCTGCCAGTGACTATACATCTTTACGACGTGCATTTACGACACACATTTACAACGTGAATACAAATAATAAAAAACAAATATATATACCAAAACATTCACTTTCATCTAAACGTTAAACAAGTTACTTAACAACATTACATATATGTCGAATTACCTAAGTTACACTAAATGTCAAGTTACCTATGTAACATTACTAAAAGTTAACAAAAACGTGTATATGCATGTCATAAGACTTCCTAGCATTACACCACATGTCAAAAGACCATACCTAGCATTTCACTGTTAACCATAACATTGTTTTGTGGATACATTGTCAAAAGACCATACATATCATCAATAAATGAAGCCTATAACAAACTCTAACAATTTTTCATGTATCTCGTCAATATCATTAGTTGTGTACTCAACTTTGCCATCCCCGAGCTGTGAAAAAATTTGCATATTGTTTTTATTAATAAAAAATAGCATATTAACATATTCTATAACAGTAACTTGCTATATTTAACAAATAAGCATAAAATGTAAATTATTCTTTCTTAATAGAGCATTGTACTTTCAAATGAATGAAAGCACATTGTTTTTTTTTGCATGTAACCTAATATTTCAATTATAATTGTGAGAGTAGGATGCCATAAAATGATCCTATTAAATTATAGTAATGAAAGTAGAATGCTATATCCTTACATTGTATTTGACCAACACTTCAATTACTTCTTCCATTATCTCCTTTGTGAACCTTAGCATGTAGTAGCCACATTCGGTAGATCCGGGATGAACCGGACACTACACAATTACATATAAAATGATCATTGCAATTGATCCAAAAAATAAAGTTAAAACTGTAATTTCAATAAGGAATTAAGTGTTGACCGTAACATTAACCCAATTTAGTTTAACCCTTTCGTTGGATCCACTTTGTGTAGCGTACAGAACCATTGCCCTATAAAAAACATTAACAAATAGATGTTTATTGTATTCACATAAAATGTTTTGATAATTTATATTACTTACGAATCAACAATTTGTTTCAACTGCATATTGAAATTGCCAGAACTCAAGGAATCAAGATAATAGCAAGTATCTGATTTCATGTCTAGTACACCCAATACCCAATGTCTTCTACAAAAACCACAAACAAAATTAAGTCAAATAACATAATTGCAGTCATTTTCAAGATAAAATGTCAAAATCAAACCCGGGATTGTAGGGCATAAAGATGATGTCATTGCCTTTTCTACTAGACAACCAATCTGCTAAACCTCTGCTTGTATCATCAATATTCTTAGATTTCCCTTTACGCGTACTTGGCGAGATTAATGACGGGTTCACAAAGAAAATTCCGTGATCTCTTTCTGGGGGGCCATACTTCATTTTGTTAAACAACACCATGTTATCATACAAACACTAAATTCATTAAACAAAATTTGTTTTAAGACACAATTTTATTTAAATTAAATTTCTTGCACTTACATCATATAAGACACAATGACAGCACCAGTCAGCTCATCCATTGTAAGAACAACTTCAAAATCATCCTAAGTTAAGTACGTGTAACTATCATACCCAAAAAGATCGTTCTCACTCTAAACTTTTATAGAATCAACCTTTGTAGCTTGTCCATCAGCCATCATTGCAGTCATTTTCAAAATACTACTCTTCTCAATCCTTATCCTTGTCTTCATATGTGCTCTGTTCCACATTCTTTGCAAGGTCACATTTTGTTTCTCCTTCTTTTTAATCTTCTTTTCTATTCCATCCCCTTCTTCCATATCATTCCCTTCTTCCACATCACATGGTTCTTTTTGTCCATCAACCATTTTTCCTGTCTCCTTTTCTTTCTTATTACTTCCTATTTCTTCTTTTAAAGGTGTTGCATCTTCCTTCACTGGTGTTGCATCTTTCTTCACTGGTGTTGCATGTTTTTTCATAGGTTTTGCCACCACTTTTCCCTACAAAAATTATCAAAAATACAGAATGAAACAGGAATCATTTACTAAAGCTGAAGAAGAACTCACTCAAATATCAGAAAAAATAAGAAAACCAATGGAAAATCTGTGAAAACTTTGTATGTTTTAAATCTGTGAAAATTACTAGGTCAGAGCATCAAATAACTAAGTGTCTTGGCCAACTTAGTATGTGTCCCAGTGAATCTTTGACGTTCACAATGAACTCCTCTTCAAGTGGAATGGGTATTAGAGCTTCTCCTTGTAAAATTGTTTCCATCATAACATGAACGTTTTCATCTATTACATAAATGTAAAAAATAATTAAGATCCAATCCTCGAAAAAATGAAAATATATAAATAGTAATAATACAAATATTTTTCAAAATACCCGATGCACTATACTTCATTATGGTTCCTTTAGCAACTACATTTTCAGCAAATTCAACCGCAAGAGACATGAATTATCCTACCAAAATATAGTATGTTAGTTTGTAAAAAAAGAAAATACATTAAATATACTTTTCATAATTGTCTTCAAGGACTTACATGTGATTCATCCCGTGGTTCTTTTTCAACATCTTCAATGACGCCCCTACTTGGCAACTTGGGGCTTCAGAAACATTAAGTTCACCTCTTTTTAGTTTCTCTAAGTCATCTTCAAGTTTGTTGATTCGTTTATCCACCCTCTCATTCTCAATCTCCAAGTAATACTTAACATTCTTGGGTAAATAAAAGTATTGTTGTGGCGTTATAAATTTACCCATCCCTTGTACATGCCCACATTGTTCCTAAGTACCCAAGGCCTCTGCAAGGACATCATGTATTCTGCATGTAACCTCTCCAAAGCTTCCCGATTTCTGCAGCTCATCCTATAAAAAAATTGCGACAAATGTTAGAAAAAAAATAGGACAAATGTTATTTTTTATATATTTGGCATTCAATGAAACTTACAATTTTATCAACAATCATCTTGACATCTGATTTGTATCCTCCTATCTTCAACTCTCTTGCTTTTTTCCATAACAGTGTCCTATCAATCTCCTCTTCTGTCTTGCCGGTTTCTTGCGTTTAAATTAGCAAAAATAACAAAGTCAATTAACATAAATATATACAAATAAAATAATCAATACTTAGTGGGAATCATACAATGTCATTAATAAGTCTCACATATCCTTTTATGCTCAAACGATGATTGTATTGATGATGTGCACGATTATTTTTTAGCTTTCGTACTTTTCTCCTGCATTAGAAACATTAAAATTGTAAATACAAAATTTTAACTTTCCACTTTTTTGTAATTCTATTGGATACAAATGCATATAAGAAAATTTTAACAAACCTCCCACTTTTTTGTAACTCTATGGGATACAAAAACTTTCCAGTCTTCTTTCTTTATAAACAGATAATCATTCGGAGGTTTGAATAGATTTGCCTTGGGATCTTTACTTCGGTTCTTAATGAACTTGGCATATAGATAATGTTTGAGGTTTCTCCACTTCTTCCTGATCGATTGGAGAGTTTGCTTCCGACTCTTTGGGTGAACTACAAACTTTTCCAGAAACATAAAAAAAGGGTTGTCCATAACCAAGGACAAAAACAGATCTGAACAGGGACAAAAATAGGGACAAAAATAGAAACAATGGATAATATAACTTGGTTCAAAAACAGGGACAAAAACATATCTGAATAGGGATAAAAACAGGGAGAAAAATAGATTTGAACAAAGGTAATAACAAGAAGAAACAGAGACTTACCAAACAAATTGCCATAATGTGACAACCCGAAATTTCTATCTTGTATAACCATTGAATTCAATCAAAGTCAGGCTCATTTCCGCTATCTTTTAGCATTATTTAGAGCCTGTTTAACTGTTCTAAGCCTAGTACCATCAAGGTTTGGGTTATAGATGAGTTATCTTAAGTCCTAGTATTGCATTTCGGGCTAAACACTCCTTCAAGAGGAGTGTACAGCTGTACACATAGGTGTACGGCCGTACACCCATCCATGGCCGTAAACTCTCACTTTTATAAGTGATACTTTGTCATCATTCAACACTTTTCACACCTCCAAGCCAAGAATTCATGCTCTTTTTCTCTCTCAACTATCATCAAACCTATCACCTGGATCTTCAAAGATGTAAGTGTTTCCTACCTTAATTTGTTGCTACATTGATTTAACTAGTGATGAATCCATTTTTGTATTCCATAAACTTCCTCTTTGGTTAGATCTTCATCTATCACTAAGAACACCAAGAACACACACTAGTTCTTCGTGGCCGTGAACCGTCATCAAGCTTCCAAAATCATGAGTAACTGCTTCCTATGCTTGTTATCTACTAGACACACTTGTTATTCATCTTAAAATCGACCATCTTAGCAAAAACATTAAGGTGTACGGCCGTACACACCTCATTGGGCCGTAAACCCTTCATAGGATGGCCGTGCACACCCTGAAAGACCTCTAAAGTGAGAGTTCATCCTCTATCAGCTAGTTAGACATGTTAAAGCCTTGATTCTAACCTTGAAACACCATAAAACTCATGATCATCAAGAGTGTATGGTAGTACACCCTTTTTATGGCCGTACACCCTTGTTAGGGTGATAACTTTGAACCTAGAACACTTCCTAGACACTTATTAACCATTAGAACTCTAAAACCTTTGAATCCATATGAATCAAGACCCAAATGTGACCATTCATGGAGTGTGTACGGCCGTACACTCATTGGCCGTACACTCACTGGCCGTACACTCTCTTGAGTGGCCGCAAACCCCTTTAAGTCAATCTCATGTGATTGTAACACATAGTTTGAAGTGTTTCCTAGTCCCTAAGGGTGTTTCCTTGCATGTTAGTTTTCCAAAATATATTCTAGATCAGTAAGATGCAAACTAAATAACTCTATCAAAGTCATACCACTATTTTATCTATGAAATTTATAACTGAGAAATACCACCTCACAAACATCTCGTCAGAAATTCATTCAAGAATAGCCATTTCAAATCCAAATGTTTATTTCGTATAGACTTCCTTTATGGATGATTATCAAGACACTATAGAAGTCGGATTATCATAATCTCGGAAACCAACATAACTTAGCTTAATTAACGTTCGTGCAATACTCATTTCCATAGAATACACCTTAGGAATATATTATTATATAAATTCGTAAAATACAACTACCTATGATCATTGTTACTCACAAGATCATTTCTCGTCATGCCACAGAACCATGTCTTCACAAGAAGGTAACCAACCAACCGGCGAGACACCAATTCTGCAGATAGATTTCGCTACATTTCAGGCCACGGTGACAGCCATTGTAACAGCTATCATGGCGTAATTCAATGCCAACAACCCAAATGAGAATCGAAATAGTTTCAACACTTCAAACCGTAGCAACACACAAGGAAACCGACAAGGTCCTAGCCATGATAATACTCCAACTCACAAAACTAAGAATAATAAGCAAAAATTCTAGAGCAAAAAGGAGCGCAAGTTATCTCAAAAACTTGCCAAGAGACAACAACCTGTGGCAACTTCTATTGCCACGACATCTGCCACTCCAACACCAATACCCGTACGGAAATATGATGGAAATATACCAGAATGCAAGAAATGCAACTTCCATCGCATAGGAAGATGCCGCAAGTTGTGGTGTAAGAACTGCAACAGACCAGGACATACTACTCGTTTCTGCAAGGCACCGACACGATTAATCACCGAAGTTCTTGGCGTGGAAGTAAGTCAGTTTTTTTATAGTTGTGGCGAATATGGACATTTCAAAAGAGATTGTCTAAGGACTAAAAATGGCGAAGAAGCTCGTTTTCGTAGGACCCCGACTATACACATCACTTCAGCTACTGATGCTAGTATAATTCAAGTATGCCATACATGTGGTAAAATGGGACATTTCAAGAGAGACTATCCAACGAAGGGAGATGACGGAGGAGAAGGAGGAGTGAAACAACATGAGATATAAGAGCAATGAGGAACCCCCCTCCCTTTTTGAGATTTTGGTACGTCTTCTAAATAAAATTACTTTACAATTTTAATTTTATATTTATATAAGATTCAAACAGAGGAAAAACATTTAAAAAGTAATTATAGTAACTCACTCATCCGATCAAGTCACAACGTTCATAAGAGAAGTAAAGATCCATACAGGTAAGCTATGATGGTTTAGTATGTATATCATGGTTGTGCATAACTAAGAATTTTCTGACTTAGAGTGAGTGATTCCACCTTAATTCTTGTTCCTTGTTTGGTGGTGGATTTAGGGCAGAGTCACTCAGTTGACCGTCTTATTCATCTTAATTATACATAACTTGTATATACCAAGAGATCATAGAGGTAACAAGAAGAATCATAATATAAAGTATCGTCACTAGTTATCAAAGCACTTTTACTGCTAGTACTTGTTTGTTGCGGTAAAAATTTGTGGCAGTGGTAGTATCGAGAAAGCACTAGAAAGCCTACACATAATACACTTTCGATCCCACTCCGAATACACCATCATTATAACATACGTTTCTTTCAAATCGATCTAACACTTATTTCTATAAAGAATCTGGTGTAGTCATTCGACATGGATTAGTGTGGTCCTTATCATACCAAGTTCGTGTGTCACGAAAACCCACCGCCTTAACCGACCGATTATCGAGACCCTTGTCACTCGTAATGACAATCCGCCATAGATCTCTGAATCGCCTCTTTCATATTCTAGAACCCGAAGCAGTCATGCGAGGAGAAACTTACCCCCCGAAACCCTTCCGAAATATACCCAGTAAACCCTCCAGAACTACTACTCGTCCAATGGGTCGAGTTTAAGCTTAGAGATTAACACAAGTCCATATTCAAGAGATAGACAAAAGATTCGTGTTGATAAGAGATGAAAATCTTTGGATTTCTAGGTTGGTAACCGTGTTCTTTTGAAGGTCTCACCCAGGAAAGGCACGATACGTTTTGGAAAGCGTGGAAAGCTGAATCCGAGATACATAGGACCATTCGAGATTCCCGCTAGGATCGGTTCCGTAGCATACAAACTTCGTTTACCCCGAGAACTTAGCAGCTTACATCCCGTCTTCCATGTCTCGAACCTAAAGAAGTGTTTATCCAACAAAACCCTTGTGACCCCTGTTGATGAGATCGAGTTCAACGAGAACCTTAACTTCGTGGAAGAGCCAGTAGAGATCATGGACCTAGAGGCCAATCAAACAAAACAAGGTCGTATCCCGATAGTAAAGGTTCACTGGAATGTCAAGCGAGGACCTGAATTCATTTGTGAGCGCGCAGATTCAATGAAACAGAAGTACCCTCCTCTATTTCCGAGTTCATGATTTGTATTCAGTGTCTGAATTTCGGGACGAAATTCCGTCTAACGGGGGGATGATGTGACAACCCGAAATTTCTATCTTGTACAACCATTCAACTCAATCAAAGTCAGGATCATTTCTGCTATCTTTTTGCATTGTTTAGAGCCTTTTTAAGTGTTCTAAGCCTAGTACCATCAAGGTTTGGGTTAGAGATAAGTTATCTTAAGTCCTAGTATTGCATTTTGGGCCAAACACTCCATCAAGAGGAGTGTACGACCATACACATAGGTGTACGGCCGTACACCCATCCATGGCCATAAACTCTCACATTTATAAGTGATACTTAGTGATCATTCAACACTCTTCACACCTCCAAGCCAAGAATTCGGGTTCTCTTTCTCTGTCTATTATCATCAAAACTTTCACCTAGATCTTCAAAGATGTAAGTGTTTCCTACCTTAATTTGTTGCTACATTGCTTTAACTAGTAATGAATCCATGTTTATATTCCATAAATTTCATCTTTGGTTAGATCTTCATCTTTCACCAAGAACACACACAAGTTCTTGGTGGCCATGAACCCTCATCTAGCTTCCAAACTGGTGATTAATTGCTTCCTATGCTTGTTATCTACTAGAAACACTTGTTATTCATCTTAAAATCGACCATCATAGCAAGAACATGAAGGTGTATGGCTGTACACACCTCATTGGGCTGTAAACCCTTCATAGGTTGGTTGTACACACCCTAAAAGATCTCCAAAGTAAGAGTTCTTCCTCTATCAGCTAGTTAGACATGCGGAAGCCTTGATTCTAACCTTAAAACACCATAAAACACATGATCATCAAGAGTGTACGGCCGTACACCCTTTCTACGACCGTAGACCCTTGTTAGGGTGATAACTTTGAACCTAGAACACTTCCTAGACACTTATTAACCATTAGAATTCTAGAACATTTGAATCCATATGAATCAAGACCCAAATGTCACCATTCTTGGTGTGTGTATGGTCATACACTCATTGGCCGTACACTCTCTTGAGTGGCCGCAAACCCCTTTAAGTCAATCACATGTGATTGTAACACATAGTTTCAAGTGTTTCCTAGTCCCTAAGGGTGTTTCCTTGCATGTTAGTTGTCCAAAACACTAATTACATGCCCATATATGCCATTATATGTCATTTAGGACTCGTTTGTGTCTCAGGAATTATTCGTGGAACTACTCATCCTTACGCGGACCTTCATTCGAAACGCTTACTACTAGTGAGTTCATACCCTAAGCTTTTACTATTTTTCATGTTTTCAGGGGGGGGGGGGGGGGGGAGAATACAAGCCAAACATAAATGACTTTATGTAATTTATGTAAAAGGATTTCAATAAACTTAAACTGAACACAATTGATATAATCATACAGTTTCTATAGTTTTATAAAATATTTAGATATTTTATCCCTTCTGTATTATGCTGAGTATAAGGGACGTTTTCAACTTACAAGCATAAACACATAATTTTCAATTCATACAAGGTTATACATACACAAACACACAAACTATAATATGTATAGTTTGGGAATTCATACAAGGTTATACATATACAAACACACAAACTATATTATGTATACTTTGGGAATTCATACAAGGATATACATATACAAATACACAAACTATAATAGGTATAGTTGAGAATTCATTAAACGGTTTACAAACTTATCTTTTATAAACCTCTCCGTTATATATAAAAAGGGTTTTTCCTGTATTATTACGTGTAAAGTCGTTAATCTAGTGGGAGACACGTCCTTGGGCGCTTACAAACATAACTAAGTGGAGGACTACCATTATGATCCAGAGTCTCCTTGAGGGAGAGTGTGAGTTTCTGTATAGATCTATACGGGACTGAAAATCCTACACCTTGCTGCTAGCTGCAGTAGGACCGACAGGTCTACGGGTGACAAAGTCATAAAGGATACTGGTGCCCGATTTGCGCCATATCAGTTTAGTATGGTCATAAAAGTTGCCAGTAGATAACAACGATATATTTACGTAGTAATATGCTTTACATGAACAAAGATTATTTTGCATAAGTATGGAAAATACATGGTTTCTTTATGAGAAATAAAGCTCCTATATGTACTGGTAATTACCAAGGTTTCAAACAGAACATTTTATTCATACTAGTGATAGCCAGGGTTTTCATACAGAACATACTATACAAAGGTTTTGGGTACAAGAATGCACACACACTACGGTTGATAGTAACTAGAATACAAACTAACGTTTTTCTATACTATAATGGAATACAGTAACAAACATTCATAGTAAATTCTATAATTCCTTAGTTTAGGCATCAGGGTTACATATGGAGCATATCCGATAGACTGTGGAATGTGTGGTTTCTGCCTCATTTCCTGTTCCTTGTTTGGTTGTGGACTTAGGGAAGATCTACATAGTCAACTTTATATTCAATATTGGTTTATATGTGACTAGCATGAACTGATTGGTTATAGATGGAATTGATATTATCTCACTCTCACTAAAGAAAATATTGGATTTTCTTAGAAATACGAAATTTTTTTCACAGAGTCATTAATAGGTTTTTATTACAAAAACATCGCTTATGAACTCACCAGCTTTTATGCTGATACTCTTTTTCAAAACAACTTTTATGCTGATACTCTTTTATGCTGGTACCTCGGCATACTTTTGAGCAGACGAAGCGTATGGAGTCTCGTATTTCTTTTTATTTACTTTTGGATGTATAAAAATATGAAACAAACAGATGTAAACACTTATTATATATATATATATATATATATATATATATATATATATATATATATATATTCAAAGTAATGGTTGTGTTTACTTTGTTTACTATAATGCAATTGTTATGATACTACATATGACTTCATCATTAACTTCCAACCAAGACTCATAGGTTATGGGAACCATTGTTCTTGCAACCAAACCCTCAAAAGTAGATAGTTTTGTGGCTTCCTTTCCAACTGGGACACCTTTTTTATTGTAAGTTACTACAAGTTTCACTTTATTAGCTTTTTCCTTTGTTGTCGAACATCTTTGTTTGGATTCCTCATCTTGATCAGAAGTTGAATCTGATTCCATGTCACAAAAACACAACCTGTTTCAACAAGATTCAAATAAAATTAAGTACATTGTTATTTGTTGTAGTTGGAAAAAAATTAATCACATTCAAAATCTGAAATAAAAATATACCAAAAACTTTATTATTTTGCAAAAAAATATTTAGACTAATATGCCCTCGCCATTCGGGCGCGTACACAAAAAATCATCATCAATGTCTAATAAAGCGGAGTCTTGTGTTAAATCAAAAGCAGCATCAAATTCCAACATATCATCAGTTTCACCATTTGATCCATACTTGTACATCCTATGTGGTGTGAATCCAACAACATGCAAATTATCATCTTGTTGATCTTAAACATAAAAAACTAGTTTGACTTGACTAGCTAATATGAAGGGTTCATACTTCTGACCAAGCCTATCAAAGTTTACTACCATGAATCCAAAATATCCTTTTTTACTCGACGACTATCAACCCAATCACACATGAATACAGGAATAGTAAACATGCGATAATCAAGATCCTGTATCTCCTTTATACGACCGAAGTAAGTAACAGAAACATACACAAGATTAGAGTCTTTTGCACTAGCAATCTACATAGTATGTGCAACTAAAGATACTCCACTGCATTGAGTTGTTCTAGACTCATCTCGATATGTTGTATGAAAATGATACTCATTTATGGCAAAACCGCTATATTTACTAACAGCAAAATTCGGCCCTTTGGCCAACCAACGAACATCGTCACAAATATTTTCCCCGTTAGCCAAACGTTTTCCAACCTATTAGAAAAATTATCTAATTAATGTAATTCAAACAAAATAATTAATAATATTGTAATTCTAACAAGCTTATTTTAAAAATAAACCTCTTTCTTAAACCAACTAATAAATTTCCGACTATGTTGGCTCTGCAACCATGTACTATTGCGAGCATGACAGGGGTTGAGATCCTTCAATTCCAACATATGTTGCCTGAAGTGTATTACAAGTTAGAGGAATGTTTTATATGATAGATAATGGTATAAGAGTATGCAGTTTCTTGTAATTCTTACTCTATATACGGCTCCACAACAACAGTGTTTCGTAATACATAAAGATGAGCTTGATCAAGTAACTGAGCATCTACAACATCGATTGTATCCTTTGATAAAAGGCTTGCTACTACGGATTCTTTCATCAACACGTTCATGAGGATTGCCAATTTATTTCATGTTTTTTAAGTAGTCTGAACAAAATTCTAAGGCCTCCTCCACCACATAACACTTTGCAATGCGACCCTCGGGTCGATGATGATTTCTTACTTACCCTTTAAGTGTTTTCATGTATCTCTCAAATGGATACATCCACCTAAAATGAACCGGGCCACAAAGCCTCACCTCTCTAACTAAATGAACCATCAAGTGATTCATGACATCGAAAAATGAAGGAGGAAAGTACTTCTCTAACAAACATAATGTTAATACGATGTCACTTTGCAACTTGCCTAGCTTACTAACATCAATAACTTTACTACACAACTCATTGAAAAAATGATACAGGCTTAGAATTGTTCTCCGCACCTTCAGATCTAACACCCCTTTGATTGAAAAAGGGAGAAGTTGTTGCATTAGTACATGACAATCATTAGACTTCAAACCATTCATCTTTGAAACATCATCCAGCATGAGATTCTTGAAATTAGAGCAATACCCATGAGGAACTTTTATGTTAGACTTCAAACCTTTTTTTTTCTTCTTTGACTTTTCCTTCTTTGCTGTTTCCTTCTTTGACACTCCCTTCTTTGGCTTTATCTTATTTAATCCTATCTTCTTCGGCTTTATCTTCTTACCCCATGTAGTCTCAAATCCCGCCAGATAGACAAAAATATCTTCACCTGATGATGGTTGTGGCATAATCGTGCTCATGTTGATTGTTGAAAAAAAATCTTTTACGAAAAGTATGTTAAAGTGGGAGGAATCTTCTATGCCTAAGGAAGCATAATTTTTTGGAGTTTGCAACCATTGTGAACAAGTATTCTTTGAAAATATCGAACAAGCATAATAACCTTTGGTAACAAACCCTAAAAGATTACCATATGCAGGGAAGTCACTTATAGTCCAATGTAATATTACTCTTAGATTGAAGTATTCTTTCTTCTAAGAATCAAAAGTCTCTACGCCAGTTTCCCACAAGAGTTTTAGATTTTCTATTAATGGTGCCAAGTAGACATCAATATTGTTACCAGGTTGGTTTGGCCCGGATATCAATAGAGTCAACATCATGAATTTTCTTGACATACACAAATAAGGGGGTAGATTATATGTTATTAGGATAACCGACCAACAACTACGCTTGGAACTTAATGACTTGTGAGGATTGATACCATCAGCAGACAAGGCTAATCTAAGATTTTGTTTTTCTTGTCCGAATTCTTTCCATGTGTTATCAACAAGCTTCCAAGAAGGGTTATCGCGAGGATGAGTAAGCTTCCCATTATTGACCCGACCTTTCGCATGCCAAGTTAAGTCATGTGCAATTTGCGGTATTGATAACATTCTTCTATACCATAAAACTTTTGAAGGTACGTTTTTAGTATTCTTCTTCCAATGAGATGTGCCACAAGTTGGACATTGAGAAGCATCCTTATGTTCTTTCCAGAATAGAACACAATCATTTTCACATGCGTGAATCTTCTCATATTGTAGACCTACTCCATTTAGCAACTTCTTGGATTCATATATCGAGCTAGGGATGGTATTGTTTGATGGTAAGATATCTTTTAGGACACACAACAAAGCATCAAAAATAGCATTAGACCATCCAAACTGACCCTTCAAATGTTGGAATTTCAATAATCCACTAAGTGCATTATACTTTGACCCTACATAAAGTGGCTTATCACATTCTTCAAGAAGTGATTTCAATAAATCATATTCTTTTTCTACATATTTGAAGGCATTATGTAGCATATCCTTTGTATAAATAGCATCAGGAGGAATCGAATTGTTAGGGCATCTAAAATCAATCTTGGGTTGTTTTTCTCCATGGAAAGACCAAATCTTATAATTTCCATCGAAGATGTGGGCAGACAAATGATAACGGGCATTGTCAATTGAGCGGTGACACAAATTGATACAATTTACACAAGGGCATGGAATGACATCTAAAATTGGATTATTACTCCGTGCAAACTCTAGAAAAGTATTCACACCTTCATAATATGCATTTGATAATCTACTAGAGGAAATCCATGATTTATCCATTAAAAATTTGTTTCCAACCTACATAATTATTTACCATTTAAAGAAACAATGATTGTGCATGTATAGGGAAAAACTATACAAGGACAAAAAAACTGTATAGGGGCCAAAACTGATGCAGGGACCAAAAATGTACAGGGACAAAACTGATGTAGGGACAAAAACTGTTCAAAAACAAAACTGTCCAGGGGCTAAAATTATACAGGGAGAAAAAAATTGTAAAGGGGCCAAAAATATACAGGGACAAAACTGATGCAGGGACCAAAACTGTACATGGGCCAAAATATGCAAACAGATTAAGTAAGTAGGTAAGTGGTATTATGGTTATTTTGGTATTGATACTTGTGTTCTTGCATTAATTAATATATGTGATGTAGGGAAGAAAATATGCAAACAATACTGATACAGGGGCCAAAACTTGGTATTTATTCTTTATAATTTATATATGTGATGTTTCAAGAATACCCTTTTTACGGTTTTACCCTTGAAATGGGGCAAATAGGGTCATGTAAGTAATTTGATAAATTTATCTAAGCATTTAAATTTGAAGATCATTTTGTTTAATTTCATTTAATGGTTTTTATATTTTCTAAATGTGATTCTAGTAACACAAGGGGAAGTTTTGCTGATATCAAATACATCTGCTACTAGACGTGTTGTTAATGCTGCATTTGATCTACATGGGCGTGGAAAACAACTGGTTAATTAGCTTTTTCGATTATGATGATTTTACCCTTCGTGTTATTTTTTAATAAATTTTTTTAATGAAAAAAACATGCTGCATTGCATTCTCTTGGGAATATTTGGGAGAAACTCGCCCAGAAAACAACAAATTACTGAATGCGGATTCTCAAGAAATCCTTAAAAGATTAATATATGAAACAACATCCAACACTCCAAAAACTTATTCCATCAGTTATTTTTTAATTTTACAATTTAGCCCATAAGATTTGACTAGATTACACTTATGGCCCTTGAGCTCATTTTTGGTCTGTGACTTTAACCGATTTTTGCATTTTTGGTTATAATAATGTATTCATACTTGGTTTCATGTGCCAGGGACTTTTTCTCTCAGTTCTCAAACTCGAGGTTGCTATACCATCGTTTCTAGTAGAGATATGTTCCAGAAAAGATTGCTTTTTTTTTTTGAAGAGTTATGTAACTCTTATACTTAATTGTTATGACTTGTATGTGATTAAGGAGTGTTCTACAGCTTGAAGAGAGTTCTTATAGAATGCTAATGAGAAGTGTAATATATATACTACATTATGAGCTTTTAAAGGAGAAGAGTTCTAAGAAGGGTATTTTCAAATGTTTTATCATATACTAAGATACTAGTGAGTTGTGTAAATCATGATTATATCACATTCAGCCATATTTGGGTTAGGGTCCAGGTAAAGAGACTAGTGGTGAAGAGATTGGGTTTTAAAGAGATTTCGAGGAAAAAATGAATTATTTCTAATATAAAATATGTGTTTGTTTATGTCATATTTGAGATGGCAAAAAGACAATGAGTGTTGAAAGTGATTGTTCAAAGCAGAAAGAAGAAGTGAATGGATCTTGTGGAGTTAAATCAAATGATTCATTAACTAAATCCAATAATAATAATATTACTAAGCCAATAGTTTGTTTGCAAAAAGAAATTCAAAATGCTAAAATGCATACACCAACACCAACACCACTCAAGGTTTATCATCATGAAAAAAGAACAACTCTAACAAATGCTATCAGCATAAAGGTGAGTGAACTAATTGCAGTTTTAAATAAGTTTTTTTATGCAACATAGATTTTTTTTGGTTATTTTCAGGATAATGTGAAGAACTTGAAAAACATATCAATCATTAATGAATGCAAAGATAAAAGGGTTGGTGATGAAAAGAAATCTGATATTGTTTCAGTTTGTGAGGAAAAAACTACGATGCTAAAGTGGATGCTGATGTGGCAAAAACCGAGCCCCTTGGTCAATTCATAGTGGATTCAAAGAGATCTGAATTATCAAAAGCTGCCCTTCGAGCTCTTTTCAACAAAAGACAAAAACTAGTTTTGTTTTTATACTTACAATTTATATATATATATATATATATATATATATATATATATATATATATATATATATATATATATATAGTGTAGTTTAATTCAAATGTTAATGCCTTTTATTATCTTTGTAGTCTAATCAACAACGGAATATAGAAGATGAGTGTAGTTTGTGTGAGAAAAAAGATTCAGGCAATCATGGAGGGTGGTATGCTTTTTTTTTTATTATGATTTACTATATTCTATCACTATTAGTTTAGAAATTATCCAAAACCCTTTGTTATATAGGTATAAGAGATTGTTTGGGTTTAAAACTAGAGGCTGTTATTGATTGTTGCAATGAGATTTGGAGGAGAAAATTTCTGATTTCTAATATATAATTTTGTGTTTGTTTATATATCATATTTGAGATAGTCAATCTTACACAGACACCATTGCATAACTTTTAGACAAGAACCAATACTATTTAGGGAATATTTGCTAAGCTTGAGAGGATAAGGATTGAAACGTGTAGAGTATGATCAACTTTAGGAATTAAAAAGGAAGCCAAAAGGTCAAAACGACAGATTTGCTCAAAAAGACCAAAACTGTCAAATTGACCAAAATGCTCAAATGACTAGAAATTCTAGTTTGAGAGAATTCAACCACATTTGTTTACTTATGAGAAGTTTGTGAATAAGTTCATAAATTGAAAAGGCAACCCAAACGGTCAAATTGACGGATTTGATAAAAAGGGGGGGGGGGGGGGGCAAAAATGTCAAAATTAACAAAAATGGTCAAATGACCAATTTTGGGAGCATAAAACTACATTATAAATATATACAATTTGTAACTTAGACAGTGATGCTTCATGAATCTCATCTTGGGAAGTTTAAATCTGAAGTAAAAAAAAAAACACCCATGTCTATCTTTATTAAGTCCTTCTTTAAGCATTACGTCAAAAAAACACCCATGTCTCCACTAAGTAAATAAAAAAGAAACAATTTCTTATAGTAGTAGAATACAAAGGTTGATCTACATTTTGATGTTATTTTGTCATTTAGTTGATTAAGGAACCATTTATGTATAAGTTTGGTAGCCAACAAGGTTGTGGTTATATTCAGCAAGAGCTTTTGCTGTATATGCCACAACATCAGGAGACTGATATGCGTAGTTGTTTATTTTGACCAAATAAGTAGAGTAACTTAATTTTTTACTTAAAAAGTCCTCAAATTGAGTATCTTGTCTATGACTGCCATTGTTACTTCATCATGTGCTTTATTTCTATTATTCGGTCCCAATGGATTGATTCTTGATCTCTTACTTAATGACGCTTCTCTTTTATGAGCTTTATTTAAAAAAAAAACTATTCCCAACTAAGAAAGACTTAATCATAACTTCTTTTTCTCCGTGGACATTCTAGCCTCAGACAGATAGAGAAGTAGGAGGAAACAAGGGGGTCTCTGAAGAGCAAATCCATTCAAAGATCTTTTCACCTAATGTTCTTCAAATCACCCTAGTGGATGGGCATGTAGATAAGGTAGAAATTATGAAGAAAAACAGACCAAATGTTCGCAAGATGAAGGAAGGGCATAAAAACATTACATACAGCTTGAGAAGCTTGAGATTTTACCCTGTGTTCAACTTGAGAAGCTTCAGTAGGTGAGAAACCCTTGAATGTGTTCAATTTAGCATCAGATTCATAGCTACCAGGTGCTTCTTCCCCTTGTGTCGACTTTCTTTTGCTCTTTCTCTTATGTTACTTGGTTCTCTGGCTAACCGGGGAAGTTCACTTTGCCTGAAACATTTCAATAGGAACACCTTAGTCGGACCTAGGGCACGTAAATTTGAGCAGTCTCCAATGATGTCAGTTGAGCCCAAGGTCGTCGGCGAGGCGAAATCAATCGGAGGAGAAGTAACCTAACGTCGTCGGAGGAGACGTTGTCTGCAAGGCAAGGCGAGGTGAGGTCTCAGATTCGATCGATTGTAGAGAGTGAAGTGATTGTTGATCAGTAAGTGTTAGGATATTTTAGTAGTAACCTCAATTTTTGTAACAAGAGACGCATGCCTTTCATTAAAATTATAAGGCGACATTTATTGAGGATGCACATTTTACACAAAGTGCCCTCCGTGTTTTTAATTTTTTTACATGAGACACTAATTTAAAGGCACACAATAATGCGTGACTTAAATCCTTAAATTTTTTGAAGAGATTACAATTTTTTAATGTCACTATCTTTTGCGTAACATAAATCAATGAGCATCGTGTTTTGCGCGTCGTAAAAGGGTCTTTTTCTTGTAGTGCATTCTTACCCACTGCTCTCTTGTATGGTGGATGGTCGTTAGTCTAACAGGTTTGATAGGACAATTAATTCTCATTAATAAGTATGATGCAATTAAAAGTAACTAAACTCTTTTTATTAAAAATCCCAATCTTAGTTACTTTAGGAAAAATGTGAATTTGTATGCTAACCTTTGAAATTTCACATTATACTTTATGGTAGTTAGTGAGCACGTGTGGTTAACCGACACACTAATAGTGACAATAAAGAGTAATAATGGGCATCTCTAAAATTATCTTTGATTAATGGAGCGCGTGTGGTTAATCGGCACAGTAAAATGAGATGATAAATGACATCGAGAGTTTCAAGCTAATTTTCATGGTTATTCACATATTGTTTGTGATCCTCGGTATCCCAGTCACAAATGGAAGAGCATAATCTGAGATTAAACATGCCATTGAATAGTTTCAATGAGTCTTAAAAGATCTACGAATTTCACTTAATTTCAAATTTCGTCTTCTAATGGTGGAATTGGTAAAGCACCATTTACATACCTTTATAAATTTTACAATTAGATTACGACATCCCTTTTCTAAGTTGTGAGTTTTTAGTTGGGTCCTAGCCTTAATATTTCATTTTTGGGTTGTTATACTAAGGATTGTTTTTATCTAACTAAAACTACTTTTCTTTTACAAATGTCTACTTCAAATGATGCTTCTGGTTCCTCCTCCTCAAATCAAAACTTCTCGTTGTTGAACATCTATTCAAGGGTGACATTGGATGGCACCAATTATAATGACTATATGTGCAACATCAAAATGTCCCATCATTTTAAGGACAAGGAATATGTACTTGAGAAAGAATTGAATGAAATTGATGAAGAGAAGGTGTCACAACTAGAAATTCTATGCTTTTGTAACAATAATGATGATAACATTTGTAACTAAAACTTGAAAGTATGCATGATGTTTATTCAATAACACCAAAGTTCCATCAATCACCCTATGCAAACACTTCAAATAGTCAACAAAAGATTGGAAACCCTAAAATCCCGATTTAAGTCCATTGTGGACTAGGATTTCCCTATTGTGCCTAATGGACCAATAAGTTTCCAGTTTGACTAGTTTGGGCTTGGAACCCTTAATTGGGCTCTAATTCAACCCACCTTCTTGAGATTTGACATTTTGGGCCATATTGAGCCTAAAAATGGAATAAACTACTCCAATAAGCCTTATTGGGCCATAACTAGCCTAATTAACCTTGTTGGGCCATAACTAATCTAATTAGCCATAATGGGCCACAAACCTAATTTTTTATGCTAATTGGGCCGTGAACCACGCAAAGGGCCCAATGGGCCGAAAACTCCTTTATGGACCTCAAAATTTCGAACCAAGATAAGAAGTTGTAACATCCCGGAATGCATATATATCTCCTTGATCCTTTTCTTTCCTCGAGTTGTCAAAGTTGGTCCTTGACAAGAATGTTTGGCCTTTGAGTATGCTGGGCGTTAGGGAGAGTACGTTGCATGTACTCATGAGTGTATTCTTGACGCAGAGAATAGCCAGTACGCTGGGCGTACCATAATGTACGTTGGGCGTACTAGGCTCAGATTGAAACCCTAATTGTGGGAATGAGCCCCATATAAGGAACATTATAGCCTCACTTTTAGCCACCATTTCCAGAGAGCAAAACCCTAAGTGTGCCCTAACCCCCATTCTAGAGCTTGAGTGAGTGTGATTGAGCTTGAAAGTGTTCTTGTGTGCTTATGAAGAGAAGGAGGCGCCATTGAAGGAGCTAGAGTTGGAGGGCAAGCTTTGGATCGGAACTTCCTAAGGTTGGAGCATCATTTGGAGGTAAAAAGCTTGGAGCTTTCTCAATCTTTTTTCTTTGTGCATTATGGACCATTTCTAGGGTTTTTATCCCAAAGGTGGAGACTTTATGAGTAAAGAAGCTCCATAGACCTTGATCTGTCCATATTCAGTGTATAAGGTGCTATAAATTCATAAAATTCCAATCTTGGACGTTAGGAGTGAGCCATACATGAGATATGAGTTCTTTAGTGAAGGGAGTGGTGTGTTTTAGATGCTGATGACCATTACAGCCATGCAAAGGTGTAAAGTCTTTGAATTTATGGATTAGCAGGCTGTAGGGTGTCCAGATCTGTATTTTGAGCCAAGGTCTTAACTGATTAAGAGCATAAGTGAGATGATAGTGAAACTGGGACGTACGCTGAGCATAGATCCCAATACGTGGGGCGTAGGGTTCAAGCAGCCCGATATCAGCGTAGCGGTCGAGTACTCCCAGCGTAAGGATCTGGTATGCGCCGCATACTCCTTAGAGTTGACTTTTGTTGACTTTTAGGGTTTAGTCAACGGATGGACTTTTGGACCATTGGAGGGTTAGAATGGTCTTTTACCCTTCTGAGAGAGCATTGGAAGGGATTATTCTAGCCTTTGAGAGCCTTTATTGAGTAGAGATATTTTATATATGTGATTAGGCGGAGGCTAGATCAATGTTTCGAGTTCGAGATCATTCGAGTTACCCGAGGCAAATCTTCTCACTATACTTTACCTAGAGTGGTAATTATGTGTGACTAGAGGGTCTTAGGTGCTTTCCTGGGTTATGCATTTCATGTGTGATATGTGTTGTGTTCTATATTATGTAATATTTAGACCGGACCGGAGGCTCCAACGAACTGTGCTATATTATGACCAGACTGGAGGGTCCAACGATCTATGAGGACAGAGGGTCCTCAACCAGACCGGAGCGGAGGGTCCAACGATCTAGACCGGACCACAGGGTCCAATGAGCTACGGGACTGGAGGGTCCCGCTGAGACACATTGACCAGAGGGTCGTACAGAGTATAGCCTCAAGTGGCGAATTGTTGTATGTGGTATTTTGAGGAACTCACTAAGCTTCGTGCTTATCGTGTTATGTGTTTCAGGTTCTTATCAGGATTGCGGAAAGGCGGCGACTCGATTGAACACACAAGAGAAAGAGTCATAAATGAGGATCCTAGATTTTGATAATTACTTTTGAAAACTATTTTGAAATATGTTATGATGTCGACACTTGAGATTTTGACAATTATTATATGTGATTATGAGTTTTAAAAATTAAAAATGTTGTTTGAAAATTTACGTCGTTACAAGTTGGTATCGGAGCCTAGGTTTGAGGGATTCGGATGCACCTTCGGGAAAATCTGGACTCAAACTGAGGAGTTGAGAAAAGTTTTCAAAAGGAACGATTTTTCTAAAAATGAGTAAGAGAATTTTAAGAGAAAGAGGAAACGAGCCAACGCCCGAACGGTGATTTCCCAAAATACCCTTACTTATGTGTTATAAGTTGTTATGAGATATGTTATGCATGCTAGAGAGTAGGCTAGGTATTTCATATTTTAGGACTAGAGTGGTCTGATTTGTGATGCCTTAGCCTAGGAGTTACTGTTATCTGTGATGTGCTTTCGAGTATGTGGTGAGCAAGAGTATCCAACAGGAACCCCCATAGGGTGAAGTTACTTGAGTTCGGTGATATCCTTCGGGCATGAGGAGTGCAAGTAGGATAATAGCCCAGAGGGTTTTATGTGCTCATAGAGATTATTCGATGCCCGAATGTTGCTTGCTTCGTGCTTTGTGGAACTCTCGATGATGGGAGTCAGCTACCAAGTGAATATGACGATATTCAGGGGGTAGATGGATGGCATCATTAGGAGTTCTTCAGCAGCTAATGGCAGAGAAGTGTGAGGACGTAGGAAGAGCCTAGGGGGTGACTATGGTAAGACAAGCGTGCTGACAGAGTAGAGCATTTTGCTGGGAAGCGAACGCGTGTGACGGGATGGGTGATCGAGGAGGTTGAGCAGCTACTTAGGAACTCCGGGATGATCCGTTTAGAAAGTATGGGTAGATGTGCCAGGTAGGATAGGGCCGTACTAATGAAAGCAGAGGACCTATACTCGATGCAGGGAGTATTCAGGAGGATCTAAGCAGCAGATTGAGAGGTGATGTGTGACATCCCCTAATTTCTCGGCCAGAAAAGAGCGATTTAATTTATACTTTATAAAATAAAATCAGAGAAATCTTTTCAAAAGATATTGCGGAATAGGTCCCCAATATAAAACATGATAATGTTTATCAAACCTCGGGATGTCATGTTCCGATATAGATCAAAAGCATAAACAAGAAATTATAATCCATTCAACAGTTATTTACAACTACTGGCCTATAATAAAAAATCTCTCATCGTCCTCCGACTATGCTCGGGGTCCACTACCTGTAATCATAAAAAAATTGAGTGGGTCAGGCTTAGGAGCCTGGTGAGCATATAGGGTTTTCAACCCACAATAATAATAACTTATTAAGTTCACCAATCAACAATAACCCTGATTATCCATTCCCGTTGTCCTTACTTTACGTCCCTAAACACCTAACACAAGGGACTTAGCCTAAGAAATATCATTGGGTTGGACACTACTGCTAAGGGGACTCCTCAGCCATACATGTCCTAAAGGCAACCATCAGGGGGATTGGAATACACCAATGAACATTTAGTTCATCAACACTTACAATTTGCGAACTTACTAGTGTACCACTGGACTGTCTAGAAAGGTCCGTGATCGTCATCTATACTCCGCTAGACGACTACAACAACACCAACAACAACAATGACACCGAGGCCTCTCATCATTTTAACACCCACCGAATATTTTGTCTACCCATGTTCTACCCAACATATTTGTAGATAAAATACATATACAGTTTAAAACTTGTATAAAACATCAATTCAACAGTCACGTCAAATAAACAATTAAGATATTTACACATAACACATATTTTAAGGTAAATACTTCATATCTATGTGTAAATTGAAAGTAACTACACACTCACATGTTTTGATGAAAATTGGGCAGCAATTCGTTTCCTAAAACGATCGTTTCTAATAAAACTTGGAGTTTTATTGAGAAACCGAGCTCTGCAAAGGTCGGGCTTAGAAACCGAAAAGATAAATTTTTCGGGCTTCACGGGGAACTTTGTGGCGTATTCCGGGGGTTATAATCGATACCGGGGCTTTAGGGGAAGTTAGAATGAAAGAAATATGGGTTTAGGGGCTAAAATTGACAATTTTCCAAAGTATACTCGGGAGGTCTCGCACCCTCCTATTTATAGGAGCGAGCCTCCTGATCCAACCGTTGAGAAGAAGCCATGCGTCGCAGATCCGAAGCTCGCAGGGGATGGCTCGCACATGGCTCGCACCTGCGAAGGCTTGCTGGAAGCTCCTTACTGGACCGAGGTTTAGGGTCCGAAGTAGGGCATCCGTGGCATGCATGCGAGGGTTCGGACACGCACCAAAGGGCACGCGTCACATTCTTAGTGGACCGCGGGTACTGTTCATGCGAGGATGAGTCATGGATCGGACACGAGGATCGATCCGCTGCTCGGACGAATCAGAAGGCGACAAGTCAGTAACTGGGTCTTCGGTTCGGACACGTGGCATGATGACTCACAGAAATCAGCCTTATCCTTGCGAGATTTCTCGGAAATTGTGCCCCGACCTTCTAAAATCCGTAACTTTTGCATATGAGCTTCATTTTTTACGTTCTTTATATGCACGTGTAGAGAAAGTTATGCTCTACAACTTTCGTTTAGACTTCATCGGAAAATATTGAATTTAATTTTTATATTATTATTTTTAACAGACCGGGACAGGAAATCCATTAAAAATTCATAACTTCTTCATCCGACGTCCATTTTCGTCAGACTTTTTACCGTTGTGCTACTATTTATGAGACCTTCGATTCTCGTTTAGGTCGTGTCGGCTAGAAATCACTCGATCTAAAATTCGAGTTTTTAGTTGTCTACTACTAAGCCGAAATTCGAAAAATCATAACTTCCTCATACGAAGTCAGATTTGGGTGTTCTTTTTATACCTACTCTCGGTTTCACTAACACTATGAGTTTCGTTTAGATCACTAAGGCTAAAAAGTAGTTTATCAAAAACTCACTTTTTACTGATAAACTACTTTTTACAACATTCAGCACCAAGCGGTTTTGTCGTGAAACTTCGACAAGTCATAACTTCTTCGTTATAACTCGAATTTCAACATTCTTTATATATCCGTAATCCTTGTCACGACCACTACATCTTTCTTAATAGATATCAGCTTTATCTAAAATTTAATTTTGACGCTCATTTTTATTCTTAATTCATTAACTCCTAGTAATAAAGCATAAAACACATAAAACACATAGAATTCACATAATTCCTTTTTCATTTCTTCAAAATGAGTTACAAAGGTTAACCTAGACTATCACCTTAATATTAATGCCTAGGCTAGAAACACGAGTGTTACAATTCTCTCCCCCTTAGGATGATTCCATCCCCGGAATCACATATCACCAAACAACTGCGGGTAGCGACTCATCATGTCACTCTCCGTTTCCCAGGTGAGATTTGGTCCATTCGTATGTTTCCAGCGCACAAGCACTAAATCAACCATCTTGTGTAGCAACTTCATAGTCTTACGGTCAACGATTGCCTCAGGTTCTTCAATCAACCTCTTGTTTTTATCTGACCTTAACTCAGAAATCGGAATTATGTCGGGTACATCTCCCATGAACTGCCTCAAATAACACACATGAAATGTGTTATGAATACCCTCCAGTTCTTCCGGTAATTCTAGCTTGTAAGCTTGATTCCCGATCCTATGAAGAACTTTAAATGGTCCAATAAACCTTGGACTCAACTTTGCCCTTTTTCCAAATCTTATAAGTCCCTTCCATGGCGAGACTTTAAGTAAAAATGAATCTCCAATTTCGAAGCATATCAGTTGTCTTTTCTTGTCAGCATAGCTCTTTTATCGATCTTGAGCAGCTAACATCCTTTCTCTTATCACCTTCAATTTTTCAGTAGTCTGATGGACTATTTCAGGTCCCATAAACTGCTTTTCCCCAGCTTCCAGCCAACATGATGGCGTTCGACACTTTTCTCCATACAATGCATGATAAGGTGCCATCTTAATGCTTGAGTGAAAACTATTATTATTGGAGAATTCTACTAGAGGTAAATGTTCATCCCAGTTACTTTGGAATTCTATGGTACATGCTCTTAGCATATCCTCCAATGTTTGAATTGTTCGCTCGCTTTGACCATCAGTTTGTGGATGGTAAGCTGTACTCAAACACAACTTGGTACCTAATTCCTCTTGTAGACTCCTCCAAAACCTTAAGGTAAAACGACTGTCACGATCGGATACAATCATTAATGGAACACCGTGTAGCCTCACAATTTCCTTCACGTAAGAATTTGCAAGTTTATCCATAGACCATTTCTCGTTAGCGGTTATGAAATGCGCACTCTTAGTGAAGCAATCAAAGACCACCCAAATCATGTCGTGACTATTCCTTGTTCTGGGTAGTTTAGTCACAAAATCCATGGTAATGTCCTCCCATTTACCCATGGGTACAGGTAAAGGTTCTAAACTCCCGTATGGTTTCTGATGTTGTGCCTTAACCCTAGCACAAGTTACACACTCGGCCACATACTTAACAAAATCGAGCTTCATCGTCGACCACCAGTAATAGGGTTTTAGATCCCTATACATTTTCGTACTGCCGGGATGAATCGAGTACATGGTTTTGTGAGCTTCTTCCATCAGAAGACCTCTTACTCCTCCCGTCTTAGGTACCCAAATCCTATCTTTGAATACCTTTAATCCTTGACCGTTTGTATCAAACACCAATGTTTTTCCCAAACGTTCCTCCTTTCGGTCATTTTTCTCTAAAGCTTCCTCTTGAGCTTTCTTTATACTTTCCACAATTGTAGAGACAACTTCAATTTTTAGCGCTCTTGGCCTTCTCTTTTCAAGATTTACCTTCTGACTGAGAGAATCAGCAACAACATTTGCTTTACCAGGGTGGTAAAGTATCTCACAGTCGTAGTCCTTGAGTAGTTCTAGCCAGCACCGCTGCCTCATGTTCAATTCCTTCTGATTAAAGAGATATTGAAGACTCTAATGATCAGTGAAAAGTTTACATTTAGTACCATAAAGATAGTGTCTCCATATCTTTAAGGTGAATACTACCGCTGCCAACTCCAGATCATGAGTGGGGTAGTTCTTTTCATGTTCTTTCAACTGCCTCGATGCATACGCTATCACTTTATCCCTTTGGGTAAGAACACATCCTAACCCAACTCCAGAGGCATCACTCTAGACTGCGAAGTCATCAAATCCTTCAGGTAACGGAAGAATCGGTGCTTCACACAATCTCTTCTTTAACTTCTCAAAGGATTCCTTATGCTTCTCATTCCAAGCATAAGTAGCTCCTTTATGGGTCAAAGTTGTTAATGGAGTAGCAATAGAAGAAAAGCCTTGGATACATTGACGATAATATTCGGCTAATCCTAAGAAGTTTCGAATCTCCGTGGGGCTTTTTGGTTGTTCCCACTTCATCACAACTTCAATCTTTGTTGGGTCAACCATTATTCCATCTTGGTTAAACACATGACCTAAAAATTAGACTTCTTGAATCCAAAATTCACATTTGGAGAACTTTGCATACAGCTTCTCCTCTTTCAGAACTTCTAGCACTTCACGCAAATGCTTTTCATGCTCCTGCTTGCTTTTCGAATAGATCAAGATATCGTCTATGAATACTATCACGGATTTATCAAGGTATGATTTACAAACCATGTTCATCAAATCCATGAAAGCTGCTGGGGCATTAGTTAATCCGAACGACATAACCAAAAATTCATAGTGTCCATATCTTGTTCTGAATGCAGTCTTCTCGATATCCTTCTCCCTCACCTTTAGTTGATGGTATCCGGAACTAAGATCGATCTTCGAAAAATAGCTCGAACCTTGCAACTGGTCGAACTGGTCATCGATCCTTGGCAACGGGTACTTGTTCTTTATCGTCGCTTTATTCAGCTCTCTGTAATTGATGCACATTCTCATGCTCCCGTCTTTCTTCTTTACAAATAACACAGGGGCTCCCCAGGGTGATGAACTAGGTTGAATGAAACCTTTGTCCAATAACTCCTGAAGTTGTGTCATAAGTTCTTTCATTTTGGTTGGCGCTAATCGATAAGGTGCTTTTGCTATTGGCATCGTTCCTGGTAACAAGTCGATAAGGAATTCTACTTGTCGATCAGGGGGCAATCCGAGAAGATCTTCGGGAAAGACTTCCGAATAATCACACACCACCGGAATATCTTGCACCTCCTTCTTTTCCTTCTGAGCATCGATCACGAACGCTAAATATGATGTACACCCCTTGGCCAAACACTTTCTGGCTTTCATTAGGGAAATGATTCCAGAATTTACTCTACGTTTGTCTCCATACACCATAAACGTCTCTTTCCCTGGTGGGTTTACTTTTACTATCTTCTTCCTACACATTATTTCGGCATCATTGGCTCTAAGCCAATCCATTCCTAAAACTATGTCGAAACCATTTAACTCAATAGGCAATAATTCCTTGTGGAACTTATTCCCATCCAAGTCAATGATGATGTTTTTCATACGATGACTAACAGGTACAAACTTGCTGCTAGCAATTTCGACTAATAAAGCATTAACAAGTCTATCAATAGGCAAAGCTAGTTTTCTACCAAATTCATGTGATATAAAGGAGTAATTGGCTCCAGAATCAAACAAAATTTGGGCAGGCAATTCGTTTACGAGAAAGGTACCTGAAGCGACATCGACTTCTTCTTTCGCAGCTTCGAGTGTCATCTGAAAGGCTCTCGCCTTCGACTTTGGTGGAAGATTGGGTTTCGCTGCGTCCTTCTTCTTCGGGCAATCCCTCAAAATATGCCCTTCTTCATGGCACCCATGACAGACGTTATTAGTGAAAGTGCAATTATTGGCATAATGCCCTGGCTTTCCACACTTGTAACAAGTGAGTTCCATGCTGCACTTCCCAACATGTTTCTTCTTACACTTATCACACCACTTGGCTTCAGCTCCTCCTCCGAATTTTCTCGAAACAGACTTCGAGAATTTTTTCTTTTTGTTGGAGCCTAACATTCCTTCAAACTTTCTCTATGCGCCAACTTCAACCTTGCTGATGGCTGTCCCTTTGATCATATCTTCAACAGACTTGGCAGCCCAGATAGTTGCCTCCAAAGTAAGTGCCTGATGTACTGACACCGCATACTCCCATGGAAGTCCCTTTGCGTACCTGTCAATTTTCGCCAGCTCATCTAGGACAATACGCAAAGCAAACTCCATTTTGTCTGTGAAGTTATTCGTATACTCATCAATGGTCATACTCCCCTTCTGCAATGTTAGAATTTGGTTTTCTAACTCAAGTATGTTTTTGGCCGAGTAGAACTTGCATTTAAAGTGCACCAAGAACTCTGCCCAATACATTTGCAATGGCTCATTAGGGCTTAGGGTGTTCCCCAATGTATTCCACCAACGAGCAGCACTACCCCTAAGCTGACGCACTGCAAAGGTGATTTGTAACTTGCCTTGGCAATCACAAGTCATGAAAGCCAACTACATTTCCGAGATCCAGTCCATAACTCCGACAGGATCTTCTTTTCCAGTGAAGGTCGATGGCTTGCAAGTCATAAAGTCCTTATACTTGCACCCATTTCTCTCCACTCTGCCTTTGTGGTTATTCCTCCCAACCACAAGCGGTTCACTATGACCGACCGGTCTACTATTGTTCCCTTCTTCAGATTGATCGTCATTTAGTTCACGTTGTTCAACAGGAATAGAAGGTTCATCCCTGTTGTTCAACAACATTTGCCTCAACTCCACCTTTTGTTCAGCCATCATGGTCTAAATCATAGTTCGTACTCCAGCCATGATGATGGGTTCGGGTATAGCTCCTACTATCGGCACCTGTTCCACCACTTGAGGTTGAGGTTGTTGGTTTCTGTTTGCATTTCCCGCTCCACTTCTAGTTTTTGCTATTACAATCTATATACCTAATAAGGCGAATTTAGGTATTTATCCTTGTTAGACATGTCAATTCCCTTATCACTCCGAAACGTTTACATGTTAGTTCTAATCTCGTAATCATACGCTTAGAATCCTACACACATAAGGTTTCCAAATCCAGTCGGCAACAGACCATAGATCCGAAAAAATAATGGAATATATGGAAACATATAGCATTTAGCACATAAAGGCATTTTAGGCACCTTTCCTAAAATAAACTAGTGCTCGTGTCTAAAATATGGTAGACACTCACCTCACAATCATCACTTAGCATTCTAAGTTTAAGTCTAGAAATCCTACAATTTCTTAGTTCTCTTAAACTAATGCTCTGTAACACCGTAGATTTCGAAACAAAATTTTCAAATTTTATAAAACATAATTCCCTTAATATTCATAAAACACCCATGTTTAAAATTCAATCCAAGTTATACAAAAATCCCAAGATCACATAATCATAAAATCCCATGTGTGTGTACTGATCAAGCCGGCGCCTTCCCACGGTCGTCACTAGCACCTGAAACAAATAACACCAAACACTGTAAGCACAAAGCTTAGTGAGTTCCCCAAAATACCATATATAACACACATTAGCCACTCGAGGCTATAACTCTATGGGTCCGTACACCCAAACTCTGTGAACCCTCAGGTTCTAACTCTGTAAACATGCACATCATAAATCACATAGAATAATGCAATGCAACGCATAACACATATATAGCATACAAACACTGTATCATATAACTCTGGTTACCTACTCAAGGTAAAGTATAGTGAGAAGACTCACCTCGTGTATCTCGCTAACTCGCAAATCCCGGAAATCACTCGTGCTCGATCCCTCAAGCTATAATTCTCCTATAACACAATATATATATATATATATATATATATATATATATATATATATATATATATATATATATATATATATATAATTAACACTTTCACAACTAAGGTTGACTTCCCCTATCAAGTCAACATTAGTCAACGCTGGTCATCGGTCAACTTTGACTGGACTCGGCGAGTGCACCGAAGCGACTCGGCGAGTCTATACGCATTCACTGACTCCCTCGGATCCTCTCTTGGCACGTTGAGTACTTCCCTGAATCGACGAGTTCCACCTGGCATGAATCGCGGGGCCACCACGACTCAACTCACCGAGTCTCAAGAACAACTCGGCGAGTTCCAGCTTGACTCAGTCCACTAATCAACCCTCTCTGACTCTCCCTGACTCACTGAGTCAACCCTTAACTCGGCAAGACCACTCACAGAGTGGTTAAGGACAATCTTCATGCTACTCGCCGAGTATGTTCTTCAGACTCGGCGAGTCTACACCATGCATGAACTCAAACTCACTCCTGAGGTCAGAGCCGCTCCAAAAACCCATAGATCCAGTCCTTCCATGCACATATACCACGTAAACTTTCAATCTTGGTGCTCATGCAAAGGTCCAAAGGCCTTATTTGATGATGTGGTCTCTAGAATGCCATTCTAGGCTCATGGCCTCCATTAACACCCATAAAGCTCGAGGGAAAAGGGTCTCTGGACTTCTTTGGGTCCAGATCTAAAGTACTAACACCAAAAAGAGGCCAATTACTCCATGGATCCTTCCACAAAGAAGCCCTAACTCTAAGATTTACACCAAGGACTGAGATAGGAACGAATGGTTACCTCAAATGAAGTCTCTGAGCTCAGAAATCACTAGATTAACACCCCCTTTGGTCTCTTCTTGCCTTGATCCTCTTCTAAGAGCAAAAACACCCACAATTAGCCAAAGATCTTCCTCCTCTCTCTCACAAATCGCTCAAGGACTCTTTAGGGTTCTCTTTGGGGTTGGTGGCCGCAAATGATGGCCATAAGCCCTCTTAAATAGGTCTTATACCCCGGAAATAAGGGTTTCATTAAATAACGTGGACTCGCCGAGTCCACCCTTCGGACTCGCCGAGTCCAGACGCGATCCCGTGTAACATCCCCCTCTGGCACGTATCACAATATTATCCGCTTTGGGCCACTCGGCACGAGAACTTCCCAGAGGGTCACCCATCCTGGTACTACTCCTGCCCGAGCACGCTTAACTGCAGAGTTCTTATGGGATCTGCTGCCCTCACGGCTTTAAAACGCGTTGTGTTAGGGAAGGTATCCACACCCCTTATAAGGAATACTTAGTTCTCCTTCCCAACCGATGTGGGATCAGATCTAACCCACTTTCACCCCCTATTATAGGGTTCGACGTCCCCATCGAACACATCGACCCGTGCCCTGGCTCTGATACCATTTGTAACATCCCCCTCTAGCACGTATCACAATATTGTCCGCTTTGGGCCACTCGGCACGAGAACTTCCCAGGGGGTCACCCATCCTGGTACTACTCCCGCCCGAGCACGCTTAACTGCAGAGTTCTTATGGGATCTGCTGCCCTCACGACTTTAAAACGCGTTGTGATAGGGAAGGTATCCACACCCCTTATAAGGAATGCTCAGTTCTCCTTCCAAGCCGATGTGGGATCATATCTAACCCACTTTCACCCCCCATTATAGGGTTCGACGTCCCCGTCGAACACATCGACCCGTGCCCTAGCTCTGATACCATTTGTAACATCCCCCTCTGGCACGTATCACAATATTGTCCGCTTTGGGCCACTCGGCACGAGGACTTCCCGGGGGGTCACCCATCCTGGTACTACTCCCGCCCGAGCACGCTAAACTGCAGAGTTCTTATGGGATCTGCTGCCCTCACGGCTTTAAAACGCGTTGTGATAGGGAAGGTATCCACACCCCTTATAAGGAATGCTTAGTTCTCCTTACCAGCCGATGTGGGATCAGATCTAACCCACTTTTTATCAGAGCTAGGGCACGGGTCGATGTGTTCGACAGGGATGTCGAACCCTATAATGGGGGGTGAAAGTGGGTTAGATCTGATCCCACATCGGCTAGGAAGGAGAACGAAACATTTCCTTATAAAGGGGTGTGGATACCTTCCCTATCACAACGCGTTTTAAAGCCGTGAGGGCAGCAGATCCCATAAGAACTCTGCAGTTAAGCGTGCTCGGGCGGGAGTAGTACCAGGATGGGTGACCCCCTGGGAAGTCCTCGTGCCGAGTGGCCCAAAGCGGACAATATTGTGATATGTGCCAGAGGGGGATGTTACAAACGGTATCAGAGCTAGGGCACAGGTCGATGTGTTCGACGGGGACGTCGAACCCTATAATCGGGGGTGAAAGTGGGTTAGATCTGATCCCACATCGGCTGGGAAGGAGAACTAAGCATTCCTTATAAGGGGTGTGGATACCTTCCCTAAAACAACGCGTTTTAAATCCGTGAGGGCAACAGATCCCATAAGAACTCTGCAGTTAAGCGTGCTCGGGCGGGAGTAGTACCAGGATGGGTGACCCCCTGGGAAGTTACATGCCAGAGGGGGATGTTCCATATATATATATCAAAACCTCGGGATGTCATGTTCCGATACTGATCAAAAGCGTAAACAAGACATTATAAGCCTTTCAACAGTTATTTACAACTACTAACCTATAATCAAAAATCTCTCATCGTCCTCCGACTATGCTCGGGGTCCACTACCTGTAATCATAAAAAACTGAGTGGGTCAGGCTTGGGAACCTGGTGACCATATAGGTTTTTCAACCCACAATAATAATAACTTATTAAGTTCACCAATCAATAATAACCCTGATTATCCATTCCCGTTGTCCTCACTTTACGTCCCTAAACACCTAACACAAGGGACTTAGGCTAAGAAATATCATCGGGTTGGACACTACTGCTAAGGGGACTCCTCAGCCATACATGTCCTTGTTGGATAAGGTGTCTAAGTCCATAACTTATTTGGTACATACTTGACCCGACCCGGCATGGTCCATTTGGGTTGCACTTCATCCAAACTATTTATGGATAATTTTATGAGAGTTATACACATATGATTATTAATATATTATAAGTTATAATATATTAATATGAAGTCATGTTATTTAATTAGTCTTAGTCTTAAATTAATTATGAATTAATTTAGAGATTAAAAGGAAGACTAATTAAATTGTGGGCTATTGTTTTATATGGTGTGGGCTAATACTCATTAGTTAATGGGCTAGGCTTATATGGAAGTCCATGGATGATCTATGGAGCTTTTAACCCATGGATCCTTGGAAAAGGAAAGGTCATGGGTTATTAGGGTTTCACCCTAATCATGTACACTATATAAGCATGCTTATGTTGCAAGAAATAGCCACTAGTGTCACTAGTATGTGTGTTTGTGTGTGACCGATTTTATTAGTGTGTATACACTCTCTCAAATTTTTACAAGAGTTTGTGGTGATTTGTGATTCCATTTGAGGCATTCACACTATTGGTGCTTGGCCCTCAAACTCCTTAAGAATCAAACTCATCAAAAAGGTATGTAATCTCATCTAATTCTTTTATGTTTAAAAGTACCCCATGCCATGTTAGATAGGTTATGAACCTTGGAAAATTATTATTTTGCATGTATTTAGACAAACATAGATCCAAGGTTTATTAGGGTTGCATGCACACTTAGGAAGTGTTAGATTACTCAAAACCCAACAGTGGTATCAGAGCCTACGCTTGCTTGTTTGATACTTGATGCAAAATAGTGAAAAAAGTCAAAAATTTTTGCTGTCTGCATGATGGACTCGCCGAGTCCAAGGCAAAATTCATCCTACTCGCCGAGTAGGTTCGTGCACTCGGCGAGTAGAAGGTTCAAAATGCAGATTTTCGACTTTTGCTGCTGGAAATGGACTAGAAACTTTACCCTAAACTGTTTTGATGTTTTAAAACTTATTTTAGTTGGTGTAATGGTTGTTCTAATCCATTTACAATAGCATATATCAAAATTTCATGCTTTGTATGTGTTCATATAATTCTTGAAACTTTGATAATCATGTTCATGTTCTTATGAATTTAGAAGATGATAGGAATTATTTGCTAATTGTTTAGGATTAATTCTTGATCATTTATGTGTTTTAATGGAGTCCATAATTTGTCCTCAAGTTATGGATATCCAAAGGTCACTTTTCTTTAACACACATTAAAAACACATAAGTTACATAAAATGAAGAGTCTTCATTTTATGAACCTTTAATTCATAAGTTATGAAATGAAAAGTTTTGAAGAGTTACAAAACTTGCCCTCAAGTTTTGGAATTTGGAAAAGTTTCACACACTTTAATAAACTTTAACTCCATACCCTAGAAGTTTTAAAAGTTAAAATTCTACCCTTATACTATTATAAGATTAATGGTTAATTATTATATATATGTATAAGAACAAGTCGTTTTACCGTTAGTAGGCCTCATTCACGAAGCCGATCTATAAGGTGGGTATAAGGTTGTTGCCTATAAAATGGCAACTTAATGGGTGTCCACTCTCACCCACTGCTTGCTTGATCGGTGGAGGGTCGTTAGCCGAACGGGTAGGACAATGACATTAAATTCTCATTAAAAGTATAATGAATATTATAAAGTAACTAAATATTTTTTTTATTTAATTCCCAATCTTAGTTACTTTAGGAAAAATGTGAATTTGGTGCTAGCCCATGGAATTCACACTTTGTACCTTACCAAGTCGTTGGTGGAGCGTGTGTGGTTAACCGGCACACTAACTTGGACTAGTAAGGATCACGAAGGGTGACTTAATGTTTGTCATAGATCAATGGAGCGTGTGTGGTTAACCAACACATTGATTGGGTGATAATATTAAGGGTACCAAGTGAATTGGTATGGTTATTCACACCTTGTTTTGTGATCCTCGGCATCCCATTCACAAAATTTGAGAGGGCACACTCGAGATTTAAACATGCCATTGAAAAGTTCAATGAATCTCAAAAGATCTAGGAATTTCAAATCCAATTAAAACCTAATAAATTATTTCGTTTTTCATGGTGGAAATTGGTGAATCGTCATTCGCCTACCTTCAAATATTTTATAGCTTGGATTACGGCATCCCTCTTCCAAATTATAAAATATTGTGTTGGGTCCTAGCCTTAATATTTCATATTGGGTGTTATATTAAGGACTTTGAATCAACTAACTTGATTTTCTCCCATTATAGATGTCTGGTTCAGACAACTATGATCTTCCCAAATCTCTTGAAGATGGTGTCCCTCAACATCATGCTTCACTTCCTACACCTCCTCCAATTATTCTCCCTCACCCACAAGTTCTTGAAAAGTTTAAAGTCACTCAATCCCTATTGGCAAGCATATTCTATGTGTGCTCATGTCTAGGAGATAAAGTCACATATTGACAAGCTGGGAGAGTTGGGTGTCAAAGTCTCGTGAAAGTTGGATGTTCAATCACTTTCTTAGTAACATAGTGAGTCTCTTTGGGACTGCTATGAGACAGACTATGACATGACCCTTAATGATCTTATCTATTTGCTTGGTGTTGTGGAATCAGTAATGATTTGGAACACCAGTAAAGCAAATTTGATTAAAAGAACAACTTCCCAAGTCTTAAATGTACATTGACAATGGTAGCATTGGATATCTAGAAAAAAGGTTTCTCTTCCCAATGGAAAGGGATCGGCCATAGTCAACTCGGTTGACCAAATGGTAAAGAGAAAGGCTAATTCTGAGATAGTCTCATGTGCCATTACCAAAGGGTCCATGTGTTTTGTTGCCAAAGGAAGGGGCATTGGTTGCGAAGCTGCCCTATTCACCTGAAAGGTCTTAATGTTGATCAAGTCAAGAGGTTTGACTCTACTTCGAGTAAAGTCCACTGTCTAACTCTATTAAGTTCCTATTTGGAGATTCTTATTACATAATGTGAATGGGTTACATGCTGATGTTTTAAGAATCAAAGAAAAGATAGGAAGCTTGAAGTAAGTATATGTTGATTCTGATTGCGAAGGTGGGTTTCGATCGCATGGTTCGGTAATCGGAATTTTGAGCTGTTGCTTAAGAGTTATAATATATTGCTTATGAATAGATAACAACAAGGTTTTCATGTGGATTGTAAGGATAAGTTTTTCTGCAAAGTTTTAAAAAAAAAAGAAAAAAAAAGGGTTTTAATTTTATTTATTTTAAAAAATATCCTTACAATGGCATCTGTGGATAATTGTTGCTTATATGTTTCCAGTAATAGCAATATTAGAAAGTGGATTTGATTCTTTCATTTGTGGTAGTGTCTGAATTTACCAAATGAAGAAAGTTTTTCATCACCCAATTTTCAATTGGATAGAAACTTGGAATCATACAAGTTGTATTGTATGATGAATGAGAATTTTCATCTTTGAAAATTAAGACTAATTCTTTGATCACATGTATATGTGAGTCATTTGAAGGACTAAGGAATTAGGTACACTGGGTGTGCGCTGGTCAAGGTCCACCACAAAGATTGATTTGTCATGATTTACTAAAGATTAGTAAATATGATTATAAATAATTCTGTAACATTGGAAAGGTTACAATGTATGACAAAACAAATGAGAAGAATCAAATTAGGCATAAAGATAAAAGTTTCTCAAATCTGAAAGGATGGGAGAGTACTTTAGTATCATATTTCATGATCATCTTAATGATTATGAAACCATATCACAAATTCATACTCTAAGGACGTCTTAGTGCATTGTTATGGCTAAGAAGAGAGGTCATGAATTGTTCGATTGGTTAAAATTAAGAAGATGAGTCATACTTCGTTCCAAAACAATTCTTAGAGTCATACTCCAAGATTGTAACTTTGAGTGACATAACGGAAGATTTATTAACACTAGTCAAATGTAAGAGTAAAATGTTTTCTACTCTTGTACATTTGAGATTGGTAAGTTGTGATGTATTGGATGAGACAAAGACCGATTAAGACCAATTGTGTGAAGTGTTAGTCTTGATAAGAATCCACACTATCCCTTGAATATTTGTTTTGTCAAGGAATGGTTCTTGACTGGGGAAACTTATATGTCAAGGGGACAGTGGGAGCCTTAAATATACTGAAAGAGTTTCAAGATTTAATCAAGAGTAAAACTTGTAATTTATCACTAGCACACGACTTAAGGTTTACAACCTATCGTGTTGACATAATTCTTATTTAGATACCTACTTCAAATAAGTTGAATTTGCATGTGAGTTATCAGAGTTCAACTTGGAAGCATTGGTGGGCCTTGTGCTACCAAGGTGACAAGAAACTAAGATTGAACAAGTTTAATCCATGTAAGGCTGAATTTGTCACTAACCTTATCTTGTGATTATGGTTTTGACAAATTCACATGGATAGGAACTCATACACTATAAAATCTAAGTGTCATAAGGTTTCTCTCCGATTCATGAAAATGATGGTGAGAAAACGCTTTCACTAAGTAGATTTTAAGTAGATAGCAATTGTGTTATTTGCATTTTCAAAAGTCATTAGTGGAGCGCGTGTGGTTAACCGGCACACTAACATGGACTTGTGAGAAATGGCAAATGCCTAAGCAATTGAGACTATGATTACGGTATCCCTTTTCATAGTTCTGAAAATTGTTTAGACACACATGTGAGCTATCTAAGAAAGGGTGTATGAATCTAAATTTCAGAAGTCAAGCAGATTTCTGGAAATATGTCAGAGCTAGTGGGAGCATAAGTGTTATGCTGATAATCATCATGTTAGTGGGAGCATGATTATTACGTTTAGTGTTGCAAGTTAGCAATGTTAATTATAGAAAACAAAGTTTCAATTCGTGAAGTTGCAGGGGTTGAAAAGTTGTTTTGCTATAATTAAGGGAGAGGAAATTATACTTCATTTCAATTCTAAAGCTTAGATTGAGATTCATATATGAATTTTATGTCTGAATGGTTCGACTTAAGGAAATTCTATATATATTGCGTTCTCAAAAGGAAATTATACTTCGTTTCAATTCTAAAGCTTAGATTGAGATTTTAATCATCTTTAGTCAAGGACATATATATGAATTTTATGTCTGAATGGTTTGACTTAAGGAAATACTATATATATTGCGTTCTCAAAATTCAATTATGACTACGACATCCCTCTTCATAGTTAAATTTTGAAAACATGGCAAATAAAAAAAATTGTAGCAAAAGACTTGTCTAGTATCATGTCTTTATGTCAAACATCATGAATCGTGTCCCATATGCTTCGGATATAGGATCGATTGCATGTGCTATAATATTCATCTTTTCTAAATTTTCCAAATGTTTAAGGCATTGAGAAGGGAAAAGTCTAGAACTGGATATAACTAAAGTGATTAAGCAATTGTCGAGGACAATCTGAGGTTCGCCAAAGTTTGGTTGCTCAGGGAAAGTTGGAAGTATGATGTAAGTTGTCGGAAATGACCATATTGACATATTATGAAAAGAAGTAACTCTTGTTCGGAAGTGATAGTCAAAATGGGACTATGGAAAGTTATTCAGTCTATGTAAGATTAGAAAACCTTAATGCAAGAAGGATGTTCAAAGCAATGTACTTTGAATATGAGACTTCCGTTCCATAGAGGTTGACCTTCTTTGGAATACTCTGTAATGACTGGTGAAAAGGTTTTGGTGACTTTGTGCATAATCATTACAAGAGGAACATTGCATAAAAGTTTAAAATCTAACAGAGTTTTTGGTAAATGATAGGAATCGGGGATTCTCACATTTACAATAAGGATTTGGGATTGTGAAATGAGTATCAATGGAATCATGTTCAATTGATCTACATCACAATGTAAGGATCATAGACAAACATAGTGTGCATACTTGGAGTATGGCATAACTATTGTTTAGAAAAACAAAGTGTACATGCTAGGAGCATGGGACGACTGTTGTTTTATTCAAGTCTTAAGCTGACTGTTTGAAACATTATACAATGAATAATGTGTAATCAATATGGTGATAAATAAAAGGTGGTTCTATTTATATTTAAAAGGGTTCTGAGACCATATTGGATTCGATTATTATTGTGTTTCACTTTGCATGTTTTGACTTCCAAAATAGCTAGGTTATTCTTTCCGAATGACTAAGTTATTTAAACACTCCACAGTCGTTCATATGTTGGAAGTAGGTATGAATCAAGACTGTCATGAATCGAGTTTGTAGATGGTTAAATGGGTTTAGTCATAGCAATGGTTGCTACAACATTCATGAGTGCTCATAAGTTATGAGTATTAGAATAAACCCACGCTCACTTGTATCACTTCATGGAATTTATCTCGAGTGATCGTGAGACGATAATATCATGTAAATCTTCAAACCTAGAGATATGAGTTGTTACCTATGAGTTGGTTGTGCATTGATTGCACATAAACGCATCAGAAACTTGATGTTATAAAATGTGCCTTTGTGTACAATTCAACAAGTAGTAGAACAAGCATATGAGTCGAAGTTTATCTGTTCCTTCTAGAAATAGAAGCGATATTTGGGCACCTCGATGATTTTGTTGTGACCTATGTACTGGCCGGTCAGAACTAAATTGATGTGTTCGATTAAGTTCTTTGTCAAACAAATCGAAAATCGGGAAACAAACTGCTGGACAATAAGTACGACATTGTTCTATGTGTTTGTCCGGCTGATATCATGAGAACAGAGGATTATATGATCACTTATCTAAAATGGCGCTTCATAGTTCAATAGAGTTTTCGAGAGCTACGATTGCTGGTTGGTTCCTGAAGTAACATACGCAAATATAGTTATTAGACTTATCCAAGTGGGAGTCTGTTGGATAAGGTGTCTAAGTCCATAACTTATTTGGTACATACTTGACCCGACCCGGCATGGTCCATTTGGGTTGCACTTCATCCAAACTATTTATGGATAATTTTATGAGAGTTATACACATATGATTATTAATATATTATAAGTTATATTATATTAATATGAAGTCATGTTATTTAATTAGTCTTAGTCTTAAATTAATTATGAATTACTTTAGAGATTAAAAGGAAGACTAATTAAATTGTGGGCTATTGTTTTATATGGTGTGGGCTAATACTCATTAGTTAATGGGCTAGGCTTATATAGAAGTCCATGGATGATCCATGTAGCTTTTAACCCATGGATCCTTGGAAAAGGAAAGGTCATGGGTTATTAGGGTTTCACCCTAATCATGTACCCTATATATGCATGCTTATGTTGCATGAAATAGCCACTAGTGTCACTAGTATGTGTGTTTGTGTGTGACCGATTTTATTAGTGTGTATACACTCTCTCAAAGTTTTCCAAGAGTTTGTGGTAATTTGTGATTCCATTTGAGGCATTCACACTATTGGTGCTTGGCCCTCAAACTCCTTAAGAATCAAACTCATCAAAAAGGTATGTAATCTCATCTAATTTTTTTATGTTTAAAAGTACCCCATGCCATGTTAGATAGGTTATGAACCTTGGAAAATTTTTATTTTGCATGTATTTAGACAAACATAGATCCAAGGTTTATTAGGGTTGCATGCACACTTAGGAGGTGTTAGATTGCTCAAAACCCAACCATCCTAAAGGCAACCATGAGGGGGATTGGAGTACACTAATGAACATTTAGTTCATCAACACCTACAACTTGCGAACTTGCTAGTGTACCATTGGTTTGTCTAGAAAGGTCCGTGATCGTCATCTATACTCCGCTAGATGACTACAACAACACCAACAACAACACCGACAGCGAGGCCTCTCATCATTTTAACACCCACCGACTATTTTGTCTACCCATGTTCTACCCAACATATTTGTAGATAAAATACATATACAGTTTAAAACTTGTATAAAACATCAATTCAACAGTCACCTCAAATAAACAATTAACATATTTACACATAACATGTATTTTAAGGTAAATACTTCATATCCATGTGTAAATTGAAAGTAACTACACACTCACATGTTTTGATGAAAACTGGGCAGCAATTCGTTTCCTAAAACGATTGTTTCAAATAAAACCGGGAGTTTTATTGAGAAACCGGGCTCTACAAAGGTCGGGCTTCGAAACTGAAAAGATAAATTTTCCAGGCTTCACGGGCACTTATTTGGCGTATTCCGGGGGTTATAATCGATACCGGGGCTTTGGGGGAAGTTAGAATGAAAGCAATATGGGTTTAGGGGCTAAAATTGACAATTTTCCAAAGTATACCCGGGAGGTCTCACACCCTCCTATTTATAGGAGCGAGCCTCCTGATCCAACCGTTGAGAAGAAGCCACGCGTCGCAGATCCGAAGCTCACAGGGGATGGCTCGCACATGGCTCGCACCTGCTAAGGCTTGCTGGCAGCTCCTTATTGGACCGAGGTCTAGGGTCCAAAGTAGGGCATCCGTGGCATGCATGCGAGGGTTCGGACACACACCAAAGGGCACGCGTCGGATTCTTAGTGGACCAAGGGTACTGTTCATGTGAGGATGAGTCATGGATCATACATGGGGATGGGGCCGCTGCTCGGACGAATCAGAAGACGACGCATCAGTAGCTGGGTCTTCGGCTCGGACACATGGCGCGATGACTCACCGAAATCAGCCTTATCCTTGCGAGATTTCTCGGAAATTGTGCGCCGACCTTCTAAAATCCGTAACTTTTGCATATGGGCTCCATTTTTGACGTTCTTTATATGCACGCGTAGAGAAAATTATGCTCTACAACTTTCATTTAGACTTCGTCGGAAAATTTTAATTTTTATATTATTATTTTTAACAGACCTGGACAAGAAATCTGTTAAAAATTCATAACTTCTTCATCCGACGTCCGTTTTCGTCAGACTTTTTACTGTTGTGCTACTATTTATGAGACCTTCGATTCTCGTTTAGGTCGTGTCGGCCAGAACTCACTCGATCTAAAATTCGAGTTTTTAGTTGTCTACTACTAAGCCGAAACTTCGAAAAATCATAACTTACTCATACGAAGTCAGATTTGTGTGTTCTTTTTATACCTACTCTTGGTTTAACTAACACTACGAGTTTTGTTTAGATCACTAAGGTTAAAAAGTAGTTTATTAAAAACTCACTTTTTACGACATTCCGCACCAAGCGGTTTTGTCGTGAAACTTCGACAGGTCATAACTTCTTCGTTATAACTCGAATTTCGGCATTCTTTATATATCTGCAATCCTTGTCACGACCACTACATCTTTCTTAATAGATACCGACTTTATCTAAAATTTAATTTTGAAGTTCATTTTTATTCTTAATTAATTAACTCCTAGTAATTAAGCATAAAACACATAGAATTCACATAATTCCTTTTTCATTTCTTCAAAATGAGTTACAAAGGTTAACTTAGACTATCACCATAATATTAATGCCTAGGCTAGAAACACGAGTGTTACATGATGTCATGGTTCGAGTACCATGGTTCGTGGCAGATTGAGAGGTGATGTATTGGTTCGAGTACCATTGTTCGTGGCAGATTGAGAGGTGATGTCATGGTTCGAGTACCATGGTTCGTGGCAGATTGAGAGGTGATGTCATGGTTCGAGTACCATGGTTCATGGCAGATTGAGAGGTGATGTCATGGTTCGAGTACCATGGTTCGTAGCGGATTGAGAGGTGATGTCATGGTTCGAGTACCATGACTTGAGGCGGATTGAGAAGAGAGAACATGGTTCGAGTTCCATGGTTTGTAGCAGATTAAGGGGAGATAACATGGTTCGGGTACCATGATTCATAGCAGATTGAGAGGTGGTCACATGGTTTGAGTACCAAGACTTGTGATGGTTAGTGCTTTTGGTTTACCATTTGTTTTGATGTGGTAGGTCAGACTGAGATCAGATATGAAGAAGTAAGGGGTTAGAGGGCCATGTTGAATGAGTTTAGATGGAGCATACCTTGAGAGGGAAATTGAGTTAGTTTCCGAGAGAATTTTTGGTAAGATGCCCTTTTGGATTCGCAAGACTCAGGGATGAGTAGAAGATGGTGATCTATGGAGGAGTACAGTCTGAATTGAGCAATCGGCCGATAGAGGAGATGTCACTTTGTATGACCAGAGGTGTGCCATTCTGTATTGTATGAAAAGCAGAAGAGATATTGAGACTTTCGATTTTTGAGCTTGGGAGTAAGCCTTATGGGATAGCATTGATGGAAATCTTCCACCAGAGATTTGAGCAGTATGTTTGCCGCGAGGTAATGATATAGCATGAACAGGTTGCCAGTGGGGACTGAGATGGTCAAGGACTATGATGCATCCTATTTGAGTATCTTAGGGAATGTGTTAGCTGCAGCGACGGACAGTAAAGAGGATATTGGGGCGGTGGCCCTTATTGACTATGATGAGTATCGAGTGTAGTAATGAGGTCTCTACTCTTAATACAATCCATGTGATGGAACGTTGGTTGAGGAGTCGAGGATGAGGAGTATGATAGTTCATTATTTTCAGATTAAGAGTCAGAGTTACTACTGGATAGTTGAGATGTCCGGTAATGGGATGGTATGATATTTTGTATGATTAGAGGCAATCATGATGAGGAGTTTCTGAGGATTTCATCTGAGATTCGGGGTATTTGGAGTTGTAGGGTCTCTATCGGGTAGACCACCGAGCGTTGCGTAGCACCTTCCAAGAGTAAGTGTGATGTTCCTGGTGGAAACAGTCTGTGTAATAGATTATTGGTACGCCAATTGGTGATGGTTCAAACCCTGAGTGGGGGAGAACCGGGTATTCTAACGAGAGGATTAGAGATTTGTTTAAGAGCGGTTAGGGAGCTGGATGGAGCCATGCACTATGGATTCATGAGACCAGGGTTATTGGTGGTCGAAGTGAGTTGCAGAGGGAGTTAATGCATGTTGTACGTGTTCAAGAAAGGATGAGTGTATGCACGGCAGACAAACCCAGTACGAGCCTTCATCTCCCCAACCACGGAACCCTAATCATATACGGAGACAAACCCAAACGAGCCTTCGTCGTCTTATCTCATGTATTAAGGCACATAAGTGTCTACAAAATAAGGACTTCGCATTTCTGGCTCACATCGTGGATAAATCCGAGGAATAGGTTAGTATTCGAGACATCCCAGTGGGTTGCAATTTCCCTGACATCTTT